>NW_027437186.1:24878385-25478385 GCF_033239565.1 Halichoeres trimaculatus | reverse complement strand
GTTTAAGATATAGATAAGACACTTCTTGCTTGGTTGCTGCCTGTTTCTGTCTGTGTCTCTTCCTCTCGCGCTCATCAGACATGCTGACTGCGCACTCTGCTGGGCTAATCTCCCTGCTCATGCTCTGTGAAAGCAGATTAATTAACACTCATTTGTGAAAAATATCTACAGCCAATTGTGACCGTCACAGTGTGTCTTCACGCTACTTAATCATCACTGCCTGACACACGCACTCACACACTGTAAACAGTGCTCTCTCGGGCTCCCTCTCACTCACACAATGCAGTCAACAAGAGATGTGATGCTTTTTACAGCATTGCTCAGATCCTTGCGATAATTGAACTCTTGTTTGACAGAAGTCAGGTTCTTATCCCTTCTAATGCTTGGTATGCTGCCAGTGTCTTAACATGACGACGTTTGGGGAGTGTTTATTCACAGCAGATGGGTGGAGTGGTTGTCCTTACGCAAATGCACAGACCAAACACTCAGCAGAAAGCTGTTGATGGCGACATTAGACCTAACGCACAAACTGTCATAGCAGATGGTGCTTTGTTGGTGGCGACATTGCTGTGGTAAATTTAAATGATTTAGGAAATCA
Organism: Halichoeres trimaculatus; assembly: GCF_033239565.1. Classification (NCBI taxonomy): domain Eukaryota; kingdom Metazoa; phylum Chordata; class Actinopteri; order Labriformes; family Labridae; genus Halichoeres; species Halichoeres trimaculatus. The sequence goes on along the minus strand of NW_027437186.1, from coordinate 25,477,787 downwards.
TTTTCTCATCCCTGCGTGTCAAAATAATACGCTGTTTCTGGCTTTTCGGATGAATATGATTTTTAAAACATGAACCTGTTTATTCATGTGGAATAATTGAATTTTGCTGTAAATAAGTAATGGTGGCATCAAGCATGGAGTCACTTAGGAAAAAAAGCTTCTGCCACTTTTGCATGTAGCCCTTCAGCCACAGCTTAAGGCTGTTGTGCTACAGAAAATTTTCCTATACGTTTGTTTGGCATTTGGTTTTAACTGTATATCCTTTATTTAGCTCTTTTTTTTATCACATGCATGTCTCTACTAAAAAATGACAACTTGACATTCAGTGCAGTACAGTTACAGGCTTCTCACACAATGTAATTACTAATCTTTTTTTTTGTCTCTTATCTCTCTCCACCCCCGTCTCCTCGCCTCCCCAATGAATCAAAACCCATCACCAGGTTCAAAGAGTAAGTCATTATTCCTCATGTTCAACAAGTGATCTCTCTTTCACTGCTCGGATCTTCAATATGCATTAATTATTTAAAGATGAGTCTAATGTGTGAAGATGATGAGGAAAATTCATGTTGGCTCATGTCACCCTGTCTGAAATGTCTCTGGCATAATGAAATAAAGCTACTCTGATTCATCTGGTAGGTTACAGATTACACAATGAAAGTTTAATTTGGCAGAACAGTTTCTCTTCATGTGGAAAATCTGATGAACTTCAAAAGGAAATTCAACCTGAAGTCAACAACTGTTCTGCTCCTGTTTTTGTTGCACACTCGTCAACAAGGCTTGATGTGTTTTATGTAATCTGAATTGACATTCATGCTAAAAGTAAAAGTACGAAAAAACATTAGTGCTGTGAAATCAACACAGTTTAAAAAAGTAAACTCTGTGGGTTTGGGATTTTTTTGTATTAAATCTTAAGCTTTTTTTTTGAGAAAACCTAAGGCTTTTTAGTTTTTTGATACAGCTTAAAAATCTAAACCACTCTTGAGGTTTGCTTTTGTTCTGCCTTTCTGTGTGTGCAGCTCAACAAAGCAGATTTTTTTTTTATTCTCAGGAAGAAAATCTCACTTTGAGGTGAAAAATCTCTGATGATGTTGATCTCACTAACAATAAACACAATCAGCCCCTCTCATCTTTCAGAAATAAACAAGAGACTGATGAGATTATCTGAATAAACCAATAAGAGCCACGTATCTAATGAACCTGCCTAGGGCTAGATTACATTTCTGATTTGCAAGCAGTCATTATCTTTAAAGATGTACTCTCTTGGGATAGCCTACACTGTAGGCAAATACATATATGCTCACATATCAAATCAGTAGAATAGTTTGTTGTTGGGCTTGAGCTTGTCAAAAATGTTGAGAATGCTTTTTTTAAGGTAAACAGTAAAAGAAGAAAAGATTTGCACTGTCATGAGAACAGATTTATAGATCTATACTATGAAATGACTGTAATGAGTTTTTCTTTATCCTTCCTTGTCCAACATATGTGTAGCTTCAGTTTTACCGTTCACCTCTTTAATGTAAACACAGCTTCACAGACACAGTTAAATAGTTGAACATTTTGCCCCTGTATTACACATTCCAGACAAGGAATAGCAGGCCTGATGTTACGCCGAAAGACTTAGGCTTTGGATTGATTTTTTTTAAATATCTGACAACGTTTTTTTCTTTCTCTCTTTGTACTTTTCCATCTTGACTGCAAACTCATATCTGTGTAACTGTGTGTGTTAACTCTGCACAGGCGACAGGCGGAGTGTGCCAAAACTGCCAGGATTCAGATGGCTTTACCTCCTGGAGGGAAAGCAGCTCCGGCGGGTGCTCCCAGTGCTAACCTCTATGAAGAGCTTGGTGACAGCAGCATGTGAGTCAACTCTGACCCTTTATTATCCATCTCCCATCCCAGCTATTCCTATAAGATCAAGGTTACTGTATCTTGCACCTCTGGATCCTTTCTTTAAATTGCTTTAGGGTTCAATGCTGATGCTTACGCCTCGGTATTTTGCTGCTTGTTGTGTAGAATACAGAATCACATTATACCAATTACTTCTGCAAGCTCTGCCAGATGACCTCAGACATCTATATGCATATTTATACATTTGTAGTTGCAATCAATCAGGGCTGTCCATGCTCTTTGGCCTCATAACAGTAGCACACTGTCTATGCATGGTTAGCACACTCAGCTCTGCTAAACAGCTGGCTGTCAGACTTTAGTTTATGTATGTGTTTCTAATTAAACTGCGTGTGAGTTTTTGCAAGGCTCCCCCTCAAGGTAAGGAAATTTAAGGCCATAGATCCCCCATGTAAAATATTCACAACAAAATGAGAAGACAATCAGGTTTGTGACTTGTAATTGATTTTTCTTTAAAGCTTCCTTTGATTAGCACTAACATCGATCGTTTCCTGAGCGTGCCTCTATAGTTAGTGTTTTGCCTCTACACATTCAGGTTTCAACGTTCATGTTCCATCCTCCTCACTCGATCCCAGTGTTAATGTCTGTGCATTAAACAAGGTTGAATTGAAACTGCCGCCCCTGCTGGGTTTAATAATTTTGATTTACAGCTTGTAAAAGAAATACTGCTTCTAACAGCACGAATGCTATTAAGAAAGAGAAAATGGAAATTTAACGGCTTGCTGTAAAGAGGTTTTGTGATGTTTACAACAGATGTTGACCAACACTCAACAACAAGCAGAAGCCCTTGGTTCTCTAGCGGGAGAAAAGCTCTCTTGGGAACTGTATTGTAGCTGAGTGTCATTTATTTAGGGGTTGTTTTCCAGCCTCTACTTGAGACAAGAGGCAAGAGGAGTCAGTCTTATAAAAACACCCATTAAAGCACCTTGAAACTCAACATAAAGTTTTCTATGTTGGAAGACTTATGTGTGTGATTGTGTGAGTGTGTGTGTACCTTGTGATTGTGCAAGCAGCCCTGCTTACTCTAAGAAGTCAACAGAGAATAAATCAGTGCAGTATTTACCTTCAAATGCAGGAAGTTTATTTTGAGCCTTGCATTTCATCCTCACCTCTAACATTTCTGCTTTCGCCATCTTACCATGAATTTATGCTTCTGTCCTCTCCATTATTTCATCCACCTGTCTCTCTGGATTCAGACTGCAGTAAGTAATCCTGAAACACCTGGCGTATGAAAGACTTTGGATAGGATCAGTTTTAATGTACAGGAAAAAAAGGAGCAGTACCCTGGTCTACCTCTCTAGGTCATAGCTTTTGCAGAACATACATACCACTGGCTGCCTGTAAAGATGGGTGACATGTTTTCATCTCCTCCCACAAAAATGAAGCCAAAAACAAAGGGCTGATATCTTGTCCCAAAAATCTAGGGCAAAGTGCACAGAGCTGCTGGACTTACCCTAGATTTTGCCCTCAAGAAATACAGATATAGGCTTAGTGTCGATTCCCCGCCCCTCTGGTTAACTATGACACACATTTAAGCATCATTGAGGAGCTTGTGGCTTGTGTTGATTGTGGCATCCCCTGTGGACTAAAAGTTTTCTTTGCCTTTGAAAATGTTAAAAAGGTTATTTTTCCTGGGTGATGTAAGTCATCTTGCCCGCCATCTACCCTGCTGTGTTAGTTTCAGACACTGTTAATTACTGTATAGAAATAGCCAGTCTGTTTGCTGATGGTCTAACTTACTTTTTTCAGGTTATTTAATGACATCAGGAAAATTTTCAGTCTGTTTCACAACTAAGTAAAAAGTTCTCACAGGAGCTTTGAGTTACAGAATAACAAGGCTGACCCCTTGTAATGCCTCACCAGTCTGGTGCACACTGAGCCACAGGAACAGCATTTGGCAGCATAGCTGTCAATAGGGGCATTATAGCTCTTTTATGTCATTAAATAAAACATAAAAAAACATTAAAAAGAATAGTTAAACTTGAACTAGCACTGCTCAAAATCTAACCATAATGAACACAATCATGATGTGTTTTTACTTGATAATTTGGCCTTTGTCCCATCTGTTAAAATGGCGCAGGAGGGCTTTATTACCTGTGCTGCTGCCAGTCAGCTGGGGAGGGTTTCAGAGGGCCATCCAAACCGTGCCATACTCAAGCACAGGGGCCCCCTGCACCAATATAAACCAGGTTTAAGACACACCCATGGCCCTAATACGTCATCGTGAAGCGTCTTTTTACACAAAGCGCAGTCTCATCAGGCACAATGAGAGACGGAGAACAAGACTACAACATTAGTAACTTTTTGTCTTATGCAAAGTCCTTTTGGTCCGACACAGCCTTCTAACACCCCCACTTGTTTAAAATTATTATCAAGAAGAGCCGTCACAGGGATCATGCGTCATAGTTCATTTGTGATGTCTGCATGTTTTTGCTCATCCATGAAGTGAACCCACTGATGCCTACCTCTCCAAAGCGTGCCAAAGCAGAGAAGTGAATCAATCCTGACCGTGGCGCACTTGCTGTCACACTGATAAGACAAACTGTACTTTTGGGTTGAAGTCGAATGGCCAGTGTGACCACACTCTAAATGTTTGGCTTCACTTTTGGAGGACTGCTTTGCCATCCATCTTTTTGTACAGTCTAATGATGTGTATGTTCTATTTTGAATTTTTAAGATGTGATTCGTATCATTCCTAGATTGTGTTAATGTTTTTTAATTAGCATTTCCTGTTTTGATGGAATATGAGCATTAGTGGTTGGAAAGCTCTGTAAAATGATTTTCCTCTGTGTAGTTGGATACAGTGAATCTTTCTGTGTGTTTAGACGTACTGCAGTAGATATTACTGAAGCTATACCACCTCCTTTTTCCATTAGACAGTCGTCTCCTTTGGTCCCTTTAGCTGCTACTTTGAATTCTCCAAGTGTTGTGACTGATTACACTAGTGTTTCCAAACAGGCTCATGTTGAATATTGATATTTTGCTGAATCACTGGGCCAAAGCCCAGCATATCTGTTTCAGTTACCATCTTACTATTAAAACACATTTCATCTTTAACATATTTAGGGACTTTAGAGTTAATTTTCTTCTATATAGGCTTTCCAGATGTTCAGTCATTATCATTACCAATTTATTTGGGTAATTAAAAGTTTACTCAATTTAAACATTCACAATACTTCATAACATGATTAGTCAGTAGATATAGACAACTAGTGCAGTAGCTTTCTTCACTTCACCTTTTTCCTTTGTTCATTCCCCCATACTATCAATCTTTGCCTCCTTCAAGCTTTTTTTTCTTCTTCACCTCCACCTTTACCGGGGCAGGGCTAAAAAGTCTGTCATGGAGGAGGCTGAACACCAGAGGATTCTTAGCGCCCTTGCCTGTCGCGCCATTTCAGCTCGTGGCAACGGAACATGGCACGTCAACTTGCCCAAGTCATCAAGCAACGTGACCTTCCTCTCTGACTGCAAGCCCCTTACCACTCACAACCCTGTTTACGATGACAACAGTCCCCCTGGCAGTCCTGATGACTTCTCGCAGGGGAAAAGTCTGCCCGAGAAGCAGTTCTCCTTTTCTCCTTCCCACTCAGTGGGGTCAAGCTGTGTGTGGACGATGCCTGCTCGCATTCATGGAGGGCAGCTCGGTTACGAGGTGCCAAGAAGGCGAGCTCTTATGACTCCGGACGAGTGGGAGCTGCAAATGCTCCAAGCAGCAATGAGAGGCAGGAAAAGGCCAGAGAGTGTGGATATGCTTAACCTGAGTGGCAGCACAGAGAGCAAGCTGTCGGTCCGAGAGCAGGCCAGACAGTTTGAGCAACAGGCCCTCCAGGAACAGACCCTGAAGCATAACAGGGACTCCCTGGGCTCCCTCTCTTCTATTCTTTTTAGGGATCGAGACAGTGATGACATGCTGGAGCTGTCCTCAGAATCCCTGCTGTCCATGATGGACTACGGCCGCTCTTCTGTTGGCAGGGACGTGCCCCCCAGCATTATCATCACTCAGGGAGATGAGTCATGGCCCCTTTCTAGCCAGAGGCCAACACCACCTATCCTCAGGAAGTTTAGCTCCAGCATTTCCAGTTACATGACAGTTCAGCCGTGTCAGATCCACGTAGAGATCATCCCAGACCCACCAGAAAACCCGCCACCCCCACCCCCCCAGGGACCACGGCCATCTTCCCCTAAAACATCTCCCCCCTTGAGCCCACCTCCCTTGCCACCTCCATCTTCAAACTTTTTAGAATCTCCTTTAACCCCACCTCCTCCTTTTTATCCTCCACCTCCTCCCCCTCCTCCCCCTCCCCCTCCTCCCCCTCCTCTCCCTCCTCCTGCTCTACCCCTTCCTATCACTAAACTTACAGCTCCTCCTCCTCCACCACCTCTCCCTCCGCTTACTTTACCTGCTAGTGATCAGTCACACCCCGTAGTCCAGTTTCTCCCATCTTCTTTGCCGTCCATGTCCTCGCTTCGTCCCATATCAGAGCGGAAACACCCACCTCCTCCCAACCCATCACAGATAGGCATCGGGAAGAAGAAGGAACTCAAAGGGATCCTGAAGAACATCCAGAATCTCGCCGACATAGAGAGATCTGTTGCCAACCTTTACAGCCAAGTAGACAAAAAAAGCAAGGTGCCCAAGTTCAACAAGAAGCCGCCGATGACTGAGGAGTCAAAAGGTGCTAATAAGCTGCAAGACTCTGAGCCCTGCAATGGGCAGAGCATGCCAAACATAAACCGCTCCGACTCTGCTGACAGAATCAACACCACAAATATGAATTTGGCTGAAAATGGAACAAATCATCTTAACACTGAGGCAGAAGTTCAGGGGACAAGCCAATTGATCTCCAACACTCCCGACGCTGGGCACAGTGAAGATGATTTCTCTCAGACCACACTGTTCTGACTTTCTCTTCTTGTCTCCATGCTCTCATTATTCAATGTCCACACGCCTGTTTTTTCTGTTGTTTCCTGAAGCTTTTTATGGTTTTTGCACAGTTGGTAGTATTTCATATGCGCTTTGGCACAGTCTGAGGAGACAAAATCCTCTTTTTTTTACTTAATACTTTTATGGAAATCAAATTTGAGTGTCACCTGCCAAGAAATGTACTCAGCTCTGCCACATTGTCTGCATAATGTGCTTAAGGCTTGCATTGTGACATAAAGGAGGCTTGCATGTACAGTATCAGTTTGGCTCACTTCATTTCCTTTTCCTAATCGTATGAACTGCATTGAGATCTGCAATTCCCACAAGTATACCCTGGAGTTACCAGATTAGATGGTTCATGAACATTTAAGTATGTGATTTGAGTTAACATTAACATTTCATCACCAAAGATGTTTTAATTAAAGAACATTTTACATCAACATTTTAAGTGATGACCTCAGGGTATGAGTCACGCCATTTCCTGGCTGTGTGTTACTGATTTTACTACTCTCTTCACAAAAATAAGAGCATGACAGTTAAGGCTGTTGTTGCTTTGTGCGGAATCCAAATTAGGCAAAGAGAAAATTGTAATATTAGATGTTTTACAAACAGAATGTAATTACCATAGCTGGTAGGAGTTTCTCAAAGGTATGCAGATTTTTTAATTAAAGTTTGGGGTGTTCAGGGAGGATAATCACATATTTGTCAGGGATTGATGATTAGGAAGCTATTCCACTCACTTAGAATATTACACTCATTTAGGTGTGCAGATACAGGGATGGGTTAATGTGAGATTTAACTTACCAAGAAAGATCTAGAAACATCTTTAGAGTAGGGATGTCAGTGATTTAGGTCCAATATTATCATACTTTTGTCTTTTGATTATATGTTTTCTGCTCCCCTCGGCACATTGTACTTAAGGGCTGCTTACATGACAACGGTTTTAGGGAAAAACACAAAAGTTTTTTTGCATTTCGCCCTCGCGTTTACACGGAAACAGCGTCTTAGCTGACGTACAGCAAACTTAGAACCTGAATCTAAACCTAAAAACGGCCTTCAGAGTGGAATTTTTCTGAAACACTGACGCCACTGTTGTCATGCAAACAGTAAGCTTGCGTTTTCAGTGGAAACACTGACGTCACGCTCAACTTGGCAGAGCAGTACTGTTGTACTGTTGTTACTATCATCACGGGCCACCATGTCATGCTTGTGCTACTGAATCTGCTGACCGTCTTTCCACAAAATATGCTTCTGATACTCCACTTCTGCACGTAGCATTCCCCAATACGCCAGATGATCGACTCAACTCTGCTTCAGTGGAGATCTACCAAAAGCTGCTTCTAGACAAGACGGTTATACTGCCACCTACAGGCCTGGCATGCTTACTACAGTGTTTTCAGTCTCCGTGTTAACGCAGTTTTTTCACTGCTTTTTAGCATTTTCGGATGAAACGTCTTGTAAACAGTGTCTTCCTGCTTCATGTTGCTGCCATGATGAAAATAAAGAGGACACCAATGTGCTTTTTAAAATTTTCAAGTTTAGTTTAAAAAATATGTCTCATGGAATTAGAATAAAACCAGAGTACCCTTGGTTTGAGCTTCTTCCTTTGCAACTGCAACGCGAAATCCAAAAAGAGCACTTTGTGTTGTTCAAACTACAGACTTTTAAATTACTTCCTTTCAAGCTGTTCTCTACCTTTAAATAAAAGTTTTGAACAACAGTAGTGTAGTAGTGCAACTTTCATATAGAAAAATCAAAAAGTCAAGATAATTCAGTACAATTTTTTGCCTTCATTTGATTTGCTCTGTGGAAAGTCCTTGTTATGTTGTGGACATACAAGTTTGGACCTTTGTAGCTTTTTGAGGAGCTTTTAAGGAAGACCAGAGAGTTCCTTAATCAATGCGTGATGTAGCCAGGGCGTTGACAAGAATGGCTGTTTATGCTGTTTAGTGTGAGACAGGAGGGTGACTGTTATTGCGCAAGTGAGAAAATGCAGAGAAGACTACATTATTGATGTGTGCTTCAAGGGAGAGAATACTGTCAAGGTTGACATGCAAACCCTTAACTTGTGGAGAAAGAGGAGCTGTCAAGTTGTTGATGGAGAGAGTGAAGCTGTTTGTTTTGGACTGAATGGATTTGGGACCAGCCAAAAAATGTCTGTTTGATTGAGTTAAGAGGAAATTTTGAGAGAACCAACTTGAAGTAGACATTCTGTGAGGGTAGTGTGCCATTTTCGCCATTTCACCATTTTCAGTGGCACTGCTCTGCTGGCGACCCGGACTAGTGTTGTGCAAATCAATCGCATCGCATCGCATCGCATCGCATCGCATCGCATCGCATCGCATCGCATCGTATCATCGTTTGGTTTTGAGGATAGATAGAGCTGGGTGTTGTCATCATAGCATACCAAAGTGCATACCAGATTATTCTGAAAATATGATCTTGAGGTAAGAGGTAGATGGTGAACAGGAGAGAGCCCAGGACAAATCTGTGGGGAATGCCGGAGGTTACTCTGATCTGTAGTTTTTAAGTTAGACACTGTATGGTTGAAGAGATACAATGTTAGTGGGCTGTAGCACTAGAGGAACTCATGTTATCTGAATGTAACAGTTGAACGCACATTGAAAATGCCAGGCACTTCGAAGTGAAACATCTTCTTATTCGAGGTGAAGCATCAGCTATTAAAACATGTCGACTTGGTTCCCCTGCAGGCTCATGTTGAAAGAAGAAAGCTAAACTCTGGGGGACCTGTCTGTTCACATGTCAGCACAGATACCCCCAGCATGATAAAATAGTCACTGTGATGTTCGGCTGCACACTGGAAAAGGCTAATTAGAGAACCAATCAATCCTTAACCAGGGCCTCTGCCTATGGGACTGTCAACCGCTGTTAGTGTCTCCTTTTTCTTTCCCATCCTTTCTGACCTTCTGCTTGTCCCATTCATCTATGTTCCTCTCTCCCACTTTCTCTCCCCCCGTCGTTAGCTCTAATATGTTCCAATCCTTGGCCTCCTCTTGTTAATCTTTCCCTCAGGTTCCCAGGAGATTCCATTACCTTCTTAACACTCATTGCAATGCGGCACCTGTCCCATCTCTCTTCCTTTTTTATTTTCTCAGTGCAGGTTTTTCTCTTCCACTGCTCTGTCTTTCCCTCTCATACCCTTCATGTGTTTGTTTCACCCTCCATGCCCTGAGGCAAACGGTCCTGGTATACCTCCTTCTCCACAGCACTGTAATGTTTGATTCATCACACGTTCCCTGATGGGCAGATCGAAGGCCTGCTAATTCTGTATTCCATGTTCACTACATGGGGTTAGCGCTTTTGTAAAAAGAGCTAGCAGATCGCATGCTGTTTTTTTCAACCCAAAGAACAGAAAGCATTAATAGATGGCCTTCTTTGTGTTCAGAAGTCTTCCTGCTGGGTATCATTCTCTTTTGTGTTTTAAATATTATTTCAGAGCAGAACCATGATAGAATGAACACAAGAAAGATCGAATTAAATCTTTATGCAGTTAATAATTAAAGCTCGGGTTTGCAACTTGAAGAGGCAGGAGAGATAAAGTAAGATTCAAAAAGTATCCAAAATAAAAAATATGGTTTCTGCTTGACTTGGGAAGTGTGGTTCATATTTAATCTGTAGACAGACTTATTTTATTTTTATTTTGGCAGAGTATTTGATTTGTCGATTCCTGTCAGCGTGTGAAGAGCATTTTAATGAATAGAAATAGAAAATCTTTGCAGGATAAAGTAGCTGCTTCAGCTTGGAGAAAATAAAGATGATAAAAACATTAATCATTGCGCACTTTACTAAAGAAACATGTTACTTTGCAATAACTCACCTTCTGCTATATTAAAGCAAACACAAACAAAACCCCATATGACAAAATCAAAGCATCCAAGTCAGGAGTGCTATCAGAGATGTTGCCCCCTCCAAAGAAACATCACATTGGGCCCAACCTAACTTTGAAATAAATACAAGCACTTAAGCTTTTACTAATATTTCCATTGATAAGTTACACAGCCCAACACATGGTTCTCTAATATCCCCCACAACCTGAGATAGATGGGGAGAGGTGGGCAGCAATAGACAGTGCATCACTGTTGAGGCTTTGCCGTTATCTCTGACATCCTAAAGCCACCTTGCTCCATCTCAGCTCTCACCACCCATTCTATGCACAAGCAATGCCTCTATGTGCTATATTACAACCCATGCAGCCATTCCCAAGTCCCAGGTGGTGACAACTTCAACACTACCTATTCTACCGCGCAAGTCCTAATGGCCTAAACAACCCTAACCCAGTAAAGAGGAGTTCCTGGGCAAGGTATCATTGAGAGGACAGGGAACTTGCAAACTGTCAGTGCACCCCCAGTTCTTCCAGTAATTTGCTACTTCATTGTCCTAAAACCTCTCCACATCCTACTTCTACAAGACAACCCGCAACTTTCCGTTCTCACTGTTCAGCTGCTTCTGCCAACTCTGCATATCTAAGCTTTTTCCTCTCATACGCCTCCTCGGCTCAGTCCTCCCAGGGCACTGTCAATTTCATGAAACAAACTTTCCACTGACTGGCCGACCACAGTACTATGCTGGACCTGAGGTTTGGGCAGACAATCTCCTGTGGTACAACAAACCTACCTGCATTACAGAGTCATTAGCATACTTTAGGAGCCTGTTTAAAAACCGACTGGCTTTGCATACTTCTTCCCCATGGACAAAGTGCATGGCTGCACTCTTTCTTACTACCACAAACTATGTTTAATATGTGCTAATTCGTGAGCTTTGATGGACTTTCTAGTTAAAGTTTTATGTATTAATTTCTTAACAGAGCCAGGCAAGCTGTTTCCTCAGTCTTTATGCAGAGTAAATTGGCTCCTGGCTATAGCCTCAGATTTTCTCCTGAATCACTCAATGAGCAGTAAATTTCTCAAAGAAAAAAAGGATTTTCTGTCCACTTAATGTATAACTAGGTTTGATAACCTTGTTGCAACAGAACGTCTGACTATGTCTTAAGGTTTTCTGCAAAGGTTTATGAGTTGAAAAAAAGGGAAAGCCTGTTGTTTTGGAGCTCAGCTTCATATTGCTTAACCAGTCATAATGCAGAAGGTCTTTCACTTTTCTCATTTTTTCATTCCTCAAGCTCCCCTCTCTCCTATCACCCATCTCCACAAAGTCCCCTCTTGTGAAAACTTCCTACAGCCGTTGTCCACTGAGCCATTTTTCTCTGTGCTGCATGAAGCAGCAGTAGCCAGCAGCCAAGCCAACAGGTCATCCATCAGATCCTTCTCCCATCATCCACTCTGCCTGGGAGGTGTGGCCATATGGCTGTGCCCTGTCCCCTGCTCCCTGCCCATAATAACAGATTACAGCTCTCCCGAGAAGCTCACATCATTGCTTGGCCATATATCTGAGTGTGAGAGTCGTCATTATTTATGGGCTGGGACAGGTTACAGTTGTATGCTTGTGAACCTGGAGGTTTCAGACGGAGCTCGCTGTTTCTCATTGACTTGTGCTGCGGATGCACTGTAATCCTGAGGTGCAGCCCTGAGTTTAGTGAAAGATTTACTACCTTCAAAAATTTCCTTTTACTGAGTGAATAGAAGCTGGCACATTATGACGTGCAAACCACAGCCAGTTTTATTAATATTCTATGAGTCAGTCTTTTTTTTTTGTTGCTGCAAGAAGATGCTTCAGATAGGTCTGTTTAAACACATCCCTTTTTAAATTCCAATCATCCCAGTCCTTAAATTTGCATTTATTGTTTCTTTTTTCTCCCTGTTTGTCTGAGATAAGAAATAGGGGGGACTTTTTAGGCATGCACGATAACACGGTGGCCTTAGGCGCCCCTTTTTAAAACCAAGCCGAGGCCTGCGAGTCTGTAATTTAACACATGAAAATGCACAGTAAGTAAAGCTGCTGTTTTCTCACTGGTCAGCAGAATGTAGACACACTAGTCCCGTAGACTTAACATTTCATTTATCTGAGAGCACTTGAAATATTGCTGTCAATCCATTTTCCTTATTTGTCTTGTTTTTTCGTCTCCTCTCTGCGGCACACAGGAGGCGCGGCTACGGCAGGCAGGTAAGCATTCCTGTTGTGATGGTTTTTTATCTTCTTGTTGTGCCCACACATTTTGTCACTCTCAAGTCCGCTGGAGGCAGCTTATATCCTATTATTCTTATCTACAACTCACTTGATGGGAAAACACTGAATGAGATTAAGATGAGATCCAGCTGATAGGACTTCTGACACTGACATTACAGTTTAGGTTTGATTTGAAGGTCTCTGATGCATCTGTAAAAAAACAGATAAGCATTTTGGTTTTTCCTACGCCTGGAATACACAAAAAATCACAATCAGTGACTGTCAGATATTTTTTTGACATTAACTGTTGTTTATCACTTCTGAACTATCTGCAATCTGTTAATGTCCAACATATTCTGGATGTAACATTACTGGTGCACTTCTTTAACCTCATTCTGTGTTTTCCCCTTGCTTTGTGTCTGTCATTTCATCCATCCTTAAACCTTGCTCCAGAAACAGAAGAGAGGCCTCCTGTGTCTAACTTTAATCTAAAATGTGTGCATTGAACTTCTTCCTTGTGCTTGTGTCTCTACTGACCATCCCTCCCATACCTTATCCTTCCTCTCTACTAATCTTTGGAAGCAACAGCAACTGCTGAGGCCATCTCTTCTGAGACCCGAGGTAGAAACACTCCTCTCTTCCTCTTAATGCTCAGGGATTGTACTTGTACTGCTGTATACTCACCCTGTATGCTGCCGCCTCTGCTGCTGCTTTTCTTCTGTCTTTCTCTGAGGAATGCTTTCTAATTCTTGTCCGCCCTTCTGAAATGCAGGAACTCTCCATGGAGTCAGGTATCGACCCAGGCCAGGACTACTACACGCAAGACTACTATAATTATGACCAAGGGTGAGCATGCAGCGCTCTGACAGCCCCATCCCTCATCAGAGTTACTTTTAATCCATGTAACTGATCTCTAACGGATCTTTCATAGCTCAAAAAAAGTCTTGGTTAAGACTTATTTATCCTAACCTAGCCCTTGAGCTCACAGGGCTTCACTCCTTGGTATAAGAATAGCATTTAAAAGAAGCACAGACTAAAATTATGAGCAAAACTTATGCTGCCCCTTCAGCAGATCGCACCATCCAAGCTCCTCCCTGCTCCCATCAAATGAGATCAATTATGCTGCCCTGAGTCTGTGAAAGTGTTTTCCGCATGCTTTAATGGATAGAAGGTGTTTTGGCTTGCCTTACATTGCCCATATGGTCTGAAAGAGGAAAAACATGAGACTCAAAGCTGTAACAGCTGCTGAGAAATTGTTATTCATTAAAAGCCCTCGTCACTCTGTGGCAGGTGACTTGCACCACTCAGGGGAATTACGCTGCAATTTTATCAAAGACAGAGAAGCTTCCACACCTTACAGGATTAAATGGCTATAAGGAAATGTGACAAATGTTAAAAAGTGTCCCTATTGAAATTAAGTGTTGTAATTGCCTCTGTGGTTACTTACCGACCTACCCGTCATCTTCGGTAGCTCTAATTATCTCAGCTGTTGCTCGTGGTATCTGAATCACACTTGCCCTCCCTGGAACAAGCCATAATTATATTTTAATGGCATGTCACAAAGTCCATCGCAAAAGCTGCTCCTACCAATGAGTGTACCATCCCTGTGACAGGATGCCTTTGATCTGTTTCCATTTGCATTAAAGAGTTCACAAAACTGTTCGGGCTTTTAAATCCACCAATCACTGACTGTGGCATCTTTAAAGGTGCCGTCATATGGTCACAAGGTGGCAGTGCCAGCAGTAAGCCTCCTGGATGCAACACAGTAGTACAGATTTCTTTTAAGAATATTTTTAAGTTTTAAAACCTGTGAAAGGGAGAGTGGAGAATAAAATGCAGGAAAAAATGAAGGTTGGATCAGCATTTGGCTCAGTGGTTCAGTAATGCACCCCATGTGCAAAGCTGTGCGCCACTTTTGTAGAGTGTTAGTAATTTTTGGGGTATAAAAATCCAGATACTAATCACACAAATCCCAAATTACCTAATGCTTAACTGTATTTGATTTATGTTTTGTATGTGTACTGTCCTTGCATCATATTCTTTAGATCTTAACTCTGATAATCCAAGACCAAGACCAGTTTTTATGACTTCTGCTGAAGAAGTATCCTTCTATCAGTTGACTTAGACGGATGGTGTTCATTGATGAATATTCTGATGCAACACTCCCCCTGATGACAGCCATGCAGATAAACATAGTCTGGAATAAAACACGCATTAGGGAAGAGTAATGTAAAGTGATTTTATTCAGACTTTTTGGAGGCTTTCAGGCCATATTAATGACAACAGTTATCCATTAGATTTTTTTTCTCTCTGTAACATCCCCCCAAACCTTTGTCTATCCATTATCCATACCCTTCATCCCCCTTGGGGTTGCGGGGACTGTGGGACCATGGATCCATGGCTGACACAGAAAGACAAACAACCTAACATAATCACATTCACACCTTTTGGCAACATAGAGTTACAAATTCATCTGACAATATGTCCTTGGACTGTCAAAGCTGGACTACCCAGAAAAAAACCTGTACACATGCACATAGGGAACATCCAGACCCCAGTCAGGAAGTCCTCAGTTGTGTGATTTTTCATTGATAATCATTAACTTTTGTCTCTCTGTGCTGTCGGTTTGATGTTAAAAACCAATACATTTTTTTCAGAAAATGGTCAAGTTTTCTGTCAGGAAATTCAATCACTGTATTATTTTCCATATTTTATACACCCCCTTTTCCAGGTATGACCTTCCGCAGTACGGCAGTCGGAGGCGGCTGATAACTCCCATGTATGATGAATATGGAGAGGTGATTGTGGAGGATGATGGGTATTTCTACAGTCCTCATGGCCCTGAGGTAAAACCTTTCCTCAGATGGGGATTTTATACTCTCTATGAAAATGTCAATAATTATTATTATGTGTCAGTATATTTTATTGAAACAGCAATATAAAGCATGTGATGCATTCCAGAGTTGTGGCTTTTGATCATAAAAGGGGTTGCTTAATGAAATATGACTGTCTCAGGGCCGTGGCAGAGGCAGAGGTCGTGGCCGCGGTGGCATACGGGGTAGAGGCCAAGGAAAGAGGGTTGCATTTAGGGACATGCCAGCAGAGGATGAAATCGAACAAGCTGAGCCAGCAGAGGAGGGAGAGCCTTCTAAAGCTGCCAAGAGACTGAAGTCTGTCATGAAACTCAGCAAACTCCTGGCGGCAAGCAAGGGAGGAGAACAGCCATCTGATGCTGGTCCTTCTGGCCCATCTCCATGGAAGAAAGCCAAGATGTTCAAGATGTTTGGTGCAGGAAAGAAGGACAAGGATTACGCCAAACTGATGTCAGCTCGCCGTATTGACAGCCAGGAGAGTCTGACTGACGGACCGGCACTGACGGGCCCCATCGACAGCAAGACTGAAAGTCGCAGCAGGCTTGGTAAAGTTTTTAAGAAAATCAACCTAAGCAACAAGTTGCAGATGCGGAGGAAGTCTCAGAGCAGTGTAAGTCGAAGCTCAGTCACAGGCAGCGAGAAAGATGAAGAAGCTTCGCAAGCGGCCAGCGAGGATGAGAAGAAGTCTAAAGTGTCTATCAGCGTGACTGAAAGTGAGCCTGAGGCAGGTACAAGCAGAAGCAGCAAGGAAAAAGGCTCTGATGACGAATCCTCTGAGAAAAGCAGTGTTGATCGGGATTATTTAAAAGTAGATTTAGACCGAGATGATGCTAACGAAAGCACTGTGGACTCAGAGGAAGAGCCTGATGAACACCCAGGGGACTCTGATGAGGAAAGCAAGTCCAAAACTGAGGGAGAGGAAACAGAGAAGGAATCTGTTGGCGAGAAAGAGTCTGGGACTGAGAAAGAATCAGAGTCTGAGAAAGAATCTGAGTCAGAAAAAGAGTCAGACTCTGAGAAGGAATCAGAATCAGAGAAGACATCTGCTACAGAAAAAGAGTCAGACTCTGAGAAAGAGTCTGAATCCGAGAAAGCAACAGAGTCAGGAACAGGTACGGCGTCAGAGAAGGAAACCAGCACAGAGAAGGGTTCAGCAACAGAGAAAGACTCGGATGAAGAGTCTGAAGAGGAGGAGGCTTCAGGGAGCACCAGAGAAAGTGGCTCCTCTGCCAGATCTTCTGTGCGATCATCGGCTACAGAGGTCAGTAAGGGGAGCAGCGCTTCAGGCAAAACTGGGAGTGGTAGTGGTAGTGGTAATGGTAGTGGTAGCGGTAGCGGTAGTGGTAGCGGTAGTGGTAGCGGCAGTGGAAGTGGGAGTGGGAGTGAATCAGGAGGTGGAAGTGGTACAGAAAGAAGTGAAAGTGTTAGTAAGAGTGGCAGTGGTAGTGCTAGTAAGTCTGGATCTGTATCTGGTTCAAGTGTTAAGTCATCTCAGAGAACCAGATCTTCACAAAGTGCAGTAACCTCAGAGAAATCCAGCGAGGAACTCAGTGAGGTCGAGTCAGGAACAGGGACAGCCAGCGAGGCAGAGATAGAGTCAGGATCAGGATCAGGAAGTGAGGAACCTTCATCCCGTAGGTCCAGCCAGAAGGAAATGTCAGAATCAGAGTCTATTGGTGAGTCTTCAGCTGGAAGTCAGATGACGGATAAAAGTTCCTTGGGAAGTGGAAAGAGTTCAGTTGGTTCCCGGTCCACCAGTGGTAGCAGGCAGTCCCAAAAGTCCTCTCTAAGCCATGGGAGATCTGAGGAAACAATCACAGAAGAGAGCGAAGAAGAGGAAGAATCTAAAAGTGCAGACGAAAGCAAAGAGTCTTCAGCTGAGCTCAGTGATGCAGCATCATCCAGGAGGTCCAGTGCATCGTCTGAAGAGCCTGGCCCCTCCGCCCCCTACACTGTCCCCCCATACAGCTCTGAGATGAGGAGCATCAGTACAACATCTCTCGAGACATACGGAGGTCTGTCCCCGATCACTGAGGTAGACGAAGACGCCATCTCCTCTGACAAATCTCCATCCTCTGGCTCTGGATCAGAGAGCGGCAGTGCAACAAAGAGTTCAGGAGAAACAGAAGGAACATCAGATGCTGATTCAGAGTCTGAGGGAAACTCAACTGCCTTCTAGAGAGATGTATTATCCACTGTGAAGTAAGAGTGAATAAAATCAATTACCCTTGCATGGGAGTGAAGATATATTGCTTTCCACTACCGAGTGTTTCAAACGTCCACTTTTTTCCTCGTTTACCTCTAGCAAGAAAAGAACTGCTTTTCTACTGTGGGAAACCGCCAGAGTGTTGCTCTCTTTCTTACATCTTTGACTTATTCTTCTCTCTGATGTGATCTGTAGTTAAATGCACTCCTTTTCAGTATAACATAGTTTGCTTTTTTGTCTGCTTTTACACATTGTGGTGCTATCTGTCTGGGCTGAATGTTTGACTGCATCCTGTCTTGAAATATACACAATTACTCTTTTCCAAAGAAAGCAGAAACTTCTCGCCATAAATCACCTCTTTAGATACAGGATAATTCAATCTGGTCTTCTCTGTAATATCTGATATAGCAGTTACATTCCCCAGTTAAAAAAATCACACAGTTAAACATTTGTCTGTGGTCAAATGTCAGTATTTGCTTCTGATTTTCAGTGAGGTAACAAAAAAAGTGATTGTTTCATTAATGACAGTCTTTAGACATTAAAATTCTTTAAAAAAACAGCCTGAAGCAAATTTTTTGATTGGTTATGTAGGTGTGCATCATAAATCAGCCTTCTTACAATGCAGTCCTCTCCCCATTTTGTGTCTGTGGTGATGTATGCAGAGATCAGAGGCAGATCAAGAAGAAAAGTAACAGCCATAAATATCCTGACTTAATGTAGCAA
Organism: Halichoeres trimaculatus; assembly: GCF_033239565.1. Taxonomy (NCBI): domain Eukaryota; kingdom Metazoa; phylum Chordata; class Actinopteri; order Labriformes; family Labridae; genus Halichoeres; species Halichoeres trimaculatus. The sequence continues at coordinate 25,459,075 of NW_027437186.1, read as the reverse complement.
TATGTAAGAGTCTTGAGTCTCAGTAGAAAGGGAAAACCTGTCTTGTCACATCTTGTCAAAACTTAATCTGTGTAAACCTCTACTTGATGACACTGAGTCAGAAACATATATTTCTGTTAGCATCATTTTTGCAAACACCAAGGCGAAAACATTAATTTATGCTAACCTTGTCATTTTGGATTTTCATCTTGATAAGTGCTCTGATTTCCATTCATGGTACACTTAGTCTGGATAGATCAGACTTATTATGTATTAGCTTGCTTCAATGTCTGCTGAAAAACTACCTGTATGGAGAGCAAAAGCAGGCAGAGCACAGCCCTTTATCATTACATCCTGGCTCCCATCAATAGAAATATTTTGATGATTTATTTCTCTTTATAAACGGACACCTTCATACACTGTGGATCGAACAAAAAAAGACAAAAATTACAAAAGACAGAAAGAGGACAAATCTACTCAAAGCTGTGTTGAATAATTTAATCGTTGTTTAGCATTTCCAACTCTCTAGAGGACAACAAAACCCATTAATGCAACCTTCATTCAAAAATCAGGCATTTCCAAAGTTGATTTCTTCTCCTCAAAAAGACATTTTAAAAATCTCTATCATAATATTAGTTTATGTAATTGAAGACCTACAAGGTAATAACAAGAAAATCAAGTTTTTGTTTCATGCCCCTTAAGTAGCCCCTGTATTATTTGCTATCTACTGTGCAACTGAGCCTTACCAGTCACAGATTAATGGGCACTTCTCTGGGGAGGCGTGTAGCATAAACAGACGATGAAAGGAAGTAACTTGTGGCGAGAATTTTCTTGTGATTACAGGGGCTGTCTCTGGGACTATAAGAGAAATGTTTCTGTTTTATACCTAGTGAATAGTACTTAACATTAACTGATTCTGCTCCTTTACAGATTGGGAAAAAGACACGGATTAAGCTGGTGGTAGACCGGGAGAATGAAACCAGCTCTACAGGAGAGGAGAGCAGCACCGATACTCAGCGAAACAGACTCCCCAACAGCCACAGCAACATCAACGGGAACATCTACCTCTCACAGAATGGTACTATCGTCCGAACTCGACGACCACCACAACTTAACAACTTGAAGGTGGGCTCTCCATGCCGGCTTGGTAAGCATTTTAAAAAACTAGACAAGTTGGGTGTAACTCATGAAGAACCCCCTCCAAGTATTAGCATTGAGGGCACAGGAAACAACACAGAAAATGGGACAGGCACGTGTGTTCCCTCCAGCCTGGACATCAACTTAAACACTCACTCCTCCTGCGGCACGCTGGGATCCACCAACACAATCCTGCGAAGTTTTGGGTCCAGGAACAATATTGCCAAGAGCTTGATTGACAGGAACAGCATTGGGCCATGTGTCAAGGAGGAGCAAGAGACTTCTGTTGACAACCACAAGGCCAGCAGGGAGACGCTGGAGTCCCACAGTGACCACACGTTGTCGGACGAGGAGGAGTTGTGGATGGGACCCTGGAACAGCCTGCACATACCAATGACAAAACTCTGACTGGCCATGCAGGAAGTTATTTTTCTTTTTGTTCTGTTCCTATCTTTATCATGTCACTTTTGTTTAGAGAATTTTCATTTAACTAAAGATTGTGTGCCTCAGCTGGATAAGCTCAGATCGCTGTTTTTGACAGATGATTGCACTTATAGTCAGATTTTATTTAACCATATTCTGCTGAATCTTACTTTTACCAAGTGTTTATCACCAACAGGGCTACTACAGGTTGGAACATAGAGCTGCAAGGCAACGAGTGCCTCAAAGAAATGTGACAGTTTTCATGAACTGTCCTTGACTGTCATTTTTTAACTCTTTATTTGCCACAGAAGATGGGCGCGTTTTATTGAGTGATTCTATGTTTTCCTTTCTTTTCTCTGCCCATTTTTTTTTCTATCCTGAAATGAATCGCTAAGATTTTCATTGACTCCACTTTGATGATGAAGTTATTTACAGAGAAGTCATGGTGAACATATGAAGAAATTGTGGTTATGTAGTATATGATAAAGTAAAAGAAACTTATTTTGATAATAGCTTAAAGGCAATTATGATTGTCATTGATTATTTTCTGTTGTGATCACTTGACAATGTTTTTGAGAAATTTCAGAAAAATCTATGAAATTATTTTTGTCTATTTTGTATCTAACAGAGATGGAGAATCTAACATATGACATTAAAGGTATAACACCCACCAGAACGTCAACGCTGTATTTCAGCAGTGATTTATGACACTATGAACAGTTTTTATAAGGACATTTGTAACTATACTAAGCCGTGTTTTCAACCTTTTTACTTCATGCAAATTTAATCTGTGAGTGATCATTCATTCACTGACACATCAGGGGCTCACAGGGTGTTAAAAGGAGTATTGAGCTATGTACAAGACCCAACAATAAAGCTTATTTTATCGTGTTTTTGGAGGCATATATCCAGGCTTTGGCTATTTCTGCTGCTTCACACTCTCCTCAGTTTCAAGTGCTTTAGCAACAAGAAAAGTGTTACCAACAGAACACAGATTAAAGATACTTAAGTGCATCATTGTTTGTCTGCAGGACAAAGTGAGGAATACTTTTGGTTATGAGATACAGTCCTTGAATTGCTTAAAGGAGGCGGGTGTTACATGTAAGGCAGCACACAGCTCATAAAAATACAATGTCTGTAGAGAACGTGGTCTGTCAAAGTGAAGCCTGCTTTGTGCAGCTGGCTTTCACTCTAAAGGCGGCCAGTGACAGGTCACCCAACACAGGGATACAGATAGCTACTGTATCTTGGAAAAGTGGTGGGACGTACAGCTGGAAGTCTGAGAAATGACAGTTGTCTTGAGCCCACTTTCTCACCTGTCAACACAAACTGCAGAAAAAAACTATCAGTTTCCAAAGATGACAGTTATTGTAACAAAAAACGGCAGACAGAAATGGAAAACTCAAGCACATCCACTTCATTTGTTTCTCGCTTCATCTGAGATTGACACATCTAACACATCCGGAATGACATTTACAAAAAGTGTCCTGCAGTCAATCAAACTCAGCGAATGCCAATCAAGTTCACAGAATTCTTTGGAGGCTGGAGATCAGAAAGGAGCAGGAGCTGAATGCCGGAGTGAAGTAGCATGAAAAGCTGCTCAGAAAAATAGGTCAGGAGGGAACCTTGTTCCCAACACAACAAGCCTGGTGTCCTTAAGGATCAAAACAAGCCTCTGCACTTTGCTGATGCAAAAAGAAATGCAAGAAACACCTGCGAAAAAAAAAAGCGTGACGACTGAATGCTTTCATTTTCAGATGGATCTTTTTTCAACTGTAAATTCGTGACACCTTCATTTTGAATTATTTCAAGACCTGCACAGACAAGATGAGATTTTCTCTTGTATTCACTGTTTATGGCGAGCTGCCCACATCTACAGCATATATGCTTAAAGGAAAAACCAGGGCTGATGGAGGAACAGCACCATAAGGACGCCCATGTAATGCAGGTGTGGGTGAACATCACGGCTCTTTTAATATCTTAAAATTTATGAGTGTTTCAAAATCGAAGACTTTTTCCCCCTTTTTGGTTGTTTTCTGGACACTTTATGCCTTTATGGGGAAAGCAGATAGATTAAGAAACTGGGAGAAGAGAGCGGAGGATGACATGAGCAAAAAGGTTGTAACTGAACCCACCTGCTTCGAGGACTATTACCTTTATACATTGGGCGTGTGATTTAACAGCTCAGCAAAACTGGGGTCGTGAAATTTGAGAATTCTTCAGTGGAACAGAGAATGAAGAGCTGATATAAGATGAGCAGTAGATATAAAATGCATCAGTGCTGTTGTTCCCGCTCAAACACGAGGGCACGTTTAACATACTTAGCATACCGTCAAGATGAATTGGATTAAAATTAGCTTAGCTAATAATGCAAGCACTTCAACCAAGCTGACTCTAACAGAATGGTTCTCAAGCATTTTTCTCTGCTCTTTACCCTGATGGGTTTGCTAAGAAAATTAAATGAGCGCATTATGAAAGGATGTTTCCATGTGACATTGAATTTTCTGCATTTTTAGAGGACCCTCAGCCAGATGTCTCCTCTAATGGGATTTACTTTTTATTTGCATGAATTATTTATAAAACAAGATTGTCTAAAGATGATAAAATGCAAATAGAAAATGTTTAAATAGATATGAAATATTTTTTATAAACCTCTGGTATGACACGTTAAAAAGGTGCATTTACATTTACAGACAACAAAAGTTGTTTAGTGGCTTAAGTATCTTGCGCTTTAGTGTTCACACTTGAATGTTTTCTCCTAATGTGGCAACCTATCTAAAGCACTTGTAAGGTTTGTTCTGAAGGGGTGACCGGGGACAGTTGTAACATTTTGACATTTCTGTCTCTAACTTTGAGCTTTTTTAACCTAGTGTCCTCAAACTGCTGTACAAAACAGCTTTGAGTGCTTGCTAATAAATGGCCTGAAAATGCCCGTGCAACACAACAAAAAATGCATGGCTTCACCTCAAAAAGGTGGGTGGGTCAGTTGTAACATACCTTGGGGTTAAATGTAATTGGTAAAAGTAAAACTTTTACACAAAATTGCTGGAGTAAAGAACTTAACCATATAACACAAAACTTAGCATATTTGATAGGTGAGTTTCAAAGACCCCTATTTCACCACCATGACAGTTTCCTTAAAAACCTGTTAAAAATCATAGAAAAAAAATGAATTATACCCCCTTGAGGATTATCATTCCTCTGCAGGGTGCTAAAGTTGTATTTCAGTCCTCTCAGAATGGCTGCTTTCATGAAATCATCCACACACTTGTTTCAGGAAAATCATTGCTAATTTCCAAGACTTTGTGGCAAGAATAACATCTAAATTGTTGCAAATTTTCAAAACAACTTTTTTTCTGCATTAAAAGAATGCATGTTTACTAAAAACTTTGCCAAAACTGCCCAATTTACCAAATGTGACACGAAAAAATATGTCAGAAACAAATTGATATAGCAATGTTTTTTGTGGAATTTGCTCCTGAAGTTCATGGGCCAACAGTCTAGTTTTTCAATTCTCGTCAAGAGTATTTTCTTTGAAAAACACCAACAAAGACTGTCTGCAGCATGTTTTTAATCACTTTGCCTGACCCCTGCCCGTGGTTTTAGTCATTAAAATTAACCTAACTGGAGTAGTCAGTCCTCAGGTATATGGTCTAATTTGCTCTTGTAGCTCACCAAGACATCAGTAATGATATCAGTCTGTTATGTATCCAGCTCCTCACTCTTTCCCTCTGCTCTGCCATTGCCACATCTTGCCCTGCAATCAAACCGTCCACCACACTACCTCCTAAGCATCCACATGCAAAATCTTACCAAGATTTTGCCAAACATAAACTATCTTCTTCTGCTACTATGAAGCTTTCAAACTATTAAAATGAACATTGTCTGGGTTTCTCAGATTAAATCCAATCAAATCAACCTTGGACAGCAGCAGAGTAAGCCACAGAGCAAGCTGTTTTAGTAGCTTGTCCACTAACGCTTTACTTAGAAAAATTTTTTTAGATAACAAAACTTGCAAACACATATTAAAGAGAGAATTAAGCCACATGAGCTGATTTTAGTAATCGGCTCTGCTCCAAAGACATCCTTGGTAATATTGATCTTCAGGCACCGTGAGGCTGACATTTGTAGAGCTGGAGTGAAACATTATCAATATCATGAATCATCATTGACTTGCAACCAAAATACCATGTAGTTAATGCTGTCAACAAAAGTTAGAAAGTTAAAACGCTCAAGGAGGGTAAGTGGAGTGAAGAGTGTGTCTGCTATACATAAACGTAAAGCAAAGTGATGTTTGCAACTTGCTGAAAGCAAAGCGCCAGAAGTCTCTCATCTCAGCACAGCTGTAGAAGAGTTGTAGATGTAGAGGTGCTGAACATGAATTGTGGTTGTTGTAACAGTCAGTACAAACAGCTGACATCTGCAGTTGTTGCAGTGTGCACATTTATAGGTAGATAACTAGAAATGTAGTTTTTTGAATTGATCACAAAGTGGTAAGCAGTGTTTTGGAACCCTAATAATCTTCACCTCAGATGTAATCTAGACGTCCTCCAAACCAGCCTCTGCCACACTGTGTTTATATGAAGTCATTTTCTGCAGCAGTAATTCTGTAATAGACCTGTGGACATAAATCACAGCAGAAATATTGCTGTTCTTCACAGATATTCATAAATCTCCAAAGGTTTAATGGAGAGAGATTATCTTCACTCCAAAGGAGTCTGCAGACTTCACATAAAGACACAGGGTTGTGCTCTGTTTCAATGCTAGCCTGCGCCGCTTTTCTCATTCTAAGTAGCCAGTTGAAGCCTTGTTACTGGCCTTTAGGGTAATCATTGCAACAAGCTCAGGCATGCACCCCGCTGCCTTGCTAACAAGCGGACAAACTCATTGGCTTTCTGAGGATGTAGGTGTTAGATTCATCGCTCCTGGTGTTGAACATCCAATTTGACAGGATGAAGTGGGAGCAACTTCACAGAAATCCATCAATATTAAAGCGCCTTGTAATCAACTATTCATAGTGAATAGGAAATATGACCATAAGCCCAATAAGAATGTTCCTTTTTTTAAGAGAACAAGCCTCTGAAGTTTGAGAGGAAGTAGCCTTTTGGAAAGAGTTTCCTGCTTCATTTTACGATGTACAATGAATTGCGTTCTTGTTGTTTACTTTTCAGAAAAATGGTTTTATGTACTTATGTTATTGTAAATGCTATTACACCTGTTAGTATCACTAGTATTTTAACACATAGCTCATATTTAATTTTGTGTCAGCGTATTTTTAAGCTGTCATAGTTCGAAAGATGTGTTTCTAAAACTGATGCATTGGTAAGTGAAGAAAGAACAGCAGATAGAATCAAGGCTCTTCGTAATACTGCTGGTCTTTGCATTATCATGCACAGGAGCAGACTGTATTCAGATTAGCCCACTGTTTGATTTGTGCGCTCCCGTTTGTTGATCTCTGCTCCTGATCTGTGTGGAAAACCAAACACCTGTAAATACAGAATGTCATAAATGTGTAAAGAGATGTTTGATAGCTGAAGCCATGGCATAAGAATGCAGATTTAATTTTTAGTGTGCACCGGAGGAGCCACTGATACATTAATACTGCTGCACACAGACAGGAATGAGTTTCTCAGGTACAGGTAAGCACTGTTCTCACTGGCCAGCCTTCTGAGTTTCACCTATTAGCATAGCCTATATAGGATATCCTGGCCTACAGCAGGCAATATGGAAATCTAGCCATGACTCATTGTAAAGGAGATTACCACAAATCCCCAACGGAGGCAGGAGAAACTCCTCATAATACCTTTCCGTCACCATTGCTTATTGCATGCTTGGACCTGGAGGGCAGGAATATCCGGTTCCCTCTGAATATAATCATCATTTTCACTCTTTGTTCTTCAAATTAGAGTTTACATGTTATTTTATGTGGCAAGGTAAGCTGATGATACAAGAACAACTGGTAAATAGAGAAAATTAAAAGGCACATTAGTTTGTTTTGATAATGTGTTTGGTAAATGAGGCAATTCATCAAATATTTCATTATCTTTTTTTTTTTGTTCAGTGAACTCTGGCTCTTACTTATTAAACCACACCAGGTTTGTCTTTGCAGAAACAGACAAGTGGAGTTAAATGCTGCAGGGTCGACAAAGTCTGGTCACAGGTTTGACTATTCTGTGGAGTCGGAGCACTGTCCAAACACTCCACTAAAGCCTAAGAAAAGTCTGTGCCAAAATATTTTGATACTTTTGAAAACTGAGGTTGTGCTAAACCTTGGAGGAAATTTTTCTGCAAATTGATTTTTTTTTTTCAACAATTACACTGTCAAAGTAGCTCTATTGAATAACAGCGTGGGGATTGTTCACGTTAAAGCTCAGGACCACTATCAGGGCCGTAAGGTCACCTGCTGAGGTGACTTGACCTCTAAGTCCGGAAGTATAATCCAAAACTCAGTATTTTCCTGAGTTATTGCTCTGAGTTTGACTTTTATTGAGTGAAACATTTTTTTTAGTTTCACTTTTCAGGCCACTAAAAAGTAAAAAAAAAAATTAAACAACAACTTTCTTATCATATTAACTTTACTTTTTTTTGATCAGCAGACACTCTTTAGGTGATGAGTATATGTGCTTGACATCCACTACTGTAGCTGCAGCATTAACCTCAGTATCCCTGATCTAGCTTGAAACTTCAATAAGATTTAGCTGACCTGATCGGGGTGAGTGCTAAAGATTTATGTGCATCTTTAATAGGACCATAACAAAGGTCAATTTTGTTTCCATGCCTTGGAGGGCAGGTGATGCACTGGAGTAGAAAGATCATGGGTTATAAATTGCTGTGGTTAAAGTTGCCAAGGACAAACTGAGATATTAGGAGAGAAGAGTGCAGATTTTGTGTTATTTGAAGTTCTCTTTGGTTTAGTTGGTGTTTTTATGGATATATCTAAAGGTCCTATTGTTTAATACAAGTTTGGGTATGGACAGAGATCATATAAAAGACTGAATGCTCATTGTTATATCCTGACGCAGAGCAGAGTCAGGTGTATGCATCATTGGTGAAGTTCGATATTGTGCAGTTGTTCCATTGACCTTTCCCGCTTTCAAAGCTGAGACACTTATTGAGTCCTTATGTTGTTCCAGCTTTCAATACTTTATTAATTTATCTCTCTGACAGTGGATGGTATTGTTGGAGCTTCAGCCTTCTTCGATCAATGCAAAATTCATCAAAGCTTCCCTGTCTGCAAAACTTGATTAGCCACACTTAAGTCCAATTCATAAACATTCTCTCATTTCCTCCTCAGGGCACCCAGAAGCTGCTAATTCCACCTGTGATGAATTTGGCTCCCACTTTTTTCAGTTTTAGCCTGCAGCTCAGGCACCTGTTGGGATTATTTAACCCACCATCTTCACATTGTAGCACATCACTGCTTGCTAATTAGATTTCCACTAAAGCGCAGCGGAGCCTAAACTCTGATCGAGGGATCACAGGAGAAACCAGCAGAGAACTACTTTGGGAAACTCTGCGGGAGTCTTTAGCAGCTGAAAATGATGAAAGGTAATCTATGTTTTCTTTTTTTCAAAGAAACAGTTTATACAAAAAGGTCAGTCACACACTTATTACAGAGCCTCACATTTTGGTTTAATATTATCTTCAACCTTTCTGTGACCTGGTCTACCTTTTTTCCAAACTTTTGCTTCTCAGAGAGTGAAATGTGTTATATAATTCTGCCGTCGGTCATTTGGAATTTGAAAACATCTGATATTTCAGTCATAAAAAATGGGGCCAGCTTAGAGTGGATGATGAATATTGTGATGAGTCGGTTATGGATGGCAATTTACTTCCAGACACATTAGTCATTGATACATAAACTGGTGCCTGGCTGTCACTTTATCTGCATTTCAATCTGTGGCACATTTGAGAGGAGAAAACTCATTTACATCGAACAGCAGTGTTAGAAATCTGAGCCTTTCCTTCTTTCCTCAAGTAATTTAGTCATTAAATATTTATTGAACTAAAAGCTGTAGTTTTTACATCAAGAGATACCAATTTGTCCACAGTTTATGTAAGTAAAAGTTAATATATTCATTTTGTGGTCTTTGTAAAGATGTTTCAATGACCCAGGTGATAGTGACTGTTGAATTCTGCTGCTTTACCTTAGAGCCCTTAAAGAGGCAGGCTCAAATTAGCACAGGTGTGATTGATTGTTGGAATAACATTTTAGGATACTCTGTCAGTGATACATGTATTGTGTGCATTCTAAGGACTTCTTAATCCAGAGGTGGGAAAGTGGATGCTATTGTAATCATGACCTCAAATATGGAGAAATGTAAGACTGATGAGGAGGAAGGTGGGAAGGACAACTCTCATACAAAACTTCAAACAGTAAGTTAGCATCTTGAGCTATAAGTAAGTTGCCTCAGTTAATCTGAACCCTGTTCACTGATAATCAATAACAAAGATGTTGACTTTAAAAACAGATAATCCATCAAATCTGTTCACAAAACTTTAAAACCACAAAGACAGGCAACTGTATTTTGTATTTTGACTCTCAATTTACTTGTGTTTTTTAAATTTTACTTCATTTACCTCTTCTAAACCTTATATTTTGTACTCTGGTAATGCAATTTCCTTCAGGATTAATGGATTGGATAAAAGTGGATCTCATCTCATCCTGTCTAATGACATGAGTCAGTGAATTTAAGAATGATAGAGGAAAATGTGATCCACACTACAGTGACTGAACGTAAACACTAAGAGGGAATGCTTTAACTGAAAACAACAATGAGCCATGAAAGAAGCCTTGAGGTACACAAGAGTTAAGATAAGTACAGTACAGATTTGACTTGACCCAAGCAACTTGTGAACTTGAGTGAAAGTTGATCAGCCCTCAACTTTACAACTCTACATGGTAAAAAAGTACAGAGCACATTAGAGGGACAGAGTTGCATGAAGGAAGAAGATCAAAATCATTATCAAGGAACCCCAGGTTCCAGCAGACGGTATCCCAGCACCCCCTTCTGCACATTCAGGCTGCCGGAAAGTATCCCTCAGGTACTGAGGGCTGAGGAACTGAGCAAGAAATGATCATTATGATACTCACAGTAACACTAATATTACTTCTTAAATATATGAGCTTGAATTACTGTATGCATATCTATATTTAATTTGAGGATTGTTAAAAGCAGCCTTCAAAACTAGTTTCATTGCAAACCACTGCTTTCCTGTTCCTTTCTGTATGATTTTTAAAGTCTTGCCTTGAGTAAATATCTTTACAGCTTTTGTATGTTTGAAAAAAAGGAATAATACAAAATCAAAAAATTGCCACATGGTTTGACTGTGCCCTGAATGCTTTAAAACATTTCACCGGTCCTTGTGCATGCACGTGTTCACAGATGCTAAAATACATCTAGCCACAAGATGGCGCCAGAAACTCACAGCTGTGGCTTCACAGCAGCTCATGAGATAAGAGGGCAAAGCAGTGATGCAAATTGCTTGTATAGAGGTTGTTCTGCATATTGACCCGACTTAGTGGAAATTAAAGGTAAAGCATGTCAATGTTGCCCCCTTTGGACGTTATTGACCCTGCGGCATGGCTTGTTATTAAGCTGGTGTGAGTTTATTTCTCCACTAAGTGAGGACATGTTGTAAATGATGATAGTTCCTCTTAACTAAATAAGAAGCATGAAATCAATATCACTTAAATAGTTTGAAGTTAAATTGGCTTTCTGATGCTTTTTCCTCCATGCAAACATCCACATAATGATGCTGTTTACTGCAACGATTCTTTGCCTCTCCTGCCGGCCCAATTACTTAACATTTCTTTCAATCTGATTATTTTCTTCTCTCTGTCTGGCATGTAGAGGACAACAGATCACTCCTATTTTAGGAGAGCGGTGCTTAGGCAGACGGTAGATTCAAGTCCATCATCATCTCCTCATTTCCTGCAGCTATTTAAGACTGTGCCTCTCAAAAATAGGCGCGCGATGACCACAGCTGGAGCTATCTGGGGACCTGCTTTCAAACTAATTTGAGGATATTAGGATGTCTCCTAGTGTTTTGTTTTGACATTTCTATACCTTCACTAGACGGTCGTGTGCACGAAGCGTGTGCCATCTGACTTAATGCCATTTTAGAAGTCAACTCAGATGTTTTTGGGTTTCTATAACTATATATTGTACATCTTGAGTGCTTTATAATTTCTATGCTGCACATTGTTATTTTGGAAATGTTCTCAAAACCCAAAGTACGGCTTAACTGACAGACAGGTCTCTCACACACACACACAAGCACACACACACACACACACACACACACACACACACACACACACACACAGAGTGTAGCTCAGTGAGCCCAGTCCTAAGACATCCCGCCCAAAGGTTATATTCTATCCGAAATGTTGGGTGTGTAGTAAAATACATGCTCCACACTGTCTGGCTCTTCTAATGAAGGGGTTTATGGCTGGTAGTCCTGTGTTTGTACCATGTATCATGCACCGCTCTATCACTGGATACAAGGTCAGATCATATCTCATCCTATATCTGCCAGCAGTGCAAGTCTGCAATCAGAGCTCAGTCTATCAGACAAAGTGGAGACATTATTTCAGGACATGAAGCCAGTTTTCAAAACAGAGAGGGACTTTGATGGCCCTTTGAATATCATTTAATGCATTCTGGGTGCATTTTCTTCTCTCATTATTGTTGTTTTTACAAAAAGCAGTTTTTCACAAACTCGTGTTATTCTGAGTCAGACGCGGCTTTACGTGGCCAGGCTTGTCAGACTGCGAGCTTTCAGCACCCACAGTGTTAATGTATAATGTCAACGCAGTAGGGAGCCTTGTTAAAAAGCAATTAAGCCAAAATGATTTAAACAGTGTGCGGTTTGGCCATTGGCGAGCCTTGAGGTACACACTGTGTTGTTGTCTTAAAATGAGAATTTCACTGTCTGCTCACACTGAAAACCGCTATTTGTGTGAGTGTAGCTCTAACCACACTTTCCCACACCCGCCAAACCATACCGAACCACAGACTTCAGATGAGTATGCGCACCACACACACACACACACACACACACACACACACACACACACACACACACACACACACACACACACACACACACACACACACACACACACACACACACACACACACACACAGAGTATTCACATGAAGAGTAATTGAGGGGTTTGACTAGTTTTTGGTGCATTAAAACAGTAGCTGTTTTAAATGACAGGGGCTGAGACATACTTGCATTGATGTCTGTGAGGCTGGTAAAGATGGCTGATTACTCAAAGAGGACGTGGCATTCTGTAACTCTTATTATATTCTTCTTTATTTGGAAGAGTTTCACTGAATCGCTCCATTTAAGCTGTTCCTGACTGTAATACATCCTTAATCCGCGGCTTTCTCGCTCAGTACATTCATTTCTTGAGTGAAATCAGGCACAAGCCTTTCTGCAAACAGTGATCTTATTTTTGATGATCAAAACATTACCGCTTACAAACAGGAGTCTTGAACAGGCGACCACGAGCTATTAAGTTGTTCCCCTTGTTGCCGGAGGAACAACTTATCCCATATTCCATGTGATAATTTCTCATTATGTGCAAGTCTCCCAGTAAGTCTACTAAAGTTACATAAGCAGCTTCAACCTGGGTTCCAGTGGCCGTTGTCTTAGACAAAGATTAGTGCTAGGCCAGAGTCAGACACTTCTTTAGCTGCTGGCAGATTGTTAGCTTACACTCTGTGTGTAAAATGTGCTCATCACAGCCAGACTGCTTGGATGTGGTTTGGAACATCTGTGTGGTCCCCACTCCAGCAGAAGACAGACAGGGGAGAGACGGAGGGTGAGGGAAGGGGAGGGTTGGTGGGACCCCAGGGCTGCTCAAAAAGAAGCCTTCAGTTTTTCCATCACTGCTGTCGCCACTAGCGCCGTGGTGGTGATGGTGGTGTTGCCTCTGAGCCGAGCCAGGGGACAGTGTGAGGTAGATTCATAAATGTGTTTTTGTGTAATTGCGTAGGAGAGGAGGAAGAGAAAGAAGAGTGGTGGGGGGGGTGAAAGCAAGAGGAGGACAAAGTGACTGTGTCAGGGGCCGTCGGTCTGCTTGATGACTGATGAAGTTGAAGGTTAAGTCTGGCAATTCATGAAGCTGCAGTAGGGGGCGGGAGGAGGGGGATTTAGAGGAGCCTTGGTCCAAAGCTGCGGTCTGCTCCCCCACCACCAGCAGCAGCAACAGCACCACCACCACCACCACCACAGCCCAGCTCCCTGCTTGTATGTGTGCGGTGTTTATTTACGAGCCTGTTTAACCACGGCGCGGTCCCTGTGGTGGACTGACACAAGATGACAGCAGCCTAAATGTCTTGCCCTTTAAATCCAGCCCCTAATGGTCGCTTTAGTGCTGAGGAGACAGGCACTGGGATAGGCGCCTGGGGTCTTTTCATAGGGGCCCTCTGAGTAACACATCAGCTAACACATCTATGGGCCACCATCCAGAGCCTTATTACTACCTGCTTCTGTGGCTGTGGCGCCACTGATTTAGCCATGACTGAATGTGTGGAGGGACAATGCAAGCATGGGAACAGACACCATTCACCTAGAGCAATGAATCTTGATGTGAATGTCTTTTTAATATCTGTGTTTGTGGTGTCTGGGAGAGTTTAAATGGCCGCTGAATGGTTGGTTATGTGTAGAGATCAAAAGATTGCATTTTAGCACAATGTTTGGGATCTTTGCCCTCTGGAGGAGCTGACTTCAAAACCCACAAATGGATTTTTTTGAGCAGAAAAATAGCTTTTGTTGGTTTTGTTTTTAGCATTGCAAAGCAGTCCAGACTAGGACACATAGAGTTAATCCCTTGTGTTTTTGCCTGAAGTTACTCTGTGGTAACTTAATAGCAGATGTGAGTGTTATTGGGCAAATTATATGCAATATGAGAGCAAACATACACTTCACATAAAAACTAACCTGCGTAAACACACCATTCATAACTGCATACCATTCTGTGTGGGCTTGCCAGCCAATGCAATTAGACGCTTTCTGAGAGGAAGAAAAGATTATCATCCGAAAGCTTGTGCCTTGCTCAATTTGTGTTGAAAAAAACAAAACAAAACAAAACAAAAAAACGGATGTTTATTGTGAGTCAGATTCTGCCTGTCAATAACCCATGACAGATCTCAGTTAAAGTCACTCAGATCACACCTCTGGGATCTGTGAGAGGGGAAGAAGTTACCCACAAATCCCATGAGAATCCAGCACACTGCAGAAAAGTCTTCTCCTGAATCACCTGTTAGTCTCATTTACTCTTGATACCCCAACCCCAACTTGTTGCACAACGCAGCACACACACACACATACACACACACACACACGTTTACACACACACACACATGCACACAAAGGCTTTGAGCTTCAACCTGCATGCTGTGGTCCTGTGCAAACACAGATCAGACCAGACTCATTGGGCCGTGTCTCTGGCACTCATCAAGCTGTTTGTACTGCAATTTCCTCCCTGCTCTTATCCATGTTTTGTCCACTGTCATTCCAGCGGGATTATGGGATGCTTTCATCATGCAGGAACATCAACTGAAGCAGTGGGGGAAATGCAAAGAAGGCATGTTGTTTTGCTCCTCTCATCACACATTGAGTTATCATCACATGCCATAATGGATGCCGCAGTCAGGGTTTATCCTTGGAGCTAATTATTATTTTGTAGCTGCTCTCCTGTCCCTCTAAACAAATAAAGTATTTTTAGCAGACTGAGTTATCCTGTCTCTCTTTACCTCTGCTGAAGGCAGTGAGCATTTCAAATGAATGTGAAGCCAGTCAGTGTTTTTAAAAGGATAAAATATTAGATTTGTAAAGGTGAGCAACTTTTTCTCCAATGTGGTTTAAAATCACCTTATTTATTCATTCTTCAACAGCTTTTCACTCTGGCATAATGGGTCTTTTTGTATGATTTCTACTCAGAGATTTGTTTGATACTTTTACTTCGACATATTTTTTTGGATACGTTTTTCATGAGTGTTGTGGCAAGACCACAGTTTAAGGCTATACTAAATTCCTAATATAATTGTTACCATCAGATTAACTGGAGACAACTTACTGATGAAAAGAAAGATCTGTTTGTTTTCAAAGTGAATTTAGGAGGAACATGTTATTGACAAGTCAAAATTTTAACCCTGGAGGGTCATGAAAGGAGAGAACACAACTTTTTTTTAAAACTTTTGTGTTTGTGCAGAAGTAACCAACTAAAGTTCATTAATTAATTCAACCTTAAATAAATCTCATGATCCCTTTGGTAGTATTATCTCATTTGCAATGATGTCAAGAGTACATTAAAACAGTAATTGCAAGACGATAAATAAGCAAAGAGAAAGAAATGTATAGAGATACTTTAGAATAAGTGGAGCACAGATTAGAAACAGTTACAAATATGTACACAGTGATTCTTTGTCATGTTTTGAAAATGACCTATGGTAATAACTGAACTTAATTTTAATGTTTGCTGCACAGTATTCCAGCTGTGGGCTGCACAAAAGCTGAAAGATTTTTCTCCAGTTTTAGTATTTACTCTTGGAACTTCAAGCGTTATCCAGTTCTTTGTCTGATAAATAATTTATAATCGAAAATAACAAAATTCTGATTAAATTTCATGTCCCAGTGCATTGTTGAAAATGTTAGAGCAGACCCAACATGTTGACAAAATATTCTACAGTCTTCTTTTGGATTGTTGATGTGCTGAGACCAAAAAATAACAAAGAAAAGTGGGGGTGGGGGGTTCCTCTTTAGTTATTTGGAGCTAATTTAGGATAAAAATTGTTCAGCAATGGTATCAATAGTGACCAATTTGGGCACAGTCATAAAGTAATTTTGAAAAAGAAGAGGATTAGTATGCTATTAATAATGATATAGCATTATTATCATTTTAATGTTATTATTTACCACCATTCAACTTTTAAAAAACACTCTGCTAACCATCAGTTAAGTCAGAAAACGTGCAATTTTTTCCCCTTGAGTCCCCAATTTCTTCATATTTTTCGATTTCTTCTTTTCACATTGAACCAATCTTTAACAGCCTTTCAAAGTCTGAATCTGAAACAACTCAATTTCTTTTCCTGCATGAGCAGGTAGTTTCTGAAATGAATTGCCTAAGGCGCTCAAAACTGGTTTGAGCGCCACTGTGAGAGCTTGTAGTCTTCTTAAAACCTGTTTTTGTGTAATTATCTAAGAATAATAACTTTATGCTGGTTGTTTGTGTCTACTGTTAGTTGCCTGATTTTTTCTTCACTTGTTACATTCAGCAAATATCAATGTTGTGTGTTTTATTAATCATATGTTCACTTTGTGTTCATTCTTTTTCTAAACTAGACCAGAGAAGTTGACATCCTCATCTGCAAATTCTGAGATTAAGTTATCAGATCGGATTAAGGCTCTGTCTAGACGCAATCTGTGGTTAGTATTTTGTTTTCTCTACATATTAGTCGAGGCTTTGGTGAGGTTAAGATTATCCAAAGTCCTTGCTCGGAGGATTTGACCACTCGCGCCTCTAATCTGTGGGGTGGGGGACAGTTTAGATGATTTAGTCTTTGATGAGCTGCCCTCCGTCTCCAATACTGATGAGCTGTTAGTCGTCACCACCGCCGAGTCTTGCTGCTGTGGTCTGGGCCCGCCGCCTCCCTTCAATCCCAGAGCCTTATTCATCCCAAGACAAACAGACTCAGTCGTTACAATTAAGCAGTGCTATTAAAGGGACAGGCTACTGGCAGATTAAGGGAGGAGAAATGAAGAGGTTCTTTGTGTTGTTGTGAGCAGTCAGCTCATTAAAGGTGTATTTAATGAGGTTTTGTTTATTTTAAACATACTTATTTGCTCGAGTGCACAGAATTGTACACAAAGTCACACTAATGGAAAATTGTTTTTGTGAGTGTAGAAGTTTCAGGAAGTTAAAATCTGAAGAGTGAACGAAAACAAAGTGGAGGAGACAGTGCGGGCTCAGACTCGGTTCTTAAGGGGCCTTGAGACATGAAGGATTAAGATTATGGGGGAGGTTTCTTTTAAATGACTGATAGCACAAAGTGAGAGAGGGAGCAAGGCAGGGCAGGGCAGGAGTCTGTGTGGCGGACCAGCAGCAGCTTTACTCTTCAATCAGTGAGATGAAAATTGCCACTCCTGTCAAAGTAGAGGTGTTTACTGAAAAGAGGACAGGAGAGGGAGAAATAAATAAGGACGAACCTCGCGAGAGGGAGAGTTATGCAACCTGCATGGACCAGCATTTCCCATGGAGCAGGGCTTCTAAATTTGTCCAATCAGGGCTAGAGTTGGTACCTTGCAACGGCAGAAATAGCAGAGGTGTTGAGAGGTAGGACAGGTTGTGATCCTGAATGAAGTATATTGACACAGAACCGAAATTGCACATCTCTGAATGTGGAGAAAATGAAGAGAAGAGAATGATTGTTTTCCTGGGAATGAAAGTAGGGCATCACAGTGTTGGAAAGCACTTTCACAAAAGCTCAAGAAAATTAGAGCTGAAGAGCAGAATCTGAAACTTTAAGAAAAATTAGGCTTTAAAAGAAGATGCTGGGGTGTGAAATGTGACTCATGACTTCAGCTTTTAATCATTTACAGGGCTTTAAGTGTAAGTGCTTCCCATTAGGAGCTGCCTAATTCTAAGCCTGGTGCGGTTTGGTATCACGGTGGTCTCATTGGTGATTTATGATACAGTAGGGCCTTGTGGCAGCAGTGCCCGCAGTGTATTTTGTGTCTGTCCAGATTTCATTGATCGGAGAAGTGATGGAGAGCTGCAGTCAGGCCTCTTTGTCAAACAGGATGACGTTGTTAGGGCACTTCAGCAGAGATGCGGATTCCTACACAAACTCTGCAGCGTTAGTGGTTTGTTATCTTTTGATGTGTGGATTTTAAATCCTGTCTCTTCTAAATTTAGGCAAACATTAACATCCTGGCCTCTTTAAATCAGAGCAGTTTCATCTCATGAGGGAATGTCGCCAATCACTTTTTCTTTTCAGGCAAAGTGGATTATACTTTTCTGAGTGCATCTTGATATCTTCATAACTCAGCCTAATCACAGGGTTGTGGTGCACCCCTGCCTTGTTTGTGTCTCTGTTAATGCTGTGCACATGTGGCCAATGACATGCTTGCGTAGATAAGTGAGCGCCAGTGTGCTCTCTCAGCCATAAATAGTGGTAAGATGTACATCCAAGAACATATTGTGTGGGGAACGTGCCTGACATAGTTTGGATGTTTGGCTGCAGATGTTAGGCGGTAATCGACATCTTCAAGTCTACTCATAGATACGAAATCGTCTGCAGGGGATTCGTGTCTGAATTTTCCCCCTTATGTTGATCATGACCATCGATGCCCTTTGTCCTGAAAATAAAGATTTATTCAGATAAAAGAACTCCAGGAACATCTTACTGCAGTAATATATTTTACCAGGAAGGACTCTACTAGCTTGAGGCAAAACGCAGCTGGCCAACACATGCTTCATATCCTTGATGCGCTCAGAGACAAGACACTGCTCCCGTCTTTGTTTCCTTCCACTGGCTTCTCATCTATCCGTGTCTCTTTCTCTTATCCAAAGATTTATATCACTCACTGTATCTACAGGCTGCTCTCATCATCAGACACTGCGTTTAAGTTCCCCTCTTAAAGATGTCCATGCTGTCTAAAGTGGAGGCAGGCCTTGTTCAGATAGCAGCTGATGAGCGCTGGTATGCTTTTGGTCTTATCATGCTGTCGTCACGATGCGGCCACGGTGGCACGCAGGGTGCACAAGCAAGACACGATGTCATTCAGAGCTCAAGAGGTTTGCACTGTGCTGTGAGTCATGCTTTAAATCAACATTTCCTTCTGCTCCTTGTACAGCTCGAAGTCACACAAGCAACTCCTTTAAGAAAATGGATAACACTCTTCATGTGTATGGTATATGTGTATGTAAGTGTTCAACATTTTGGGCATCACTCTTGCACTTTTCTAGGGCTCAGTCTATCATTTCCTTGCTATAAAATTGAAAAAAGCTGCACTTACTATGGGTTTCATCGTAGATTTATTACCTCTCCCAAGGGGGTTATGTTTTTGGGAGAGTTTGTCTGCTTGTCTGTGAACAACATAACTCAAAAAGTAACAAATGGATCTTGATGAAATTTTCAGGAAATGTTCAAAATGGGATAGGGGAAAAAGAGATTAAATTTTTGAAGTGATCCAGATCACCGCCTGGATCCTGGATCTTTTTAAAGAATTCTTTATCATTGTGAGATAAGGCTAGTTTCAACAAATGTGTATGCAACTCCACGATAAATGGTTGGATTGCTTTGCAAAACAATTCAAGACAAGGTCACCATAATTTCTGACAGATGTAAAAGTACTATCCAGATCCTGCCAATATTCTGGATACTAAGATCTGTACTTTGAAATATGTACAGGGTCATCATAATTTGCAACACTGCCAAGTAACAAATTACTGTACAAACCTGCAACTAACACCAAATTGTAGCAGACAGTCTTCTGAAAGGGGGTATAACATTAAAGTAGGACTAAAGTGTTGCGTGACAAACACAATATGCTTCGCGGAGGTCTGCACTCTCTGAATGCTTTTCTAGTTTACAATATTTTGTTTTTCTCTTCAGGCTTATTAAAACAGTTTTTTAAAAAGTGTTCATCAGTATTTGCTGACCCATTAATTTAAATGTTCCAGCGTGCTTGTTATAGGCCTACCTCAATCTTTTCCACAAGACTTGTTTTTCTTTCTGTTAAAGTTCAATTACCCATTATATTTTATGATCATTTCTGTTCTGTATTTTATAAGCAATTTCACTATGAGCACTAATTCTAGCTGACCACATGAAGAAAACTAAATATTAAATCCAGTAGTGGAATACATTCGAACATTACGGTAACCGTCAGCCATGGCGTTCTTTTCATATGCTGAGTCTTAGTGACAGCGGCGACAACAGTGCGACTGGCTGTCTGTCAAAGTTTCCAGCAGTCGCTTGCCGTCTACGGTGAGCACAGATCTGGTTGTGATTACTATAACGGAGACAGTAAATCATGACGCAGCATGAGACTAATTTGTGGTGGTGGAGGAAAAAAAGACCTGGCCCTTTCTTTATTGGGTGGCAGTAAACTACAAAAGACGCATAAAGCATGTGGAGGAACATTTCAGTAGCATATGAGAGGAGAAAGAGAAATCTACTTTCTATTTTGTGCCCCTGAAATAATGTACAGATGGGTGATTAATCAGGGGAAACATCAGTTTAAAGTGTCTCAGTAAAACGTTAGGCCACCATGAGCCACAAGTAAAGCTTTTGTGCCTCTTGTAGCAGATCCTGGAATTGAATTCCAAACAAAGCCATACTTCCATTTGAAGATTACGATCTAAATATAAAGGTATTATTGTGTTAAGGCCTCTAAAATTTTGCTTGAAAAAACCCATTCACAAGAGCCAGAATATCTTGAAAAGCAGTGTCTGTTCAGAAGATTTCTCCAGTCTTAACAGGTCTCACAGATCAAATTTTAATCAGCATGTCCCTCTCTTTTCACACTGCGAGCATCATGCAGCCCTACACTGTACGTTTGAGACACCTGATTCAGCAACAGGGGAGGGAACGAATGTTCTGACATGTACTCTTTTAACAGTAGCATGCCTATGATCCTACAGTTCTATGTTCCCACATTTCTGAGATTTTATTTTATTTTTTTTTTATTTTTTCCAAATCTGGTTTTGTTGTCTGACTTAAGGAAATGACAACAAGGATTCGGTATCTGCTGTTAGGTTTTGCCTCAGATGAAACTCTTTTTGAGCAGCCTTTTTTTTTTTCTTGTTATGATCATGATTCTGCTGATGATGATCTAAATAAAATTTCTTGTTCATTCATTCTTTCATTGCGTTACCATAAAATGCTTCCAAAAATCTTGTGAGAGGATAGGGCTTAAGATAAAGGGAAATGCGGGAACACAGGACCTAATTTTGAATATGTCCTACAAATAAGGTAACATAGGGCTGTTGGTACAAAGGCTGTGAAAACATAGGGCTTTAGGAACATAGGACTGTGGGAACATAGGACTGTAGCAACATAGGAGTGTAGTAACATAGGGCTGTGGGAATATAGGGCTATAGGAACAAAGGCCTGTGGGAACATAGGGTCGGGAAATGCTTTGGGAACATAGGGTTGTGGGAATAAAGGGCTGTCGGAACATAGGGCTGTGAGAACATAAGGCTGTGGAAATGCTGTGGGAACATAGGGCTGACTTCCTTTTAACTTGTGTCAAAAAACTGAGCTTTAAAATACTCTGCCATCTGTATCATAGGCTACTTTCACACAGCTTACAGTTTTATGTAAAAAAAAAAAACAGTGTGTAGCACGAGCCAGCAGTTTTGTGAGTGGGTTATGTTAAAAAGGAGTTTAATCATGACTCCCACCACCGCTTTTTTCTGTGGTGCAGAACTTTTTCTTCCTTCTCCTCCTCCTCCTTCTCCTTTTTTTCTTCTTCTTTTTCTTCTCTTCTTCTTCTTCTTCTTGTTCTTTTTTTTCTTCTTCAGGTTTTTTTTTGGCAGCTGGCAAACCAACTTATCGGTGCATGGCTGCCACCAACTGGACTTGAGTGTGGAACAGGAGATTAGGTGGTGTGACATTTCTCTCAAGAATGACAACAAAGTCACACTAAATGTGGCCTGGCTGTTCAGACCACAGTCCCCTTCAAAACAAATTGAAAAATTCAGTACCACATTGATGATTGATGAAAGTGGCCTGAATCTGACTCGAAAATGTCAGATTCATTGTGATTTGTGCTGTTCACACTGTCAAAAACAAAGATATGGGTTACATATGCAGTCGCTTTAAACTGCAGTGGGAACATTGTCATATGCAAAGTGAGCAATAATATGGAACGTTAGTGAAGGTGCTCCATTTGATCTCAAAGCTGGTGATATAATGCTACATGATGTCTGTGTATGGCTGTATTACTACTAAACAAGACTATTTCCAACATTCCAAAATAACTGATGTTAAAAATAAAAATTTTACAGCCTGAAATAAAACAAACTGGATCAACACTCTGGCCTCCTGCTGTTTTGGATAATGCCCATTACAGTCCATGTGAGGAGTTTTTAACTGGTTGAAAACAGAATGAAATAAATATTGATACCTCGTTTATGGCTAACAAAAGCACCATCAGCAACAACACTGATTATTTCTGTTTCGAAATTTTAACAACTGTATCTCCTTCCATGGGGTACCTCTGTAATACTTATAAATTGAATGTGTTTATACAGCTTCCATGTCTTCCTATAGAATAGAATAGAATAGAAAATACTTTATTTATCCCCGAGGGGAAATTCAGGAGTTACCGCAGCATTTAAGAAAACAAAAGTAAGAAAGAGTATAGAAAGTGCAAAAAGGTCCATAAGAAATTAGATGACGACATCCCGTCCACCACTCGTCCACCACTCTCCAGCCCAGCCAGTCTCCACCTCCACAGGGTCCAGGACTGAGCCTCCCCAGCAGTCTGTTCAGTCTCTGTCTCCTGGATCCTGTCTGCTCACAGCAGGTGAAGCTCCTCCGATGTGTCGCGGCGTCCGATGTCTGCTCCGTCAGCCACGTCCATGAACAGCATGATGCCGCTGGATTAGCGCAGCTAGCTCATCCAATCCCCCGGGGCTAGATCCCACGTTCCCAACAACGATGGATGGAAGGACAGGTCCACGTCGTCACCTCCCAGCTCACATCCGAGAACCAGCACGTCGTCCTCACCTCCTCCTCCTCAGCTCGAGGGAAATCATCAAGCCCTACACTAGTTAGCATTGACATGCTACAGGCTGCTAACAGCTAAATTCGCATGTAAACAATGCAGCCGTGGTTACACGTAGGATCTCCAGACAAACACAGGAGAAAAGTAGTAAAAAAATATCGCCGAAGCCACAAAAAGTTTGGTGTCCGTGACCTACAACGAACCATACAAAGTGATGATCCACTCCAAACACAAAGACGACGAAAAAGAGACGAAAAAACCACAAGAAACGGACAAAGACGAGAGAGCTGCTGCAACAGGCAGCTACCCGGGTAGCGCCTAGCAACCGTTTTATTATTATTTATGGACACTTCAGTATCGGGACAGTGGAACCTGGGATCCTCCTGATCAAAAGAGTGAAGTAGGTATAGATGCTTGATTTTTGAAAACAAGATCTAGGGTCAAATTGTTTGAGGATTACTGTAAACTCATGTTTCCAGAATAGATACAATGCAACAACACATTAGGGATGTATTTGCTGCAGAGGTGCTGCATAAAGAATGCATAAGTGGGGTTAGTTGAGCCAAATTTAAGTGACATGGTACTTTTAATAAAAACATCAGTATTTAGGTTACTCTGGTTACAAATGCAAGGTTGTTTTTTTCATGTGTGTGTGTGTGTGTGTGTGTGTGTGTGTGTGTGTGTGTGTGTGTGTGTGTGTGTGTGTGTGTGTGTGTGTGTCACTGCGTCATTGCAAGAAACCCTGACTCATCACTTGCCTCCATAATCTTCTTAATCACATTACAGCCGACAGGAAAAAATGAGAAAAATGCAGCATGAGTCATGTTTTTTTGTTTGTTTGTTTGCTGGCTCACCTGTGTGTAAATGTTGTGCCTTTTAAACAAGACTGCTTCTGTCTCTGGAGATCCAGCAGCGGTTAAGTCAGAATTTTCCACTCTGGTTGGAGGCCTAGTGAGTCAGCATCAATAAAGTTTTTAGGGCCATCGTGCACTCTGCGAGCCAAGATCCAGTGTTGCGAGCAGCAGGCAGATAAAGTGGGATTGCCTCGTATATCATCTTCGGAGGACGGGCTGAGTGACTTATAAGGACACTAAATCCCGGTTTGTTTGTTAGTTGTGGCGTAAGAGTATGCCTTCTTTAACATAAAACCACAAAATGTTCAACATGTCCCAATCAGAGAATTTTTCTTGAGAGGCCAGAGGGGTCTGGGATAACTAATAGGTGTTGGAAAGACTCCTTAATTTTTCAAGTCTCCTCTATACAACACAAACAATGTTTAGAGAAGTGCTCTGTCTGCCCCTTAATCTTTGGCTGCTGAGATGTTTTTGTCTCCACTCCTCTGCTTTTTCAGTTTTTAACTCCTTTGAATCTACCTCTCTGGGTCAAATGATTCCCTGGCTTCACAGCAGTTCTGTGGTGGCTCCACTAATGGCGCTGTAATTTTGCATCTCTTTGAAGTTCTTCCCCGACCGTTGTGTTACCTGAAGTCTGCGCTTCTCTGAGGTTTTGGGATGGGGCAGGCGAGCTACCCTCTGCAGCCTAATTAAATGTAATTGCTCCATTTTGTAGTGGTGCCCGTGTGGAGAGGGGAAGCCTTGTAATAAGGGAGATTGCGTGAAGGGTCCGAGGATCACAGACGCCAAAGAGGAGCCACGAGGAGACGATCGGAGACGCTTCCCCCCTCTGTCGCCTCCTCTGTCCTGAGCAGACCTAGTCATTACCCCTCCACTCTTCTCACTCTGGCTCTGTGTCTTCTTCTTCTCTGCCTCTCCTTCTCCTTCATCCTCTCTGTCATCATCACTCAGTCATGCACATGCACATCAACACTGTTTCTCTCAATATTCCACTCAAAAGTAACTGCACATGCTAACTGCACCCTTATCTTAAATTTGTCTTATCTGGACATGAAACAGTGATTCATGTTGCAGCTGGAAGATGATTCCTGAGTGCGCAGGAAGTGTCTGTTATGATTTCTCTGGCATCCCCTCAGGTGGCGTCACTGTTGTGGGTGCAAAAGCTGGAATTCTTGGAATCCTTTAGGCACCTCTGGGACTCCGTAACTGAGTCAGACACCCAAATGAGCTATTTAGACCCCCTGACTCTGACTTGAGGAGCGACAGGAGACGCATTCTTTCCGGGAAAGAGGAGAGGAAAAAAAAGGAAATTACAGAGCAGGGGAGAGACAACATGACACAGAGAGAAAGAGGGAGCGCCAGCTTGACCGTGACCCCTGTGGGATGACAGGCTGACGGGGGATGTGTGATGAAGTGTGTGCAGCAGGTACAAAGGTGACTTAGATTGAGGGATAAGCTGCGTTCTCCCTCTTCTGATGTCTTTTTCTAAGGGGAGGTGCCAGAAATCCTCCAGTTGGGATGCTGCAATGCCTCCCTCTTGCCTGAGCTACACATGCTTTTTCCTGCATCAGGGTGTCCGGCGATTTGCCTCCCTCTCCCTCGTCTTCCACCTCCTTCTCCTCCGCCACCCATCCTCTGCTCTCTGTGGTGCCAGTGCGTCTGCCACACAGCCTTTAAGGCTAATGCGACACAGGCTCCAGATCACATTTCAGCCTCACACGAGCAACCCCCCCTGCTTCCCCCCCCTCTCCACATTTCCTCTCCTCCAAGCTGACCAGACCTGGCCCAGGAAGTACACTACATTTGATCAGAGAGCGCAGATCAATAAAAGCACAGGATTCCCAAGGCCATCATTTTGTGTTTTATGATCCAGGAAAGAACCCGCTAAATGATTTCTCTGCCTGTTGAAAGAGTGTTTTGAAGGTGGAAATGGATAGCAGTAGCCAGGATTCACCTCAGATGCTGAAGGAGAGAAGGCATGCATGTGTCTGCATAGTTTCCTTGATAGCAGTGAGAGTAAGGGTCTCTGGAGGAGCCATGATAAAAGTAGAGGAGGGAAACATCAAAAAGTGCGGCAGGGAACGAGTGTGGTGGGATCGCACACAGTGCCGGGCCTGCTGTCTCTCTCATGACCTCCCTGTCATGTGGCTTCCATGAGAACCGAACATCCAGCCACAGTTGTTTCCATACAAAACCAAGCTGCTTAAGTGAACCGGGCCTTTTTTTTTTTTTCTCCCACAGCTAATCGTTAGGCTGTTTTTGCAAGGCTGCTTTTTTCATTTTATCATGTGTGAAAGTCTCAGAATCACACACGATGGCGGATCCTCATTTGTCATAAACAGTCAGCATCGTTGTTACGTCTTCGATGTGAGCCAGATGCTGTGTGGTCAACTCCTCTTTTACACTTCTTTCTGGTAAACACCGCAGAAAAAAATACGGGAGACAACCTGCCTCTTCAAAACAGCGCCGATGAGCATGTGCGCTACTGCTCCATAAATCTGCCAACCTTTTCATGCTCCTGTTCTAAACTGGGGGCATAACCAATTAACAAGGCCTACTCCGTAATTCGCTGTCTGGGTGTTGAATAACCCCTCACTCCTAGTTCCCATTAGTGGCTTAAAACTGCAGAGGTTCATAATTATACCATGAATTGTGTACGCGCTTGATTCGTAATTATACCATCTATATAATTATAGATTCATGCTTCCTCTGCTCTACCTGTTTTGACACATTTTTCGTGAACTCTTGTGATCCAGGCTACTGGTGTGTAAATGTTAGTGAGTCAGGGATTGCAGTAGATCTTTTGGCAAATATTTTTGTTGTTTTCCCAACATTGGTTAAGAACTGTTTTGGTGTTAAAAAAGTGGAAACGCATCAATCCCTTTTTCTCTGAGCAGGCTGTGCCCCTGCTGATCAGTTCTCAGTGATATTCCACATCAATGTGCTCATCTTTACACAAATACAACTCCTTGTGGGGGTTATCACAGCTGCTCTGGGACATATAAAGCATGAATTTGCACATTTCCGAACCACACATCTCCTCTTTGGTGAGTGCCCTTTCACTTTTAAGTCAAAGTATAGAAAGTGCTGGAGAATTAATGTAATTGTTTGAAGTGTTAAATACAAAATCAGCATCAGATGGCATTCATTTCTGAGCTTATCAAATCCAGATGGAGGAATATTTTACTCAGCGTGAATCAAATATCCATCTCTTTGAGTCTGCTTGCAATTAAACCATTCAGTGAGCGTTCAACAGCCTGAGAAAAATCTGCTCTTTTGGAATCAGTGGGACACAAAGCAGGTCTGAGCTGTTAACACTGGGAAAGACCACCCCGGATTTGACTGTAAATGATATTATACGTCCTTCAAGGCTCAAAGTCCTACATCAAAGCAGAGCAGACAATACGAACCATGGCTGCTTTTTGCCCTGTGTGAGAAAATCAGGAGTGTTTTGAGTGACTGTAGGGCTAATCTCTTCTTTGGATACATAACAGTGATGGCATTCCTCTGGAGGAACACGGTGTAACACACAGCCAATCAGGTGAAAAATTGAGATAGAGCCAGAGGACCAATAAAAAGTGCATCATGGGAAACTCCAGATGTTCAGGGAGATCGTGAAAAACAAGAGGAACGCCTGTCAGAAATCGCCCTCAGGCTATGTGGGGTTGTAATTTCAACCCTATTAAGCTACATTAGTGTTAATTTGTTTAAAGACAAGGAGCTGTTGTGTTGTGAGAAGAAGGCCCATTGTGTTTGGAGTGAGGGTGTGGGCGGCATTAATTAGATTTATCTGCAAATGTTGGCAAATGAAACATCAATCGCTAATGAATGGAAAATATTTGTGTGCAGTTGATTAAATAAACCCACAGATAATATTAATTAAAAATATTGTGTGTTTCCAGGCTATGAAGCAAAGAAACGTGTAAACATTTTGATATTGAAGTATTAATTAAATGAAGGAATAGGGATAGGAATACAAATCACGTTTGAACCACATAATAAGGTGGTATAAACAAGTTTCTTTGAGACGTCACAGCTAATCCTGCAAACAGCAAATCTGTTGTGTATTTTTCTCATGAAGTTCAGAAGGTAAAGCTTCTGATTAGGTGGCAGGTAGCTTAAACCTGCATTAAAGTTTGTCTGAAGTTTGTTTTATCCTTCTCATTATTGATATTCAAAAAGTGAAAGTAGAGGGGGTTAAAGTAAATCAAGGAAAAAAAAATCTGTGGTTTCCTGAAGGCCTGAATCATTTTCCTGATTTTATTTAATACAACAGTCAAAGCAGTAACTGTTGCTCCCATTGGCATAGCCCCCATGATGTTGTATGTTGGAGTGGCTATATGACTGGGGTCCATTCAAGATGAGAGCACCCAGCTTGGTTGAGATTTCCCATCTTAGTTCCCACTTACTTATATTCATTCCTACATCAACTGTAACGATATCTACACCAATCTGTACAAGTACTTACATTTATTTTACAGTGAGGAGCGGCTGCAGCTCAGTGGTGGAGTCGTCACCTTTTATTTGGAAGGTTGGATGTTCGATCCCAGCTCCTGTAGCCACAAACCGGGGTTTCCTTAGGTAAAACACTGGAGCCAAAATTGTTTCCACTGTTGTTTGGTGGTGTCTTTAGGGCAGGGTGGCCAACCTGCGGCTTGCGAGCCGGTGTGATCAATCTTAAAATATTGATATATTGAAGCTAACGTTGGGATCAGTATTGATCAATACTTGGGCGATGAGATTAATACTTAAGTTTCAGTTTCTTTTCTCTACATGTGCTCCTCTCAATCGCTCATTTGTTCATATCTATCTATCTATCTATCTATCTATCTATCTATCTATCTATCTATCTATCTATCTAGATGGAAAGAAAATTGGAAATATATATTTTTTTTTTTCATTTGATGTCATTTCAAGACCATGTGTGATGGGGCTCTTTGAAGTACCACAGTAATTTTTATGGCGCTTGGTCTCTGGCTGGTTGGCCACCCCCGTTCTAGGGGTCACAAACCAGTGGTCCCATCAGTGCCGGGCCAAAGTCCAGGTAAATATCGAGACGGTTGTGCCAGGAAGGACAGCCGATTTAAAAGGGTGTCAAATCAACGTGCAGGACACAGACCGTAAATGAATAACCTGCTGTGGCAACCCTGAAAAAAAGCCAAAGGAGAAAGAACAGATTTGTTCTTACTCTAGATCTCTTACCCTCACTGTGAGGTGTCAGAATACTTTAGGCAGACATAAGAACCATAAAGTTTTCTGACTCAAAGTTATCATCTAGCAAAAGGTGACCAGAGCTATTGGACACAGCCCTGGTTGTTGAGTTTCCTTGTTTTGAACAATCCTTCAAAAGAAAGCATTTATATTTTTGCTGATCCTCCTACAGTGTCAGCTACGAGTATCAAACATAAAAAGAAAGGTATCTAAAGAAAAAATAACTCCTCTAGATTGCTAACTTACTTCTCACTGCTACCAGCAGAGTTTAAATCCGTTTGGGTGGATGCCCAATACTGACTCACCATTTTTTACAGACACAATCTCAGGTAATTCAGAGTAAAGAAACGACCCATCTTGATTGTGATAATCTCAGTCCACTTTAAAGGTCATAAATAGGCATCATACTCTTTAAAATCTGTTAAGAACTCCTTACAGTGCCTTTAAAGAAGAAACAAAAAAGGAAAATTAGCTGTCATTTAGCCTTAGCAAGTTGCTGGGAGGGGTAGAGGTGGACCTTTAAGCACCGGATAAGCTTCACAGGGGTCAAAAGGCTGACATCTAAATGAAAAAAATAAAAAATAAAAACACATATTGGCCTCTCTCATTAGAGTGCAGTGCACCATGGGGACTTCCTGGGTTAATAACTGGGATGGGGTTTTGCTGTACTTTGTGTCTCAGCAGCAGGAGAGGCTCACAACCCTTTAATACAGCAGCTTCAATTACACCACATCAGGAAAACGATGTCCCCTTAGATCCCATTAACAAAAATAATACTCAGAAACCTGTGTGTGTGTGTGTGTGTGTGTGTGTGTGTGTGTGTGTGTGTGTGTGTGTGTGTGTGTGTGTGTGTGTGTGTGTGTGTGTGTGTGCGTGCATAAAAGCAGAGGTGTCCTTTGGTGAGATAAATTTGTCTCATGTTCTTGTATTTGTAGAACTTCTCTAGAGGTTAGAAATGAGTCTGAAGCATCCTTCAACTGAAAAAAAAAAGATTGATGTGTTTAAAAGCTCGAGCTGTGCAACAACATCTGTTAAATAAATTGCTGCCATTGATAATCATCACAACTACCGGCAAATTGCTGCATCTTATCGAGGGCAATTAACAAAATACGGAACTTCTAAAACACCCTGCAGCTGTCTTTCCTCTTCCTGAAATTCTTCCTCTCTCAGGCATATGTGGCCTCATGTCAGGGGATGCCTCTTGTAGTAAATGCCCATTGAAGGAAGCTATTTTGCCAAATGCCAAAGCCATTGAGTTGCTTCATATCCTGTCTGATAAGCAGCCACAAAGAGCCCTCTTTTTTTTCCTAAGCTCTGAAACCGTTTCTAACATCTTAACATCCTCCTCCTCTCTTCCTTCCCGCTCCCTCCTCCCTCCCTCCTCCACCTCCTCCTCCTCATCTTGTTAGTTGATAAAGAGCGTTGTAATGTCAGGAAGGACACACATTCCACTCGATGAACTCACAGATCTCTGAGGAGCCAGGGGTTAGCTTCCTCGCAGTGTGGGTGACAGATCAGAGGGGAAAGAAGGGAAAGAGAAACAGAGAGATGAGAGGAAGACAGATATACCACAGTTGAGGGGAAGGGCTGAAATGAGGAGTGAGTGTGGTAAAATAAGGGGAGAGACATTTGAAAGTTGGATAAATATGGTCACCAATGTGGATTTGATGGTTTTAAACTTTATTGCAGCTATCTTACAAGCTTTAAGCAGCTCAAAGTGCTCTAAAATAAAAACGAAAACAGGTTTAAATTGGCTTTATAGTAAGTGAGCCACTAATGAATCAGCTATTCTCCTCCGTGGAAAAATTCTGAGGGCCGAACTTGGCTCTGACCTGCGCACATTTCTCTCAGCATCTAGAGAGCAGCAAGTTTATGTGATTTGCACTGCGGGAGTCAACAGTAGCTGCTTCTCTAAGTCCATCAGTTTGATTGTAAATTACATGCACAGCACAACAAAAAAGCCTCTGTATGTCTGCAGTGAGCCAGCTCTTCAAAAAAAAAGTCCCTTGTGGCAACATTTTGGACGTCTCACAAGCAGAGCTCCATAAAAAGCAGCCTTGGTTCTCGGCCCCAAACCATTAGTAAGTAAGCTGAGGCGCTCGGCGTGGTACACAGGCGTTAATTGCTTCGATGCCTGTAACTTTTTTTTAAACGATGTTGTTTTTGTAAACATGGTTGTTCGGAAAGGATTGTAAACACCTGTGTGCTGGGAAATATTGTTTGTGATTAGGACACGTGGATTGTGAAGAGTATGTCTGGGGCTGATAAGTGAAAAGCTGTTGAGTGTTTGTTCGCAGACCAGTGATCTGTGTTATCTCCCAGAAGCTTGTGGTTGTAATTGTCAATTCGGAGATCTTTTATCTCTTTATTCTCTTTAATCTTCGAGCCATGCTTTGGTTTCTCACTCATCTTCTATTCCAGACTGGAACTGAACTGGAAACTGTCTCCAGATGCTCCAGTTGTTGTCATCTGCTCCATTGGCCCAAGCCCGAAAACTTGAAAAAGCACCCCAATAATATGTCAAACAGCTGCTTTAGCATCACTGTTCAAGGGATGATTTTAAAATTGAGATTTTGCTCCAAGTTGAATTAAAAAAATTAAATGTTCTTTCCATTCCTGCACAACCTCAGCTCCTGCTCATTAGATTTACAACCATAACGTTTTGCAGTCCGTTAAGTTTACCCCCATTTTATTTGCACATTTTCAATTTGTCAACAAGAACTATTTCAATCTAGATAGCGCCGCTGACTCTGCAGAAAAGGATTACTATATGTAGAGGTAGCAAAAAACAGTGTAACATACGCAGCCTTCCCAGTTTGGCTCCTATCAAAATGGCTGAGATGCTTGTGGCTTCATGATTAAGCTGCTGCAAACCGCACAGCCCAGGGAGCGTAAACCCAACATTTAAACCAAAACCCAGATACAGGCAGCCTGGGCAACAACAGTGGCATATTAGTACTTACCCCAAGACAAAATGTCCGTCATTTGTGTGTAACCCACATTCAGGCAATTCAGCTTCTCAGCACATGGAATTAAGTCTGGGAGGCTTGAGGGGGTTTGAGGTGGTATTATGTACCCATTTGACAGGCCTGGATTGTCTGGAGGAATTAAGATGAAGACTTTTAAAAGTGTCTCATGAGACTTACGTCCAGTTTTTCAGCTTCTCTACATTTTTAATTTACTCCATCATGCTTTTTGCCTCTCTCCTCTTCTCATTAACAGTCAGATCACCTTGGAGTTGGACTTCAAAGCGAGCGACAATTGTTCATCAACAGCACCACTTCTTACCAAGTCCCTGTGAATCCCGCTCTGACCGGCGGGACCTTCTCTAAGGGGGAAAATAACCCATCTGTCCGGCAAATGCTTCCATATGGACACAAAGAGTGGGGCACATTCTTGTGGAAATGAAAGCAGCTCCTTTAATCTAAGAGACATAATCAATAAATGATAAGGCCTGTAGCTGTAGGGATAAAGCGGTAGTTTGAAGATAACAAAGGACAAGATTAGTGATGGGACAACATGGGGTGACAGGGGGTGATGTTGAATTAAAACATTATGCATGGTGGACTGGAGTGAGTTGCTTGGTAATCAGGGGTTCCTATCAGCACTTGTGATCACTTCCTGCAAGCTTAGCTTGGTCGTATTCAAGTGATCATTGTTTTATCTGGAAAGAATGCTAATTAGAGTTGTAGAGGAGCCAAGCCTTGCCGACATCACCAAAATACACTCTGTGGTCACTTTTAACAAGACAATGGAGGCCTTCATAGCAACTTTTATAGTAAGGAGGCATTGGAGTCCTAATTCAGAACACAATCTCCGTCCGGCAAATATTTACCGGCAGCAGCAGTCAGGAGAAAGAGCCTCAAAGATAGACAGCAGGGATATCTAATGACTGACAGAAGAGCTGAAATGTACATCTCAGTTACAGGAGGTTAGACTGAGGCTTCTGAGTCGTATTCAAGCTCCCGGAGAATGTGCTGAGTTAAACATTTGATGCACAAGATAACCAAAGCGGTAGATGTTTTAAATCAATGTGTCAACCCAAATTTCAGTATAGATTCAAAAATAACACCAATGATGGAGGAGGTTTTAGGCTTGGCTTTGATTTCACGGTACTATAAGGTTAAAGACCAGAATTATACGAGCGCCATGAGTATTTGTTCATCTCTGGAGCTGTTTCTAATGATATGGAATGACCCACACGGGTGCTGCTGGTCTTAAAATCCCTAAGAATAGAGATGCTTATTTGCAATACCACATTTGGGCCATGCACAGAGAACAGCTAACTGTGACACCAGGGAAGAGGTCTAATTTTCCTCTTTTTATGGTTATTGCTGAGAAGTCACTCTAACAAGCCTTGCAGGGTTTGAAATAATAAAGATGGAGCTATATGCTTTGACTTGTTTTTCGGTGGTGGAGAGAAGCAGCAGCTCTGCAGGTTCAGAGCTTCTGGCTGTTGCATTGTAATTAAATCTTGAGTCACTCAACTTCTAAGGAACTTCTTTTCCAATTCTCTTCTCTCAAATCCAAAAACAAAACACCCACCTACTCTTTTCTCTAATGTGAGCCCTGCGGCTTAAGGGTGATGTAAAATACAACAGCGGTTCTCTCAAACAGATGCATGTGCAGTCTGTGGTTTGCACCAGCAGGAGTGCTTGCGAACGTTTAGATGTCCACAGATGATCACATTAAGGGTAAAGATGTCATGCATGATAAATTTAATTATTTGTCTCTGGCTGTGGGTGCAGTGTGTATGTGTGTTTGATTTATACCTTTTCTCCAATTGTCAGTTGTGAGAGTGACAGTAATATGATGTTTCCCACCCACAACAGAGGAACACACACAGACGGCGACCTCAACATGGCTTTTCCTGGTACTATAGGGTGTTCCCAATCATTGCTTCACCCACAACATATTCAATGACCATGATGTGCTATTATTATTCAGTATAACAGAACCAGTACATAAAGCCTATGTAAGCCATGCTTTGATTCGTGAAAACTTTTGAACGCATCTTCTCAGGAGAGTTTTAAATCAAACATTGGCAGGAAGGAGGAGACAGATGAAAAGATGTGACCTGGAAGAGGTGAACTTGACAGCTTGGCTCATTAACATTCACAAGGTGTTTCCTTTTGTCAACTCATTTAGTGCTCCTCTGATGTTGGTGTGAACAAATCAACATTTAGATGGTGTACTAATGTGCCACCGAGAAGTCCCTCTGAAGATAACCACCTTTGATATGACCCCCTGCGTCTCACACTGTCCCTAGCTTAGCCCCACCAGCAGAGGCAAGACAATCCAGTCCATTTGCCCCCTAGAGAGATCAAAGCCCAGCAGCCACCTCCCTTTCATTCCATTACCAAAGACTCCACCTTTGCAAAGTCCCTACACAAATGAAGTTGTGCATTTAATCATTTTCTTTGGTGGGGTTAAAGACAGTGAGATTTCGAAAGGACAGAAAACAAGCAGGGGCATTCAAGAGTTTGGGCGATGGGGAAGAGGAGATGGATTTGAAGGGGTTTGTGACAGGAGGTGGCAAGTGGCAAGAAGGCTCTGATTAAGGCTTGTTGACTATTAATGAAACAACCGCTTTGACCAGTACTGCGACATTGTCTGATAGAAAAGGTATTCCTTTACACAACTTCTGGGGCTTTGATGCCACCGAGAGTCACTCAAAAAGACTGATGTGAGGATGTTGATGGGGCTAAGAGACGCCTATTTCCTGCTCCTCATAAAAGTAATCTGTGTGCTGTAATCACACTGAATTAGGTACGGTAACCAGAAATGCCTACTCACTCATAGTGGAGTGTGCCAATCATTGGCAAATCTGTCTCCCTGAGTATTATTAAGTATTTTTCAAAGTGTAAGGTTTCTGTGGTCACCTCTGCACAATCAGCTGTGCTAATTGACTGTGATGCTATAAGCCTGCCATCTCTAAATGTTATATAACTGAATACAACTCTTTCCCACAGAATGGCGACTCGACCTGTGTTAGTTTTCCACCATGTCTCTCACTGGGCAGCATATTTTTTGACTACTTCGAAGACTTCTTGAATAATGAGTAAATTATATGTGTGAAGCAGCTTTGCGCAATGTGGTTGTGGCCGAGGCAGACTTAACATAGCAGCCAGGAGCTGAGCCAGCGCTGGTCCTGGCCCTTCTCCGAGCACCAGCCTCAAGCCGCCAGCAGCAAGCTTCTGGACCAACCATAATGAAGAGTAGGCATTTTATCCTCAGCTGTAACTCTGCCCCCCTTTTTTCAGAAGCATCTGTTTGCTTCATGCTCGTCTGGCAGAGTGGCTCATCACTGTATATTGGGATATTATTTGTATAAACAATGGGCAGATTGTGTGTTTGCAGTGAATTGCTTACAGCTGTGTAAGCACTGGGATATGTTGCATATGGAGAGAAGGGGTGTGAGAATCCACCTGAAGCATACAGGTGGTAGAAGGAGCACTAAAGTGCCAGCGTGGTCCTCCAGTTGTACCACCACTGGCTTTGGTGGAAAAGCCAGCGGCAAATTGAAAATAAACAGAGTCCAGAAGGCAACAGAGCAAAGCAAAACACTGGGTATTGTGGTGAGGTATCTCTTTACTTGGGCTTTCATGAAGTGTTACTGTAACAGGCAGCTCAGGCAACATAATACGACCACTTGTTTCTGTTTTAGACCAACACACTTACCGACTATGGGCCTTCACAGCTGAAGTCACCGTGGCCAAGTTTCCTTCATGTGGTAAACCAGAACTCAAACGTAGTATGACATCATCAGAGAAGGACCTGAGACCACAGAGGAGGTGTCAGCTGCAGATGGATGGAACACCAGGATGGATCAAACCAGTCATTCATGAGCCTCCCCTGGTGAGCAAGCACAGTGTCACGGATCTGTCCCAGGGTTGGTATTCAGAGACGTGCTGGGCCTCGTGTCCGCCACATGGAAAAAGCCACACAATAGAAGTGTAAAAATTAATGTTTGTGGTTTCACACAGAGTTTGGCATTGGATGTTTCTCAGGGACTGTGTGAAGCATCATGACATCTTGTCACCAGAGATGAAGCCATTTTACTTGTACAAAGACGAAAACAAACCAGTGCTTCCCAGATGTATGCACGCTTTTTAAGCTGCCATTTAAAAGTTGAAGATTTGTCATTTTATCATCAGAGTTGATTTTCTTGTTTGTTTGTCTTTTCAAACATCTCACTTTTCTTTCAGCTGTGTCATTGTAAACAGAACAGAAGCTCCAAGACATGGGAGAACTTCCCATAGAATATGAATGTCTCTGTCTGACAGGTTTTTGCCAGTCACCAAATTATCCTCAAAGGTCCCCTCCTCCCTAAAACAAACGGATCAAGAAATAAAATCTGCAGCAAAATAATAAGAAGAGAAAAACTGATTAAAATGGTTTGACACTAAAGGCTGATTTATGCTTGGCACATCCGCAGGGTCCGCACAGCCAGTGTTACCAACTCCTCAGCATCAGAAGTAGCTAAAATTCACCATATCTGTTTTTTCTGTCCAATGGGGGGGGGCAACACTGCGCGCAGTTTCGTGGGGATGAATGACGTCACTCTCGCACCTACACCCCCTCACACGGTCCTTTTCATGAAGAAAATTTTCACGCCACACACTCGAAAATTTCTAACCTGGTGAAGGGAGACACAACATGGCGGAAGTGGTCTGTATAACTCTTCACACAGAGATCGCCTTGATAACAGAGTGGTAAACAATTCATGGCATGAAATTGCAGCTTCTCTCTCGAGAGAGAGAGAAGAGGAATTGGCAAAAAGAACCTGGAAAAATCTCTGGAACAGATAAGTAAATGTTTTGTAATCAAAGCCAAACTTCTTCAACTCTCGTTTAGAACTCTAGTAGACATATGTTTGTGATACACTGCCCCCTGCAGTTTGGGAATGGACACCAATGGACTCATGGAAGCGTAAAAGCCTTACGCATTCTGTTGTTTTGATCTTGTGT
The DNA here is from genome assembly GCF_033239565.1 of Halichoeres trimaculatus. Lineage (NCBI taxonomy): Eukaryota > Metazoa > Chordata > Actinopteri > Labriformes > Labridae > Halichoeres > Halichoeres trimaculatus. Next base: position 25,421,742 of record NW_027437186.1, on the reverse strand, counting down.
GTCTCATTTCCATGTGTCACATTTGTGCGGTAAGCATAACACAGCCGTAACACTCCAGATCCCCCTGACAGTCTTTGGCAGGCTTCCAGGGTCCAGGGGCATTAGCAAATATATCACAGACTTAAGTTTACTGTTTGACTGAAATCGATTATCAAGTAGAATAATAAAGAGTGGCCATGTGGCATGTCTTTTTAAGACCTCTTTCATGGGTAAAATGAGACTTGTACAGAGAAGTATCAAATAGTCAAAGCTTTGAGACGGAGAACAGAATGCAATAAAGGTTATACTCAATATAAAGTATTTGACTTATTGTGTGCTCTGTCGTGACGTAGCCCCAAATCTCAAGGAGCAGGCTACCAGTCAACCTATATGCTATGCTATGCTATGCTGTGCTGTGCTATGCTATGCTATGCTAAGGGAAGCTAACCACGTCCTAAATTCAGCCCTAAACCTATTCAATACAACCATTCAAACAAAGATGTTCCATGCTGGAGATGCTTACTAAGAAACGAGGAAAGAGACTTAGCCTACGATAGATACATAGTATCTAGCTCTCTTGTTATATCCTAAAAACTGACGAGTCATGAAAAAAAATGTTCATATTAAAAAGAAACTAGATACATAGAGCAGGACTTTTTTTTTTACAAAGCTGTAAACACATAAACTCTGCTGTAAAATTGGGTATTTTAGAATGGATGTTAATCATGCTTCTTTGCTTTTTTGGTCAGGCCCCAAGTGGTCCCAATGAACTGACGTTTTTTTTGTTGTTGTTGTTGTTGTTGTTTTCTTTTGCACTTTTACTTGAATTAAGCCCAATTATCTGGACTTAAGACTGACGCATATTGCGAAATAAGATAAACAAATATGTAGGAGCTGAGTAGGACACTTGTCACCAGTGAATAACCTGCAAGTGTAACAAGAAACCCAACCAAAGCACAAAGCGTCACCACCTTGCTCTGTGAAGTGCCTTGTCTCCTCTGTTGTGTTGACATCACTCACAAGCCAAAGAAGCAGAGCAAACCTGTTCTCCACCTGCACTCACACACTCAGCGTATTGTGCTGAATGAGTTGTCCTTTGTTTAATTATTATTTCCCAAGGATGGGGAGATTTCCCGTTGTTGCTCAACCAGGCAGATTGTCATCCCACAAAGATGAATAGTGAGCATTGTGCTTCTTTGCTATGAAGCGATGCAGTGCCAGCGCCCAGAAGTTTGACACCTCCCTGTGAAATGTTGTTTACATAAGACCTTGTTTTTGATCCGAATGCTCATTCCAGAAGTATGCCATCTCTTTCATCTGACAAAATAACATGCATTGCCTCTGTGTACACAGCCCTGTTTCTTTACCCTTTCATCTCTGATGGTTCACTCATGGGTTTGTTAACTCAGGGATGTCTGTCAAGGGTGTTTGGCAGGGATGTTAGAATAACAATGGCAGATACGCCAGGTACTCCAGCAGAGAAAAGCTTTATTGTAAAGGCTCAGATCTTGAAAAGAGATAGCAGATCTGAAGACAGCGGTATAAACAAATAAGTTCTTGGTTTGATTGCCTATTAACTTTTATCATGATTCACTGAACCTGATGAATGTCAACTCTGTTAGATGAGAATCTGTTTAGCTTTGAGTTTAGCTAATGCATTTTTAATACAGAATGACAGAATGAACATGTGTAAGTTTGCATGTTTATGATTGATAGCATGCATGTGTGAGTTTGCATTCTGCAGTAGTTACACGTCTCCAGCTCTTGGAAGTCAACAGTAGCGTAAAAAAACGCATGTCAGGAGAGATGCTGATTCATCCTTGTGGTATGACAACACTAAATGTAATTGGTTTGGATGCCATTGCGTGGGCGCGGAGGGTGCTGTTAACTCCAAACCTCTCACACCCCAAGATTCGCTCCTATAAGGGTGTGTTAATGTGTGAGTTTGTGTGTGTGTGTACATGTGTGGACATGTGTCAGTGTGATTGCATGTGTGTAATATCTGTGAGCTGGTATGTAGGGCCATGACTGTGTTGTTGTTATTGCTGCTGTTTCTCTGGAGTCCACTAAATGTACCATAGCAGCATGTCTCCCACACACACACACACACACACACACACACACACACACACACACACACACACACACACACACACACACACACACACACACACACACACTCTGGTCTTCGTTGAGTTTGGGGCACATGCCTGTGGCCTGTGTTAGTCTGTGGTTGGAGTAATGATGACAGGCTTACACACACACACACACACACACACAGATTCCAAGACCCCCACAAACATGACTTGGCTGCGTCTGCATGGTATATTGTCGTGCTGACAATGCTCCCATTACTCTTAATTACTGTGAAAAATGGACACTAAACTGTTTAAATGGAGTGTGTGTTTTTCTGTATGTCTGCCTGCATACTTCAAATGCATGTACCCTTAACTAACTTATTTTCTTGAGCAAAATTAACCATACTAGCATTTAAGAATACTTCATACCAAGGACAGGTATTGCGTCCTTGTAAAAAAATGACTAATTTGATAGTATTAAGTATGATTAGATAATTATGCTGGAAAATGGGAAAAGTGTTAATCTTATAATTAATTTCTGCTACTGTGTTCTTATTTGGCTGTCACATGATTGTTCTTCTATTTATAATGTACAACTTTTAAAACGCCAGCCTGAGGGGTTACAACCCAGATTCGACTCTCTGCTAGTTTTTATTAGTTGCTGATTAGCAAAAATCAAACAAAAATAAATAAATAAATTAGAGGAATTGATTTTCATAATTAAAAACAAAAAGAAAAAAAATCAATGACATGACTTTGAGACTAAATGTCACTAGCCCCCCACTCTCCACCTGAGACCCTGCTGTGAGCACACATCCTAAGCTCATGCTAGGCAGAAAGTAAACATTAAGTTAGTTCATTAACCATAAAATAGTAGCTTAATGTACTCTTTTTGACAAACAGCTGAGTGTTAGTGTCAGACATTACATTTAAATTCATTTTTGCAGTCCAAATTTAACTCTATAATTGATGAATGTCCAGCCTCAGTCCTCAGTTATCTCATGCATATTCACCACTTTAATTAGCCATGTGCCAAGTGCCAAACAACTAGCCTTCACCCTACATGTGCCTTTTACAGAAAGTTTTTTGGACACCCAGTCGATCACTGTTATCTATGATACTACTGTTTAATGTCTCTTAAATTAATTGTTCAAGAGGCTATCAAAATAAGTCCAAGTGAAATATTAAATACCTGTTGTAGGAGGTGTCTTGGCTGTTGGTGATTTTTCTAATTTGTAATAACGGTTTTAAAGCATCCTCTCTGAGAGCAGCCTACTTTCTGAGGGGCCCCTTGTTCAATGACATGCAAGTGCTGTACTTACAGCTTGAACTAAGACTTCACATTCATTTCTTATTGTGTCATTTATGATGCATGTATAGAAATATTGGTGATTGTGTGAAATGTTTCTTCACGAAAAGATGAAATATCAGGCAGCGCTGAGTCGAAGTACTCAGGTTAAAGTGCAGCACTTGAGTAAATGACCCCAGATATTTTTCATTTGTCATGCACTACAGTCAGATTAAACCTTACCTTGTATTCAATTACACCAACTTCAAATTGTCTGGATGTAAACAGATGGAGGAGATATCGGGTCAGATATCAAGCGTATCTTTTCTTCCTTTTGATCTGACACAAGAATCAAGCTGAAAGTACGGTAATTTCCTCACCATCTTCTAATCTAAACAGCTCTAATTACAGGCACCAAGGTGCATTTGGGTGGATTCACCGTCTCCACAGTAGAGCACATCCATTGCACAACAGCCAGGTAGTGGGGTGTGCTGCTGTGCAGTTGAACAGATTGAGAGCCAAGATCTCTTTTTTTTTTTCTTGTTTGTTTGAGTTGCATCACAAATACTGCGAGTGCTGCGGTGCACCTCATTTCATGAATCCTTGTGTAGATTGAGTAAGATGAAGTAATTAGAGGCTTTAGTTTGGATAGCTAGCTATCTGCTCTGCTGCACATAAAGGCCGGGAGGCATAATTAGAAACTAGCCAGCAACACCAAAGGGTTAGCTGGCAAACACTCGCCAGGACACACATACTTTGTCATTAGCTCTTTACAGTTATCATTTGATATCACAGCATCCTGTTCTGTTCTTTTTGTGTATGTCAGTCTGATGACTTAGTCCTGATGGGCCTATTTTCTGCCTTCACAGCAGGACGTGGCCTGTTGATGCCCCAGTAATGACTCATTAAACTTGTATGTTTGTTGTAAGCATGCTTTCAGAGTTTGCCTGCGCATATTTTCAAACAATTGTGTGTAATAAGGTCTAGAACAAATTCTGGGCCAAACATTTAAACCATCCTCGCCGCCTCAACCACTGACTTGTTAATACCGTGAGTGAAACAGTGCTGAGTGATTGTTCAAATAACTCTTGCTTTCCAGAACTGGATGATTGTTATTTAGCCAGAAATGATTCCTGCACACACCAGCTGATGAGTGAATGATAGGATGAGATGGTTTGAACACTTTCCCGAAAGACATTTTTCCCTTTTCTTTTAAAAACTAACAGCAAAAATTCAAAGCAGAAGGAGAAGTGAGGTTATCACATGATGTTTAATAAAACAAATATATCCAGCTTTTTTATATATAACATTTTCTTATAAAACAATATATAACACATTTACATTGCATGCAGCACCATGTCTTTATAATACTGGTGTTGACAGAATTCAATAGCTCAATTAAGTGCCACCTCTAAGATAATATTTACAATACAGTAATTTACTGCAATAACTGAGGCTTGAAGTTCCATAAAAAGAGAAACAAAACAGCTCTGCCAATACCGACAACATGAATCGATCTTCCCGAGACTTCTGAAATGTCACTGCCTAACTTCCGACTCCTCAACTGTTGATGTGGAATCGGATCAGTCCTTCTTGCTCTGTTGCATCCCTCTGGGTGTATCACTTTTCCAGGAATCATGTCTATCCTTCCGGGTGCTGTTTTTGTCAGCAACTTTGGCAGGAAAAAATGTCTTAGGTGTTGGGTGTCTGTGTGTGTGTGTCAGCATCTCGGGTGTATGCAAAGCGGAAAAGTGTTTGTCAGTGTCTGTGACTGATTTATGGGCTTGCTGGGTGTGTGTCTGTATGTGTGTGTTCGAGTGTGTATTTCAGTCTCTGTGTGTCCTCTTGTTTGTGTCAGCGTCTCTGACAGGTGTGTAGGTTCCGGGCTGCAGTCCTGCTGACACTGTGATCTCGCTCTCCTTTCTCCGGTCGGCAGGCCATGCCGTCGCCACAGTCGCAGCGCTGGAACAGCTCCAAACCATGGTTGCCTTTCCTGCGGTGGCGTGTGCACACCTGGCCCTCCGTCAGCACAGGCTTACAGATGCGAGACCAGAAGTGTCTGGCGCAGCACAGACCCTCAGAGCAGTCTGCAGACCTCAGACAGGTATCACCCTCCTGGCCTTGAGATAGAGAACAAGTGGGGGAAAATATGTTACTAAATGACACAGATCTTACGAAGCAATACTTGTGGTGAGACTTGAACCTAATAAAGTTTGGTGAATTTTAATGGGACACTCACCTTTCACAGCATGTGGCTGGTGGCTGTGGGCTGTAGGAGGCCTTTTGCCATGATGCTCTGTAGTGCTGTTTTTGTGCCAGCCTGGGATGATGGATGCATCTGTACCATCTATGTCATTTGCCTGGCAAACACCTTAAGACAGAAGGCATAAAGAGATGTGTTCAGGGTCTCTCCTTAGGTCATCATACATTAAATCATCCATCCTTGTTTCAGAGTACATGAAACCAATAAAAGCTGACATATAAAAGAAATATGAGGTTGAGGATTTTTTTTAAAGCACACATCGCAGTCTTACTTCTAATTTATATCTGATGTCTCAACTCACCATTGCTGCAGCGGTTTCCTGTACAACACATTGAGTCCCGTGCGCAACGCTTCCGGCTCTTACGGCACGGCAGACAGGCGCCTCGGGCGTCATTGCAGAATTCATCACCCCCGCAATCTTCATCATCCGTGCAGACACCTGATTGCTGTAGTTATACAAAAACAAATAAATTCATTAGACTGAAATATCGTGCAAACAACTTTAACTCATAGACCCTGCTTCTTCCGAGGCACACAGAAGTGACTTTTACGCACGAGCCTTACCTGTAAGGTGTCAACGAGAGACTTGTGTCCCACGCTACTGGATGGAGAGGTGCGCGGACTCGGACTGACAGTGTCGGCTCCTTTACTGCCTGATGCTGCTGGCAAGTTTTTGATAGCGTTGGAGTTCATCAGAACTGTCCCCGCGTAAACGTCCCCAAAGTATCCAAACAGCGTGAGATACAAAGTCAAGAAGCGGTGTGATGATGGAATCTGCATGATTCTCCCCTTAAACTCTGCTGCGCTGCAAAAAAAAGCACCAAAAGAATCCTGTGGGTGACAAAATGAGCGAGAGACAAAGTCCAAAGCGGCCCTGAATCCTGAGTCCCAAAGTTTCCAGAGAGTTTCAGCACGATGCTTTCGAAGCCTCCTGCCTCTGAGTCCTGGGATGATCTCTTTATACATGTGGACCTGTTTGTCTTCCCGCCCCTCGCAGTGCACAACAAAGGCGGAGGGTGGAATTTCAAAGAGAGCCCCACTGTACGGAAATGGCCATCTATTCTCCGTGCACAAGAGTGCGTTTCACAATGTTTGTGTAATGATAATGACCTGCAGGTCTGTCTGAATATCCATCATGAGGGGACGCATGATGAAAGTTAAGCACATCCAGAACAGGGACGAGTTAATATATTAGTCACGTTATCTTTTTTTGACATTATTTTTGTGCTAAAATAAGTGTCATTTTCTGAAGTTTCACCAGTCGTCGACTTACTTTAAATATGTGGAGAACTTATCAATTGAGTCACATTTTGTTTGATTTTAATGGACTTATTTCCATTAAAAACTCATTATGGGATAAGGATTCTTTTTTAAACTCTTTTTTTAAAATCATTATTATTTTTCTGTGACCCTTTTTTCTCCATTTGGCGAAGATACCTCTTTAAATTCAAATATTGTTTATTTCTTCAATAGATTTCTCTTGTATGTCCCTTTTTAATGAAACAAGTCAGATAAAACTGCAATATAACTGTTATTCACATTTATTTGTCGTTATATTATGATAAAGAAAAAAAATAAGTACGCAAAAAAAGAATAGATGTTCTTGTTCCGGGATATTGTTGCACTATTTTGCTGTTAAAAGTCACATTTAGCTTTAAAACTGTGACAAAACCTCTCCAGTATCCCTCACAGTATGATACTCTGTGTGTTTCTTTCTTTAAAAGCTCAGTTTACCCTCCTTTAGAAAAAGCTGTTTGGTTATTCCACCTTCTTTGACATTCAAGTAGCCTAACTGCCCTTTGGCTGTGTGAAGACAGTGATTGAAGTCACTTGCGTCGATTAACTACTTCATTTGATCCTTCTGATTGCAAAGGGGGCAATTATCCTCCAAAGTGTGCTTGATTACACCAGAGGCGGACATCAATGTGTAGGATATGCAGACCATTAAGGGGTGTGAAAAGTTTACCGAATTAATGGACTTCCGTGGCGAGGCCTTTCAGGGTTGACTGGCACTTTGAGATTAAAGGCAGCTCTGATCTGTCCTGATCTCCGACCCTTTGGGCTTCTCTGCTGCAAGACATGTCCAACCTGAGACAAAAGGTATCCTGAGATCTTCAAATAAAATCATAAAAGCGAGTAACTGGCATAAACTGTGGCACCCAACTCTCCATCTCTCATGTGAACTCAAAGTAAACTTTATTTTCCTAAATTAATTCCTATTTAAGAAAATATTGTAGTTATCTGTTCTGTCTCTTTATATTGTCCTGATAATGTTCTTGTAAAACTGCAATTTGGTGCTTATTTTTTTCTGTTTTGACTCTTTATATTGGAAAAGAGTCTCAAGTGCCGATGTGCGCATTTTCTCCATGAACTATTTTGGCACTTGGACGTCATCTGCTGGTCACGCAGCGAGCGTTTGGACTTCAAGGTTGTGTGTTCGTAGGTGTGTGTGTGTGTTTGCAGGAGAGATGCGCTACAGACAACTTGACAAACACACTGTAGCGCTTTGTTTGAATTGCTGTATATCTTTTGAAGTGAAGCTTTTATCTCCACTTTACTAAATGTCAGTGCTGGTAAGGTGAGCTCCTTTGATGCACTTTGATCCCCTTTGATCTCACGGAGTTGTCACCCTGTTGTTATGGCTGAAGCCGTTCCCCTGTCCCCCAAACAGATTTGTTGTGCGAATAACACCAAGACCAGAGAAGCTGAATCATCTGCACTTACCTCTAAGTGGATGACACCAACGCGTAGGACTGATTATTAGATCTCAGGCAACCTGAACACTGCAGTTCACGCCAGCTCTCAGCTTGTTTTGGGGTAGCTCTGTCTTACCTGTAGCTCCCTCCTGTGGTGGAAAACAGTAGTGAAGCCTCAAAGGCAGGATGTGTTTTCAATGTTTCAAATGACAAAGAGACAAACACCACTCAAAAGTATTTTTTTTTTACTCTATAATTTTAAAAATCTTCCACGTGGCACTCTGCAAAATCAATGTACAGCAGGATAAACAACAGAACACAAGGCAGATATCAGGCAACATTGCAGAAGGCGCTCAATATAAGACTGAAAACCAGAGGGTTGAAAGGTGATGGCAGACATAAGGCTTTGTGTCAACATAACCTGCTTTTAACACAGTAAAACACTTATGATATGCCTTAATGTTAGAATTCCAACTACATTATTTAATGACTCATGGATATAAATGTAAGCATGTCAGTCTGTGGATTGAAAAGGAGATTGTGGGAGCGTGCCTATGTTCCCATATTTCTAAGATTTTTTTTTCAAAATCTGTTTTTGTTTGACTTAAAAAAATAAAAACAAGGGATTGGAATCTATAAACTCTGCTTCAGCCAAACCCCTTTTTGATCAACCTATTTTATCTTTTTTCTTGTGATGCTTGTGATTGTGACAATTTCTAGGCTGTGGGAACATAGGGCCTAACTCTCCGTGGAAAAAAAAATAAAAACAAGAGTCTTGGAAATGTGGGAACAAAGGGCTGTGGGATAATAGGGCTAACCCCGAGATTCTTAGTTATTTATATGAAGTAATAAAAAAATGTCACTTTATGATCAATGCTGCTGTCGAAGACCGTCAACAGTGGCAAATAAGAATATCAATTTTATGAAGACTGCAAATCATTCCTGCTATCTCTATACGCTCAGAATTTATAAGTGAAACACGTCTGAGTTTTGATTTATTCTTCTCTCTCTTTGAAGCCTGTTGTGGTTGACTTTGAGTCTGTATCAGATATACAGAGAAAAGCACGTCATTGCAGCCACATCAGGGTTGATATATCGGCCATTTTTTTTCTGTGTGATAAATCAAAAAGTGTAAGCAATGCTTTCATTTCATCATCACACATTTATCAGCCATCAAATGACTAAAAATTCTCTTTCCACGGTGGTTAATGTATTTATTAGATATAACAAAAGATGAGAAGCAGCCGTCTAAGAGGACACATCAGTTTTTGAGGTGTATAAGTGTTCATGCAGCATTGAAAAGGACTTGTGATGTTAATTTTTGTATGCCATTGATTTAAGGCACTTCACTTCTGATTTAATGCTCTGACTTTGGGATGTGAGATGGGATGATCTTGGTAGCTAGTAGAGGTTACAAAATATAATGTCACTTTAACCATTTTTCATTTCACATTTATGATATTTTAGTATGACGATGCTTACCAGATATGGTATTATGATCGTGTGAGTTTGAGCAGTTTGTCACCAAAAAGATAGTATCTGTGATGAGTTTAGCTTAGTTTAAAAAACCTCCAGAACACCACAGAGCACAATGTAACATGGTGTCAAGTGATAGCAAACAAATTATCACTTCATTTTTTCAACAAATTTGACACAAGTCTCCAATTTTCTAAAGAAGGAAGTCAGGTACATTACGAAGAACTCAAGCACAAAAGAATCACTGTACGAAAACAATAACCAGTACTGTCATCCCGCCGTTACATATCATAATTTATCAACAACAGCACCAAAGACATTGAAACCATGTTCACAGTTATGTCTGAAGCTAACAGATGATGAGGCAATTGGGTGATTTAAAGACAAAATAAAGAATTTCTATGCTGCGAAGCATTTGTATGTGTGATTAAAAGCTACAAAAAGAAATAAAAGGAAGCTTTAATAAGCTCATACTGATGGTTTTCCCAGTTAATGGTTTTGGTGCATAATGACACATTGCTTCATGGAAATAGTAGCTGACATTTCATGTGTGTCGGTGTGTGATTCATTAAATCTCAAGCAGGGCACTTAAAGAGTCACGTCTCTTTCCACTGACTGCACAGTGTTTGTGCTTTTCAAGGTAGGTAGAACAAGTATTGGATTTGTGAGAATGTTTTTTTGTAAAACCAAATACTTTGTACCGTACATGCCTGCATTTGCACTATGAATGTTAAATAAGAAGAATAATCTGTGACATTCAGGTTAGTCTTGAGCACTTGATACCAGTTTAACTTGCAAACTGTGGTGTGTAGATCTCTGAAGACTGTCAGAGGCTGCAGCCAGCAGCTGCATGTCAAAAAATAGAGCAACCGTAGTAACATCTTAAATCCTCCCAAAGTCCGCCAAATATTTCACCCAAACATTGCAGAGAAACAAACACAGGAAAATCAAATGGAAAGGCAGCCTCTTCTTTTTTTCAGCAGTCCTTTATCACAGTTGTCTACTCGTGTTTATCTTAAAATCATAAGTTAGGCTATCCAACGTTCATCCACTCACTAAATCCCTGTTACACTGGAAACTGGCTCCATTATCAGCCTCTGTTGTGTGTGTGTGTATATGTGTGTATCCCTGCACTTTCCTTCCTTTTCCTTTAAAGTCGAGTGTAAGACAACACTGGAGAAGTGCTACAGCGGTCCCGTTATAAATGCTTGATCCAGAGCCACAGTGAAATAAAGGCATATCGGTGACCCAGAGGGGTTTGCCATCCATCTGTTTATCTTCGTTTCCTTATGCTCTCTTTTGTTTCTAAGCAGTTTTTTTTACAACACAGCCATGTTCCCCATGATGGCCTCCAAGCCAACAAAAGAAGAGTTCCTTTTGGTTTAAGGGTGAGAGAAGAGGACTTCAAAAATCAACGTCCCAGCCGGAGTTGTCATCTGGAGGCGGGTCCTCGTTGTCCTCTGGGAAGCTGTCGAAGTTACTCGTGTCGACTGCTGATGTGACCTGAAGGAGAGATTGGAAAGTCGTTCACAGGGATCAGGCAGCGAGTGAGTTTACACAGATGAAATTTACAATGAAAGGAAGCTGTGGAGCCACTTACATTAGGAATAATAGGCGGTGTCAAGGTTCCCTTCTTCAACCCCTCCCAGTTAAAGCCCTCAAACCATCTTAAGAGAGACCAGAATCAATGATTTATTATGTTTCATCACACTTTTATGGAAATATGGAATGAAGTATGTATGAATGAGAGGATTAAATTCATTTATAGACATGCTTACTTGTGCTTTTGGATGTCTTTGACACCATTTTTCAAGTTTCCCAGACGTTCAGACGGATTATCCCTGCAGCAGAAAAACAAACCCTTAAAATAAAACCATGATTCAGCAGAGCGACCACTTCAAAGAGTGACTGTGAGTTCAAACTGCTCAACAGCCAACACTCACCTGCATAGCTTTTTGATTAGATTGGCAGCATTTTTGGTAATTTTCTTTGGAAATTCGATCATGTCGATGCCTCTCAGGATGATGTTGTAGGTTTTCATTGGATCAGGGCCAGAGAACGGAGGGCTACAGAGCAGAAGCAACGACATCAGTGACGAAAAGTTCATGTATGATGAACTGTGCTGGCAACCTTTCTTAATGTGTTATATTAGTTTGGGATTTGTTTTTATTGGCGTGTTATAGCTTGGGTGTACCTTCCAGTTAGGAGCTCAAACATGAGGATTCCTAGAGACCAGTAGTCGGCTGAGATGTCGTGGCCCTTGTTCAAAATGATCTCTGGTGCTACATACTCCGGCGTCCCACAAAAGGTCCAAGTCTTCTTCCCAAACCCAATCTTCTTTGCAAAGCCAAAGTCAACCTAAGTAAAGGGAGATTCCTCTGGTAAGTCAGATAAATTTGAGGAATAATTTGATTTATTTAGTCCTTACTTTTTATCAGATTACAATCATTTTCCAGTACAAAGATAATAAGGTTGGAAATAGTGTCATCATTTCAGTGTAAGGGGTTTTTCACTCAATGCTTAATCATGATGGATAGAAGGAGAGAGCAGCTGGTCTCTGTGCTGCCAAAAGCTACAAACTGGTTTCTCCATGAGGAGTGAGGGGAATGGCACTACACCAAGAAACACAGAACATGACTTAACCTCAATTATGCCTTTCTCTATTCTAAATTTATGCTTTAATTTACAGCCAGCATGAGGCAAGTGTTCAAATTTCATTTCACCCTTCATTGCAGCATCATAGAAAGAGCAGATTTAAGAGACAAGACTCAATTCCTCTTGTTTACAGCAATTCTGAGGGAGTCAAAAGTTTTTTAGTGGTTATAGCAGATGATGTTTTTACCAGTTTGGCGTATCCCCTGTGGTCCAGTATAAGGTTCTCTGGTTTGAGGTCTCTGTAGATGATTCCTTTGGAATGCAGGTAGGCAAAGGCCTCCACCACACACGCTGTGTAAAACCTGGTGGTCGAGTCCTCGAATGATCCCCTGGAAACACAGCATGACAAAAGAGCTTAAACAAAAAAATATGTCCCTATTTCACACAATTATATCTGCTGTTCACCTTTATTTAGCATATTTAAAGCCAAGATGCGATTAACAGAGATTTAAGACAATACTGCTGCAGAGTTCACTGAGTATAAGGAATATGAGCTAGAAAGCAAAAAGTAATCAGTTCATGCTAAAAACTGATAAAAGCACTGGAGATTATCCAGCGCCTCTTTCTCTATGTGTTATGCTACAATAATTTTACTTGCATGAACAGAATTTCATCACAGCTCAGCTGTTCCTGTCCAGGGGAGATTTTGCTTACCTGTCTCGTAGAATGGTCCACAGCTCTCCTCCTAAACAAGCTTCCATCAGCATGTACAGGTACTTGCTGTCTTTGAATGTTCTGTAGAGTCTGAAAACAACGGTTAAATGATGGATAAATCAATAAAAAAAAAGAAGGGCATTTAGTTTTGGAGGTGAAAAACTAAGCATGGGTAACCAAAGGGTAGACAAAAAATGTTCACATTCATTTTGTCAGCGTTTTAGCTAATATGTGAATCATTCCCATATTCTCAATCGGCTTTTGAGAGGAAAACTTTAAAGGAAGTAATTAAGACCCTGTCCTTGGGAAATGTATGGTTTACAGAGCACGATGCAGATTCTTTCTACTTCCTGTGAATAAAGCTGTCCAGGAGCCGTACCTGACAATGAAGTCAGAGTGCGCCTCCTGCATGATGAGCTTCTCGGAGCGAATGTGTTCCTGTTGTCTCGTGTCAACAATGTGCCGCTTCTTCAGGATCTTCATGGCAAAGGTTTTGTTTTCATCACTCTTGAGCTGAACCTATAATTAGACAGAAAAGAAGCTCAAATGGAAAAAAAGCTGCACAGACAGTAAGACAATGTTTAAAGATGTAAAGAAAAAAAACCCCTACCAGCTCAACACGACCAAAGCCACCAACTCCCAGAGTGTCAATAATGTTGAAGTCAGCTAGGTTTAGATTGAAGAAGAAGGCATTCTCCGCTTCATACCTGTAGTTCCAGTGAAAAAGGGAGGAAAAGAGTGAAAGGGAACAGGATTACAGATGAGATGAAGGATGAAAGATGAGATAATCCACTTTAAACAGTGTTAGACAAATCATCTGTCTCTCCTTTGCCTCATTTGTTTGCAAATCTTAGCTGAGTCACCTTGTATTAAGCTCTGGAGGATGTTATTGAGGAAGTGAAGGTGTGTATAAATGAACCATGTGAACAGAACGTGCTTGTGGCAAATCATTTCGACCTTTCTTTGAATGCAGACTATCTGTCCGCTGTCTGTTCAAATTCTTTACGGGAAAGAACAAAGACAGGACGTTGGTCACACGAGATGCTTAGCTGTCTCTAAAGAGAAGCCTTGGCTCTGTCTTCAAACAGCTCCTAAATGCCCCTGCAGACCTTCACAAGCTAACAGAGGACATTGTTTCCACGTGTCTGTCCCTTGTTCCCCAATGTTCCATTCGTGTCTTATCTGGTTATTGTTTGATCCGGACAGAGTTACATCAGCCCAGATTCTAGATCAGCAGGATTAGGACAGATCTGAATTTTTGTCACTCTTTATGGGTCATTCAGATTGGACAATGGCTTCAACGTCAAACTTCTGCGGTTATTAACCTATAAGACAAACTGTAACCTGAGAGTGAGTCTTTGTTTGGATAAATCAGAACACATCCTTCCTCAAGCAGCAGAGATTAAGCTTATTTACACTAAGAAGTTAAACAATGAGTCACTGGAGAGCACCGCTCCAAGTTTGAGTTTGGTCAAAGAACAGGCGAGACTCTTATTCATTTCATTTAACTTCATTAAAAGCTTATGTGTTCATCTGAGATGTGGAAACAGAATTTACTCTGTCACATCCACCAGATACTTCAATTTCATTCAAAGCAAGGCAATAAAACCTTTTCCCTGAGCTGCACACCAGCAGGCGCAGCATTGTTGGGTTACTGAGCTGCATGTTTCTCAGAAACACATCAGGTTACCATGACCATCACGGTTTATTTATGTGTGTGTACAGGCACTACTACAAGCATGTAGGATTCTCAGGTGATCCCTTTATCTTTCTTTCCCCCTCCCATAATCTGGAAACCTGCCCAGAATACACTCCAAATCCCAAAATGCTCTCTGCTTAAGACAAGGGCAGAGGGAAGAAAGGGGGAACACATGATTAGTGAGTGTGGGTCAGGATTATCATTAATGCCAGGGGGGCTGACACATGTGGATACGTCCATGAGTGAACAAAGAGGCTGAAAATACGATCTGTGAGGTGGAAACACAGTCATTAGTGAGGGAAGTCTCTCAGATTCTTTAAAAATATAAAATATTTGTCAGGAAGTGGTTCATCTGGAGTGGCAGCTGCTCAGTATGTCGGGACTTAAAAGCTTCTTCTACAGCAGCACAATGTGTTTCCAAGTTTTATAGTAATACTATCAACTTGCCAGCAGGTGGCACCATTGTTCTATTAGAAAATCCAGTTAGGAAAAGCAACAGTGAACCAACCAAACAAAACCTTTCATTAAATAGAATTATAACCCTTTTCAGTGTTTTCTCTGTAAAAAATTAGCCAGTCTTTGCAGTAAACAGAAAAAACAGCCTTGAAACAAACTTGTGAATCTATCAGTTCACATAAGTGCTCTGTAATCAATAGCCTTGTTTCTTTCTTCATGGAAAACGCCTCCTATTGTCTGAAGATGCTGGGTGATGAACGGTTGAGATACTTACAAATGAGTTTCTATTGATAGGCTAAACAATGCTTTTCAATGTCAATACTTTTTTTTTTTGTCAGGCTGCAAACGTGTTTTTGTCAATGTCTGAAGAGCTGTATGGAATATGATACAGGCCACAGACCCAGTGGGACCATAACCACTGTAATCCACCAACATTTACGTCAGAACCATGACCTTGACTGGAACTAACTCAGAGCTCAGCTGCACCCTGTAGCATGTCTCAGTTTACTGTTATGGTACATATATTTTGAGGTGTTTAATAACACATTTCTTGTAACTGTTATGTGCTGGATCCATTCCCACAACTGAAACACAAAGTGCAGGTCAAATAGCATCTCAGGGGACGATAATTTCTATCAGTGAATGGATGAGATCATTAAAAAATGATGTAATCCCCATGTGTCTAACTGTGCGCAAGCACTAATATTGTCATTTCCTTTGCTCTAGTGCTTCTTGGTCTTGCATGACTCAAGAGAAAGGAGAGGAAAGGACAGCATCTCTGACCTTAAAGCTGACTCTCATTACATGGCACCTTTATTTACCCATAACCTCTCTTTATGGAACTCCTACACCTTATCAAGGGACATAGGACGTGTTGAGTCACATCAGGTCCTATTTTCCTCATCTATCTTCAATCACACTCGATGAGCTGTGATTAAGATCAAGTTGGAGGTGGAGTATTTATACTCAGATGAAGCCTCCAAAACTTTAATACACTAAATGACAGACTTGAGACACTTGGTCTGAAAGGAAAATAAGACAAATTTTGTTGAACAAGTAGAATCTGAAAGTAGCTTTCTATCTATTATGCTGGAATGTGGTATAGATTGGTGGTTCCCAAACTTTTCAGCCTGTGAAGCTCAATAGTGACACTGGCATCCCCTGCAGTGGGAATACTAAAAGGCACAAGATACTTAATTCAGCTGATAAGTAGAAAATTAAGCTACCTATGTGCACATGGTGCTGCTTTCCAAATTTACCTGGCATCACTGATACTGTCTTTTCACTGGCTAAGTCACTTCAGGGTCTTGGGGCAACAAAGAAATGTGGGAAACAGATGAAAGATTTTCCATTTGCATGCTGGAATCATACACTGTACATAAAGTGGACAGCGTGGCTCCGCCATTTACCACTGAACGGTTTTGAAGCCAAAATACCCCCATCACAGGCGCAGCCATTCTGGGAGAATGAGTTGAGCAGGGTACTAAATTAATTATTACTTTTTTTTCTTTTGAGAGTCCAATCACTTCTCGACTCTACCTCCCGATATATTTTACAATCCCCGAAAAAAAATACACAAGAACAGCAGCTGTCAATTATTGTTAAACGTGATGTAAAACCTTGTTTTTAAACTCTTATAATTAAAGAAAATGTCAATTATTGTTAAACGTGATGTAAAACCTTGTTTTTAAACTCTTATAATTAAAGAAAACGGCCAAATATATCTTCAAATCACCACAACAATTGGACTTGTGAAACATTTCTACCAGGTGTATTAATTTTTAACGTTTGACCACAGCTCATCCGGAATGACTGGAGAGCCGAATTTTTTGACCTACACTGCAGCCAGCCACCAGGGGGAGCAGTTTTTGTGACTACCTCACTTACAGCCGAGCAACATGGAGTTCTTTTTTTCTTTACAGTCTATGGGTGTAAGATACAATTTAACTCCTGTTTTTTATATTTTCACAAAAAATGGTTAAAAGTGCAGCAATTGATTGTTTTTGATTTTTGATAGCATTTCACAACACCCCTATTAATTCTTTCCAGCCTCCACTTTGGAAACCAGAGGTTAAGATTACTATTTTGTTTGAGCTCAATGAGGTTTTTGAACCTAAGTTTGAGCACTTAATGGTCTTGTACATAAGACAGTTAACAGTAAATACAACAGAGAGTTCAGGAATAGCACATCATAATCTATCCAGCTAGCAACAAAATGTGCAGACAATATTTTGCAGGATCTGCCTCCCAGATTGTTTATCCAACATCACAGAAAATCTATCCAAACTTTCTCACCTTGGTGTTCACTGAAAAAATCACTTCAGCTGATGTTTTCTGCATGCTTGAGTACAAGTGATGTTACAGCAGTGATTGATGCTTTCACTGTACTTTGTGTAGCAGGAATCTCCTTTAGCAGAGGAGGAGGGAGCAGCAGGATCAAACACACCGTGCACTTACAGCACACAGAGGCGAGGTTGTCTTTGAAGGTAGGACCTGTCATATTCACAGACAGCTGTAGTTTGCATTGCTGTAACAATACTGCTGCTACCCAATCCACTGCGACCAATTAGAGATAGCTTCTGTCACGGTGGGGTCCTGACTCAGGATTTTATTAATAACTGAGACACAAATGTGCTCAGCTGGACAAGCTCACAGTGGTGAAACTAAAAAAAAACAACAAACCTCTAGTGGGAGACAAAATGCTTCAATGTGAACAGAGGGACAGAGTGGCTTTGTTCGGGGATTTGAGAATATGGTTTTTAATAAGGTTCAAAAGCAGTGACAAATGTTTGAATTGCTGCAAATTTCCATAAAATCAATCTATTTTTAGAGTGAGACCCTTAAGACAAAGGGATGTGTGAAATGAGGCAAAGAATGAGCTCTTCAGGGATCAGCCTATCAGTGGCTGCGAGCTGTAAGGGGCATCAAACCTGGGGCGGCTAACTGTGGCCCCCCATTGAATCTGTCTTCTCTCTCCTTAGGGTCTGTGTCCAACAGCGTCTGTGGTTATGTTCCCACTAAATTCCTGAAGATGACTGACACTCTCGGCAGTCAGCTAAAAATCCAAACAGAAGCATCGTCTGCTTGGTCCCTTGTCTTCTCCTCTCTTCATCTCTCCATCTCTAGAGGTGATAATCCGTCTCTGCCCTCTCCCTCTTTGTAAGCTGTCATTACCGGCTTCTTGTTCCTCCTCACCTTGACTCACAGCATAGCACAGAGCGAGCGAGGTATCAGATTCTGCCAACACGTAACCGCCTGAACCCCAAGATGCCCACCTCATTGCCAAGGTGCCCTGTGCCTTCTGTAGTCTCTTGTTTCCATAGTGACGGTAAATAGAGTACATATTAATTCCTCCAGAAATAGAGGCGGAGGTCATAGCCTCTGCTTCTGGCCCGCCATGCGGGTATTGTGTTGTTATGTAACAGACCTAAAGGCACAATGCATTAACGTCCAGCCTGGAGCATGTCTCTTTCTGAGCGGTGAAAGTTCTAAAGGTTACTGGGATGGAAAATTCATTTACGAAAATTAATTGAATAAAAACAAAAGGCTTGAAAACACCACAACAAACCCAAAGCATAAAGCAGTTTGATTAACTTTCATAATTGGCATTTTAATTAATTCATGCGTAGGAATAAATCATCATTTTCTCACTTGGCTTTGGCGTCTGCATCCTCATGGCCTTTACTGGACACATCCTCCAATCCACCAATCAGGTGCTTGAATGAACTGTAAAACAGAAAGTGGAAGTTAAAAACAGTACAACTTTTCTCATCATAGAAGTAGTACACTCCGCTGTCAACTCACAATGACTGAAAAGCGTTAAGTGTTGAGGAAGTCAAGCAGTTTTTATACCGATAATCATCTGCGAAAGAAGCTGCTGCAGTATACGACTTCACTGTCATAAAAAACTGCCAGTTATTATTAAATATTCATAGGTCTGCTTTTAGAGACAAGCCTCTAAGAATCACTGAGAGCAGACGAGAAGACAGAGATACCCTGAAGAAGTGTGGAGTGGTGTAACAGTGGACGGAGGCTGAAAGGGATACGTGCTGATATTTTTAATGAATGTATTATTATCAAAAAAAAAACAGACTGTGCCACTTTTACAAGTCAGCAAATTAGCTTCACAAATAAAAAAGAACTTAATAACACTTCTTTTATAAGTCTGTGTAGTTATTTAGCAGAAGGAATAAGTGTCAAGATGTGTCTTTCAGGCCTTGTCATAAAAGTAAAATAAAATCTCCCCACTGGATAAATCAGAGCTGAATAAATTCTCATTAGTAAGATCAAACAGGATATTAAAGTTAAAGACGGATTAAAATGTAAAGTTCACTGCCAAATAATAAGCTACATAATGGGCTACGTCCCTGAAAAAAACCCTCTAAAGTTGTACTCGAGGGGAGAGCTGCAACATGAAAAATAACCAAGATTTGGCTCATTTCTCTCTGAAGTATGGCCCCGTATGCTAAAGACTCCAAACATCCTGAAAGAACAAATAACAGAGACGGTTTTTGCACAAGGCTCATCAAGCTGTCAGCCAGAAGATGTAATACATCTGGTGTTTTCTCCTGTTGAGACCATAATGCCTGCGAGCGGGGATTGTTGCAGAGCTTTTCTTTTTTTAAATGTCTGGCTGCTTACTGTTTCTGCTGTAGCAAGCTGCCGACTCCCTGCTGTTAAATTTTATTCCATGTTTCATTCCCACAGTGTCTATCCTCCTTTTTTCTCCAGCACAGCTACTTGTAAATATCCCCAGCTTACCCCTCAAGTTGCACTACTTTGCTTTTAGTGCTTCACGTTCTCATGCACATACAGAGGACACGCACCTTAAACATTAGCAGTTACGCATCTGCATCAAAAGGTTAGGTGCCATGCACACACATTCACACACACTGGGCTACTTTCTAGGATGTGAGACCCAGCTGTAATCATCTCTGACTCACTATCCCCTCCACTAGCTCTGGATGGCCCATTTGTGCTTGTTGTGTTCCCTGAGGGCAAAGGGAGGCCCTGGGTAAGCCGATATCATCTCCATCTCACACCCAGTACCCATCTGTCTCTGTGCTCTCTCCAAATTTCTTCAAATTGGAGACAAAAACATCCTAAAGTCTCCTTAGGCCTGATAGAAATTCCACCAGATTATATTTCTTAAGTAAGATATCAACATAAAAATCATGTTATGACAAAATATTAAGATAAGTTTTATAGCAATAGAATGAAACAGTATCGTGAGAGGAAATTCAAAGCTAAAAAAATACCCTATTTGATGATAATAATTCATAAAACTAGTCCTTTGTTAGTCTTACATACATTTATCAGCATAGATGTAAATTCTTTACTCAAGTGGTTCCCGGATTCAGGACAAATGTAACACCTGCACGAATGACGCAAACAAGTGCAGATCCCGTAAGCACAGTGGTTTGTGTCGGGAAGACATTTGCATGAGAATAAGGTGAACACTGAAATCATCAATGTGTAGACTTTTTGCCGTTCGGACTCTAACAATGTCTAAGAGGACATCAAAACAGTGAAATGGAGGAAAGTAAAATGTGACTGTGGAAATGAATACTTCAAAGTTCATCTATTCTTTTAAATGAAATGTCCTGGATACTTTGACATAACCTTAACATTTGGTTGGTGTTTTTGAAGTTACAGATTAAAAGCTTTAACACCTCAAAGTGTGCACTTATCTAAGTGAGATGTTGGTTTATTTTGTTGTTTCAGAAAAGCAGTTTTTGTAAAAGCATGTTCCAAGAAAGTGTCCTTGCTGGGTGGTAATGAGCACAGCAAGCTTTATTTACATGACAAATTTAGAACACAGAGGCAATTAAATGTGCTCTAAAAGGCATAAAAAAAGAGGAATCTATGTCCTCGTTTTGGCTGTCTGTGATGTTCATTGAGCTCTTTTTTTCCTCTGGCTGTACTCAGTCATTAGAAATGCTGAAACAAAAAGATGAATGTGCACTTTCTTTTGGTACTCACTCTCTATCGATGACTAAACAGGTGACGGCCTCTGCTGCGATGACGTTTGCTGTCCTGATGTCCTCACTGTGGAGACAGATGAAACAACACATTGTTTCAGTGATCACACCCAAAAAGACAAAATTAAATCACATTAGTAATCAGAGATCTGACGATGGAAACAGTCCTCAACTCCATTCACTCTGAAGATGGCACGAGCACACAATAAAATCATCACTCTCGACAGGCAACACACATCACTGCATGATAGGCATTACTCTTTATTGTATTTGACATCAAGAGTGTCTTCATCCTCTTCAGAGGAGTCTCCCCAGTCGCAAGAACCCTCCGAGTCTGTATCCCAGGAATCCATCCTTTCTTTGAAAAGTCCCACAGTGATGAGCTCTAACTCTGAACCAGTGTGCTGAGCAGGGCAACCCCCTCCAGCAAAACACACATCTGATGTACTTGTAGATGAATCTCCAATCCAAATGAAGAGTTATCCAATTTTAAAAAGACCATAATACAACAAACAAGGGAAAAATAATCATCTGGAGATGTCCGACAAGCAGATGGTTTCACAGCCCATTGATCATTTTTTGGATGGATTTAATTCTGTGTAACAAGAAGATAAAAAAGACTCCTCTCTAGACTCACACTGCTGACAGTCACTCACAATCTCACTCTGTGTCTGAACTCAACTCGGGCACATGTCGACCTTTTTCAATGGGCTGAGGTGATAAGTCCCCCTCATGCTATGACAACTCCCTCTGCCGAACCCTCTTCCAAACACACATGCCGTGGCACCCCCTTAACACACACACACACAAAAACTCACACACACAATCTTTCTGCTGACCCTTATGAATAAAGGTCACAGCTGGTGGGGGGACAGTGAGTTTTGAAAGGTGAGGACAGCAGAGAAGAGGAGAGCGTAGGAGAGCAGGCAGTGTTTGTAGCAGAGGCATGGGCTATATTAACAGATGACTATTCAGGCCCACAAGCTGTTATATGACACATACAGTATTTCATTCAACTCCGATAAGCTCCAAAGACTCGATCCACATTCCAAACTCACTACTCTGGCACATTCTGCTCCACCTGCTCCTCTGTTTAGCCACAATAGCATTTTAATAAGCACACAGTCAGAATTAGTAAGCAGGTTAATGTTTGGGAGAACAACAAAGATCCACGTTTGGATCGTGACTCCTGGTTATTGCTATTACCTTGCTATTGTCAGTTTAGCGACTAATTTTAAGCAAAAAAGGAGGCGAAGAGGAAGAGGAAGAGGAGATCAAAGACATGCACAAAGAAAACAAAACCCTCTGGAAAAAGAGACGTCAGACTGATGAAGGGGGCAGTTTGCACATCAGAGCCTTAACTCAAGTGCACCTAAGTATTCAATCATTCAATCAATCAACCTTTATTTATATAGTGCCAAATCACAAAAAACACTAGCCTTAGTAGTGCCAAGGAAGTAAACTGAACTGGACTTGACCAGGTGACCCTAAGGTTCCCAAACCAACTCTCTACAGCCTGAACCACTGCCACCCCAACAGTCCCCAAAAATTACTACTTACACTGAGTTAATGGCAAAAAGCTCAAACTTTTTATGAGTCATTGAAAGAGGAAAACATAACACCAAATTATTCCAAGGGTGTCTATCTTGGTTTTAAATTCAGCTGGTGTTACTGAACCAAGTAGGATTACTCAGAAAGATCATTTTTTCTGTCTTCTGACTAAATGAATTTCAATTTGGAGGCCATAACACACCCCAAAACTCCGCCCAAATTTCAGGCAAAAAAGGTGATACTTTATTGGTTCTGCACAATAATTTTCTCCATGGTGCTCCCAAGAAAATGTAAACGAATGCAGCCCACCTGACTTGTCTAACCTACATGAAGCTTTTCTACCATGCCAAGACCTATGATTCATAGTAAAATCCAAACAGGAAGTCCAGGAGTTTGAGTTGAATGTCTGATTTTCTGAGATCTACAGGACGTATATGAGAAGCTATCAGAAGATTGCAGAGAGCGTGGCTGTAGTGGAGGGTCAACGTTTTAGGGGTTTTCTTGCAATTGGACAAAATTTGTTTTGAATCCTCACTGTTTCATCAAATCACTGTTGTGAACAGTCAGAGAAAAACCTTGGAAAAAACATAGCCCCATACAAAACATTCAAAGTCTGACCATAAGTCAAAGTTACACTACAACTTTTTTTCTTCCTAATATATGTAGCCCAAATACAACTTAAACTAGAATCAATATATAAATGATTTTGCACTTTTATTTCCTGGTACCTTAGCAATCAAAAAAAAAAAAAGATGTAATAACTTAATTCGTGTGGGAACATTATTGGCAAGCTATATTCAAATATTAACTATCTGAGTACTCTCCAAGGCCAAAGACAAACCTCATACTCATTTGATGCAATGGTTATTTAAATATTCAGAGGCTGAACACTAAGTGAGCTCGCTCTTTTAATGGCTGCTGAGGCACACACGCTTGTAAAATGCCAGCTGTGAATCTGAAATTGACAATCCAGCAGCTGTAGTCACTTTTCAAAACCCTGACTTCCACACAGTCACCTGCAGCATTCCTTCACTTCAACAAGGTTTTCAATTCATGTTGTGCTATGTTTGTATCCAAGGGAAAAAAGAAGTCCCCGCCTGTTCAAGGTTAAAAAAAGAGTCAATTATTCAAGATACCAAAGGTTTTAACAACTAAAAGGCTCACATTCCTACATCAGTGCAAAGTGCGTTAGATCAGGCAATGCTTTTATACTTCACAGGTACAAAATTTAAGTTCACACATCAGGCAGACACACACCAAGCACTTTTCTCATCAGCAATAATGAGCTAAAACAAAAGTGGCAGCCACGATCTGTTACACTAGTTAATTTGTCACATAATAGGAAGTGCTCGATGTTTGTGTCGTTTGCCAACCACAGTGCTACAACTAAACAACACAACACTCTGGGCTGTATTAAAATAGTCATTATGTAAGTATGAATCATCCTTTAGGGCCCTCAAGGGTTTCATATCGAGTGCTTGTTACACCTGTCCCCTGCTGCTCGAGTGGAAGAGAGGAAAACAACGAAGTGTGTTGTTGCATTGATATTGGCCGTGCTGCATGTGAAACACAGCCGCTAACTGTCTGAATGATTAACTTGCACGTTGTCTGGTCTAAATCATCCACAGGGCCGAAGATGGCTCTGCACTTGTTAATTGCAGTGTAACAAGAAATACATTGGAAACAGCCATGCATAAGAAGCAGCTGCATGCTGTGTGAGGAATGCCCTTAGCAGCTTGTGGTGTTGATTTTCAGAAGATAGTGGAAAGCAACCTGGTAATTGGACAGTGATCTGGCATCCGGAAAACAGGTTATGACAATAATGCACTGGCAGAGAGCTGGGCAGTAGCTTTGCGCTGCAGGGAGGGAAATACATCTGGGGTCAGGACGAGGGCATGGATGAGATTTTGCCATCAGATACACAGGCAGTTATGTGTTCACTTCACTTCTGTGACTGCAGGTATTCAGGTGAGCCTGGGAAACTGTGCATGAGGCTTCACAGGTTGGTGTCAGAGTACTTAAGCAAATTACTGAGACAGTCTTGGTACAGCTTTTTTTCATTAACTGCAAATTATGCGCTTTTCACATAGCTTCAGGGTACGACCACGTTCACAGACATTTTCACATTCATGAATAAAACTGGCTCCAATTTATGAAAACTTAAGTGCTTGGAGAACACTTCCTCATGTGTGAATTCATGTTCTTACTTGAGCTAAGACACCCAAAGAAGTGTGAGCTGTTGCCTTTAGTGACAGAGCTATGTTAGAAAAACCATCATAGACACATCCAGAGAAATACCAAGGAAAAGTCACAAGTCTCTGAGCTTGAGCACACTGACTTGGATCCAGTGTTTCTTGTTTATAGAATGTATTTCAGTGCCTGGCCCAAAAATAAACCTTCTGAGGCAGTGTTTGTATTTATTATTTCTCACTGTCAAATCCCTGCTCGGACATGCAGTTGACAGCTCAGTCTGCTAGCGAGGGACACACTTGTGAAATAGTTCTGTGAATTTTGGGCTCTATCTGCTGCTGCCTATCAATGCCTAATAATGTTTTCAGCTTCACCCCTCCCCCCCTTGGGTTACAACACCTAAAATACATTTTTGGCCTGTGGGAAATTTTTGGAGGAATGGTCCCTCCCGACTCGTAATGACATTATAACACAGCAGTCAGGCATGTTTCTAAAAAAACAGAGGAACAAAAAGCAGCATGGGACTCAGTTCAAGAGTACATCTCAGACTCAAAAAAGCTTCAGATCTTTCGCAGTGGGTGCCATGGTTGTATGAAATGAAAGCTATGGCTCTTTCATTGTTGTGTCTTTCGGTCTGTTTTCTTTTCTTTTTTTATTTGTCCTTTTTGCCAACTCTCTCGGTCCTTTCACACAGATGACTATCTGCCAATGAGTGTGGTGGGAAAGTTTTTCAGTTCACCTGTTGCCAAGTGCTTCCTCACTCCCTCACTATAATCTTTAGACCACCTTAATTTGTAAAGTAGGTTGGGATATTTGTTGTGATGCAGTGCATTATAAATATAACTGAGTACCTGATTGATCAGCAAGGAAACTTCTCAAACACCTGTTCCACACTCAAAGTTATTGCTTAGGCTAGACTAACCTAAAGGTGTGATTTACAGCAAAGGAGGTGGTTTTCAACTAGTGGGTCCTAAAAAAAGTTAAACATAATCCTTTGATTTTATTTTAAAGGGCATATTTTATGCAGGAGATCTCAGTCTATTCACACTCCCTAACAAGAGGTGGCGATAATGCTCTGAAATGCTAATTATAGTCCAGCAAAGTTAATTTATGTCTGCTAATTAAGCATGGCTGAACACAAGTACTACCCGGCTGCAAGCGATATGGGTTTTCATCTGCTGGTCTTTTCCATGTATCATTTAAATTGAGGCTGTTGTGTTAACATACTGTGATATTCTGTATAATAGCAGGTTTAAAGTGTACCATCTTTTCATGTAATACATTTGAAAAGTAGTCCTCAAGGGTTGATAGTGAGCCTTGAAGCCAGACCATTCAAGAAGCCCTGTGTAAAGCACTCTTAACAGTATTAACTACAGGGGATGCTCAGCCCCTTTATTTAGAAATCTTTTATCCATAGACATGAAAACCGTTTAAACATGGCTTACACTTGCACTGACTTGACCGTAGAATTGTAGTTTCTTGAGATTAGGTGAAGTTGGTCGCCCTGTGCTGTTTTTCCTAGCCAACAAATAAAAGAAAACCCCAAATTTCCAATTTTTCACTCAGTGAGACTGCTGTAAGAGTTATGTTCAAGTACCATCAAAGCAGAAAAAGAGACAGCAGAACGACTCACCTGGCAACAGGGCAGACACATACATTCCCTTACTGTCATTTCCTCACCCATGCCTGTGTCGATACAACCACACCAACAAAAGCTCCTGACAGAGGTCTAGAAGTGAGCTTATCCTGACACCAATCACATACTTGTCATGGAATTCACACTTCCTTTTTTTAACAATGTCTCACCCTCAACTTGAACATATCCGCAAACACACACACACACACACACACACACACACACACACACACACACACACACACACACACACACACACACACACACACACATAAAGAGCACACTCAGAATGGAGGTCAGGGCATCTGTGGTCTAATCTAGCGATGGATCTACACCTTAACTCAAAAGTCCCCTCTCCAACATGACACATATGTGATGATGGAGTCCACCTTTACCTACAACATTCACCTATTGAGGTGAGTTATTCACCTTTTACTATGAGACATACAGCCAATTTGAGTAACATGAAGTCTTAGGGTTTCTTGAGCTGCTTTTGTATAAGCACAAAAACACATCACACAACCCACGCAACCTCTAACAAACCATTATATCCAGCAGAAGAACCGACTTTGATTTGTAAATATGTTGTTCTCACAGATCAAAGACGACGTCTTCAGATGCACAGGGTAGCCTTTGAGTGCAGGGACTATTGAGTTTCATGAGCGAGGACACACACAGTTAACTTCTAATTAGAGACATGGCCCTGCAGAAGAGTCCTCTGATCAAAAGCCTGCGTCCAACATGGCCGGCATCGCAATCATTTACATTTGCGAGACATGTTTGACCATCAAAGGTGTAGTTGAAAAGGCTTCTCTCGCTCAAGATGCTCAGAAACAAAAGACAATGTTCCTGACGGCTTAGAATAACAATTAGGAGAAAATGTTGAGGTGGGAGAGCACTTTGTGTTAAAGAGATGTAAAAAAAGGTGTGTTGAAGATGATTAAACATGAGACATAAACATGAGATGCTCTTGAAGAAGCAGCACAGCAATGAATTAGTATTCTTGGATAAAAAAAAAAAAAACATTTATGTAGTTTGTGTTTACATCAAAGGACATGTCTGAACTATATTGTACTTCAATATTCTCTGGCACATCTGTGCACATATGGTATCATTAAGATTCTGACATCCTTCCTTTTAAGTGATTAATAATGACATAATTTACAGGAAATCCCTTACAAAAGATCTGCACGCACAGCTGCTCAATGTATCATAAATTAGTTCTTTGTGTCATGCTTTTATTCATCAAACAGCTCTTTTTTCACTGTCAAAGATCAAGTTTCTGTTCAGATTGACCTAGTTCTCTCACCGTTATGGGATCAACCTTTGGAGCTGCATGAATTTTAATACTGTGTCATATTATAGCCACTTGCTTTAACATATGGGGAAAGCCCCGCCATCTGTGCCATCCCAGCTGTCTCCTCTCCTGAACATCACATCTACTTGATTTTTGGAAAACAGGAACCAAAAGTGACATCAAGATTTCTTTTTAACAGGATACTGTCTTGGTTGATTTTCTGGGTATTTTTTTCATAATGTTTATTCGATTCTAGAGGTTTGATTGTTGAAGGATTGACAGCTCTCACACAAAGCCACCAGGAGATGGCGACATCCCCACTTTTTCAAGCTGTCACTGTTGGCAATGTGCCTATGGCCTCTCAAATATGTGTGCATGAGTGCTTTCTGTTTCTACCTGACCCCTCACAGCAGTAATATACTTTTAGACCATCTCTACCCTTCCCTCTGTTTTAATAAAACATTGCCCATGGAGACGCTCTGTCATGACAAGAAAGGACAAACAGCTGGGTAACGACATCACTTCAGGGCACTGCTCTTTGTCTCCAGCTGGCGTATAAAATACTTTTATATACTGAAGTGTTGTTCCAGTGAAAGTATTTGGGCGCTCAGATGGTACTGAATGTTAACAGTTGCCGTGAGTCATTTGATCCCTACAATATACACAGCCGGGTTGCTTCAAACTTGCCTCAGTACAGCTTAACAGCTAGGATGGATGTTCCTGGCACAGGCTAACATAGCACACGTCTTCCATTTATAACATGTTTATCCTGCTGCTGTGATAGAAACTGCAACTACAGATTTAACACAAATGTTCACAAAAGGCATTTCAAGAGGCTGAAAACCCATTATAACAGTCAAGGACAGTATGAAGATGTCCTTGATATCTTGAAGCTGTGTCCACCGAGACAGGAAAGGATGAGAATGGAGAGCAGAATAAATGAGTGAAAAGATAATATTGTTTCAAGGAATTAAATGTGCAGCAGGGCACACAATGACCGTCACAAACCAAGGATCACACATAAGTAATGATCATGTCCTGTAGTAGCTGTAATTATGTTCAGATTGTGGTATAGATAGTCGTCATCTGGTCTGGTTAAGACTTTCTGTAAACACTGTTTTTAGTTGAAAAATCAAGAGTGTGTCTTAGTTTGTACTGTGTGTTCTCTCATTGAAAGGCTTTCAGGTAAGATATTTGCAGCTGTAAAGAGTCAGTCATGCTGTGAAGAAAAGGAAATTATATACTTTGTAGCATGACGTCATTCTTCGATGACGCCAGGCTGAAACACTTTGATTGATGTGACTCTTTCCGTTCAGCTCTATTTTTGGTTCAGGTTAAAAAAGGGGAATGTGTCAGATCTCAAAAAGTACCTTAAACAGCTTTAGTGAATCAGTCTAGAACTTGTAAAAAATGCCTCTTGTCTTAAAATACTTCCAAATGATCACCCATCTCAAGGAGGGTGAATAGTGGTGGTTAAAAAAAAGTAGAGAAGATAAGAGCTGGAAGCTGAGTGATTGCGAAAAGGCCCGGATAGATGGATGCATGTGAGGTGTGAGATGAAGGATGTTGAAAAAAGGTTGCAAGTAAAAATAGAAAACAAGGGAAAGTTAGGGAGACAGAAAAAGCAGAAGGGAAGTTTCAACTTGAAGAGGCAGTGTTATCAGGGGCAAATTTACCCTTGCAGTGCTTTTTCTCCAAACCAGTCTCCTTTTCCAAGGCTGCGCAGGTAAACAGGCTCTCCATTGGGCGGGTCTTCTCTGGTCACATTAACCTGAAGAAGGCAGAGAAAAACAAGAGGGGAGTTAAAAAAGAGTGGTGTCACAAGGGGGAAGTTGATTTAAATGTTAAAGACATAAATTTACACGTTATAATGCACATAACTCTCCGTGACAGATTTCTCTGTTATAAACAAGTTACTGCTGTCTCCATGAAGGATAAGGGAGGCACAGCCGACCACTTCATTAGCCAGATGACATGTGAGTGATGGGACTGTGCTGTGCCGCTAGACTTTGCAAATCAAGTGATGGCACTTGAGACGATCTTGGAGGAAATGAATGGAGGCGGTCACTTGGCTGGATGAAGGATCTTGTCTTCATGCATTAGTCGGCATCGCACAGGTGTAGCGGCACATCCTGTGCACTGTGTTGCTCTCTACAACTGAGTGACAGTGCAATTATATGATCCGATACAATCATGTTACAGCAGGGAAAAAGAAAGTAAAGAAGCAGCAGGGAGACTTTGAGGAGATAAAAAAGTTTAGACCAAAGGGCAGATTGTGCGCGTGTCGTGAGACGACCGAATTGGCAGAATGTCCTCTAGACAAAGTGCGCCGTCTGTGGTCTGGATGGAGATAAAGTGAGAGAAGGGGAAACAGCCAAGCAGAAAGCAACGATAAGGTCAAGGCGGGCTCTGTGTGAGTGTGTGAGAGTGAGTGTGTGAGAGTGAGTGTGTGTGTGTGTGTGTGTGTGTGTGTGTGTGTGTGTGTGTGTGTGTGTGTGTGTGTGTGTGTGTGTGTGTGTGTGTGTGTGTGTGTGTGTGTGTTTCAATGGGTTGTTTGTAATGGATGTGTGCTGACCTTGTGAAGTAAGTATGATCTTTTTGGGGTCAAAGGAGTAAAAACAGGACAGTGTAAAACTTAAGGAGTCTTCATTATTTAAAGTGACATCTGCATTGCAACCTGGACATTTCAAATGTCAGAACATGTGGTTAAGGTTTTTGTCTCACTCATGTTGTGTGAATTTTGAGCTTGCAAAAAATTCTCCTCCCATTATTTTTGACTTTGGCCACGATGCTCGGCTATGGTATGCACTTTTTGTTACACCATACTTGTTTACCATTAACTGTTTGAATAAATGGATGACATGACAAGTCTCCAAGAGTGAAGCAAAACACAGGTGACACAGCCCAGGTCTGATGAATTCTATAGATGCACATCCAAGGCCAAATGTTTCTCAAAATCTAAATTCTGTTATAGTTCTCATCAGTGGTTGACAGTAACTAACTAGCTTTGGTTAAGTACAGATACTTAAGTTAATTTCTTAAGTACCTGTACTTAACTTGAGTTTTATTTGGTGTTTTGGTTGGATTTCCTTCCTTCCTGAAAAGATGGTATGCACACACTCTGCTGCAAAAGTGTCAAATGTCAGTACTAAGCATGGGAATATTTTGGTATCACTTTTCTACAGTGGGAGAGTAGAGCTATGTCATCCATTTCTATTTCAGTAGTGGGGGGTGGGGGGTGTTTGCTTTTATTTAGAGATAAGACAGTAGATGAAGTAGGACCTGGGGAGAGAGAGTGGAAAATGACTTGCTGTCAGAGGCAATGGGTCAGAATCGTGTCTAGACAACCAGCTCGAAAGACTGTGTGGCCTCAGTACATGAGGAATGCAATTGAACCAATTAAAATATAACTAGGAATCTATTGCTTCCAAGTGTGTGCAATAATAAAGAAGAAGAGGAGTAGTGACAAAGAGGGGAGAAGAAAATGTAGTAAGAGGGAAAGGGACCAAGAGTTTCTCTGGGAGAAGGAAAAAAAGAAAATGATGAAAAAGCAAAGATGCTGAGCAGGGAAGAAAAAAGAGAAACAGTAGCAGAAGAAGAAAGCACATGAAAGCCCTCCAACTGCGTTGCTGCTGGACAGAACAGCATGTCACCTGTTCTCAGTGAGAAACGTGTTGATGACAGAAAGGTGAAGTAAAAGTGACTCCTTTCTCCTTCCTAGAAGCTCCTACTGCTGCTGTAAGAAATGATGAAAGAAGCAGCATCACTCTCTTTCCTCTTCCAGCTGTAGGTGATTGATGAAAGCCAACTTTTACCTAAAAAGCTGCCACTTTGCTTTAAAGATCTCGAGTCAGTGTGCCATGATGCCCCCGTGATTATTTGGTGAGAGGCTGGAGGCTCTCTTCTCACCTTTCCCTTGCTGATGATGAAGAAGGTGTCTCCTCTGGCCCCCTGTCTGATGATGTACTCTCCATCTTCATAATGTGTCTGTTGAGAGAGGAGGGATCAAAGAAAAGACATGTTATTCAGGCTCAGTATGGTACTTGGTACTCACTGGTGACTAACAGGCTCTTGGAGGGGGGGCAGTAGAACTAAATTAGGTGTTGGAGATAAATTCCCAGGAGATTTTTTTCCCCAACTTGTTAAAACCACAAATTGGCTAGTGCACCTCGTTGTTTCATTTTTTAACATTGAGTACATGCGTGTATAAGAATTGTGACCTTGGATATAAAGCAGGTAGGGAAAAATAAGTGCATTAATGAACGCTGCAGCATCAAATCTGAAAGCAAATCACAGCTATGCTTTAAGCTAGAACAAATACAGAATATCCACCCATCAATCCATTTTTCTTTAATCAATAATCCTGTTGTGAGTCAAGAGTGCTGGAGCCTGTCCAAGCATCCTGAATGGTCACTATTCTAACATAAAGCTAACACTTATGGAAATGTTCATTGTGACACAGTCATATGTGGAGGACAACCTTCACAAATGCGATTATTCCAAGGACATTTATTTCATTGTATGGTGAAGTGATGTATAGGGTGACATAACATAATGTGATTAAACCTTGGCCAGGCTAAACTCAAACATTAAGTTATGTCACAATTCAGAGGAAATTCAACCAAAGCAAAAGTAAGAATCTAATGTTTTTTGGTCGGGTGTTGTTATACAGTAATCTGACACCAGATTCACATTGCTATGGTTACACATGCAACTACATAGATAATAGGACAGGTGCATTTTCAATCGTGACGGCATTTCAACCTGAATCCAAAACTATCATGATACACAATAGTGTAACAGCGAAGAATGCATTGAGTGGTGAATTAATGACAATAATATTCATTTTGTAATAGTGGCTTCAGATTAACGATGAAGGAGAATATTCTAGTACATACAGAATATACAGGAGCATGTGTGCTTCGGCTGTCTTTGCATTACATTAAAAATGAGGAAAGTACAACACCATACAATTTACACACACATTTAGTTGTGAGAAGATATCTTTTCCTAACACTAAGAGACTGGTGTTGACTGTTCATCAGAGTGGCAGCCTGCGGAAAGCTGCTGATTATTCTTCCACACACAGCTCAGTAACACCTACGAGATCAGAGATGTTTGAGTGTGTCAGGTGTGATGGATCTGCAGTGATGTTTCCTGCCACGTCTCCTGACTCTAGACATGTCTAAGTCCTCACGAAGGACAGTTAACATACAACATACATTTTTTGAAGTAAATCATATAGGGCAACCAGGTACTAGTGCAATTTTGAGTTTCCTGGAAAAAATCACAGGTGGCTAAATATCAGATCATCATTCAAGA
Organism: Halichoeres trimaculatus; assembly: GCF_033239565.1. Lineage (NCBI taxonomy): Eukaryota > Metazoa > Chordata > Actinopteri > Labriformes > Labridae > Halichoeres > Halichoeres trimaculatus. The sequence continues at coordinate 25,388,521 of NW_027437186.1, read as the reverse complement.
CAGAGGAGGGAGCTCAATAATTCTTGTTAGATCATATGCAGATTTCATGCTGCATTTGCCAGCTTTTTCCCTTCACCATTTCACCCAAGAAAGGTGCTTTACATCTTACTTTAAACAGAGAAATGTGTCTGATTCAGATCTGCTGAATGTGACACAGAAGCAAAGCTACTCATCAGAGGTCGCAGTTATGGTGTTTTACTTTGTACTTAGTGATCACATTATTTGCCCAAACCTTGTCTTTAAGCAATGAAAAAAAGTAGCTTGATTGATTAAATAAAAAATCAATCTGAGACCAAAACAATCTATTATAGTAGAGGACAGAACATAGGACAGCATGATGGATTTGACCATTATGTGACCCAGCACCACCATCCTTAAAGAACCTCTGAAGAAAAATGCAAATGATTTTAAAACAGGGGAAACCTTGTGCTGGCAAAGTGGAGTAACAAATGCGACAAGTTGTTTATGGGGAGACAGCAAATAAATCACTCAAAGCATTTGTGATGAGGTTAAATTGTTTTAGTGCGCCTTCAACACTTGTCACTTGCTGCATCTATGAAGCTGTTAACACAAATAAAATCAACTTCTGAACATTAATACGTCAGCTCACAGTGCAAAGACACCAATCTGCATACTTACAAAGGAGGGAATGTCTAGAATGTCATTTGAAGGATCTCATTTTGATATCTCAAAATACAGAGCTCAACTGCTCCACTTGAGTAACATTGTTTGTTTTCTGAATCTTTACAACTGTCAGGTATTTGCATTGTGATATTTGTGATACCAAACAGATATGAATGGTCAAAAGAATGCATTTGATTTATTCCTTGATTTTCTCTATTGACTGTTCTTGATTCTCCTTCATGACTTTTATGTTAGTATTTATAATGATGGTATATTCACGTCCTATCCTATTTAACAAACAATGATTATGAATGAATAATTGAAAAAGTCTTAAATAACAATGCCCGCTAGATATTGCCCATTATGTTACAAAACAATAGTTGGCATCCATGACGAATGTAGGGTCTGGCTGTACGCCTCAATATAGGAAGTGGATTATATTTGGCTGATTTTGTGATAAACAAACTGAAACGTAGATCGCTCAAGCTTTGCTAAATCATGTTCAAAACTCACAGCAAAATATTACATGTACTCCAAATAGGGGATAAAATACGTCAAGTTACAAAAATGATCGTGTACCTTACTGCATCAGCTGTTTGCAGGTGTTGGGTTTAGAAATCCATTCATACGGGTACTTGCAACATCACGCACGAGGTGACGTTTCGTTGAATGCGTGACCGAAGGACAGAAGGCATTTGTAGCATAACTTAGCATTGGTAGCAGTAACTTAAAGGCTCCTCCTACGTATTACGAATTTCTTCGTCTGCAGGTGAGCTTCCGCCAGCAAATAAAGGAGAGGATGTTCAAAAAGAGGTAAGTCATGATAATGAGACGCTTATATAATTATGCCGTTGATTTTTTTTTTTTTTTTTTCAAATTTATTCAACCATTTATTCATTTTATTTTTTACCTATTTGGATGGGATACAGGCTTCCAGAAAAAAAAAGTTTTCTCCGCCCAACAAGGAAGTGTTTTTCTCCGCAAAATTGCTTTCAAAACGTTAGACTAATTGTAGCCATGAGCCAAAAATACCTCCTGACTCCAGTCGCTGGCTCTAGACTGATATATCTATTTTGTGGGGAATATCTGTTTCAAAGAAGCCCCATTAAAAAAAAAATACTTTGACGTGCCAAAATTACTTATCTTATTGATATGGTCAAGTAGCTATACTATAGCTATATCTTTTAAGAACTAAATAAGGAATTTCACATTACTATGGTCACATTTTAAAACCCTTACTATGCTTTGTTTTCTGTAAACTCTGTCAAAGGGATACATATTGAAAACAGCAACTCTGCTAGATGAAGTTGGAGGGACTGCCTTACCCAGATGATGCGGTATGTAACAAATAGACTATGCTTTACTAACATTGTAAATATGCCAAGTAAATTAAACTGCATGATGATTTAAAACAAAAATGTTATGATAACATGTTATCTAAACATAGGCCAGACATTTAACTGCCAGTGGACCAAAGATAGAAACACAAGAGAGAGTGCTGAAAAAGACTGACCAGTCCAGCCATAAATTCTTATTATATGAAGATTTATGAAAAGTAAGGCTATGTGTGTCAGCATTTAAATTGTTTTATTATATCTGAGTCCATTTATCATGTTCCAGTTTTCAGGTCAGTCCATGAGATTTTTACTGCATCAGGTAAAATGTGGGTCTAAATCTGTCTACAAGGCTGATGAAAGCAAATGTTTTGTTTGCTGTTTTCGCAGGCCCCTCAACTAGAAACTCCAACAACAAATCAGCTGAAGCATCACATGTTCAATCCATCCCTCAGGGTAAGACTGGAACTGATTTTTTTCTCTCTGGTATTTGAGTGGTGACATGTAGTCTGTGAATAACATTCAAAAAAGGAAGGAAGAGCCATATCTGAATGTGATGAAAGCATTCAAAGACTCGATGTTGGCAGCACCCATATAGAGGGTGAATATATTTGCATTTCTAAATTATGCTGGAAAACATCAAGTAAAGTTAAGTGATGTGCAGAAGGGCAGAAAATGTGATTTTGTTAGACACATCTCAGAATGCACTTTGTCACAAATGTGAGGGGTACATCCTGCAAAACTTTACATTTTACTCCATTTGTAACAAACTTCCACCTAGAAGCTCTTGTAAAGTGAGATGCAAAGATTTTTGAATGAATTTTCTGCCCCCAGGCAGCCATCAGTTTTGTTTATTTTGTGAATGCCGTCTAGGGCTGTACTGTGTTATTTCTTCAGCTGTCATGGTAAACAGTGAGGCTGCATTGACTTTTATCACACTACAGTATCTCTAAAAGCTTGTTAAAAATATAAAATGTTCTTTATGTCAATAAAAAGTACTAGAAGTGAGTTTATTTGCTGGCAGTTAGGCCATGAAAGATATAACCCTGAAAATGGCATAAAAAAAAAAAGATTATCAAGCTCTTCAGCTTGCTTTGATTGTTTGACCCAGGCAGTGAAAGTTTTAATGTGTTTCTGGTAATGGTATCTGAAGTTTAAAAAAATGTTAGTGGGTGGCCCATTAAATAAGATAAAGACATTTCTCTTTAACATATAGCTGCAATTGTAAGCAGCAAAAGGGAGTGAACATATGTAAAATCTATATTGGTTTGAGGAGCAGACTTTGTTCTGCAGATGTCAACAGCACTTACCTCTTCAAGGACATCTGCAAGCTTGCTCAAAATATCCTCCTGCAACCCATGAAATGTGGGGACGCTGCAGGAAAAAGGGGGGAAAAAGCTTTTAGAGGGAAGACTGTATAGGCACACATTAACTGAATGTACTATTGATTAAGGCCTGTGCTGTTTTCCAGCTAAACATGAACAAACATAAAGAAAACAGTGTAGCCGGCAGCTACGTTTTGAATAATCAAAATGGCTGTAAAGGCTTCAGAAAACACAAGGATGAATATTGTTCTAAAGAAGCTTGTCTGTATTTTATGTTTCTGTAAGGGAACTTAAAGTTTCAGCACATACTGGGCAATGTATCCAGTTGCACCGCAGGTTGTCAGATCCAGAAGCTGAATACGTGAGAACGATGCCTTTATGTTTGTTCCGTTTGCTTCACAGCAGCTTGAATGAATGCTATCAGCCTGTAATCAAGCTTACTAAATAAAACTGGTCCAATATTTATCAAGGAGGAGAGAAAATAACCTGTGTTGGTGAACAAAGCACTTATCTTCCAACATCTCCCTCTCCCTCTTACCTCCTCCCCCTTCTCCTCCCTCATTTTCCATGCTTTATTACAGTAATCTTGAACCATCTAGTCTCAGCCCCCAAAACAGGCTTTAGTTGCTGTGCTGATGATCTTTGTGCTGTTTCCTCCTCGACAGAAGCACTAATGAATCTGCTTGGCAGTGACCAGGTGACCTTGCTCAACATAAAACATATGGATCTCAATCCCTCGAGCAGTGTAGCTGTTGATACAAATAAAAAGTGTCATTCATAGTTTTCAACCCAGCAGCTCTATTGTTTTACAGCAAATAAATGAATCATACTTGGGCCAAGAGGGAAGTGCAGTTTCATTAATATGGTCTGTTTGATTGTTTGAAATATCCCAACATCAGTGCACTTTGGGGACGATGAGAATGTAAGTAGAACTGAGACAACCCTTGATAATTTCTATGGTGATTCTGCAAACACCCAGAATAACAAGAGCCTCTTTGATGAATGGTTTTTGTAATTCTTTCCCATGCTCATCCCTTTTTTAAATCATTGGGCAGATGGCCTTCCATGCAGTGCCTTACAGCTAGACTTTTATCTGAAGGGAGAAAGGGGTTTAGTAATAGACTTCTAACATTAAAGTATCAATGTTACATCAATGCACATTCTTCAGGTAACGTTTCTCAGCTCATTAGACGCAGCCTTGTGGTTCTCTTCCTTGAGTTACCCCGTTTAACAGATTTATAATACATTCTTGAAATAGCAAATAAAAGCGTCCTCACAAATACTCGCTTCCCAACTGTAATACAATGTGGGATTTCTCAGTCAATTTTTCATCTGTTTTCCTCCTCCACAACTTGTGAGAGCTAATATATAATTTCACAGCCGTTAAAGAGTGGGTAGAAGAAGCCTCACAGGGACCAGCATGTGTTTGTTCTTACACTTTCACTACAGCCCTTTTATTAGATCTGCTTCTAGGAAACAAAACGGCAACATAATTATCTACATCTTGTGAATTAACAAATGTTGTTATAGATCTCAAATTTCCTCCCTGGATACCCCTCTATAAACCAAACACACAGAGCAAGTCCAAACCAGGCAATAAGGCCATCTATTAAATATTTACTTATCTGTTGGACTGTTACGCAAGAGTGACTGAGAGGCAAGAGCTGGTATAAAACACATGCTCTTACTATCAGTGAAGAGATAGCAAGTGCTTTATGTCTTTTTTTAGTCAAGGCCATTACTAAAATAGCCTCAGTCTTGGATTGAAAGTAGACTTAATAGACTTGTTTCTGGTTGCAAGTTTATTTGTAGTACTACACAGAATGTGCTGAAGTCTTTCCTCACAGACGAAGGGTAATGTGGATACAGCAAACGGCTGAAGTAGCTCTTTTGGGACTGATGTGATAATGGCACGCTGTAATACACCTCAGCCAGATTGTGCCTGTGAGAAAGTTAAAGGCATTGTCATCATGGTCAAATGTTAAGAAACGTGCAGTCTTTTCTGACAACATGGTAAGCAGAAAAAGCCAGAGTAGTAGCATATTGCTCTCTACTGCTGCTAAAAGGGGTTGGAATTGTAGCCTTTCACTCGTAGCTTGGTCCTGTGACCTACGATGCCACACATAAGTGAATTTCTGAGTGACTTGTCAACAATATTGTGCCTCTCTTGTCAGAAGTCAGCGTTTCATTTCACTTTCCTGTTCATAACATTTACATTGACCTCTGGTTTAAGCTTCAGTGAGGATCTTGGCAACTTAGCAGCCTGGGTGCATTGTCTGTTTGCTCTTTCTGCTCCGTTCTTGTGTGTTGTGCTATCTGACATAAAATCTTTCTTTAAGATGGCTCACAAAAGGGAAAAGGAATTGACTTGTGTTTTTTAGACTGCACAACACTCAGGAAGTCCTTTGCTGTAAAATTTTATTTTTTATACTATTTGAAGTTTTCAAATTTGGAATTATAGTTGAAAACCTTTAAGTTCTTGAGGAACCACACCTCATTCACTGACCCATCCTTTTTGAAGTGATTCAAAACTAGATTTTTGCTAAGGAAGCAATCTCAAGAAAGAAGAATGCTACAACCTTCAACTAACAACTTAAAGAATAATACCCAGAACTGAGCAACCTACCACTCTGGGCTTATTACTGCACATATTTTAGTTTTTAATCCTGGTACAAACTATAACTCCAAAATGTGTGTAAGTAGCCTTGAATGAAGCCTCGAATACAGCTCTGTTAATGTCAGAACCACCCTGTTCCCCCCTGTAGTTTTCAAGAAATCACAGTTTCTAGCGCATTAAACTGTCCAAATGCAGAATTTGAGAGGAATGGACATAAAAACTTCAGTTCTTTCTTGGTCTCATCAGAAGGGTCCTGACCCATATGAAGGACCCTTGTTTGTTTGTTTAATTTATTTTTTTTACTTATTTCCATACTGGGCCACCTTGAACATCAAAATCAACAATCCCTGTGAATCTGTCTGCAGAAAATGAAATCGAAGGCTTTTTCTACAGTGTTGGAAAGGGCTTTGTCAGACCGACTAACAGTAGCACTAATAAGTATTTAATGTCAGTCTCCTATTTGGCAACATAAATATACCGTTAAGGTGACCCACCATAAATCCACCGAACATTTTCTTTAGTTTTGATCCCAGGATTTATGGGAAATTTCTGGTAAACAGTTGTTGTAATCATCTTTGTAGGGAGTCTTGAGGTTTTCACTGGAAAGGATTTACAACAGTGTGCTTTTTTTTGCTGGGCTTTTTCACACAAACAGTGCATCTAGTGCTGTGCATATAACATATAATGCAAGTGAAGCAACTCTGAAAATTGGCCCTACTACAAAGTTGCAGTGGAATATGGAAGAAATGGAGTAGTCTTAATTGGCTTGATGAAAATCAAATTGGATGACAAAAAAAAGAAACAAAGGGTGGTACATAGATAAGAAGTGCAGAGGTCTTGAGTGCAATTGCATCTCTTGCATCCTGATCACTGCGCACTGTCCTCTTTTTGTCTCTTGATGAGTCTTTCTTTGATCCTATATTCAGTGCAGGTGGATACAGAAGAGCATCCCAGCCTTTTTGGTGATAATGGGCTTTTCTGTAGAGATGTGTTTGTCATGACGCTCTGGTACAAAGATGGGCAGTAAAAAAATATGATAAAGTTATATGTTTTGTGGTAAGATGAATGACAACTCTAGTTATGCAACAGAATTTTAATGTTTAGTTATGTAATTGATTGGTGAAAATGAGGAGTGAGGACTGTTCCGAGAAACAGCACCCACATATTCTCCTGATTTCGTTGTGTTAATTCATTCATTGCATTTCACATCAAAGCCCTATTCATGCCATTTGTCTGTCATTTTGGAGCGCTTTCCTCCGGATTCTTACCTTTTCAGAAACTCCATATACTCGGTGTGCTTGATAAGACCTGTCCTCATCATGATGGTCTGAAAACATTGTCGGTCTATGGCCCACAGCTTCACATTCGTCAGGGCTGGAAAGAGAGAGGCATACACAGAGGCATTGTCAGCTTTCACCCTCAGGCAATCAGAATAATAAAGCAGAACCGTACATGCCTTGCAATAGCTTCATGCTTTATGCATGTACAGTATGCATATGGGCAATATCATATGCACTTTTAAGTATTTGATATGAAACATAAAGTGGGAGAACAATCATTGTGATAACATCACACGTGGCTTGAAGGAGCTTCTTCTCTTTTTTTTTTTTCTTTTTTCAAACAAAGACAGATTGAAACGTCTGTTTTAGGACTATGGTGGCTGTAAGTGTTCCTCCATAGCTGCTCATCAGGTCTGCAGAGCAAATAGGAGATATTCTGGACAATTACTCTTTACCCAGCCGCTAGAGTTAATTGGTATTTTTGAATAACCTGCATGGATGGCTTGCTTCAAGTCATGCTACAGCATTTTAATTGTTATGGGGTCAGGAATGTGACTGCGCCAAAGTGTTTTTTTTATATATATATTTCCAAGCTTCTGGGTTACTAATTGCCCTTTGTGTTAAGGACAATTATTAAACTTTGACACGCAACCTAACATAACTTTTATCACACAAACAGCCACCTTGATGTGGTTCAGCACAATTTTCTGAAACAATCTGAAATTAAATGTTTCTTTAATGATTGCCATCTGCACTGGCCCTGAGGCAGCAACTGCGAGCCATTATAATCGCCAAGCATGCAGTACATGAAGGTAAAAGAAATGTTATAAAGTTTTCTTCCCATTCAGATGTTGGATTGCAGCCATTGTAGAATAAACAGAAACTGTGTCAGCCACATCATTACATCTTTATTTCATCCCGTCTATTGATTGATGGTGCTCCTGGTCTTTTTAAATTCTTTCTCTTGTGTCTTTGGCCCCATCAGCTTCTTCCCTGAGGTCCTCTGTTATCACCTCTGATGAGAATATGTTTCAGCTCCACAGATCTCTGCTGCGAAGAGTGAAAGCCGAGTCTGTTCAAATCAGACCATGTGGGATTTCATCAGAGCAATGGACCCCTAACCCCGTCCAGAATCTCATTATATATGAGCCATATCATCCACATTCTATCAAGGAAACTGGGTTTTGGGGGTAGAAACCTCGAGACGCAAGATGCCATAACCTAATAGCTCCACTAGCTGAGCCACAGTTACTCTTGGAAGCCAGTGTCTCTTGGTTTTAGAGTTTATTGTATGAGGTTTACGAAAATTAGGTGTTTCTGAAAATTGCCAGTATCATTATCCATCAGAGAAGCCATTATTTCAGTTCCAGTCATGCCTTTGAGGATAAATATAGACCGAAGAAGGAGACAAGCCTCGTCTGACCCCAAAACAAATCTGGCGATCCCCAGGGAGCACTGGCACTGTTAGGAGATGTAGTAATATTAGAAATTAATCAATTATCTTCTTGTTGCCTTGTGTGCAAAGGCTGTGTGTTGCTGAACCTATTATTGTACCAATTCTAACCACTGTGACACTGCTTCACAGTGTTTTAAAGATACAATTGAATTTGACCAATAACAGTGTGCTATTTATTGATCACAAATTATTTTTTCACTCCCCTCAGACATAAGGTCACAGCAGTGGCTCGGCTACAGAACAACACTCCTCAAGTTTATAGAAAATCAGTTAGGAGTGCTGGACCTGCACTTACAGGTTAAATTACTCACCTCTGTTGATCCATGCTCAACAAATTTGATTCTCATACACATAAGCACAATCTCTCTTATAAACAAGTGTGAGATTATGTGTATACACATGTGAGATGTGAGTTTTGGAAGTTGTTATTTCTTCTCGGGAATATTCTGCGATTTGCAAGTAACCTTAGCGCATATTAGTGATTTGATTATGGCTATATTGGCACAAAAATTCACTCCACTGCACTCCTACCGAACACACACACACGACACGAACTGTACACAAGAGGTTTTATACACAAACATGCTTCATGAGCAAAAGAAACCACTCCCACATACACTACAGATCTCCCACTGCAGACCAACAGTCTGCCAGCTCTTAAAATAGGGCCAAACCACAGGAGAAATGCCCTCATTACACAGTCTGACACTGTTTTTAGTAAGAGACACTTTCTTGGAGGAGGAACCCCTGAAACACACAGAATGAGATGAAAATGAAATGGAGTGAGATGAATGGTCCAATTTCCAGACATCTTTTACAAACACAGAGAGAACCATCCCAGATGTGTAAACACAAGTTTCTTTTCCGAAGATAATATCAAACACATTTTGCTGTATGTACATACACATAAACAAACAAATGTGCACAAATAAACACAAACCATTCCGCTGAAAAGGTAGGATTGCATTGTAAAAGATCTTGGCCTTACACCACATTTCCACAATATGTTACAGCAACTCCTCTTGATAACTTCCTCTAGGCTTTGTTTAAAAAAAAACAATTACAGTGGGATCTGGTTAAATCATAAAGGTTATTTCATGTGCTGAGCTGGACAAATGACTCCTGGGTCTGCTCCAGACTCAGCAAACCAGGTATACTGAGTCGGACTTACAGAGGAATTATTAAAAAAGCCCTCTAATTTGACCCTGAAGATACAAGAGTGGGAGGTTAGACGTCACTGTCCACTGTGCAATGTGCAACCGAGTGTTTCGAGAGAAGGAGTAGGAGTGAGGGGCACTGGGAAATAAGATATGTAAGGAGCCTGCAGCACACTGCAGCAGGTAAACGTATTATTGGCAGGCTTGACTAAATTGCAGTGAGACTCGGGGAGCTAGTTATCCTGTAGCGAGGGCACAGATGAATGTCTAAATGCTCATGGGTTGCAAGCCGTTGGCTTCACTGCTTTTCTGAATACACATAACAACCTATGTAGAGCTGGATGTTATCTGTGAAGGGTCTGGAGGAAATGGGAAGTGTTTTGTTCCAGTGGGATCATTATTAGGCCTTTAAAAGCCATGAAGTTCTGTTTTTTTCACACAGCTTTACACCCACAAATGTACTCTATATTCAGTATAATGGAAGTTTTTTCTTTTAAGAAGAAGAAAACGCAGAACAATTGAATCTTTGCCAGTCGTGGGCTGACAGAACAACCTTTGGGGAAATTGGTATTGAACTTAGTAAATGTCATTCTTCCCGTACTGCTGAGAATTATATTGTAAAAGCTGCAATCATACCTATTTAAGTTATTTAAGCATGTTTGTTGATGCTTGAAGAAAAGTTCCTGTTACGTAAAGGAAATCACTTCTAATTGCCCCATTAAAGAGTAAAGAGGCCTCTTATCTTACACCAACCCCACAGTACACTACTGTTTAGGCTGACAAAAAAAATAATCAAAGCTGCAAGTGAATTCAATACAAAGCTTTGGTTAGCAGTTCATAGCAGTTCAACAGTTAAAATCTGTTCATGGCATTTTCCTCAGCCAAGAAAATTATCCTTACCTTTTGCTCCACCCTTGTATTGCCTTCATTGATGTAATGATTGTGATCCCTCCACCACCAATTTCTCCCAATTATTTGCAATGATGGATCAATAGTGTGGATCAGAAATTAGACAAGGCTTAACACTAGCTTCCTCTGCATGCTAATCCTAGAAAAAAGGACCTATGGGGGGAAACAGCACAAGACACTACTAAAATGAACGTCACCAACAAAGATTGAATGCAATACTGGGTATGTTTGGGGTGGAGGGAGTCACTCATATATTTTGCTCAGTCATAATTCATTGTAACTGCATTTCTGCTTCAGACATTATGCAAATGCTCCATGTGTGTTCGTCTTGTAATCCAATTTTGCTCATTGAATAGGATGAGATCAACGTTTGTCCTCTGTGCACTGGTCACTGCAATCCGTTTTCAGAGAGCATGGGGTATCAAAACATTAAAGTTGGGGCCTCACAGTGACTGTAACCCTGGTTCCTGTCTTGAGTAATATCCGCTTTAATGAGCTTTGAAGTGACACCAAACATTTCACTCCTGGTCTCTGATATCCAAAATATAAAGGACAGTACTGAGGCTCCCGTTTGTTTGAGTAACAAAATGTTAAACTGCCAGTATGTCTTGCTTCTTCAATCACCCGCTCCACCAAACAGGAATTATTGGTAGAATGAGCTGTTTGGCATTGGCAGAGAAGATTAGGCAACCCATAAAATCAGCTCAGACAAAAAAATTATCTACTAATCACAAAATGCCTCACGTTTTGTCCTTGGTTCATATTTTGATAACATATTATATATATTTTTGCTTTCCATTCATCATCAGCCACCAAAGACAATGTGTTAGAAAATCTTAATCAACTTGTGTTTTGTTGCTATTGGTTATTAGAGCAAGCTAGACTGTGAATCATTTTAACACTTGTGGAAGATTAACCGGGGGTTATACAGCTCAGAGGATGTAGTGGTGTCTCTGAACTAATTAGTGAAAGCACCCACCATAAGAAATTTAGAGTATTTTAATGTTTGGGGGCATTGGGCTTTTTTTTTTTTTTTTTTCCAAATTGTGATTTTAAAACTTTGTCTCACTTCCAAAGCTATGCGTACCCCTGCATATTTTCATTTTTTTTCCCAAACTCCCCTCTTTCTTGTTCTCTCTTTCTAATATCCTGGAAAATGGGAAAACCAGCCGCCCTCTCCTCCCTGACTCTGACTCTGACTGTCACATACACTCTTAAGATCACCATGTCATGTGAACTCTGCTCCTTCGAGGCTTCCTGCATGTCTTGTTTTGGAAAGCGTTCAGAGAGTGTCGCTGTCAGGGCTGCAGGGTGGAGGAGTGTAATCTCCTTCTCCCCTAAGTCATTAATAACATCAGCCAAGTCTGATTACATCTGGACGAGCTCTTTAGAGTGTGAGAAAGACGGACAGGTCATCTACAACACACAGCATCCTGAGCTGTAAGAAAACAAAACATTACAACGATTTGTTTACGCTCAAGGTAGCACAAGGTAGAACAGTTAAGCTAGTGTGAAATTGATTTACATGACTTGTGACTGAATATTTGTAGTAAAGGTAATGTCATGTGCTCTTATGGCAGCCATCACACCCCAGTGAGTCATGATGGAGAAAAAAACACTAGATGGCCTAATCAGATGGCTCTCCAGCTGCTCATGTGGGAGACAGGAGTCTATGGGCTTAGAGTAGCAGCTGCTTGAGAAACACTGAGCTGAACATTATCCCACATGTCATCCACCCACCGTGCTTGCCAGTGTTCTGCTGTATCCTGCCCAGAGGATAACCCATAATTCCTTTGAGAGAATAATTACTTCTCATTGTGTTCTTCTATTTTGGCAATGGGTACATGAAAGAGTTTTATTTATAATGGTATGTGTCTGCTAAAATCTACCATCAACATGAATTACATCCCTGCATTTCCATGGCCCTGTTAATCAGCCTTGTCCATCAGTTTTTACCACAGAATGATGGTGAACTCATGTCCCTGAGGCCGTGAGGGCGAGGGGCTTGTATATCTTTGAGTACATACGCTGAACAACATGAGTATCTAACTGAGGAGGAGCATCTGTCTCTTTCCCTTCTTCTATTCTCTCAGACTCCTACTCTTGAAAATGAAAGAACAGGTGCAGCAGGAAGGAGAGAAATGTTTTTGGTGGGGATGCACCGAAATGAAAATTTTGGCCGATACCGATACCCAATATAAATATTGCTGTTATGACCGATACCCAATATCTATTGATATCAGTATTGGTAAAATTAAAAACAATCTGATGATGATGTGTTGAGGTAGTTTTCCTAGTTTTTGGGACCTTATGGTGTCACAATGTAATCAACCATTGGCCTCTTAAGTCACTTGATTAAGTTATCTTTTAGGAGAACGTGTTGAATTATATAATTTGTGCAGGTATCATGGAGGTATAACCAGGAGCATTTTAGGTTAATTCATACTGTTTGTCAGAATCTGGGATGCCTTGTTCCTTTTTAATACATCTTCATATTTATGCAGTCTCAATTATTAAAATGTTTAACAGTGTTGGCAGATCTGGAACTATGTTAAAAAATGATCCACAGTTGTATTTTTGTCTAAAACGCTGTGAGTAAAACTGAGACAGATAAATACAGAGCGAGCAGCAGCTGCAGATGAGCAAAGTAAGCACAGGGCACCAGTGAAAAAAGCAGTGAAAGAGAAAAATGTATTATTTCCAGATTTCTTCACACCAGTCACGCCATAATGAACTACTTAACGCGTTATTATTTCGTCTCAGAAATGTGCAGGATGTAACCAGATTTCTGTTGTTAGTTAAACCGGTTTAGTGCGTGTGTCCCAGCTCTGTCCTTTGTCTCAGCGACTGCACATCCAGCTGTTCTTACTCACAGGCTGGCAAATAACATTTGTTTTTCCAAGTTGGCATCTTATCTGCATGCCTATGCAACTTTTATGTTGCAGAGGAGAAAGACGACAATGTCATTTTGTCCCTTTATGTGTGCTGTAAGGCCCATGCTGCAGATTGTTGGTTGTGAACTCCACATGCTAATTGCACTGATTAATCTTTTTATCTGCCTTTCATAACTACAAACAATTTGTTGGATGGTGTTCGGTGTTTGTCACTCAAAATTATTTTAAAAAATAAACACTCCTGGGGGACCAGCAGTGTTTATTTTTATGGCTGTGGTGTTAAAACAGATCTCCCTGTTGTTTCTTTTTTCAAATGATTTATCAAAGTTTACATTTCTAGTATTGTGACAACTCTTGTCATAACATTAATCCATAATCCAGCTCCAGTTTTGGCCCAGACATTTCCTTCTTGTGAATGGAACAGACACTAGTATCAAAATATTAGGAGGTATTAATCAAACATTGAGCACAGACAGGATACATGTGAAACTTCCTGCCAGAGGCTGATCAAGGAGAAGTTTTCCTTTAAGTGTTCTGAAAGCTTTTTCTTTCCTGCAGGGAGCCAAGACTAAGACCACTTTTCTCTGGAACAATAACACACCTCACTTCCAGCTTTAATTTATCATTCTTAGCTGCTCATTTTTGGAAGTTTTCATAAACATACAACCTGTAGAGGAAAATGGTGTGTTGAACATGAGCTCTATAGTTACAGGTTTTAAATCCAAATTTAAATCCCAAAACTGGGTCCGCTGTTTTTATGGATCATCTTTAAAGTTGACAAAAATGTTCTTAACCATTACCTAAAGTTCACCGTGGAGGTTTTCAGTCAAACTAGCTGAAGTAAAACTGAGGCAGGCAGTGCACTCCAGGTCAACAGAGTAGGAGAAATATGTTAAGAAGGTCTTTGTTCAAATATTCTGGAAGACGGCATTTATTAAAGTTTATTAAAACCCAGACATTCTCAGACTGTCAGCGATAGAGAATTAGTGAGACACAGATTGAATTTTAACAGCTTTATTTAGCAACCTTCAAAATGTGTTAGAAAGTTTGAATTCATGTCAGCAATCTCTGTTCTATTACTTTAATCAGCGATTCATGTAGTTCTTCAAGTCTCAAGCTCTTGATCAAGTCATATTTTGATATCAGTATTGATCTGCATGGACAAAAACCTCAACCTCTCATCAACACAGGTCTCTACAAGTCTCACAGTTTTTTAATAGATATTAATGAGGGGAAAAAATAATTTTCTCTTGAGGAAAGTTGAGTTGAGGAAGAGTAGAGAAATAGAAAGACAGGTATGAACAAAAGAAAAGAAAGGAGTATCTTCTGTTCACACGTGGTCCTTCTTAGAAGCCTGTCATTATCCCCATCATTTTCTAACAGGTTTCCATCCCTGGTTTCGAATGTTCCTCATCACAAGGATTCATATTTCTTTCACAGATTTCATTTCACAGTGTCATGATGTAAATCCCGCTAAAGGAGCCAGTGACGTCAATGACTCTTAGAAGGGGGAACAAGGGAGAAATCTTCGCTAGTCACTCCCTCGAGCAAGAAAATATTACTTTTCCCCATAAATTGCTTTTTTAATCAGTCTGTGAGATAAATTCTAATTGTTTGCTGTCTTCATCATTAGGAACAATCAAATAGAAACTGTTCTCGTGTAGGAAATCAGTTTGAATAACCTGATAAATTTCAGTCTGCCCAGCTGTAGAAAATCAAAGAGAGGAAATGAGGTGTGTTTGCTCTTCATCAGCATGAGGTTATTTTTAGATCCTGGTCCAGGTTGCGTCAGGTGACACAATCCTCTATATAGCTGGTTCTGTAGACCGCTTTAACTTCACGCTGAAACTTGTCAAATTATTGATCAGCTGGGGAGTTCTCCTGGATTATTGTAAAACCATGTGTCACCTGTGTGTCAGTGGGATTTAGTGATGTAATAACTCAAGATAATATCCTCCCCAATGAGTCAACCAGAGTGTCTGCTCTTAGATTACTACATAAGAGCATAGAAATAGCTTGTTTAGCGGGATAGAAATAGCTTGTTGTGTCATTGTTGAATTTCATAAAGCTTTCTGTCAGTCAAGGCTGCCAAGGCAAAGACATCAGATCTCGCACCCAAAAATACAGAGCGACGCCAGTGATGACTGCCATTCTGCTCCGTCAGATGGTGATGAAAACACGTCTCTGTGTTGGAGAGTGACTGCATGCCAGCAGGTGTGTGCATGTTCATCTTTGAATTCATGTGAATGTGTTGAGATATTCTCTGTAAGAAACTGCAGTTTTCTGATAATAGGAGGAATGGGATGCTGTTCATTATAAGAGGACAAATTGTACAACCAAGAAAACAGGAGTTTAACCAGAGTCAACAGAGATTATATATGTCTCTCTCAATCCACCAGAACTGTTTAAGAAAAAATCAAGAATTTAAACTTAATTTGTCACCATTCATTTATATCTGCCTTAAATTAATTCTCTAGTCTTGATTCAAGCCAACACAAATAGTAAAATTCCTCTGCTGAAAGCACTAAGTTCCCGCATATAATGGTTGTTGTTCTCAGCAAATATAAGCAAAGTGACATTGCAACTGAACTGACATTCTGTGCTCGTCTCTCATTTCATAGCAAAGGGCTGCGTATGCAAGTCTTCCTTTCATGCTGTCAACTAAAAAAAATTACAGTTTGGAAATTTTCAGAATGATTTCTTAGAGTCTGACAGCCTGTAAAAAGCAGCTTCTCTGTAGTCTGCTGGTATGACAGCAGATACTTGCTTGCCAATCAACAGCAAAGTAAACAGTTTTGGCTTGGCTGGCCTGAAAGCTGATGCAAACAACTGGGGACCAATGATGTTTTAGGAGGTCCTAATCGGTTGCAGCAGAGCTCTCCTGTTCTAAGACATGTGCACACCAAGCCAGTTTGAAAGCTTATCAACTTAAGACACTCCTCTTTCCTCTTCTGTAGAGTTTAACAAGAATTTTCAGCTGGATTTTTGCTTCTTATGTCCATTTATGGAGTTGGCTTTTGGTTAGATACATAAGAAGTCCATGACTGGTTCTAGAAAACTTGGTGACCACTCTGTCTGAGCTTCACTGACGCAGACAGAAATGTTAGTGTCTGGCTAATGTATTTGTGAAATCCACACAGCTGTTTCTTGTTTCCTGTGCTTTCTAATTGTTTCAAGGTTTAATTTGAGCACTTAGTTGAGCTTAAAGATTTTATGTTTTCACAGTACACGAGTATACAAGCCTAATTTTTGATGCAGCATTATTGCTGTCACATTTTAACAAATAGTTACAGTTCAAGAGCTGTATAAAAGTCACATCTTGTGAAATTTCAAACACCAACCGTTCTCTGGCTTTTATTTATTTGAGATGTATTGAGCTCACTGCAAGGCCAATCACTAATTTCTGTAGCTTGCGATAAGGCTTGGGTTTGCTGAGCTGAAGGTCAAAAAAGTAGAAACTTTTAATGCTTCACAGTCAGTAACATCAATTAACATCGATAAATTTAAACCAACTCAGTTATTGGTTGGTTTTGTCCCTTTGGCCATTCTTGAGCTTCTCTTCTCGGATTTAAGTCACTTAACTTTTCTATACCTTGGTCTCTTATTAAGACATGCCATGTGTTCTGGAGCCTCAGATTACTCTTTGCACATGGAAAAAAGAAAAAAATACACTTGTAATTCCAACAGGTGAACTGATTTTCAAAGCTGTATTTTTTCTGTGTGAAAAAGTGGTTACCTCTTTTTAAATTGTTGGCTCAACAAGTACTTAAAGGAAGTCCAAGAAACAGCCAAGGGCTGGACTAATACATGTTGTATTTTGTTTTCTGAAGGACTATCTTTAGTATTCATTTTAAATGAAATTGTACAGCCATCCGCATCAGTGTCTGAAACCCTATTTACACTTGACATTTCAAGTGTTTCGTATCTAGTGTCTTGTATTCAAGTTCACGTACATCCTGTGACAGTAATTTACACATATACACCGCAGTTCAGGTGGAATTGTTCAGCCGCCCACAACACTTGTAGATGGAAACATTGGTGCCATGAAATAGTTCAGAGACAAAAAAAATTAACAGGAAGATATAACATACAGCTTTATATAAATGATGAAAAAGAAACACAAATCCTGCTGTTTTAAAAAAAACAAGATAACGTTTAAATATTCTCTGACTCTCACTCAGCAACAAGAATGAAAACATGTTTCACAATGTATCTAAAACTAAACTTTAGCTTCCATTAAGCTAAAGGACGATGGGAAAATGAACCCCCAAGATTTCATGGAGTGCCTCTTTATGAGATTACATCTGTGACACAGCATTATTCTTTTCTGTTTGTGGCAGCAAACTCCATCACAAACACTTCAGAAATGGAAGGCTTTGCGAGCGTTACTCCAGTTCCCTTTTAATAGAGTTAATTCAGTTATTCTCTGTGTTGGTGCTTTTACTTTGTGCAACAGGAATGAAGTATGGTGATATAAATCCAGAAGTTGGGTGATTTATTTACTGGTTTTGTGCCGTTCCTGTGTCTGACTTCTTGCCACACTCATCGTACAGTGGCTTTGACAAAAAAATGGACCAGGTTTGTATTTACAGCAGAACTGAGAGCTGCTTCCAGGAAGCTTGAGCTGCAGCACATCTGGTGGAATCAAAGGCATTAACTGGAGTGCCGGTAATCAGCTCTGGCAGGGCTGTCACTGGACATGCATTTAAACACCTTTTTAAACACCTGGTGTGGATCTCTCTGAAGAGGTGGTTTGAGTATGCTAATTTTAAACCCATGGTGAATTCTTTACGGTTGCATGTTTTGTCAGATAAGATGACTGTTGAATCTACTTGAGATGCACGTCATGTGAATCAGTATTTATATTTCACTTGAGTGGCCCCAGGCTCCACTGCAAAGGGACAGCAGCTCCATAAAGCTCCCTGATACAAACTCAAATCCCCGTACTGATACTAAGCTACACATTCACTGGCAGCAGCATTTTTGTAAAGCCTGAAACTGTCACAAAAGCAAGCTATGCAAATCTTCAGTAGGCAATGCAAAATAGGTGGCAATACAGCAACCCTTTGTACAGAGATCTGTTCTCCCTCAACTGACCTTCCCCTAGAGCTAAATCCATGTTCATATCATCCCCTGTTTTTATTGACACACAAGTCTATTAGCAAAAACTACACAGAGGGAAAGCAATTTTTCAAAGCAACACCTGCAGGGCTGTTTTCATACAGTCTGACTGTATATTACTGCCATCTGAGGTCGCCTCATGCAGGATGCTTTAACCTTTCAAGCTGTCTGGAGCCCCAAAAGAGCCTCTAGCTTCAGGCTTGCACCTGCGCTCCAACTGAGAGCCAGTACAACAACAGCAGCAGGGGCCCTTGGTCCAAAGGCACAAAAGCACACTCACACTAGGACACCTTTGACTCATGAAGTCACACACAAATACTGAGAAAAATGTAGAGATGCTCATCCAGCAAAAAATAAGCCACCCTGTCAAGTTATAGACATCAGACAAAAATGTGCACTGTGACCAGCACATTAACCGTGACTTCAAACAGCTAAGTGGGCTCAACCCTGCCTTCATCACCGTTTTACCACCACATTTCGAGCTGCACTCAGGCAACAGTGTTACCATGGCAGCCATGGTAACCGAGAGGATTTTTCCCCACTCTGTCCCGCTGGAATTCTATCTACCAAAGCTATTCTTCCTTTCATTGTCTCTCTGTATCCAATGAAACACTTTATCGCATGATGATGAAGATCTCCCGAACCTTTGCCAACTTCTACAACTAAGTCTTCACATCATTTTGGACACGTCGGTCACACACTCCAGCTTTTGAGCTTTGTCTCTGATTCTTTTGCTCAACTGTTAGTTGACTCCTTTCAGGGTCTTTTTAAATTTTGGTGTGACATGCTGACAAAAACCATATGGTTGGTATACCAATTGTAAATTGTATTTGCACATTTCCATATTTTTGCATTTGCATTGTTACCTCTTCAGTTTTTCATTTCCCTGCTCTTGTTTGCACTTCAGTTATGCTAAGTAGCACAAGACACAGTAGCACAGGACATATAGTGCCTTTGTGTTCCTTGCTAAAGGTGCTTTCACCGGATTTCGAAATAAAGAGCCCTTATCTCTTACTTCCTGCCTGATGATGGTGCTCAGGCCCACACAGTGCTGTGGCTTTTTTTTACAACAATGATTATTATTCCTGTTTTTTTTTTTAAGCTGAGGTGGTTTGAAACCTCAAAGCAAATATTGTAAACTCAAAACAAACTGTAATAAACACTCAGTGGTTCTCTCTACAGTGCAGTTTGTGTTTCACTTAGCAAACCATATCTTCAGCCATGTTGTATCCCTGTTCTTTTTTTATTTTACTAATCTGAAACTCTTCACTGCTTCTTCAAGTTGTGTCCTTGATTTCAGGAAAATAAGCAGCCAAGCAGAGAAAGCTAAGCACCACATTAAAGTGATGAAATAAAAGCATTACATTCACCTAATACAAGGCTGCAAGCATTTTCTAGCTTTTCAATATAATTTATAACTAGGCTTATGTTTTTCGAAAATCCTTTTCTTCTTTTCCTATTTCATTTGGTCTTATTTCAGTTTGTAAACAAAGCTTTCACGATTTAAAGTGTCATTTGTCTCTCTTCATTAAATTCATCGTCAAACCAAGGGAAAATCCTTGTAATGGAAAAAATACTTCACAGTGCACCTACTTCTGGTTATATGACAGGCACAAACTGTTACTGACAGATCAGAGAGCAATTTCTGTTTTTCTTTGCTGTTGTCACTAATTCATTTATTTTTTTAATGGATCTTCATCTTTGAGTCCACATCATCCATCAGTCTTGTTTAATAGTTGTAGATGAGTCAGAAAGCAAAGACCACTGTGACTGAAACACCTCCACCGGCTTCTCTGTGTTTCATCCTGCTGGAAATTGGTTCAGCTGACAATACAGAGCTAAGATACCTCACTCATAAACCTTCTTCAGGAACAGAAACAAGTAAAGGCTAACAGCTCAGTTCTGCTAACCAGTTTTTATGCTTGCGTTGTGTCATCAGCAAGATAATGCTATTTACCTTAATCCACCGAGTGGCTAATGCAGCTGACGGCTTCTAATGATTCCAACAGATGTAAGACAGAGCAAACGCTCGCTCTGATGCACTTTCTTTGTTGAGTTCCGCTAAATTTATAGGAAATTGGCCCATTTGTGAAGTGCAAATTGAAAGTCCTCGCTTTTTGTTTTCAAAAAGCACAGAAATAATGGCTTCTGTGCAGCGAGTGCTTTTACGCCTTGCTCTCACTTATTTTTAATCACACTGAAAACAATTTGTCTAAAATGCTGTTGTTTTTATCAGTCTGAGAGGCAAAGAGCTGGTGCTTTGTATTCTGCGTCAGATCCAACATGAGAGCTGTGCGAAGAAACTTAGATGTGGTACCAGTTCTGTTGAATCGCAAAGCAGGGTCAGAGAAAGGCTGGAGGTGATGCCACAGTTTTTTATTAAGTCGTATGTGAATAAAATTTGTGTGTGGCAGGAGTTCCCTGGAGTTGTGTGCTCTTCTTTATAATTCATAGATTAAGAAAACATGTCAGAGACACAAGAATAACAATGAGGTATATAAATAGGGAGGACTTTTTATACAAAATATAGCCAGAGTAAGATAGCATGAGATCCAGAGGGAACTGACAGTCGTACAAACAAGGTGTTTTATTATTTAAACATCACAGAGTCAAAGGCAAAACCCCCCCCAACATTCTCTGTCTCTTGTAACGGTCACAGTGTTTACCTTGGTGCCTGCTTCTCCAAGAAGTCAGACCTGCAACTCATCTCTTTAGTGGCGGGTAGATTCCTGAGACTGAGCAGACACCATCTACTATACACAGACTCTCATATTAACACGCACATTTCCCTCTCTCAGGCTGATTAGAAGGATAACTGTTCGCTCACTCCCAGCGGAAGGAAGGGTTTTGTACGACAGGGTTATCACTCCATCACAAGGACCGTTTTTAGAAGTCTCCAGAACAACGCTGCCACTGTGGCTTAATTTTCTGTCTGTGAAACCACAGGATCAAGTGCTGTAATACATGTGTGTGTCTATGAATACTGATGCCCAAGTAGTAGCCTTCCATTAGCTGTCATGTTTCATTTTTGAAGACAAACCTGCACTGAAAGAAAGTCCCAATATTCATGATTTACAAAGTGTGGGAGAATGATATGAGCTTGTTATCAGAAATCCAACAGATAATTATTCAAGATCATGAAATCAGTGACTAAACTATTTAACTCAGTTTTATACTAAAGAGTGTTTGCAACAACCACGTGCATGTACTACATCAGCAGCAGCAGTAATTCTGTGTATTTTGGCTAGACGAGGAGCTAATGTAGCATGGAGGAAGCTAATTACAGAGGATCAGCAATTTGGAGGTGTTTCACGCTTGTTTCCCACTCAGACAACTGCCTGCCTCGAGGAGTAGCGGCAATGTAGTGAAATTTAGCACAAACAATTTAACCAAGTATCTCAGGAATCTACCAAACATAAAACAAAATCCAAAAAAACACAGTTAGAGCAATCAACAAAAGATTCGAAGAACTGTTTAGCGATGGTTTGAAAGAGTCAAAAAGATGTTTGCAGATATCTGGAGCCCAACTACTTAATCAAAAATATTTAACTACTTAATCATTTGAATAAAGAAGTTAAACGTTTGTTTTTTGGATGCACAACTTTGTGACATCCTTTTGATTCAATACATTTGATACCAACACCCAGCTACTATATTAGGCTTTAAGATATTTAATATTTTTCCCTTGTGGTCAAGCACAGCTGTCTTGCTATCCAGTGATTGTCAGAGGACTGAATTGCCATGTCATGAAAAAACAATTATCATTAGGACGAGTAAACAGGCATTTTGCTCCAAGCAGTCAGGCTAAAGAGCAATATTCTAGTAACCAAATGGCCTATGGTGCTATTGGTTTATGGGTCAACATTCTCCCATAGCATAAAACCCATAATCTCAAAAGAACAGATGCAGTCGTAACTTGGATGGCGCCATTCGTAGGAAATGAACATTTTCCATTACGCTAATCAAACTTGTTTACATTTTATCTCAAATCCACATTAGTGGAATATAAATGTCAAATACTATGACTCATATGCAGAAGGAAAGGTCAATTTGAGATGAAAATCTAATGTGCGTCCTGTAATGTATGCACATGTATAGACTGATGTGCATCAATATTCATCTTCTTTGCATTAATGCATCAGATATTCACTGACGGGAGCAGTCATCTATTGTAATCTATTGAAATCGTTATAAATTGGATTATTAATGTGTCAGTGATCACATACACACACTTTATTGGGTGATAAAATACAGAAAATGCTTCAGGTTTAGTGAGGGTCTGAGAGTGAGGTTGAGGCTTCGAAATGTCCTAAGATACGCTTATCAAGAATAATGCTGCTGTAGATGATGAGAGTGCTGTGCAGAATCCATTGCTGCATAAGTACTTACAGCAAATGTAGAAGATGAGGAAGGAGTGTTTTTGTTTGGATGAGCTGTAGTTGAGTTTGAGAAAGCTGAGAAGAGGGAGAAGAAGAAGCTGCTGACAAAGACCTCTTAGCTGGTCATGATGCACATAGCAGCATAGTTAACTGAGCTCAGGTGGCCTACACCTGACTCTAATTTGTGGTTTGGAGCACTGTAATTTGTCTAAAAGTTGGCTGTAATTTGCTCTACCTGCACTCTAAACCCCTTGTTTACCAGATAGAGGTGAATTATCTCTGATATTTTGAGTATATGCACTGTAAACCCTGGCCACCCAAAATGAAGATGCAAGGCTGTATTTAATTTTCAGTCTGACCATGTCAACCAGTCTACCCTCTCATTTTTTTAAATCCTAGTCATTGAGTTTCCAGCCAATTAAATGCTCCTATTTTCTCAGCTGTGCTTTCTGTTCCAAATACCTGCAGACTCACGCTCCTTTACACAGCTGACACCTAATTCTCCAATGTGCGTGAGAGCATGAAGAGGAGGGCGGGCTTGTGTTTAGAAAAAGTCCACCTATGCTGGACACTGATCATGAAAATGCATACCTGTCAAACCTGAATGCAGTATGAACTAGAAAAGCACTCAGAGAGCGAAGACCTCCGCCAAGCATATTATGATTGTCACACAACACTTTAGCCCTGCTTTCATATTATACTCCCTTTCAACAGACTGTCTGCTACAATTTGGTGTTAGTTGCAGGTATACGATAATTTGTTACCTGACGGTGTTGAAAATAATAATGACCCAGTACATATTTCATTTTCCGGATCTTAGTATCCAGAATATTGCCGGGATCTGGACTGTACTTTTACATCTGTCAGAAATTATGGTGAGCTTGTCTTGTATTGTTTTGCAAAGCAATCTAACCATTTATCGGGGAGTTATATCCACATATGGTGAAACCGACCCCATCTCACAATGATAAAGCATCCTATAAAAAAGAAAACAGATCCAGACAGTGATCTGGATCACCTCCAAAATGTAATCACTTCTTCCTTATCCCATTTTGAACCTTTCCTGAAATTTTCATCTAGATCCATTTGCTACTTTTTGAGTTATGTTATTCACAGACAGACATTTAGCGGACGTAATAGTTCTTTTCACAAGTTTTTGAGAGAGTGTCAGGGTGTGATGGAAAGTGGTTAACATATTTGTGAAGTTTGTGCATCTGCTGCTGGCAAAGATCATCCAACAGTCCACTTGATGAAGAAACTTAAAGAGGCTTAACTCTGAACTGAACGCTGCCTCTAATACAGTCTGGATCTGCCTCACAACGTTGAGGACATCCAGCTCTCCTCAAAAGCAGTTATTATAATTACTTACAAAGTACTTTAAGCATTCATGTGTATTAAATATGATCCCAACAGAGCATGCAGCTGAGTCTCTGCATTGACGTCTGAGACTGCTTTTTTCCACCACTATCATTAAGATGGAGCGCACAGATAATCAGTCTCTCTGATTACGTTAGTGTTGACTGGCAGTGACCTCACTCTGAGAGAGGGGGGCTGCTCCAAAACAACTCAGGGATTCCCAACAAGCATTTGGAGCCACACTTACTGAACATTGGGCTTTTGGTTATCATGTACAGGAGTTTAGGTACACTTTATGCAGGTCTCACAAACTTCTTACAAAATAAATGTAAAAACACCCTGATAAAAGCAATTTTTGTGTTAGAGACTGGTTTACAGATCAAGCCAGTCATTGAGAGAAAGTGACTGAGTGAAAGTGGGGGAAAGTGAAGTGCATTTGGAACAACAATTAATAATAATGTTTTGAATCGATTAGCTGTAAATTAGTTTGCAATCATCTTGATAAACCTAGGAACGACATAATGATTTTTTCAGACTAAAATGTCAGGCACTGTTGTGAGAATTTGCTGCTCTTCTCTGTTAAATGTCAGTGTAAACCAAATATCAGCTTTCAGGCTGAGGATCCAAAAGAAAAAGATGTGAAGACGGTACAGCCGGCTTAGGGAAAGTGTTGCAGTTTTGAAGTGTTCTATGTTTTATATTCCACAAATTCATACAGCATGAAGTAATTTTTAGCCGTAGGGAAACTATTGATTTCACCCTTTTAGCATATTTCTTTGCAGATGTGTGCTTAGACTGCTGGACTTGTATGGTTGTTTCTATTAAATTATTTCTTCTGCACTCTTTCCACTCTGAAGTGAAGCCTGTAACTGTAACCTGCTGCACGCTCTTTGTCCCACCATGCTGAATTGCATCCTGTTGGGCTGTCAAGTCCAGCTCTCCATGAAACAGGGACATTTTGATGCTTTAAAAGAGTATTGCTCTGCTGAAGGCCACTGTGCGTCTCTCTGGTCTGTCTGCAGACACAAAAACACCAATTTTGTCTCGCTTCCCTTGAGGTGGCTCCCTCATTTTGCTGTCACTGCTGTCCTGTATTTATCACCTCTCTCTTTTGTCTCTCACTCCCATCCATTTCTTCTCCTACTTATGGGCCAGCTTCTCCCCGATTGTTGTCATGTGAAAATGATGTGATATGGATTTGAAGGCGAGAGGGACTTTTTTGTAAACTGGGGCGATATTTTTCTCACAGGCAGAACGTAAAATCCTGCCTCATTCACCAAGACGAGTGGAGCCAAAGACCAAGTGTGGCCATAACTCTGCAGGTAAATGTTTGTGTCCTAAAACCAAACATAACATATTGATAGCTGGAGCTACACAGCCCAGGAGTAAGCGCTCTTACCAGTGCTCAGGTCAGAGGAGGCTTACTGTACGGGATTAATCTCTGTTGGGAGAGAGTGCTCACATGTGTAATGCCCCAAAGGCTGAGGAGGCCAATTGATGGAAAAATTGTGTTCCTGTAAGTCACTCTTCGAATCCACAGTCATAGGACTCCAGGAGTCACAGTGAACCAGGCAGAGGTGTCAAGTGACTAAGTAAAAATACTGTTACCTTACTTACGTAAACATTTTGTATCTATACTTTACTTGAGTAATTATTTTTTGGCCAACTTTTT
Source organism: Halichoeres trimaculatus (assembly GCF_033239565.1). NCBI lineage: Eukaryota > Metazoa > Chordata > Actinopteri > Labriformes > Labridae > Halichoeres > Halichoeres trimaculatus. The sequence goes on along the minus strand of NW_027437186.1, from coordinate 25,362,397 downwards.
ACTTGTACTCCTTACATTTTCAGGCAAATATCTGTACTTTCTACTCTGCACATTTTGAAAATAGCCGCTCTTACTCCTGTTTCATTCCAGCTTGTCATCGTTCAAAAAGACACACACACCAAAGAAAGTAAAAACCTTTCCAAAAACCACTGAAATCTGGAAAGAGTGAATATGATTGTAGATGGATGAGATGTATAAACCATTAAACCATAAATACCATTCCAAAACCCTGTTGGTTTGTATGCGAACTAATCACGCCACACTTGAGCAAGGACATGACTTACGTATGTTGCATAGTATGAAGATGTCCGTGGCAGAGACTCGGGAGTGGGGATGAACTATATGAACTATAGGCCCCTGTGGCACAGCCTAAGCTTTTGACCTTAATGGAATTTCCCCCCTCTTTAAGTTACTTCTATTTTCATACCTCAAGTAGTTTTGAAACCAGTACTTAAACACTTTTACTGAAGTAAAAAGCTTGAGATGATACTTCAGCTTCTACAAGTCTTTTTAAACCCTGGCATTTATACTGCTATGAATGTAAATACTTTTGACACCTCTGCTGCAACCAGGCCTCAAATTATCCAGGAGATTCCAGAAATTGTCCCCCTTATTATTACGTCAAGTCTGATACATAGCTCCATTCATTGTAAATAGGAACACTGACTTTAGATGTTTCTCTTTGAACAACAAATACTGCAAACTGTTTTCTAAAATCTGTTTCACCTTCTCTTAAAGTCATTACTAGATGTTGCTGATACCAGCTTGGTTTCACAAACAACTTACAAAGGATTTAAAATGAAGAGTGAGAAAGATAATCCGTCCGAGTAAACATTATCTCTGTTTCCATTGTTGTCAGAGAAACATTGTGTCTTTGTGTTCGACACTCCTAAGTGCAGATTCATTTTCAAAGCCAGCAGGCACGATGTTTACTGTGATGAATTAGTTTCATGCCAGTGATTTTTATCGTGTTGGGTTAAAAATAGAAACCAAATGATGCTTGAAAGATAGGGGAGACATGATTAAACATCCCAAACTCTGCAGTGAGCTTAGGAAATGGTCGCAACTAATTTGAAGTAATTTGGATATAAAAAGCTTTAAAAGTGTGAGGGTGCTTTGAGACTAAAAGCAGCTGGACTAGAACGTTTCAAGCTCATTTTGCTCTTACTGAAACTAATTAAATCTCATGAATGAAGTCTTTCTAAATTTGATTTTTAAACCTTTGAGCAAAATATTTAAAGTGTTTCCCACTGTTCCAGTTTGTAAAAGAAGGAAAGAAACAGCAGCAATGTCATCAATACGTCCACCACCTGATGCTGGAAACGTCTCATGCGCTTGATTGATCTGCATCACGAATGCAAACAGTTTCTTATTGCACATAATTGACTGCTCGGGAAATTAATTGTTTCTGTGAGTTTTCATAACAGATGACAACCTCCAATAATCTCTTCATTATCACGGTTAGCAATAATGTAATTATTTTCTGAGTTCCTTTCCCCGGTTGAAGGAAAGAGGGGGAATACTGTGGCAGTTTTATGGATGAGCTCCTTTGATTCCACATTAGCATGTTAGTCATCTAAATTCTACCAAGATGTAATCATTAATCAGGCATATGACTTTGGAGGCAGTGCAGTGTGAATTAAAATTATACCAAGGCTCTGTCCTCCAACAGGGAACAGGCATAATGGGTTGACTGAAGCCCAAATCTTGGCGCACGCTCATCAGGTAGTCACCACCTTTAACAGCCAAAAGGCAGCTGAATTCCCCAGCACATTCCTGTGTGGAGACGTACATTAAAACCAGAGACAACTACCCTGAGGGACGGTGCCAGTGACCCCGCAAGGCTGTAAACACACTTCTGCCCGTGTAGACAATTACATCACTTGTTCCATGCAGAGCACTTTTTTTTAAGAAGCGACCACCCCACCAGCAAAGAAAGCACTGACGCACACTTCAAAAGAGCGTGACAGCAAGTTACAGGCAGGTGGGCTGGTGGCAGGCAAAAAGAACATACAAGATGAGGAAAAAAAAAAAAAGACAGACACTCTGTCGCCTGTAGAAAAGGGAATATTTTATCCCAGAAGAGTTGGCTCATCTCCCTCAGGGCACTTGTTGCCATAGCAACGGGAGGTGGGAGTTCCGACAGGTTGGATGGTCAGAGGTAGCGGGATCACGAGATGTAAAAAGGGGCAAGAAAGGGGACCACCGCTGACAACCTGTTCCCTTTGCTTCATCCTCAACGCAAGAGATTCCCTCTCAGGCTCTTCATGCATTCATTCATACCTGGGTCACACATCAGTTTGCTTCCCTCAGGCTCAGACAAACCAGCTTAATTGGTGTGAGTAATAATTTATCAGATCAATAGCGATGAAACTGAATTATGATAAAGTCTTTGTTTCAACCATAGCGATCATTTGTTTTGATTTATGTACAAAGACGCCCTGTAACCCAACAGGCTTCATCTCATCTCACCTGTGTTCAATTTTTTATCCCCGCTAAAGACGCATTCCCAGCTATTTCCTGTTTCCTTCCTCACATAAACACACATTTCGTCACCCTGACACACGCTTCTCATAACACTCTCTGTCTCAAATGTGCATAGTACACCATCTGTCCTGTCCTTTCTCAGTCTCCTCTCTTTGCTCCATTAGGCTGACTATTCAAATTGCCAGTCAGATCGACCACCTACTCACCCACTGTGCATCCTTCATAGCAGGAGCTTTGACACATGAAAGAGCGGAGGCAGCAAACCTTAACATTCAGCTCGCTGGGAATCTTGCAAGACACTTAACTGGAGTGTTGTGAAAACACAAAGTAGTGATGAGAAGTGTTCTTCATGGCTGTCATTCATACAGTGATTGTGTGATCCCTTTCACTCTGTTCAGAAAGGATCTTACAGGATGAAAATACCCATAATCCTCGCACTGCAGGGACAGATTCCAGTGGATGTGTGTGCGTGTGTGAACAGGTGACACTATCTGACTCCTGGGAAGCGTGAGGACAGGCTGATGTGAGCACTGTGGATGTTTTTCAGGCATCTGAGGAGACTCACTCTTGACAGTGGCAGTCCTGGTGCAGTTGTAGAGAATAGCCAGCTCTCCAAACACCTTCCCTGGCCCCATGGTGCACAGCTTCAGGCTCTCCTTCGTCACCTCCACCTTTCCATCTGCAAAAAAACATACACAGAAACACAGGCAACCCGTTAGATCTGCTGCTATTCAAATCTCTCTTTTTTCCCCTGAGGGTGTATGTCCTCTCCTGCTGCAAACAAAGTTCCAGTGATGAAATGGAGTGGATGATAGGTTTCTAAGGGGTTTTGCTTCGTTTTATAGGGTACCCAGCCAGAGTGCTTTTGACTCACTGGGCCAGAAAAAAGAGATTATTGTGCAATGTTCAGTTTCCAAGAGCTGCTGGCCTCAAACCAAAGCCTGTATGTGGTCCTGTTAGATGCAGCAATGCAAGAAAAAATATATATGTAGTTTAACACTCCATGAACCCCACACAGTGTGGTTCTGCTTTAGGTGAGGACTGTGAATTCTGTAAACGGTATGAGAAAATATGAGCTAACAGGAGTTAAGGGACTCATAAAAATACTCCCAAATTTTATTAGAGCACTCTATTTACTGTAGATTAAGTCACTTTGAGTGAGCTGAAAAAGCTCATCTACAGTTTCTGGCATAAAAACAACAAACATCAAGACTAGCTCACGAATTGCAGTCATTTATCTAATATGAGAAGAGCTATGTCAGGAAGTCATCAAACATGTTAACAAAACATGAGTAGAATTATGCTGTCGCTGAAAAAGCATATAAACATCTTAGCAAGTTTACAAAAAGAGAAGGGTGTTTTGGGAAACAGTAAGTTAGAGGCACATTTCCAAATCATACAAAAGCAGCGAGCTGATTGGTTGAAATCAAATTATACATGAAAGTTTTTTTCTCTTTCCCAGTGTAGGAGCTCAGGATACATTTCACCACAAGGGTTTTCTTAGCTAATCCTCTTTTTACACTTTTATCTTTTTCCATCCACTCTGATTAATCCAAATTCTCGTAACAGTGGTTTACTCAAACTGAACACCAGTCGAGGTGAACTTGATATCTCTTTCCTGATTTCCTTGCATTGCAGTTTGAAGCACATGACACTAAATCCTGGATTCTGCTGGAACAAACACTGTACTTTTTCCTACATGCACCTGCAAGAAGCACGATTCCAGCTCAAAGCAAGACATCTTTTTTTCTTTTTCTTTAACGCAGTAAGAAAACCTTTCACAGCAGTGACTATGGGGACGGATGCTGCCGTTGTGTTTAGACAAGCCTCATCAAGCATGTATACTTTCCTGGAAACTTAGCATTCCAGCAAGGCCCTCACTGATTCACAGAGAGCAAAAAAAACCCCAAAGAAAACAGAGTCAACTGTAGGCTGCTGATGAAACACATTCAGATGTTATCTAGTCAGGGAAGACCGTAAACCTCTTTACACAAGAATTCTCCATGTTCAGGAACAGTTCTTTTCACCTTATTTGAACTATAAAGCCCCCTTTTGCCACCCTGAACATCACATTATCTATTAACACCCAGCATGACACACAGAAAACAGCGACAGCTTTTAAAGTCTCTCACCACCTTAACGTCTACTTCCCTGCTGTTTTCACTGTCCTTGTATAGCAGCCTTTCTCTGTGCCAGAGCAACACTCTTCATTTGTTCCTCTCAGACCAAGAAACAGCTTGAGATTAAAAACTCTGACAGCTCAAAATGCAACACTTAGCCAATGTGTTTTATTCTTTGTACTTAGCTTTTTGTAAACATAAGGGTTTCTCATTGAAAATCACACAGGTATTACAGTCTTTCTTTATTCTTAACCACTCTTAACCTATACAAAGCAGTCAAGAGCTCACTTCCATAATTATGAGTAGTCTGAATGTGACAAGGATAGTAATCATACTTGTAACTGGCATTACAATGAACAAAGAAAAACAAAAAGAAAATCTGTGGACTGCAGTCGCTTCTGTTCATTTTTTTCTTGCCTTAAATATTCTGTTGTTTTGTCCTTTCTATTAAAGAACTTCCTTTGCCCCTCGGGGTGTCTCTCAGACGAAAGCGGGAACCCCTGATGCTTCTTCACCATAGCAACTGAGTGGAGCTGAAATCATTTTTATGGTGCCAGTCTAGCCTTGTAAAGTCCCCAAAGACTACAATTAGTAAGCTCAATATGTATAAGTCTGAGGACTTGCCATTGAGAATCGATCGAGCCCAACAGATTTATGCCAGACAAATCGGTGCACCGTGAGGGGTGATGACATGATCTTTCAAAGCTCCTCAAACCAATTACAAACTATTAAAACCCGGGAGTCACCAACAGAACATTGATAATGAATAGGCTGAAAGAAAATTGATTTTTTTTTTTTTACTTTTTTCCTTGTTGATAAATTTGGAAGAAAGAGCAAAAACACTTCTTGTCTACCTTCATCAAGTCAGGTGTTAAGAGAGGCATTTTTCTTTGTGGTACCAATTTGCTAAGTCATATTACACTTGTATGGAGGCTGTGATCCATCAGGAAAATCAGCTTTATAAGCCAGGCATGTAAACTCCCACAGAGAATTTCAATTTGTTTTTCTTTAGTTGCTTTCAATGCCCTTACACAGATTATCAAGAGCAGTTTCTGGGAGGATTGATAGAAGTGGAAATCTACGAGGAACACCACCAAACAAAGGTTGAACCGTAAACTATAAGAGAGGTGAAAACTGGCACCAGTTGTGTTCCTCCACCAAACAACCAAGTTGTCAGAAGACAATAGAAATTTGGTGGTGTAAGGGAATCTGGGTTTTCTGTTCTTAAATTGAAAGTGTTTGAAAGAATAAAAGATTACATGAACCTGAAGGAAAGAGAACAGAACAAGTCCTGTTGAGCTCTTTGTAAATCACTTCGGATTAGATTTGAAGGAGGTCGAAGAAATAATTTGCACCACAATCATTTACAGGAGGGAAAATTAAACTAGTTTCTCTTTGTTTCTCTCTTACTCTGCATGGTTGTCGGTACACTCCTCTTGCGACAGTGGAATGAACAGACATAAGAGGGGTACAGCAAATGGAGATTGTCAACTTATCAATTGCGAGTTTTGCCATTCCTCTGGACAGATGGAAAAAAAACATAAAAACAGACCCAATGTATTAAATGTCCCTCCCGGCATTGCTGAGATAAGGTGTTCACCACAACAGGGTGAATGAGCTCACAGTGACCTTGATATTGGACCACCAAATTGAAACTCTGAGTCCAGGTAAACTTTGTGACATATTTGAAAATATTTGCTGCAGATGTTGCTCAGATAGTGTTCAAAGAATTGGATGGAATACCTTGATAAATATTGTTTGTTTGCCGATGGCAGGACTGAGGACAATGTAAGACGTGTCAAAAGTAAACACATGAGCAACATTTAAAAAGGCTGCTTCAGGATATTTTTTACTTTAGTTGAAGGAGGCAAAACTCTGCAGTGCAGCACAAACAAAGAGTCTCTAATGGTCTAAAATAGATGCAGTTAATATCCGTAGCAGTATGCATAATTGCCGACATATTCCAAAGGGCGCTCAACACAGATTTCCATTCAGCTCAGAGCAGGAGAGTCAGCTGTTAAATAGCTGCAGTATGAGCTCATTTTATGGATGACAAACATCCACACATCAGGTAGCAAAAACATTAAGCTTGACTTTGGATAAAGCTAACAATTCCTTGTGGACAGTGATGAAATCAATATGTGACAAAGGTGAATGGGAGAGAGAATTTCTGGCTTATTTACTGATCCACTTATTTAATCATTGGACTCCCACAAAAGGTCTTTTGTTTTTTCTTTGACGAGAAAGTCTGCGTTCTCTCCCGTCATAAAACCTGCTTATCAAACTTCTTTATTACCAGAGCTCCAAATTCAATTGACATTCACCTCATATGCCAGTGCCATTCAAATGGTATTCAAATAAAAACAGAAAAATACTCGGTCTGTTCCTTCTCGCTGGGCAGTCGATCTGATATCAGACTACATCCCACTGAGACATTTAACAGCAGCTGAATTCAGTCTTGTCTGAATGCAAATCATAAAAAAGAGGCAAAATTAAAAATGAGTAAGATACCACGCGTCTAATGTTGGTGTTTTCTTTTCTGTCAGTGTATCACAGCACGTCTTCTTCTCCGGGGGCTGTGTAGCTGTTTTAATGGCTGATCATTTGGATGCACAGAGTGGTGTGTTCGATGTAATGGGGCATCAGGACAGACCTCGGAGCAGACTTCCCCCTGGCTCAAGATCAGATGTGATACTGGCTGTGATCCAAATCAAAAAGCTGCTGTGTTTTTAGGTTGACTTAATTTCAGACCAAAGATGAAAGACTACACGAATAAATGACAGAATATTGTTCCTACAAACCCTCTTAACAGGGAGGGCTTCAATAGTTCACATTAGTCTTATTTTCCATGAAGATATTTGTCTTTCAGATAGAACCCCCACAGCTACAATTAAAACGATCAAAGATAGAGGCAATTTTCTGATGAATCTACATAATTGTGCTTCTGGTTGCAGCTTCAGAAAAACAAGACATCTGTAAACTTCCACATGGTTTTTGAACACATGAACCATCAGAGAGTGTCTAAAAATAGAGTTTCAGGGGTCAGACTGTGGATACTGTTTCAATTCTTCCCTCTCTTTTCCATTGATAGTTTTGATTATTCCCAAGCAGTACAAAACAGATATCAAGAAACAGGATGTGGGGGAGTTCAAGCCCCTAAAGAATAACATACAACCGCCATCCCGTCCTTATGGGCCTTGTTCTTCCGCCCCAGCTCCGAGGTCAGATTACACAGACATTGCCCTGTGCCTTAAAGCTGTACAGAAAGCCTGATGCTAGATAAAGCTGAACATTGTTTCATTCGTTTCCACAGGATAAAATGTCTTCATTTCCACGAAAGGTTTTTGGTACAAAGTTTAAGTTGCATCTGACTTTGGGTCAGCATCTATGCATCAGTGAGAATGAGAACCGAGTCATGTCTGACAGTTCAAATTGCCGTGCAGAGCAAAAAAAAAAGCCAAGAGAGAGAGCTGACTGAAGATGAGATCTATTCAACAGGGGCTGAATGGTTTCAGAAAACTCCAGTGTTTAGAAATCATCATCTGCTCTTTATTTCCTCGCAGAAAAAAATCAACAACACAGGTCTCAAAGATCTTGTGAATTGCAGTCGATTCAAACGTCGGCTTGAAATAGGATTGAAATGACAGTCCTTGATATTACATCAGCTTTGAGCTGTTATTTATTTTTCACCTTGTGTTTGAAAAGAACACAATATGACCTCTCACACACTTTCAGTGGAACAAATGCTTTTTTTTGCTTTGCAGTTTGGGAAACAAAACACACACCTCAAGACAGAGGGTAGACTTCAGACAGGGGAGAGAAAAGATCTTGAAGATGAATGCAAAGCTCTGCTTCACATTCTGTGACAGCACGACACAATGCTCAGGTTTGATGTTCAGGATCTTATTTGAAATAATCAAGTGTTAAAATTGGCCTTCTGATCACAGCTCTATGGCTTTGAACAACAAAAAGTAGGAGATGTTCAGCAGCTGCTTGAGCCATAGATTATTTTTCTCCCAGCTGAAGAACAAATAAACGCTTGAGTTTAAGAAAATATGGATGTGGACCAAAGCCAACCGCAAGAGCACACACAAAGGCTCAGAGAACGGGAGTAAAAAGCACTTTTGTGTTATTAATCAGGGAGGACGGCTCAGAATGGAAATGAGGCTTGTAGAACGTTCAAAGCACCCAGCACAGGAAATGACAAACGCTGAGTATTGTTGTTTCAGAGAACCTCTGTTTGTATGAATGAGGCCTGAAGGAACACAGGCGGCAGGATCACAAACAGGGAGAAAGAGCAGCCAACAATGGAATCTGATTGAAAGATGGGTTGTCTTTGCTTTTGGAGGGAAATGTTAGGATATTGTCAGACAGTTAGTGGTTATTTTCGGCACCTTCCATCCTGGCATGATGGTTGTATTTGTATCCGTATTTTGAATAGACAGCAACAGGGGGCCCACACTGCTGTGGCAGCTAACAGCTACTGATCCCACTTACAACCTGTACTATATGCTACAGGCAGCTGCTCCCCGCCTACTCTAATCACACCATTACAACACCAAATTGAGCAAATTGTAGCCTGAAGTGTTGCAAATGTAAAACACGGTAAGAGAATTTATGTAGCAGTTACAGCAAACTGATATTAAAGCACTGACTAAATCATGGAACTTGAAGTTTTCAGTTGTTTTCCTTCACTTATTGCTATAAATGAGGTGATGTTTTTTTTTAAGCCAGCATAAAAAACACAGTTCAACAAGAATATAAATTACATGCTTGAAAAGGACTGAGCTGTTCAATCAAAAGATATAAAACAGGTTTAGCATATTATTAGGAAGTTTTATATTCAGATCTCTTATTGGACTTACATCCTCACCCACACCTGCCTTCGACGGTTAGAAAATAGCATTTTTGCTGCAGAGGTGCCATATTCAGGGAAAGTAAATAAAGACAGGGGAAAAACGCCAACACAATGAAGATTAACCAACTTTGGAGCACAGAGCCCAGAGCCAAAAGTTAGCAATAGAGCCAGCGTAGACACAGCAACACAACATGGAGGTGAGCTCATGCTAAAGAAGAAATTTTAGGGGCAATAGATAGCATGAATTTACAGGTCAGTTGGACGGGGTAATAAATGCTGTTGGAGATAAAAGGAAGGAACTGATCAAGTACACTGAGAGAATAACACGGGCTGAGACACAGGTATCCACCTTGGAAAATGAAAAAAACGGGCCACAGTGCAAAATTTGGAGAGAAGGAACAAGGTGCTTGAAGAAAGACTGACATGGAGACAAGATCTCGAATAAACAACCTGAGGGTTTTAAACCTCCCAGAGGGAGCGGAGAGCTCGGACCCCTGCTCGTTTCTGGAGAGCTGGACACCAGAAGCACTTGACATCTTCCCCATGTGGAGCCCACCGGTGATGGTGACCACGTTGGACTGAGGCAGCCCCACCAAGAACTCTGATAATGAAGTTCCTCAACTAAAGCAAAAATGCTAGCCATGAAAGCAGCCAGAGAGAATTGAGACATATTATACAAGAATCATCGGGTGAGATTTTACAACGACCTCGCTACTGAAATGCATGAACAATGGAGGCAGTACGACTCTGTGCACCAGCAGCTGTGGAGCCAGGGAGTCAGACACGCCATCATATTTTTTTTACAAAAGTAGCACAGAGACATTATAAGGTGGTACATAAGTCTACTTACTTCAGATCTTGTCAAGTCTAGATAAGACTTTAAGCTTACTACGAACCCTTGATGGTGAAAATAGTTGAATCAACTGATAGGTGGATGTTCTTGGCCATGTCTTTGGTAGGCAGATTTAATATCATAAAAATGAATACACTTCCTAATTTTTTTTTATATATATTTCAGAACATTCCACTCTGCCCACCAGATGACTTTTTACAGAAACTTAAAAAGCTCATAACTAAGTTTATATGGGAAATAAAAGTGCCAGAGTGAGACTTTCCCTGTTAAACTCATCATATCGCAAATAGCATATATTGTATCAAGGCAAATTCCACAACGGGAAGAAATGGAAAATGAACGTTTAAATTTGCCTTTATTCTGACACATTTACACATTTATAATCTGACACATTGCCAAAAAATGAATAAAAAAATATATTTAAAAAAATGAATGTATTTCGAAATAATTTAGAACAATATTGACAATGTCTGATCATTCGCTTAGAAAAAGTAAAGCGTATTAGTCAAGAAAAACTATGATCTAAGGGCTGTTGCCAGGTTTTCATCTGAAATTTCTGACTCATTAAAATCCCAAAGGATGGATTAAACTTTCTATTTATGCAACCAGGTACAAACTCAATCAATCTGAATTTCTCAAAAAAAGAAAAATAACAATGACAACCCCCCCCCCCCCCCCCCCCCAATGAGAAGCAAAAGCTCCCAATTTTGAAAAACTAATTCAAGGCATTGATTTCTGAAGAACCCCCGCATTTATTCATATTCCTATAAACATTACTGTGAGTTCAATCTATTACTCTAAGCCATACTGTTACCTTTAAGTTATGACCAGCTCCTTTAAGCTCCATGATTAAGTAATGGAAGCAGGTGGATAGCAGCACCCTGTGAACCTGAAGTCAGCTGGATTTAAACCCTGAGTCCTCCATCCTTGGTCCACAAAGAAATGCAGCTTTTGACTGATATCAGCTTTCTGTCAACAAACTTGTGGAGCAGTCATTGGAGCTTTCTGCAGCTTCAGGCATCTAAGCAGTTGAAGGTGCCAGGGGGAAAATGACATTTTCTGTACTTTGCTTCTGAAATCCACTAATTTTCTTGTTGTATATGTGATGCCAGAATGTTCAGGTCTAATTCAGAGAGCTCAGAGAACCGCATAGATTTGATGTCAGATGTATTTTTTCTCTTTAGCTCTGAACTGCTTAAGAAATAAGAGGAGCAGTTTCAAAATGAAGTTGAGCCTAACATCTTCTGACTGACTTTTGTGGCACATCTTTAAGCCTTTATGGCTGGAGTGCACTCATTTCACTTTCCTTTTTTATCTTACTCACCAGAAAAATACCGGTGCCGTGATTCCTTTTGAAATTGACAGGTGCAGACAGCTTTGTATGCACAGCTCGGCGGATTGGATCTGAAAGTAAACTCTCTGACGTCAAAGTGACTTCTTAAATGTTTGCCCTTTTTTATTACAGAGGCAACAAAGGAGGAAGAAAAAGAGAAGTGGGGCGAGGAATTCAAGAAGGCAGGGTTGAAAGGAAAACAGCGGGGCAGCAAAGGAGAGAAAAAGGACACCTGATCCTATAGGTGAGCTGCTTTGAGTATCATATGATTCGAAGTGAGAGCACTCTATATTTTTATGTTCAGCTGGATGAGGTCTTGCTGCAATCATCATGATAGCAAAACTCACTGCAGTTTAATTCAAGTGGTTTGGGAAACATAAGGACACTAAACCACATGTTCTCAAAGGGATGCAAAGCACAGCTGGTTTCATTTGTTTTACATAATTTTACCTTGAAGACAGGGATTCAGTGAGAGCGTTTTCTTTTACATGTGGCTACTTTGAGCCTCATACTGAGGATACTTTCAATCACTGGTGTTAAAGGACATGTGAGGTGAGGCACACCGGCTAAATTCCCTCATTCGAAACCAGTCTCCCATCTCTGCTTTCATTAAAACTTTATAATCAGCCCGTCCCGTCCCGTCTTTGTAATCAAACAGCGATTATAGCAACTGTGTTGACAAGCTGATTGATAGCCTTTGCAAGGGGCAAAGAAAATGATCATTTTGTATTCAGACCAAATCACAACAAATTGTAATTAGCAGTTAGCATCCAGGCCATGTGCACATACTGTAGCTTTTTCTTTTATGCAGCGGAGACTTAATTAGACAGCTTCAAAAGGGAATCCAGATTAATGTGACATCTAAAGTACTACAACAATGAGCCTGTCTCATTTCTCATTTCCACAGTCTGCTTTCATTTCACTCCCCTGCTGTTCCCCACAGACAGGACGAAGTATTTACAGGTGATTTAGAAGTGAAGTGTTTACGTACATTGATGTGTCCATGTACATAAGAAGCCTTCAATTGCACTTTAGGAGTGGGCCTGGATACAGATTGGCACTAAATGCTATCATGCTGACACTGAGTGGGTATGATTTCAATGTCCTCTTAAAAACCCCTGATCTCACTTAGCTGTGAAAATTACATGCTGGCACAAAGGGAACAATGCCTGTGCTGAGTGAAGGTGGTACTTGAAGAAAACTTTTTAAATAAAAAAAAAACTGAATTAGTGAAACAGTCACAGTTTTGTTCAGTGCAGGCACCAAAACTGAAAGCTCAGATCAAGAAAATGAACATTGTTAATCAACCCACACTAACTTGACTTTCTATGAACAACTGACACTTTGAAGTTTCATACAGGTGTAAAAGATGAATCCAGTTTTAACACATATTAAACTAGAGAAGCACTCAGAGAGCGCAGACCCCCACCAAGCATATTGTGATTGTCACGCAACACTTTAGTCCTTCCTTAATTTTATACTCCCTTTCAGCAGACTGTCTGCTACAATTTGGTGTTAGTTGCAGGTTTGTACAATAATTAATTACCTGACAGTGTTGAAAATTATAATGATGATTAGTACATATTTCATATTCCAGATCTTAGTATCCAGAATATTGTCAGGATCTGGATGGCACTTTTATATCTGTCAGAAATTATGGTGACCTTGACTTGTATTGTTTCGCAAAGCAAAAGCGTACACCTTAAGGGCACCTGTTGGTCACGTGACCCTGAGCTGTGCCTCTGATTGAGCGAGCTTGCAATCTTAATATCCTCTGAATGGCTGAGTTAGAAATTTTTTTTACCCCTGGTACAGTGGGTGCTGATAGTAAAATTAGCGACTCAGACAGGAGATGTTTTTTGAGCCAGGCTGTAAATAGGTTATATTTATGCTTTGAAAACAGCTTTTTTTTGGCTTGGTGTGTATAGGACTTCTGGTACTCCCGGAGCCAGCCTCAAACTCGAGAAACAGCAACTGCTGCTTGGCTTTAGTCAACCATGTTTGGGGGCTGCACAGTGGTGCAGTGGTAAGTACTATTGCCTCACAGCAAGAAGGTCACCAGTGTGAACCCTTGTTTGGGCATGGTGGGCCTTTCTGTGTAGAGTCTACATGTTCTTCCTGAACGTGCACAGGTTCTTCAGGGTGCTAAGGCTCCCTCCAAAAGTCCAAAAACATTGTCAGGTTAACTGGCTTTTCTAAATTGTCCATAGGTGAGTGGGCACATGAAAGGTTGTCTTTCTGTGTCAGCCCACTGATTGACTGGCAACCAGTCCAGGGTGTACCCTGCATCTAGTCCTGAAGACAGCTGGGAAAGGCTTCAGCCACCCATGACCACTTTTCTGTCCTCTATCTGTGAAAATCAAAAAAAAAAAAATGCTGCTGTGACAGGGGCTGCCATCAGGGCAGTTGCTCGGAATTCTGGGCCCCCTGAAAGAATATTGGTGTGGGCCCCTCTACCCCATTCATTACAACCTTCAATTTTCCTGTTTTTCAGTGTTCCTGACGGTGTGCAATTTATTACTCCGTAATATGTGATGCGACTCCTGATGTCTCCCACAAGGAACAGAATGTGATCCTGTTGAGATATATTGTTCAGAAGGAGAATGATCAGTGGGATGTAACTGAACGTTTCTTGCAGTTTGAAGAATTCAGTGGCAAGACTGGCCATGAAATATCAGAGATGATACCGTAGACATTAGAGGAGTACCACAGTGACGTTGCAGATTGCAGAGGACAGGGCTTTGACAATGGCTCGAGCATGACAGGAAAAGTTAAAGGGGTCCAGGCTGAAATAACAACATTACTTTGGACATTCATTTTTTTGTATTGAGACTACTCAAATATCCAACTAATGACACATTTACAACACCACATTGAACACATTGTGGTTACTTAACTTACTTGACTTAACTGACCTTTGTCAGATGCTAATAATTACTTAGCAGAACCTGAATGCATTATAATACAATTCAATGCAGCCTCTGAGTGGGCGCATACTGGAGCACTGTCCGACGATATGGGTGAAACACACAGTTACTGCAGTAGCCTCTGAAATAGTAATAATAAGGAACTGGCGACTTTTTTTTATTAAACTGACGACTTGTCCAGAGTGTAGCACCGCCAGATGACAGCTAACGTGGGCTCCAGGCTGCGCCCCTTTAAAGGTAAGCTAATGTTGCAGACGTTAAATGAATGAACAAGTAGGCAGTGCTTCAGCCCCCTTCAGTAGTTTTACTCTCACCGTTCTGAGAAAAAAAAGCTTTTGATGTCCTGGGCCCCTGCTCTGCTGCCTTTGCTCTGGACTCCTTTTCAACTCTTTTTTAGTGTCCAGACTTGTGTTTTTTGGGGGCCATCCTAGCTCTGCTGGAGTTTGCTTGCGCTCACTTACTTTTGCTGAGGAAGAACGAATCTTGGTGTAGACCAAACCATTTTTTAAGAAGGGGCAAAGGCGGTTATTGAAATTATTAAGATTAGAAAATTTTATGCCTTGTGGCTTTGTTTTAATTCGGATTCATTTGTATGAATATATATTATTTCAATGTATAATAATTTTGTCATATAAGCTACTGGGGGCTGTTTGTGGGCCCTAATAATCGTCATCACCTTTACCCCCCTTTACCAATGGCGCTGGCTGCCATATAACACTGATTAAGTATTTTGAAGCCAAGATGTGCAGAAGCATTCTGGCTGGTGGAGATGTGCACTTGACCCTGCTCTTTATACCAAATAAAGCCACATTTAGCTCCCTGATGATACAGCCAGGTTCAAAATCTCTGGAGCAACATTTGTCATCAGAGATGTCAATCATAAAAATTATACACTAGATCATATGTTGTTGAAGTTATCAAACCTCTTTTCTGTTATAATTTCAAAGTAAAAAGTGTAACCTTTTTGGCAAATGTAACTGTTATTAAATGACTGCCATCAAGATTTATTGAACACAGCAGTCTCATATTTCTGGGGAAGTTTATTGTGATGCAACAGAGATATGCTCCTCGTGTGTGTGTGTGTGTGTGTGTGTGTGTGTGTGTGTGACTGCACAGGCGCCCATCAACATTTGACACACTCATACTTCACACAGAAAGTCATCTTGTGACTGAGATTTTACTTTGCCCCAAAAAAGGAGGATTCCCTAGCAGGGTGCGGAGTATTTTGTGGAGGCAATCAGAGTTCAAAAAGAAGATCAAAGAGATGAATTTAAACTCAAAAGACTCAATAAAAAAGTCTGCAGAGGGAGAGAGGAGAAATTTTAAAGGAAACCCTTATCTTCAACCTTGACTCCAGCGACACAGATTACAGAGGCTTGCCTTTCAGAGCTCTTTGTATCCAGACTTACTGTAGTATGTGCAAAGCAATGCAGGAATATTTAGAAGCTTTCAAAGCTGGGCACTGTAACACTGACCTGAGGTAACTGTGTTGTTCAGAGCGAGGTGCCTGCAGCATGTTCTTTGTGTTTCTGCAGATTTTCACTAGTGTGTGTGTGTGTGTGTGTGTGTGTGTGTGTGTGTGTCGTGCACATGCTTGTCTAGGGGTGAAGGGAGGGATTTGTCTGTCACTGTAGCAGAGCAGATTACTTATGCCCTATCTTGTATCCTCAAGTTGGAGCTTTAGCAAACACAGAGCTTATCCAGTCAGAGCAGACTCTCAGCATTACTCCAACTCTGTGACCACCAACTCCCATCACATACACACACACACACACACACACACACACACACACACACACACACACACACACACACACACACACACACACACACACACACACACCCACGCTCCGACAACACATGGAACACATGCTGTGAATACCTTCCAAAGTTGAGGAAAAGAATAGATTTTCAAAAATTAGCATATTATTTAGCTCATATGGAGCCTATGAGCTCTTTCCATCTGTCTACCTTTCCCTGCTCCTCCTTTCCTTTCACGTCACACACACAGATAGACACACACTTTCACACAGTGCTTTAATCGTCTTTCCAGATGACAAACTCTGAAAGTCGAGGTTTGACCACAAAGGGGATAAAGGCTCAGGGATCATTCACAAATTACTCATTAATTCTTTCTCTGAGGTGTATTCATCAGCCTCTGTGGAGTGAAAATGGGGATCAATTCTTTCTCTCTATTTCAGGGAGGGAAAAAAAACAAAGGACATCTGACACTTATCAGAAAAACAGAAAAAAGGCAGCGAAAGAGGGTGAAAAGGAAATAAAGGGCATAGAACAAAAAGAGAAAAAATGAATGAGAATGAGGTATGATGGACAGTTGCATGAGGGACAACAAAAAGGAATGAGACAGGAGAGGAGAAGAAGTGATGAGTAAAAGATAGTGTGAAAAAAGACAGATTGGGGTCAATGCTGGGAAAATGTGAGGAGGAGTGATAGTGTTTCTCTGGTCGTGTTGTAGAGGATTTTGTATTGATAACTTGTACCTGCGCGTGTGTTTGTGCATGTCTGTGAGAGAGGGAATGAAAAAATGGAAAGTGACAATGGGAACTAAGTAGATACAGAGGAGGCAAATGAGAAAAGACAATTGCCAGAAAGAGAGTATTTTCACATAGTGTTCAGGGCAGTGAGTCACATCTCAGTGCAGGTGAGAATATTAGGCTGCGATACACGTGTGCACACTATTTGCACATAAATGGCACATTAGTCAAAGTTAGATTCTTCTTGATAGAAGTATCTTGCATCATTAGGCTGTTGAATTGTTACTAAACACAGGTATAGATGTTTACCTTCAAAATCAATAGGCCACCTGAATTGTGAGTGATATTTGCAGGCTTCACTATATTCCTGCTTTTACCACCAACATATTAATCTTATTTTTAGAGCTGTTCATGTGTAGAAAATCAATTTCTAATGGAGCACTGGTCATCAGAGCAGAGGATTTCTCCTATTTACAGATACAGATAAATTTAAGATCTGCAACCACCGTGAAAGAAAAAAAAGTAAATATTTCTCTGCAGAAGTATACAATTCACCAACCGTATGCATCAGCAATGATCCTAATAAAGTGATTTACAAAAAGCACACATGCTTACACGATTTGAACAATGTGTTATAGAACCCAATGTTCAAATTCTTTTGACACCATTCATATTTTTTTTCCTTAAAAAAGTAGGCTGCATCTAAACTTCTAAAGCCCTCATCATTCCTTAAGACCTTTTCTTGACTAAACTTTTGAATAAAAAAGTAAAATGTGTGAAGTGCTGGTTCGGCTGAAAGACTCCTCAGTAGGTGGTGCAATTACAGAAGGCCTAGGTGCAGGCAGTTGGTCTTTACGTTATTATCAAAGTCTATCATTAATGTATTTGCCTGTGCAAAATCCATAGTTTAAAATGAGATTACCAGTGGGTCAGTCAGGGATTTCTAAATGCATTTTCCAGAGGTGCCAATTAATAAAGTAAAAAAAGTTTACCTTACTTCAGTAAAAAATTTGGGTATCAATACTTGATTAATCATTTTTTTTAGCTGACTTTTTACTTCTGCTCCTTACATTTTCAGGGTTATTTCTGTACTTTCTACTCTGCATATTTTAAAAATAAACTTACTACTCCTGTTTCATTCCTGCTTGTCATAGTTCAAAAGGACACACACACTTAAAAAACAAAACAAAAAAAAATACAAGAACAGCAACTGTCAATCTTCATTAATTGTGACGTAAAACCTTGTTTTTCCCTTTTTAATGAAAACAAAACTTTTCAGTAAAAAGAGGACTTAAATACAAGGCAGCCAAATGATATATTCAAATCATCACAACAATTGGATGTGAGAAACATTTCTACAAGGTGTATTAATTTTTTAAAGTTTAGTTCATCTGGAATGACTGGAGAGCCTGATTTTTTGACCTATACTGCAGCCATTCACCAGGGGGAGCAGTTTTTGTGGCCTCAAGATGACGTCCATTCTTTTAACAGTCTATGCTTTACTCTTGTTCTACAGATAAAAACGTGCAAATTGTTTGGTCCAGTTTAGTGTGCAGTGACAGCTACCTGAACCTGACAGGTACTCTTTGTGTGTATGTGTGTGTGTGTTTGTGGTGAGTCTGTAAATGTCAGTCCAATTACAGACCCCTCACCTTTCCCCCCTGATGACACATTAATAAACCTCTGCTGAGAGTCTCATTAGGGCTATCATGAGAGGCGGTGGCCTTAAGTAGTGACTATATGTGATTCAATCACAAAGTAGTGAAGGTATTGCTTGCTATGTTATGACACACACAGACACACACACACGCACTCAGTTGATTTCATGTTCGATTTTAGTCTAAAGTAGTTGAAAATGAGTTCTCTGAGCAGCCTGTTCAGCAGATGGGGTGAGTCTAAGACTGTGCAGTGGGTTATGGTTCATTATAAACAACAATTGGCTCTTTTACAGTGCAGCCAGGATACAATGGGCAGCAGTTGTTGTATCGAGTGCAAGCTACATGCTGTACTCTCTGGGGGCAATCAAACCAAAATCTGTGAGCCTCAACATTTTACTTTGCTGAGCTGCATTAGTTAAGTTGCCAGGCAACACAGCAGTGCAGTGGATTTGTGCAGTCACGTTTCTGTTACCCAGTGCATCCCCTGTTTTCATATCATCTCATTAATATGCGAATACATCATAATAATAATTACAAAGATCAGCAGATAGTTCATTAACAGGGCTGGCTGGGGTAGTTGTAGCGCTGATACCTAGACATAGGAGAAGCAGCAGTTGAAAGGGAGTAATATCAGTTTCTAATTTGCTTTACATATCGTGTCCTTTCACACCTCTGACACTGAGTCACACTCAGGTGCCCTTGTTGATTACAAATCTGAGCCCTGCTCAAAATGAGAGAGGAGCCCATCTCTCTTTATGATGCCTCATTGGTCAGTGAGCGCACGGGGGAGGGGAGGGCTTCTCTCTGAAGACCCCAGTCGATAGCACGAAGAGGGAGGATGAGTTTTTTAAAGCGTAACTGCTGTCAGAATTCCAGACAGAGACATTTATTCATCAGAAATTTGTCGTCTCCATTTTTGGTCAACTCTCACTTGTGCAGTTTATCTTTTGGACAGCTGAAACAAGAACTCAAACGTTTGTATCTCCCTAATTATTACAAAAACAAATAAAACAGTATGGACTGGAGGGCTTTTGATGTGTTTTCACGTCAGGATTTAATAAATCAGCCTGTAAGGTAGAATACAAGGTGACAGAGTGGTGATAAGGTGTGAGCAGAAGCTGCAGGGGATTAGAAGAGGATAAAACATGCCATGAAATGAAACGTAAACAGACACCTGTGCCTCTCATTTCCCTGTGCTGTTTATATTTGATTAGAGGCATGTGTAAACAGAAGAGTGAGGGATGCTTACACACAATCATATTTACTGAAAAAGTCCTAAGCGTCATGTCACAAGGCCTCAAAAATGATCAAAAAGTCTCCTGAAGAAGACACTCTGGAGCCACAGTGGGTAAACATTTCTGTTCATTGTTATTCAGAGGTATATCTCAGTAAAAGCTGCAGCGAAAAGAAAACGACTGGCGGAGCGGTTCAGCAAGAGCTTCAACACAGCATATTGTTGGTTTCTGTCATTCAGACTTTAAAGGCTGGCATTTAAGCCTAACCTCAAACTTCAAGTCTTCTAAGAGTAATCTGTCGGAATAGTAAATTTGCCTTACCTAACAGCAGGTCAAACAGTATAATTGGGAATCTGTCCAATTTGTGTTGTGAAAATGCCAAATCCAGGGCATTTCTCAAATCCCCTGAACAGCACCACTTGAATAAAATGGCCTATATTGCATCAATGGTTGCCTGGAACAGGGAAGCCTGTCAAAGAAACTGTCAGTGCACTATGAACACTTGGGGTTTGGAGCTGACTGAAACTGTAACATCACCTTTCCTATTCTCACTTACATCCATTCTCTATCTGCCCTCTTGGTATACTTAGAAAACTAATAAATAAAATACACTGAAAGCAGGTAGATCTCCCTGGAGACAACACATAGGAGACTAATATATAATTCAGAATCAATATAGGAATGCATACATCCTCCTGGCTGGACCTTTTTTCCTTTAACTGGACTTGTTAAAAAAAAAAAAGAAAAAAAAGAAAAACTGGAATTTATTAATGAACAAAATGTAAAGAGGGTGACTGGATGTAAAGCATAATTCTGCTTGTTTTCATCAGGTAATGGCAAGTTAAATTGCATCGGTTTAGGTGGTATTGTAGCCAAATGGTGAAAGTAACCCTCCATCTGTGTGCACACATTTCTGTCAGCCTCTTCACTCGTCTTTTGTTCAATAGAGGGGAAATAACCTTAAACTTATAATAATAAATATCGTCTAGGCTATAAAGTTAAAAGTTATTGTGTTATTTGATGAAATATGGTGATCTATCATCCATTTGGGAAGTGTTTATTTTCACTTTGAAATGGAAAATGCCCTTCAGTTTTATGTTCCATCAACCCGGGCACACATGGATCAGAGACATCAAGTGTCAACTATCGTACTTTGAAATATTTTTTAAAATTTACAGACCACAAACGGCAAAATGAACTTTCTTCTTTAAAGGTCCCATATTATACAAAAATTACCATATTAAGTCTTTTAGTGAAATTTGTGGGTCTTTGGCTTTCCTTCCAGTCCACAAAATGTGATACTTAATGACCAAACCTGTATTTAGTAGTGCTTATGAATGTAAAATCCTGACCTAAATCGAGCTGTTTGGAATTTCCCGGGTTTGCCGACATCAGCGAGTTCCTTGGACCTGATTGGTCCACTGGAGCAGATACCCCCGAACCCCCTCCCCGCCCACTCCCCTCCCTGCATCTGGCAAGAAATCTCTCCAGCAGCGGGAAGAGGAGTGTGGCTGTTTATGGCTGTAAACAGCCACATAGTTCCATGCACAAGCTTCCCATCTCAGAAGAAGACAAGACTAAGTGGCTTGAGTTCGTTTATCAAGGAAATGTGCCAGCTATACTCAGTAAAACTGTGCATGTGTGTGCTATGGCCGACTGCTTTTCCAACTTTGGACAGTCCAACAGAGGGCTAGCGAATAGACTGGTCCTGACTCCAGGCGCGTTACCAACCATCCACCAACGAACCTCGGACCCTGGAAATGTGAGTATTTTAAATGCTGTGTGCTATGGAGCAGATGTAAGAGCTTTTCCTCAGTGTCCCCCTTGTCTCTGTGTTAGCTTCAGGATGCTAACTATAGCTGCGGGTAGCCTGTTGTTTTAGCCTGTAATGTTAACGAGCTTCACTGTTTTCTAAACATTGTGCACTCCGAGCTTAGAAGCGCTGTTCTCAGTGACGCGGAAGAGCAGGGCGGTATCAGCAGTGGCTCATGTGACTACCATTTCATGAAGACATCAATGATCCATATTAAACTGCAGAAAAAGAGCATAAAATGAGACCTTTAAAGCCACAATGGGGAACTGTCTATATGCATCAGCTTTAATGGACAAAGCAATATTCCTGATCTTCCAGGTGATTGTTTCCTTTACTTGAGTCAGTCCTGACATGGAAAAAAAAAACCTCCTTGGAATGTCTCTTTAACAGTCGACTCTGTCATTCACTGTGAATATTTGCTGTGAAATTATAAAAAAGGCTGTTTCTTCAGGGTGCTGTCTGACACCCACTCTGCAGCTGTGGTTTCAGACATAGTGATGTAGAAATAATACACTTTTTCCCTGATGGTCTTATTTGCTTCTGTGGGTCATATGTAAGTGTTACTGATATTTACAGTCTATTTGATTATAATCTGAAAAAAAAAAAAACTCAGAGGAGCTTTAAAAATCCAATCTCATTCTGAAAGAGGATCAAGAGTTTTATTAGAAGTTCTTTAAAACGGAGGGTATGATCTTTATTTTTTACATTTAAATGTAGGCCTGCTTCTTGAATTCACTGTCTTTTATATTCAAATAAGAACTCAAATTTCTAATTTCAGAGCTGAGAATGTCTTTTACACCATTTAACAAGCCTGGCCCTAACACTGACAGTCAGCCGTACCCCCTTAATGATACATCAATAAGAGCCAAAGCTACTTATTTGTGTTCGCCTTAAACACCTACAGTAGATTAAGCTGATGAAGACTGTGCAGGAAACCATGAGGGCTTTACTGTCGAGGAAAGACTTGATGGTAATTGAATGTGATTATGTTAGTTATTATCATCATTAGCCACCTGTACGGGTCTTCACGGACGGCACCAGTAATCTTAAACCCTTCTTGTCTCTATGGTAACATGTGCTTTTGTTTCTGTTGCGATTTGTATCTTAAAGAGAGGTGGTGTCAGTAACAGCCCAGTGGATGGGGCCGAAATATTACAAACATTAATTATTGCAGTTTCAGCCAAGCAGGCGGCCTCATCATCATCATCATCAGAGAGCCATCTATTCTGTCTCTGCTGCTCCTGTTCTGTCTGGTTTTTCATTACCAGGTGCAACTCCAACAAAAGCTTTCAGGGTTTCATATTCCTTTGAGTTTTCAATCTGGTCGGCCACATGAAGAAAATTAGTGATCCAATTTTTCATATCTAAAAAACACACTGTGCTCATTGCAAGAGAAATGATGTTACACCCTATCATTCTTTTTGTACTGGTGTTGTTTAGTTGTGCTTCATGCAGGTGGATAATACATAACAAACCCTGTCAAAACGTTCATGATTAGCCTGCCATGTCTCAATAAGAAACATCACCAAAGCCTGAGCAGTGAGCACTTCATTTGCTGGGGAAATGACATACAGTGTATGTCTGACATAACTTGGTAGAGTCAAGACATCCTGTCTGCAAGGATTAAAACGTGACTGACTGTGATGGGCTTTCACAGACCTTGGCACCACGTCACTTCCCCTCAAGCTAATGCTTTTAACACTTGTTTTTATATGCAAAACAGGTCCAGGCCGGGGACACAGATAGGGTGAAAACTGCAGGCAGGGGATGCTCGGGGAGAGAGAGAAGAAAAGGAGAACAGAAAGACAAACAGGAAAATGTTAAGTAGGAGTGAAAGATGTACACTGGAGATGATTATGTTTTAAACCCACCCTCAGGATAACAGAAATGGGTAATAATTAACCAAACATTTGATATGAATGGCATATGACCACTGTTCAATTGAAGACCATTTTTCCAATTACACCAGCTCTTTCCTCTATCACTGTCGGAGAGGAAATCACAAAGCCCCTCAACAATTACTTCTCCAACAGATTTGTATCTTTTGTTTCTGTCTTTTCTGTCGAGCTCAAGAGGAGCCCATTCATCATGTCAGCGTGACGCCTGCTCATTGTGACCTAGCATGAAGAGTGACATCTTTTACAATCACCCTCTTACACCACAGAGATTCACTTACAGAGAGGGTCGATGTTTTCAGAGTCTGGAGGTTCATAGCCTGGCTTTCTGAGCAAACTGAGCTCATTAGTTTGCTGTTTTTGAATAGTGGTGCAGTAATTAAGAATGAGGTTTCCCACATTTCTGTTGTTGGTTCTCAGTGTGTTTAGGAGCCTCCACTGCTCTCCCAAAGTTCATGTCAGGTCACTGTTGTTCCGGCCACAGTTACGCCTTGCATTCAATTTGCATTGGGTACATGTTAGCTGCTTTATATATCAGGCCTTTATCTACTGTTTATAGATAAGAGCAACAGGTGACGTCCTTTCAGCAGAGATACAAAGGCTAGAGGGACAGAGATAAAGCATTTCAAATTTCAAGTCCCGGTGTCCATTTCTATGTTTCTGAAATTTACTTTACTGCTTGAGAAAAAATATAGGAAAATGTGTGTGCATAAGTTCTCGTCTATTTACATCTGGGGTTTTTAGTTTTTTTAGATCAATGCTTTTATTTTCTCAGGAATGATGATAATACAAAGAGTAGGTCCCTTCTTTGATTCATCACTTAAGTGGGGTAGAGAGTATAGAAAGACATTTACAGTTTACAGTTTCATTTAGCAGACGCTTTTGTCCAAGCGATGTACAACACAAGCAAGAAGCAAGTGCGACAACAGTGCTACAAGTCATTCGGCTGCAGGTGCTGCCATTCAATGAAAGTTTTTGGGGTTTTTTTTTGTTTTTTTGGGGGGGTGGGGAAACGATCATTAACAAGCCAACAAACCACAATTAATTGCTGCAACAGTATACTTCAATCTTCAACAAAATTCAGTAGTAGTGCTGAAAAATCACAAGAGCTGAGTCTTAGACCTACTGACTCATTCTACCCCTGAGGGCAAAGAGGAGAAGGGTCAGCTTAAGAGCACAAGTGTTTCCTGAATAGATGAATCTTCAGACATCTCTTAAAAGTAGAAAGGGTCTCTGCGGATTATATAGAGTTAGGTAATTCATTCCACCATTTCGGCACAACAGAGGAGAAGAGTCTGGCTAGTGATTTGGAGCTGCGTTGGGCTGGGAGCACCAGGCATCTTTCACAAGCAGAGCGTAGTGGGAGTGGAGCCATTCTTGTCAATGTTTTGTAGGCCTGAAGAAGAGCTTTGAATTTGATTCAAGCTGCTACTGGAAGCCAGTGAAGCGAGACTAACAGCTGTGTGACGGGTGCTGTTTTGGGCTGGTTAAGGACCAGATGTGCTGCTGCATTCTGGATCATATAGAAGATATATATTTATACTCTTTTGATGTTTTTAGAAATCATCATGCCTGACTTTCCTGCAGTGTGAGGTTTGAGGAATGATTGTACTCCACTTAATCTGCTAAGAAGTTGTTTGATACTGCCCTGATTTGAAATCCCAAATATTAAACGTCCAGTAGATTGATGAGTACATGTGGATTGTCTCAAGAAACAGAACCAAAGCTTGTTGACTAAATGGAAACCCAGCAAACACAGTTAAACGAGGATAGTAATTGTGACACAACCTATATATTAATTTGTAACAACAACAGTAGTTTTATAAGCAGAAAAACAAACAGCTGCTTGAAAGAACAGCTGTGTTTGCTGGCATCTTTCTGCTCATATTATCTTCTGTGGGGTCATCACTGATAGATTTTGTGTAGTTTTTGTGTCTAAGGATCTCTTTTTCTCACAGTGGGAGTGTTTACACAAAATATCCTGGAAAATGGCACAATAAAAGCGACAAGAAGGAATAGTTAAACATCTAGCAATATTTAGCCAAATTTATCAACTCTCAAGTCCTGTTGACTGTGAGAGAATTTATGAGATTTCCAGTTTGCAATGTCAAGACTGATTGTTGGTGAATGGAATCTGTCAGTAATTGTGTTGGTCATAACGTTGTCCTGGACACACTACAAGAGCAAAGTCTTTTGGTGTCGGCCAGGTTTGAGGCCTGCAAGCTTCCTCCAGGCAATTTCTTGTGTCTTGAAAACACACTCATTTGATGCCCAGTTGTCGCAAAAGTTTTGAGT
Organism: Halichoeres trimaculatus; assembly: GCF_033239565.1. Classification (NCBI taxonomy): domain Eukaryota; kingdom Metazoa; phylum Chordata; class Actinopteri; order Labriformes; family Labridae; genus Halichoeres; species Halichoeres trimaculatus. Next base: position 25,336,428 of record NW_027437186.1, on the reverse strand, counting down.
TTTGTTGTTTTAAAGTTGCCAGAATCAGACGTTCTTACCTGGTTGCTGTAGCAATATGTCCTCCGTGTGTGTGTGTGTGTGTGTGTGTGTGTGTGTGTGTGTGTGTGTGTGTGTGTGTGTGTGTGTGTGTGTGTGTGTGTGTGTGTGTGTGTGTGTGTGTGTGTGTGTGTGTGTGTGTGTGTGTGTGTACGCCTTCCCTGCATTTTTCTCCACTGTTTAATTCTCTATGGAAGCCTGTCCACACATTTTTAAAGCTGATGTCATTATGTAAAAGCAAGCAGCTTCAATGTTTACAATGTTTGCCTTCCTAGTTAGCATGCTAATGTTTCAGTATCTATACAAGATGCAAAGTTAAACTTTTACAAGCAGGGAAGTGGTGGCTCACAAAGTCAGAAGGGTTTGTCTCCTGGGCCCCATATAAGCACACAACATTATTACTTCCAAGTGTCGCCATAACCACAAATACCATTTTGAGAGCCTTAAAAGCTCAGTTCAAGACTTTGTTAATCCAAACTAACATCTATACTTTGTTCTGAGAAATACTTTTTCAAAATTACACGTTCTTCGACAGCAGGGATCAATTCAATCAGAGTTAACAAAACACAGTATAAGATCACTGCTGCTTTTTTGATCAATGTGACTGAGTCATCTCACTGATACCATAACCTTTAGCGTCACAGTTCACAGACTCCCCTTCAGGGAGGATTTTGATTTCAGACCCAGTGACTCACTAAAGTTCAGATGAAGATAGAGGGCAGTCAGAACACTTCAGCTGGCATTCAAACAGAGTATATCTATCTCTGGAGTCCTCATACAAGTGACCAAACACACTTACTAAGCCAAGTGCAGGGAATGTATAAACTTTCTTTGATAAAAGAAGGAACAAGTCACAGTTGTACTCTCCTGATGATCTATTTTCAGCTGTGTTTTGAAAAATAAGGCATCTAGCAAATTTCTCGCCCACCCATGGTACAATACGAGCATAATCAACAATCAATATGAGCAATCTTCCTAGTAAAATATTAACCTTTAAATGCCACTGTCAACCAACAAGATACAGCAGAATGCTTTAGTAGTTTCTTTGTTTTCTCTCCCTGTCACTGCTCTGACATTTTGTTAAAAGTTTAAAAGAAAATTAATTCCATCTTGAAACATTTGGGCACTCATCAGAGTCACACTGCTCATGCTGTTGCTACGTCAGAGTTAAGTGTGAGTTACAAAGGTCCTTTGAGAAAAAGCAGCCACTAATTGTAATTGATATGTTCTGTATTTTCATTATTTTAATTTCTATTAGGAGCGTAAGTGACCAAGTTCACCTTTACATAACGATCAGTTACGTTGTGTTCTCATTAACCGAGGCCATTCTCACTGAGGTGAAACCTGTTGTTCGGAACAATGTGTCACAAAGTATTTAACAGCAGTACTCCATATCACAGATCATGTAGCAAAAACTGCCTTTTCTAAAAATCCCATCAGCCCAAATTCACAGGCTCTGCTGCTGCTGTTGTTGGTTCCATCATCAGAGCTCCCGCTCTAAGTATCATCAGTGCTTGTTAAGAAGAGACAGTCACAGAAAAACCACATGCTGAAATGTTACTGCCAAAAAGAATAAGGCAGAAAAGACTCGGCGTGCACACAGCATCATACAGAATATATTCAGTGGGACAAGAATGAATCATATAGCATCAGAAAGCGCTACAGTTTTCAGTTTAGTTCATCATCCTGCTGAAATCCATCAATAATGCTCTTTCATTTTTCTCCGTCATTGTCATGATGATTTTCAGCCTTTCAGATCCTCTTCAACCTTTTCTAAAATATTAACATCATTCCTCTCTCTGAGGTCCTTCTTCCCCTCTCTGATGTTTTCATGTATAGAATACGTGCTTCTATAGACCACACCTCTCTCCTGCTGTGAATGTGTGTTTTTACCTTCCATGACATATACCAGAGAGCCAACATCTCCCTCTTTGATGATACAGCTGTCCTTTCCATACTCCACAGGGTACATGCAGTCCACGATCTCTTGGATCTGAGACAGCTCAAGGTTCTTCATGAAGTCATTGTCCAAGATGGCTTCTTTGATCAGATCCTTGGACCTGGAGAGGAGATGAAAACAAAGGTGAGACTTACAAGTGCACCTTGAAAAGCCTTTTATGGCCTTTTTTTAATTCATGAAAGGCATGAAAGATATTTGAGACTTGAAAAGATAAATTCCTACAAAGAAAAGTCTTAAGAATCCACTGATGAATCTTGACCTGTTTGACATGCAGTCAGTGTCTCACTGTAGCTTTTCTAAAAACATATCCTCATTTGAAGCATAAAGGTAAACCTTTTTATTCCCTGTGAATGCTAGGAATAAAAAAAATAGCAAAACTGTGCCTAATGGAAGCAGATTATTTCCATTCTGGGAGGCACCTCTGAAAGCCTAATCAGCCTGCAGAGTTATTAGACCATTTTACAGGTAAGAAATTTTTCCAATGACTATTCAGTGAAGGGCAAAACTGTGATTCACTACACTGTCCTTATAGACGCACAGGGGATACAGTACCCTGTCCAGAGAAATAAAAGCAAAAGCGAGACAAACAGAATTAAGAAAAGGGACGTTATATCAAATTAACATTTACAAAGACAGAAACACATCATCCACGGAGACGCATTTGTTCATGAAATGTGTTTAGGTGCTCACAGCAGATCAGACACAGTGAAGGTTGAACTCATCAAAGCAAGCAACAGTCTGGTACTCATGGACACATAGAAGTCAAAGATAAAAATCAGAGATCTCTCATTTATTGCAGTATGTCATCACCAGAGTGAGTCCTGCTTTCAGCTGAGCGTCAGCCGGATGAATGAGGTTAATAATATGTATCAAGGTTAATACAGCAAGGATTCCCCTTCTGCTGAGAAGTGGAGCTCTTATACCCTATTTTATAAAACAGACTGAAAGTGCTCTCTATCCCCTCATGGCTGGCACTGGTGGTGAACTGCCTCTTGCCTTTTTGTGCCTGGTGCCCTTTTCAAAAGCTGTTCACCTGAGGAGCTCATAGCTAAAAGAGCAAATAACCTGGAGGGCATTTATGAAGCAGTGCTCCCACCACACACACACTTTCTGTGCCCTGCTGCCAGCCTGCAGCACAGTCCTACACACACCGCACAGTGACACAAACAAAACTTCAAGCGCTGAAAACGTCAATGTCTGCCATGATGGAATACCAGCGGTGTCCATAGTTTTTTCCTTTTTATATCGACGTGCTGAGCAGTCTGTGCGTGTCTATCAAACCACAGAACTCTTGAGGTCACACAAATGCTCCCACATTAAATCTTTAGACATGTCGCTCGAATCTGCCGAGTGTGGTTCCTTCAGATGAAAAAATGCCAAATCTGCGAGAGATGCCAATCTCTACAAAGATGCAGCTGGCACATAAATACGATCTCCAACCTTGGCCAACATCTACAGATCAGTCAAGTGCTTCATTTTTACACGAGCAGCTGAATGGGGTTTGGTTTGAGTCTTAAATGTGCTCAGCTATCGGTAGTGTGCTTTTATAACGTGTGATTAAGCAGTCAGGAGCCTGATGATTCCCCAGATCAGGTCACAGTGTCTGTGGATCCCTGATCAGGTTTGTGTTCCCTCGCTGATGGGAGCAACTTTTGATGAAAGTGAAAAGTTGAATTCCTTTAGAGCAACTTCAGCTAGAAGTCAAAGTCTATGGTGGGAAAAAAAAACATTATTTATATATGATGTTCAAATGCACTAAAAACAAATGAAAAAGTACTCTTACTTTGATGTCTCAAGGATGTTTTTCTCATTATGTTTTTAGGTTAATGGACTTACCAGTGAGGGAAAATGTCTTTTTAAGACTAATCCCAGACTGTTATCTGTGAACATGTTTTTTTTTTTTTTTTTCAAACTTTATTTTGGGTGAATGGATGTCTCTGACTGCACATGAATATGAAACAGATTAAGTAGGTTTAGTCTGGTTTTTAAACCAACAGAGAAACCAGGATGACCTAAAGTTTCTCAGAACATATTTGTTATTTTTCCCCGGAGGAAAAAAAAAAGTATGTTTCCTCTGAGAATCGAACACTGAAGACTGAGGTGTTAAATCTATTTTTGGATTGCCCAACAGTCTTTGTTTGGATTGTATTTCCCCGATCTTCTTTGGATGCAGCACCGAGAGGAATAGATTTTGTTCAGATTGGCTTTAGGTGTTTCACAGTGAGAAAACATGATGTACATTTTTTCAGCCTGTATTGATCTTTACTTTGAGTTTATTACGTTAAAAATGTACTCTGACTTTATGAAGATCTATCAAAATATAACAAAGTTAAAACAAAGAAGCTAAGAATCAATTATGCTCTAAAGCTGACCTCCATCTTCAGGAAACGAGCCTCTTTGACCCGTTTCTGTTACATTTTCACCCAGGAGATTTGCGGCCTTTTCAACCCTGATCTGGACCTCCCGACTTGAGGCTGCCATGGCCACGTCTTCCAACCAGACCGTTTTAAAAACAGCTGCCTTCCTCTGCTTTTGTGAGGATGATATATTTCCCTTCATCCATCAGTGAAGTTTGGGGCTGAGCAAGTTCAGCTTTCCTTAAAAGGAGAAAATATGCTCTTTTAGGAAGAAAAAAGACTAGGGGTGGCAGAGAAGTGGGAGAGGCTAACGGAAACAGGAGGCAGACTGAGGGAGAGCATATGTGTAAGAAGCGCTTGATGGGCCTCGTAAAGAAGATAAAGTGGATGAAAATGAAAGAAAAATATAAACACTGGGACTAATCCGATAGGTATTGCTTTACACTTCAAAAACACGATAAAAGGATAATGTAGCTGAGCTGCTTTTACTCCATAAGTGGCTTTGCATGTTTTAAGAATTCAAAAGAGGGAAATAAAATCCTGCTCTCAAATTGAGCGTGAACAAAAGTCTCAAAATATTAAAAATACTTTGACCAAAATGAATTGCTCATTATCTTGTAAAAACATGAACATCTGCAGGTTGATCAATCACAGATGTCCAAACAAACTGAATTATGTCGAAAATGCTGAACTAATGAGAGAACAGCGCCCAGACAAGCTGAGGTCATTTGCATGCATCGTCTGTCAGCTTTTCAATCATTTTTTTTAGGCATAGACTTATTAGGAGAGAAATATTGAATAAAAGTGCCATCCTCTGCTTGATGGAAAGTGTGATGAAAACCGTTTGAGAGGCTTTGATAGAAATGCAAACAGTTTCTTGTAATAACAGGTTGATTTTTTAGTGTCTCAGTGCATCATCAGTCATGTAACTTCTGAACTTCCTTGGCTAAATCTCAAACTTAACCTCCACCAGAGTTGTTGGTGTGGCCCTGAGGGTATATCAACTTTCTCCACTGTGTCAAGCTTTTTGTTGCAGAGAAAAACCTATGATGATGCAAACACGTCAACAGTATGGCTACTGCCAACGAGAAGTTTGTCCCCTAAAAATTAAAAGTATCATTAGTTGTTTGGAACTCATTTGGGTTTGTAATGACAGACACGAAACAAGTGTTTGTCTACAGCCCATTGCAACAAAACGCAGCAGCACAACTAACTTATTCCAACATTTGAGGCCCGTTAACACAACAGTGTTCCAACTGAAAACGCTAAAACGCAGTGGGAAAAAAAATCTGCGTTAACACAGAAATGCTGAGGGACTGAAAACACTGTAGTAAGTAGGCCTGTAGTTGGCGCTATAACTGCCTTGTCCAGAAGCGGCTTTTGATAGACCTCCACTGAAGTAGAGTTGGGCAGATCATCAGGTGTATTGGTGAAAACTAAGTGCAGAAGTGGAGCAACAGATGTGCATTTTGTTGAAAGACAGTCAGCAGATTCAGCAGACAATTCGCAACAATCGTAACAATGGTGTGGTTGTACTGTTGTTTGGGCTTGCACGAAGCGAAGTATGACATCAGGGTTTTCACTGAGAACGCTGGCTTACTATTTGTACGGCAATGGTGTCAGCAGGGTTTTAGAAAAATTCCACTCTGGACGCCATTTTTTGAAAGTTTGTCGGCATCCAGACGAGTAAGAGACATGCCGTTGCTTCAACTAAGAGGCAACATCCTGTTTTGAAAAATGAAGCCTATGCAAACGTGCTAAAAGCTGCAGTTTATTCAAAACAGGCTGCAGAAAAAACTGAAAACCACACACACTCACACCAAGACCCCCAAAACAGACTTTTATGGCATCAAAAAACCTTTTCCAGCCTGGTTCTAAACACAGTTTCGGTCTGAATCATTAACTTCACTATTGGCACACACTGTACGGCGTGGGTTTAGAAGTTATTCAGATCACTTATTCGTCCAATCAGAGGCACAGCTCATGAGACTGACGGGTCTCTAGCCCTATAGCTGTTAGTAACCAGGCTTAAAACCGTCCCTTGAGACAGCATTTCCAACATGGCCCTTGCCAACAATCAGCTTCATTACTCTGTTCAGGAACAGACAGTGATATTGCAGAAACTACATCCATATATCACACAGTCTATGGCTTTAACCAACTTGCTAACAAAGAGTTTACTGTGGTGGAATCATTTTCCAAAGGTGCCACGTATGAAGAAAGGAGCACCATGGAGAGCAATCACCGAAGTGGTTGCTCTGTACATCGCTACAGGAAATAGGTTTGTTTTTTAGAGTTTTTTATCAGATAAAAGAAAAAGTTGCTTTTGAGTTATCTGTCATTTTTCCTCATTGTTTTTTTTAAAGGCAGGAAGAAAAAGTAAACAATGTATTTTTTGTGGGTAAAATAAGAGATATAATCCATGGGCCATATCACCCAGTCCTGTGTTGATGTATTAAGTTCTTTAATGACTGAGACATCAAACGCTTTAGAAATCACTAAGAGATGTCAAAATGCCAAACAAAATTTATTTTCTCCTAAAATGCCTCTTCATTTAACAGAAAAAGGCACATAGCAGTGACAGCCTTAGGTGGATGAGGGTTAGCACACACGTACAGACTGTCTCCTGTGTTTTTCACACCTTCCATTCCAAAGCGGTGTCCAAGGTTTTCTGATTTATGCACAGCAGAAGAGAAAACGACACAATAAAAGAGTGCTGTGTGTTTCTCGCCAACACAGGCCTGACAGGTATAACAAAAGACTAATGGTCTATTTCTTTTCAGGTGAATAATCCCCTTCATTTTGGTATGGTCTTTGATGAAAAATCCCTTCAAGCTTTGTTTGGTTGCCTGTCAACAGAAAAATAAAATTCATCTAAAGTTATCTTCTGAAAGAAAAGAGCAGCAGGAGAATTGAAGTGTTTCTTCGATAAAATGGATTAAAAGGAGACAAAGCAGATAGTCAGATTAATTTAAAAGACTTAACTACCCCGCTGAGATAGTCTGACCAACTGGATAAGGTTTGGAGGGACCATATTGTTTATGTTCAATACGTTCACTGTGCTTAAGGACTAAGGAGCAAACATTCTTCTTGAACACCAGGGGGATAATAAGCAGCGTATTGATTCATCAAAACACAGCCCTAAAGTTCAAACTCAACAGACAGCCAGATTATTTCCCAACAGAGTGCTATTTCTGTGCCAGTTTTGGTCAGAGAGGCAGACCTCCTGTTGCACTGCAAGTTGAGCAGAGGTTTGCAAGAGTTTGAGAGAGAAGGAAGAGAAGGACAGAATGTGAAAGGGAGACGGAGAGAGCATTTCCAGACTGACCTCAAGGTAAACATGCCTCTTACAGAATCATAGCTTGTACAAAATAGACAGTTGTACATTACACAGAGCTGCCATCACCTGATCTCTCAATCTCTACTTTCACATCTGTGTGTGACATTTAATTCAGTCTCACTTTTGCCAATTGATATTGGCCAACATGATATTGATCCTTCAATCACTGAGCTGCAGATAATCTTATTGATAGCTGTGCTGACTGACAGCTTCCTGATATTTTCTTCCCTCATTTTATAGCTGACCGGCTTCATATCACAGTTTCGTGTGTGTGTGTGTGTGTGTGTGTGTGTGTGTGTGTGTGTTTGTGTGTGTGTGTGTGTGTGTGTGTGTGTGTGTGTGTGTGTGTGTGTGTGTGTGTGTGTGTCACAAAGCTCATCTCATATGTGCCACAGGTGCCGTACCTGCTGCGCCAAACATAGAATTACGCACAGGATTCAGACAGATGTCAAAGAATGAATGAACTCACACTCAAACTAAATCAAAATGCCGTAAATAAAAGTAAATCAGGCGTGTTTGTGATTTTTGAACCTACTGTGGGCTTTTGGGGTAGAAAGGAAGGGTGACATGGCTAAGATCCTGGATGTCGAAGGCAGTGGGTTCGGCAGAAATCGCCTGCCTCTTCGTCCTCTGCTGCTCGTGCAGATCGTTCTGCTTGTGGACCTGCTGGGTCGCCGGCTTGATCACGGAGCGGTATTTATCCAGCTCGTTCTGTAGTCTCTGTATAAGCTCATCCTTTTGGTCGAGCTCCAGTTCCAGCTCGTCGATAAGCGCGTCCCTCTGGCGCAGCTCCTCGATCTTCTCCTGGAGCGCGTACTGGAGGTCGCGCAAGGTGCCCATTTTTAGTTGGCAGGCGACAAGCGACTTCCTGATAAGTTTATCCAAAAGCTGTGCAGCCGAGACTTTACCCTCGCTCCTCTACCACGCTCCTCAGAAACTTTATCCGGCATGAACGGGTCCAGAGGATGCAGCCTCTGTCTCTCCTGAGGGTGGGGGGATTCCTCTCTGTGCAGCCTGTCACACGCGGATGTTGGAGAGCGAAGGTATGTTCGTTGGTTGTCGCTATCGCTGAGGTGAAAGCCTCTCAGACACAATCACGCAAAGTTTGCCCTCTCTCCCTCCCTCCCTCTCACACTCTCTCTCTCACTCTGCCTCCCTCCCACGGTGGTGTGACAGCGGAGGACCGTCCTCCCCGAGTGCGTCAGGCTGCGACCCAAAGAGAGCGCATGGCGAGAAGGGCGCCTACAGGAATCTGTGGCACAGTGCAGCCTGGCGCTTCAGAGAGAGCGCTGCGCTCCTCTCCTCTCATGAATAATGGACTCGGGGAGAAAGCCAGTGCTTGGAGAACCAAGCCATCATACCTCAGCTATACTTGCCCTGAGGCTGCTGAGTTACAAATAGATGAGGAGTGGAGCCCTAATGGAGGCTGGAGGTGATGGAAACTTAATGAACCTCGATGTAAAAATAAACAATGTGTTTTCCATCTGTGGGAGAATGAGACTCAGCTGCTTGTGTTGGTGGTGTCGTACACATAAAGCTCGAAGCAAACACACTATAAGAGATTTTTAAGTATTAGTTTAGACTTACAATGTACACTTTAACCAGAATGGTTGAAAGAAAATAGATGGACCATAATTTCACAAAAACTGAGCCGAGTAATTCAAATATGTAAAGAAGTGCAAGCATCATTTAATATTTGATGTGTAAGCATTTACTCTTCTCACACATTAGAGCTGAAATGATGTGCTGAGAGGAAATATTCAAGCAAAAGAGGAGAAAATGATCAAACTTTTCCAAAACCCCTGCCAAACAACTAGTTGTTTTCTGATGGATTCCAAAGTGCAGAAAATAAAGATGCCAAAGGCAAACAAAAAAGATAATCTCGCAGACTGTCAAACAGAAGCAGCAGCAGGAGAAATGACGCTGCGAAAGCCACTGAGGCTCACGACTCTCCACAGCAGCTCCACTTTCCTCATCTCACCATGAGTTGCAGTGTTGAGCGCGCTTTCCTGCGCTGCTGGTGTCTGTCCACATTATCCCAGTGAGTCATCTGAAGCTTGGAGAGCACCATTTGGCCTCATGCGCTCTGGACAAACTCAGAGGAGGATGAACTGCCAAGGACAATCTGATATGAGGAGTTAGATAGATACAACAGCAATTACTGTGCCGGGAGGATGAGGAGTCACTGGCTGACAGTCGAGACAATAACGCAGGTGGACAGGGTGTTCTCTGGCTCAGAGAACAGGTGTTTGTGGTGTTCTAGGAAGATAAAGCATCTTTTCTTGACAGAGAAGCATGTAAACAGGCTTGAGAGGAGACAGCTGGGCCAAGAAAAGGCTACAGCTGCCCTCTTGTGGCGGGCTTATGCATGTACTCATGCAAACAACAACAAAGTGGCATACCTCCACTCTGAGCAAACATTTGTGATCCTTTTAAGCACGTCATTGCTTAAATTCATGAAAGATGCTTGTGTATCACTGCAAATACAAAAACATAGAAGACCTGGAGGAGATGAGTGTTAAGAAATGTGTGTTGATAGCACAGGACACACAAATCTGGAGTTTATTCCCGTTTTATTGTCATAAAGTCCCCATTAAATGTGTTTGATTGAGCTGTTACAGCTGTATTTTACCAGGTAATACTTTCTTGTGCTGCTTTATCAGTCTTCACTTCTAATAAAGCCAACCAGCCTCTCTCCTCTGAGCTAATTAAACACCGTCATATTTTCTTTTATCTCTGTCAAGGGAAGGGCACAGGGCACAGAGCTGGAGCAGCAGCAGCAAACTTTCTTTCATATCAGGAAAATTGCAGGTGCCTGGAGATGCCTGACTCGCTCCAGTCTAGTCTGTTTTGCTCCCTCGCATCCTCCCATCATCAGACGGCCCTCCCACTGCCCTTCAAAGCACCTTTGCGCTTTAAATTTCACCTCTCTAACCATCTAGCTCAGCCCTTTTCCTATGCAGATCAATAGAAACAGGATCCATTGCTCCATGCTGCGGTAATCCGATGAGCCAGAGCGGTCTGCCGCCTGGTGCCATGTCCTGACTCTAATGGGAAGGGGAGGGGGGGTCACACTGTCTCTGACCCCATGGCGGCCCAGGTGGAGGCCTTTTTCTCCTGACGCACCGGTGCACGAGGGTGATCACGTCATCTCATTGCCGCTCTTTCCACCAGTGAGTAAACAGGTTTACTTCTGTCTCAGTGCACAGTGAATGGCCACATGTGATTGATCGGTCCACTGTAGGCCCATTCAGGCACTTAGTGTGTCTCATCATCAGCCGACGCGTCATTTGACCGTTTTCAGAATGAACCCTGGTCAGACAGAAAGATTGATGGAAGATGAAGCCTTTTTTTCTGGCTTGAATGCAGTTTCTGATGATTTCTCAGTGAACCTGCGTCAGACTTGACATTGATGCCTTGTTCTTCATTTTTCACGCCTCAGGGACTCTTATTGGTGACTTTTGTGCTTTCTTCAAGAAAAACTGAGCATCTTTGAGAACAATACAAGACTTGTATTCTGTGTAGTTGATTTATCTTAATGAGATGTGGGCTTTGTATGGACAGAGAAACACAAAAGTCTGCTGTGAGAACTGAGAAAGCAGCCTGCATGGGTTTGACTCATAAGAAAAGAAGCTTATTCACCCTGATAGACTGTGACAGAGATAGAGAAACTTTTCAGTCCATAATGAAGCCTCCAAGGCTTGAAGTAATTAAAACTATGAGAAAGTAGCTGATTGTAGCTCACCCTCAGACTCTGATCCAGCACACTGTGAGGCTAAAACGAGCACCTAAAGGTGATGAAGGAAGCATATGGTCAAACAAAGCGTTTTCTAATGGAGTATTAAATATCCTCAGACATGCACTTCGGGTCCACAGCGTCCAGCTACTAAAAGCCAATAATGCATCGCACTTCCTCCTGTCTGCGTCTCGTGGGACCTCCATGATGGATCTGATCAATTAGGAGGCTCTTTCTGAAGCTCGCGTGGAGCTGCGTCATCGCCCCCCCTAAGAATGAAAGTGCTCCTCCATTCATGGCAGAGTGTCTCCATCTCCCATTTACAAGAAGCAGAGAGAAAAAGTGAAGAAAAGACTGAAAAGGGAGGCAGGACACGGAAGTAGTTGGAGAACATGAGTGTGTGGAGTTACTTTAACACATGTACGCTCATTTTCAAGCACATATGGAGTTCGCTCCTACTGAACCATTCAAGACAACTCTGTTGATAAAAGGGGAAACAGCTTGGTTGTGGGTTTACACAGTGAGATTGTAAAGTAGTGCTGAAACAACCTTACCAGTCGGATTTGGCATATTTTCGAAACGTCTGCCGTGATAGGTCCTGGTGCGTCTGCGGCTCCGCGGAGATGCCCTGCGCCCTGCGGGTCCTCGGTCCAATAAGTTGAGCGCTGGGCAGCACGGACTGACATTTGTGTAATTTCCTCTTCAGTTCTTGAATCTCGTCTTCTCGGTCCGCCAGCCGCCTCTCCAGGTCCCGTATCCTCTCCTCCTTTAGCAGCAGGATCTTGGCAAAGTCGTCCTCCAGGTCACTCATGTTGGAAACGTGTGGTAAACTTTCCCGCAATTCTCCGCTTTAACACGACTGTAAATAACTCCCAACACTCGCACAGGTTGTGAAAGCGGGGCACAGATCCTCCCCACACTCTGAATGCGCGCAGGATGATGATGATGATGGTGCTCCGAGTATCCCCCTCACTGCCCACTTGTTTATTTCTGAAGGAAGAAAAGAGCAAAGCGGTGTTTAACGCCGGGGAGAGGACGGCCGAGAGAGCAGCGCTACGCTACAGTCCAGCAAACCTCCGGGGAGCCGCTGATGATCATTCATTGAGAAACCAATTACAGCAGCTCTTCCTCTCCGAGGACGCAGGCTGGGCACTAAAAGAGCCGAGACAACTCCTGTAGTTCACCGCCTCTCGCACTGCAAACACCAGAGAGGAGGAAGCCCAGTGCTGCTGCTGCTGCTGCTGCTCCTGTCAAATATTTGTTTACCATCTATGTGCTGCGTTTGAGCGACTAAACCCACATCACCTCTCCGACCTATTGCGAAAATCAATTGTCCCGCAGCAGCAGTAACCCCACAGGACGGTGTGCCGGGCTGAAGTGTGTTTGAATGGTCACATTTTATATATGCAGCGAGCATGCATCAGTGAATTTAAAGTAATCTCCCTACAAGGCTAATGGCCTTTGTGTGTGCTGGTGATTTGCTCCCTCCTGGCGTTAATTAGTTAAATTGTGCATATTTATTAATGTTGCACGATTGTACTTTTTTTTTTTTTAAATAAAGATGGCCCAGTTTGAAACAAGGTCAAAGAATGGTGACTTAAAAAATCCAATTACATTTTTTACATTTTTTTGTCTGAATTTTCAAAAACATAATCTTCTTAACATTGAAAGATACTCAGTTATGATCTGTGATTTAATTCAAGTTCATCCAAAAAAAAAAGTTTGAGGAAAAAATAGAAAAAGTGTTATATCCTCTGATTCTGCTGAAAATCCCCCCAAAAGAATCATTATTCACACAAAAAGTCAGATCAAGAAAATTTGCAAAAATCAGAGACAAAAAAATCCATTTTATCCAGTTTAATGAAAAACAAATACTAAAAAGGCTTATCCAGTCAAATTCAGAAAGCGTGCCAAAAAGTGTAATATGAACTCGCAAATGTACTCAAAAAGGACCAAACAGATGATTCATAGCTGCAGATGATTATGTGGCAGTCGTCAAATTCATCAGACATAAAGTAAAGTTAATCACACAACAGATCCGTTGTGTCCTGATTAGACTAATCACTAATTACATCCTATGGTGAACTGCCTAACTTCCATCATTACCATGCTGCACACACTGAGGCAGAATGGCAATACATCATCACCTCTCTCTGTATTATTAATCTCCCAACCCAGAGAGTCATTTCTATGCACCATTTTTCATTCTGCTGCCTAAATCTGTTTCAACTCAATGAATTCATTGAGGGGAGAGTAGGGAGCTCTTGGGCGCTGGGAGGGATGTTTCATTAAGATTCTGAGTTAAAAATAGTGTGAACAGATCTTCCTTTTGCTGGGGTAGTTCAACAAATCTCACCCTCATCTGCTTATCACACTCTTATTATTCCAACTACCTCTTGTAGAGTTAGAGATGGATGCTTGTTGCTGGAAAGTGAGGTTGTAGAGGTGTTTGCAGAGTTTTATTACACTTTATCGACTCTCTTTCCTCTTTAAACCTCAGAGAACTGTATCACTGTGATACCTGGTTGTAAGGCTCATGTGAACTCTGAGTTATCAGGTGAGGATTGTTGTGGTTCCTCTCATGAAACACAACGTGTCTTTGCTGATGGGTCTGAGTCTCTGAGCTACGTGTTTGGCAGTAATTGTAAGCTGCAAACAGCATTCAAAGAGGAGGTGAGGACCGGGGTCGTGCTGTTATCAGTGTGGAAAACAGTTATTGATTAATTATGTATGCAGCAGACACTGTGCCCATTATGAGTGTGGTAGATTAAGTGTCACCTTCTGAGACCCTGTTCACATCCATGGAGAGGAGGTTCAACCTGAAAACAGTACTCATGCTCAAGAGAAGCATGCATTTGGAAAGGATGCAGTACATTTCAAGTAGATTTGCATTGAAATGTGTTTGAGCTTGTGTTATCAATACCCCCTGATCAATGCTTGTTCCTTGAATGACATCATCACCATGGCTATATGAGCATCGCTGGGTTCAAGAGGTGCACCTGTGTTGCACTCTTGTTACTATTCCTATGTTTACACAGAGTGAGTAATGCTGCACTACCAGTTTCAGCCTGCGTTGTCTGAGCACTACATGGGTCATCTGTCCTGAATGTTGCAGGTGAAGTGATGGACGCCAAGTTAACCTTACAGCATTCAGAGATAGATGCTGTGAGTGCTCAAGGATGTTCACATATGCTGTAGGGTTCATTGTTGCCAAGTCCATGTGCAGTTGTGTATTGAGTTTATGTGCTGTTTTTGCAGAGTCTGTCAAGCGGCTTCGGGCAGAGAAAAACCCGGTGCCCTCTCTCATTGGCCTCAGGGACAGATCAGCTTACGGAAGAGAAGAGGGCAGACATTAGTCACTGTTTTCCTGTAATACACTCACACACACACACGCACAAAATAACAGAAGGGGGTATCTTGGGTATACCCAGACATATGCTTGCGCATCATTATCACCCACGCACACACTTGCATACAAAGATTTATGTAACCATTCATAAAGCAACAAACCCAGCAGACACAAACACGATCATGCTAGCCTCCCGTATGGAAACCTGAGAGGAGATTACTGTAAGTGCAGGAGAGGTATGTTACAACCTCCCTGGAGAACCTCCATCCTTGAGCCCCTGATGTCTTTGATACCACATCTGACCGTGTTCCCTGCTGCTGTCCCAGTGAGACATCACCAGCTGGCCGCCTGCCTGGGCCTGCCATCCCAGGAGAGCAGGGAATGAGCACAGGGAGGTGAAAGACAGAAAGAGACATCAGGGAACAAGAGAGAGAAAGAGAGAAAGTGCTTTTGCCTGAGGTGATCTATTTCTGAGCCTCTCCAGGCCCATAAAAAAACTTATAGCTAACCCTGCATTATCAATACACAGACTTCACATCACATTGATGTAGTCTCACATTGTAATATGATATCATATCCAGAGCTGCAGATTCATCACGCGGCTCACACTGGAGATGGATAGAAGCAGAGCTCAGGAAATTGGCTTAAACTCAGTAATGATACTTCCTTCCTTCCTCCCTGCATTAGTCTGTCAAAATCAGACGGTTTGGATGGGATGCATTTCAACTGTTTTGTGACAATACTCAGGCTGAAACTTAGAAATATTCATGATCGATCTCTTATTGGGCCGTGACTCTCAGCCAAGGATGACTAAACTCCTGGATTATTTTTGAAAAGAAAGCTAGTCGTTATTTGATGGCTTTGATCAATATTTCTTAAAAGCTCAATTTAATACTTCAGATCAAGCTTGCGGATGGCAAAGCAACTGTACCAGTGATGTTGAAGTACATAAAGGACTCTCATTCATCGGCTGGACAGAAAAGAACTACAAGTAGAGGATAGCATATTGTGAATGAGAGGTTGAGTTAATTAGTATCTCAGCATTTAAACTTCAAGGAGCTAATATAATGCTGTTGTGTTAAAAGTTTGTTTCTACTCATCCCTTGTGTCAAAAGAAATGAATAACTCTTTGAAAAAAAAGGGAAAACCAACAAATGAAAAGATGTTACGGGGAAACATGAAGGAACACAATTTTTGGACTTGAGTTAAAAATTCAGATTAACTCTCTTTGCTTTGACAGATTTGAAAAGAAGTTACTCAGTGGTGTGTGAATGAGAAATTCAGTTTCATCTAACAATGTTTGCCTCTGTGTTAGCACATCAAGTCACAGATTCTTGCTCTATCTACTTTCAATAACCTCAGAATAGATCAGATCACATTCTTGCTCTCATTTTGCACGGGTTGTGAACAGTATAGTTTTCTATTGATAATAGGCCTGTGGGAGGGGGCATCAGTCCTTAGGGTTAATTGTAACTATGTTTCAGAATCTATCTATCTATCTATCTATCTATCTATCTATCTATCTATCTATCTATCTATCTATCTATCTATCTATCTATCTACCATTGAATTTGTAATTCTTCAAAAACTGCTAAAAGTATTTTTCAGACAAAATAAAAAGTCACAAAATTACAAATGATTTTAAAGCTCTTCCAAATTTGCAATTCATCAGACTGAATCAGCCAACCCAAAAGTGATCTAATGTTTCAGCTCGAAGGCTTCTCAGACAGGATAGTGCGAGAAAAAATACCGCCCTGTGATCCAAAGATGAGCTGACAGTGAGTGTGAGAAAGACGCTGAATGTGTTACACTCACAAGAAATGTGTCTGTGAGGTGAACAGGAGGTCAGGGGTCACTGCCTGGAATGCAGTGTTCCCGTCATCTTCCAGGTGTGCCGTGTGAGAATCATTGTTAATGACCAGTGTGATGTACGGTGGCCCTGAGAGCTCAAGGCTTAGAAAATGAGCAGGGACAAATCAAAGCCTGAGCATGAAGAAAAGTGCTGCAAACATATCTTTTTTTACATTTTTGGTTTCAGTAATTTACCTATAAGCATGACTCAAATGTTTTCTAGTATCAGCCTCATACATACAGACATTTCTATCAAGGAATCAGCCTGTTTCTTTTTCAGGAAATAACTTGAAATCACATACAGCACCAAGACACACTCAATCATTATTTGTATAAAGCCAAATTATAATGAACATAATCTTCAGACATTTTCCAAGCTTAACTTAAGCATGTTGTTGTTGACAGAGACCTAACATGAAGACAAGATAAAGAGTCTGAACTCATCTTAATCCACCATTAGTAGAGCACTTAGCAGAATTTAGCAAGCTACAATGTCAAGGAAAGACTTCCCTTTAACAGGTTAGAAACCTCGAGCAGAGCCACATTCATGTTCGTCCATTAACAGATTGGATGGACAGATTACAAAAAAAATGCATTAGCGTTGTAGCAAAACCGGTAAAACAAGGGAGCTTCAGGGCCTTCAAGAAAAATCTGTGGTTAGTAACTTTAAAGGGACAAAAGATTCAAAGTTATTCACAAACAAAGCTTAATATATGGTCATCCAGGTTTTACGATTTAAAGGAATGCTTCTAATTCAGTTAACCAATAAATACACTACCTGGCCCAAAATATCGTCACCACCAAAAGAAAAAAGGTCTCACACTCTTTAATATTTTGTAGGACCGCATTTAGCTTTGATTATGGCAGGCATTCACTGTGGCATTGTTTTTGATAAACTTCTGCAATGTCACAAAATTTGGTTCCATCTAGTGGTGCATTGATTTTTCACCAAGATCTTTCATTGATGATGGTATGCGGTGAATACATGCAGTGTATAAATAAATGGAATAAATGAAAAGTATTGGTCCAAGCACTGAGCCTTGTGGAACACCATAATTAACCCTGGTGTGCACAGAGAATTTATTAACGTGAACAAGGTTAGATCGATTGGACAGATATGATTGACACTAAGCTGAAGGGGTTCCTTTGAGCAGTTGCTCTGATCTCTGTGAAAGGATGTGATGACCTTCAGTAGATCATTGGCTACTTTCAGATTTTGCCTAACTAAGTCTGATACAATACACATCAAATGACCTGAAGTGGCCACTGTAACTGAAACAGCATAGCCATGTGTTGCTGTGAGCTGTGAGCTGACACTGCCCACTCTGCCACTTGGTCTTTCATGGCCCCCACACCCTGACCCAGATAAACAGTGAAAGACATCAAGGGGAATATCAAGTGGGCACCTCCCTTTAGTCGTGTTTTGTCACGTTTGGCTTACAACACTTTTGGTGGGGGGGGGGGCTCAGCAGCTAGCTCTTTCATCCTGGTACTATCTTCTTTATGCCAGCTATCACTGGGAAAGAGAAAAAAGAAAAAAAAGGAGAGATGTGTTAGACAGAAGCAAAGTAGGCAGAGCCAGTTCAGGAGGAAAATAAAGTATCCTTAATTGAGAAGTATGTGAGTAAACACGTGGTAACAAGAGAAAAGAAACCTGACAGACATTGTTTTGTGATCTTCTTCCTCTGCTTGTCAATCCATCAAATCCAGTCCAGATCTCTGTCACACCAGCTCACTCCGTGGAGGATGAAGCTACTTTGCAACAACTCCTGTAATAACTCTCTCAAGTGAAACCGAGGTGTCTGTCTTCACGCCTCATCTCCTCACAGCTGTCTAACACTGTGCCATCAAGGTGCTTTAACTCAACAGCTGTACTGTTGTCATCACTGAAAAATGCAGTTTCTATTTTCTACATCCTGCGTGTGTTTATTTGACTTGCACTGAGGAATGTGCTGCCGTCTACCTTAGGGTGGAAATGCAGATATTTGTGTGTGCCGTCTCAGGTTGTTTTTTTCTGTTTTGCGTCAAATCTGGAGTTCATATCAGTAATAAATGAGGATTGATATCCATCTGCTGTAATGGACAAAGGCCTTCCTGCTCTGAATGAAGAGAGACAGGTTATGTAAGCTGTGGAGAATTTCTCTCATCTCTCAGCCTGTGAGACAACAAATAGCCATCTTCCCTCCCTTGCTGCACTAAAGCAACAAACTCATCTAGTGCTCGAGGTGGGATGTAATTGATGGTTCTATGAGAGATGAAATGACCCCACCTCTCAGCCTCACATACATGGAGGTTGTGTCACTCTCTCCCTCTCTGCGGCTCACCCCGCATGTTTGTGCTGGCGAAAGCTTGTGTTTTGAAAGGTCGTCACCTGCGACTCATTTGCACTAAATAACTCTGTGAGCAGACGTGTTGATCTGGCTACTTTTTGAGTTCCAAACGTGGTAATCTGTCTCCGGAGAATTTATTCTCTCCCTCCTTGTGTAATAAGCTGTAAACACACCTGAGTGATGAGTCACATAACTGGAGAGCTGGGACCTGCTAGCATGCCGTTATCGGGCTGTTTGAGAGGAATGTGTTTAATGGAAGCAAGTTTGAGAAAGCACGTTCCTCCCCCGGCTTAAAGTACACCATATGGAGGCTGTGTGCCAGACTTGCCTTTGCAAGAGATAAATCTGTGAGTGTGCACAAAGCTTTCACATACAGCAATTGATTTTATGGTGAAAGCCTTGGATCTGTTATTTTCCTCAGCCCTCTAATGGTGTTCTCACTGGTTGGTAAAAAGCATGTTTGGAGGGTTACATTTTATTCAAAAAGTTTTTTTTTGTTTTTTTTTACAACACTAACTTCAGTATGTTAGGCCTAAAAAAAGTCTGCAATTTTTCCTATTTGTGTTTGCAAAGGGATGAGAAATTAATGCCTAGCATAATCTGTATTGTCTGTCTCTGGACAAGTAGGACAAGCAGTCTGGCCGTAGTGGACTTTTCATGTATTTATAAACAACAGTTATAATTAGTTTTTACAAAAGTTATGCGGACCCTCAAGAAAATAGTGATGCTGTTTGCCATGATGATTAACATATTTTTGCCAAAGCATATTATGAACCAAAAATTTAAAATAACAATATTATATTATGACCCAGCAGCATTGCAAACATCGTACTACATCAGTCCAAGCTCATGCTTGTTTCACCTCTGCTTTCTGGTGAAACAGGACAAAAATTTAAGATTTACAATTCAGACCAGCCTCCAGAATCAGGAAGTAATGACAGTTATTGGGCACAGATACAAGAGCAGTACAACAGCTCCTGGGTCTGACAGACAAGAGGAGCAGGATTCTGTCCTACAAATCAGGCAACAGCAGCAGAGCTGGTAAATGCACAAAGAAGATAACAATCTTTGCAGAGTAACTAAAACCACTGGTGGTAGAGATGGAAGCAAGAATGTTAAAGGTTGTAACATTTGTGTTAATAACTTTTTCAAAGGTTTGTTAGAAACTCTACAGAAATCTTCCTGCAGAAGCCTGTTCACCTTGACATAAGTTGAAATGTTCAAATAATCTAGAAGAAAAAAAGATGTTGAGTGGGAATTTAAATGTGCTCACCTGTTCTTTCAACTTCATGTAACACTTTGAACCATTGTTACTTTATAACATTATGAACAAGTGCATTAGGTAGTTGAGCTTCTTGGTGTTTAAAGATGTTTTTTATTGTTAAGAATAGTTATCAATAAGGTAAATACAGTATGATAGTAATACTATTTAATAATAACTGTTCATTAACTTGTTTATTTGATTTTTTGAGCTCTTCCATTTTATATTTAGAGTCAAATAAACTACGAATAGACATATTTCCCTCTGAAGAGATGAACTCCCTCTCTGCAAGTGAACATCCCTTGAAACCGGGGAATACATCAATTAATATTTTGTATATAAATCCAAAAACTTCAAAATATGTGACTTAAAGGGATTATGCCTTAAGTAGCTAACATGATTTATATATTTTTTAATTTTAATATCTTTTGTAGATTGCTCTAATAAATGTTCTCCCAAACTTCAATACTATAGAGCAGATGTGGTACAATTAATGCAGATAATAATAATAATAATAATAATAATAATAATAATAATAATAATAATAATAATAATAATAATAATAATAATTTTATTTAAAAGACACTCAAAAACACCATACAGTATACCACAGGTAGAAAAGTTTAACAATACATAAGTACAAAATAATATTAAAAAATACAATAAAAACAATGAGTAATCATAGTAATGGTAGTAAAGGGTGTGTGATGCTTTATCTGGTTTTACTCCTTATTCCAATGCTTCTTATCACTTCAAGAGCACACACTTGTGTGGTTTTCAGCAGAGCTTGTGGTTTATCAAACCACCCAGGAACTTACTTTCATGTACTTGTGCAGTTTTCACTCCATCAATTTCGAAGTGACTGTCAATGTTAATGCTAAACTTGATTACAAACAGTATAAGATGCCTTTAAGTACCAGTTAAGGATGTCGAAAAAATACTGCGGCACAGATGCTCCACTGAAAGGTGCATTCACAACATCATCATTAGCGTCTGTGAGGTCAGCTTAAGAGTTTTCTTGTATTGTTCACTTTTAGATGTGTGCTCAAAATAAGAGGTTGAGTTTGTTTAATGTGGTTTAGATGAACTTACACTCTGTTTTTATTGATTTATCTTTAGCAACAACTGGGGAAATAAAGGTTTTCTGATAATTGGTTTTTGAAGTGTTTAATTTGCAGCTTGTGATCCTCAGGGGAAAGGGGAGGGAGCACTAAAGGAGATAGGCATCATCACATCCCAATACTTATAGAAAACTTTATAAGTTATCAAAAAATGATCAGCTTTAAACACAAAATGCACTGATTAAAAACTTTACAAGTATTTCCTCACTGGCATTGTTAGAAAGAACAAGAAGTTATCAAATTGGTTTTTTTTTTTTTAAATTAAATCTTGTTTTAATTCTACAGAAATACCACACTTATAGCACACATGGGCTAAATTATCCTCCATCACACAGTGTGTATTCTGAGAGAGTGGATGTACAGGAGGCGTGCCGACATTCTGACCAATAGCAGTGTTTGAAATTGAGTGTGTCACCTCTTTAGTGAGATAAAAGGTTTTGTCTGCTCTTAAAGCTCCATGCTGCTCTGAAAACGTTCCCTCCATCACTTCAAAGCTGTCAGAGTGTGTTTTCAGAATATTTATTAATGCAACTGTGACCCAAGCTCAGTTTGAAAACAGAGATTTCCTCTTAGTGCTAGGGTCGTTAACAAGCTGCTGCAATATGTTTGATTAGCATAGAAGGAGGTTTAACAAGAAACTGAATTAAATTCAGATCTATAATTCTGTAGAGGTTTGTTCTTGACTGTAACACAACTGGAAGTTTGTGTGTAAAAATAACTCCCATAACACATTTGAAGATTATTATTAATGGTGCATTTGTGAGTAGCTGCATTTAAAGCATTTGTAGCTGGTTAGCATGGAGCTAATGAAGCGCTTGATCATTCCTGATGGTTGTTCCCTGTTCATTTTCTCTTAATTTGCACTTGCTTCAGCTCAAATTAGATTCAATTTGAGGCACTTAAATGTTAGATTTTTCTTCGTATTTCATTTTAAAGTCTTTTGGGTGTAAGATTTGTAGAGTAACATGGTTAAAACAGGGTTTATTTCAAATTAATAATGAAAAAAGATTACTTATAATTTAACTTTCCACTGGTTATAATTGAGAAAAGGAAAACTTTGTTCTCATATTTTTCACTTGAGTAAATCTAGTAATCTGGAAGACAGTAGCAGCCAGAGGTCTAAAAACAACAACCTCTGGACTCCTGAATTCCTCTGACACATGCCAATCTCTGCAGGGTTCCCTGTGAGCTTTGCACAACCTGTGGAAGCACGAGTCACAGAGGAGGCCGCCGCAGCGTCTGCGGAGAGCGCCGACAACAGTGCCACAGCAGGCCTTCACTTCAACCAGCCCATAAAAGTCTGCACAGCTAAAGATAGACTCGGGCAGTCGAGGGGACAGCAGTAAATCAGATGGAGACCCCCAGGGCTCAAAGAGAAAGGGGTCCTCAGATGGTGGAGCTGAGCTTGCTGTCATTATGCTAATCCCCAGGCTGTCACTGACCTGAACCCACTTTATGATGACCCAAAGACCGCGCAGTATTTTTACCATACAGCTCTGAAGCCTTTTATGGTGCTTTAATGTTCTAAACAATATCTAAAAGCTGAGTCATGCTTTCAATATGCACATAGTAGCAGCGTTTGCTCTTTAGGAAAGCCCTCCCTAGTCTGCACCCAAAGGGCCCCCACATTCCTGGCTCAGCTGGACATTCAACAGGCCACCACCTGCAGCATGTCAACATACTACACAAGGTTAACAACCCCCTCCTCCTCGCTGTGAAACCATTTACCATCACCCCTAACTGGAAGGCGCTGTAAATATAGTGTCTGACAGCGCTTAACAGACCTAGTCAGTTAGGGTGGCCTGAAATAATTGAAGGAAAATTAAGTAGTGTTTGAAAAACAGACCAGAATATGTAAAGAAAAGAATAATACACACAAGCATGATATAATGCAACACTGAAAACACAAGGCCAACATTTGCCTGTAGCGGTGCATGCTAACAGTGGGGGAAGGAGAAACATTGGTGTCTCTCCTCAGCTGTCACTTTTGAGCCTGCGGTGTGAAAATGTGAGGAAAAGAAGCCCACACTCTGCCTCTCCACTACATCCACACACTGAGATCCTCCTCAACCACCTCGATACAACCCACATCTGAACATCTTTTGTTTTCCTCCTCAGCTTTCCATCGTTCTCATTGTTTACTCCTTCAGATTGATGTGAGTCAGTGTGTGGCCCAAAACAGTTTTGAGCGATTTCTTGAGTCATCCTGTCGAGGAGATTGAGTGACTGTGTTAAAAAAAAAAAGCGTCATTAATTTTCGTTGGCAACCAAAGGCGCTCTTTAGCTTTGATCACTGATTCAAGAAACGCATCCTTCATGAAGAAGTAGCTGCTTCACTCTTCAGTTCGTTCAAATTCAATCACCATAATTGCATAACAAAGACGAGACTGATTGATACAAGGGATACAATTGAGATGTTTTCTGAAGATCCTTTTGCGTTGTTGCTAATGTGCGCCAAGTTGCAGTTGCCTAGTAGCGAGCGACGCTCTCCTCATTACTAATCGACATCACTTGGCGCCAGAGGAGCTCACCCAGAAACAGTGGACAGGCCTCCAGAGGCGACTACTCTAATGTAATATGCACAAGCTGAGTGGCCTTCGCTTTCTTGGATATCACGGCAGAGTGTTGGTGTGTGAGACATTAACAAACATGGACAGACTTTCTTTAATGCTGCTGGGATGGATCTGTGTCCATACATTACATCATACTCACACACATTTGTTCAAGAGAGACCCTCGTGCGAACACATAATAATCGGACCACGTTTTCTGCTTGAGAGCTTGTTTCAGCTCAGAAGAACTGGTGGATGACTCAGCCTGAAGGAGCGCTTGAAGGTATCAGGCATGGCTGCTGGGAAACACTCAGTGTCTTCATGTTTAAGGCGTGATCACTCTTCATTTGCGTGCACTGCAGTAAATCAGCCATGCAGGACCCATTATGGAGACCCTTTGACCTTGTGCATGTACAACAAGACAAACGGCATCCCTCTTAGGGTGCACGTTTCCAGTATAGATTTACATCTTCACTGTAGTTCCTCTATCTGATCTCCAGTATTTGTTACATGAACTTTCTACTTTTATGAGCAGTGGAAAGGGTAATGCTTCCACAGCCTAGAGAGGATGATTACTTAACACAGGAGACTTGAAAAGGATGAGGCACATAAAGCAGCTTTTAAAAATACAATAAAGATGAAACAATGACTGAACTTGCTTTTACAAGCTCTACTTTAGAGTCTGACTCCTTTCACTTTAGGAAATTTTCTGTGTTAGCATATTTCAGGCAGAGGTACACTTGATACGCTTTTTAGTGCAGACTTTTAAAAAATGAAAAAGTGGGGAAACACATTTAATATTCAAAAACCAGTAGGTAAAATACCCTTGTAACAAGCCATATAACACATTTACACTACAGCCACACAAGCAAAAATCAACACAAGTCATTACCAAGTGGCAAACCCTGGTCTGAAAATATGAAGGCTGTCACAAACTGCAGTTCTTGATGTGTCCACTTGGAGAAACTAACAAACTCACAAATGTATAAAAGCAGATTTTTGTACATGGGGTTATGTTTATGTAACATTATTATTTTATATTTTGTTGTGTTTTTTAAGTTATTTAACTTGAGAATTTTGACCATATAAGGGCATGTCTGACTTGACTGACAGGCAGTCATCCTGTAGTTGTCTGCAAAGAGGCCAAAAGCCCACATCTTACCTTATCCAATACCCCCCTGTCAAGTCAACAATGGGCTTCTTAACTTTGTATCAGAAACAGATGGGTGATGCCATTCACTCTCTTAAGATTGCTTTCATCTCACTTTCGCTCCCAGTTCAGTCTAGAGAATTTCGCATTCCTAATGATCCCAGATCTGATTGGACAGTGAATAAGCCTGAACATCAGAACCTTTTCGTAGCCAAAATTTTTACCAAAGTCTTCCTTTTTTTGTTTACTACATTTTACAGTCCAGCAACTTAAAAAGCAACAATAGGTCCAGATATGTCAGTAAAATCAAGCCATCCAGATTAGCACCTTTTCATCTGTCAGGGACACAGGGGCTTCACTCTACTCTAGCCAGATAAATACACCTACAAGGAAACTTAATTTTCTGTGATACACTCACGACTAACTGGCAGATTTGTCAATATTTCTGTGAAGTTTGTTCAGGTCTGTCCTCTGAAAGAAGTCTTCTAAATTCTTGTTTAGGGTGCTGGTGCATGTCATTACGTGCTCTTTTTCTTTAACTGTTCAATCAAATGAAGGCAAAATGCCCAAACAATTGTTTTTTTAAATGCTTCTTTGTGGAATGGAAGCTGGATTAATTATTAAATGAAATGTTCCAGGAAGCCAGCACATCTAAACCTGATTATCATTTGTAATTCTGTTGAGCATTTTTTTTGCTTCTGTAGAACTGACTGATGGCTGCATTTGCATTGATTACCTTTCTTAAAAACATAAATTAGTAGTCATTTGATCACTGTGTTTCACTTGTTTTTACTCTCAGAACTCTCAAAAAACCACTATTCACAAAACAAAATTCCAGACCTATTTGTGCAAATTTGACATTTTTGTGTAAAATTTGTGGGAGCAGTTTAGACAGATTCCAATGACTACAGACTTTAAACCTTTAAATTGAAGAAAAAAAAACAAGCTGCCATCTTGAAAAGATTTCTACAGGCCTGTGCTTTATTACTACTGTGGACTATAGAGAATCACACAAAGAAGGAAGTGCTTAGTGTTTTGCCCAAGGACACTTCATGTAGGGTGTATTCTTTGTGGCCTTGGTTTTTTTGGCAGCAGTGTCTATATAAGGTCATAATTTTGTCCCTAGTGACGGTAACAGCAGTGTTACATAAGACTTCTGAGACTTGGTGCTTATCGCTGACATTTCTTCATTTCCCCGTCTGCTGACCGAAGCTTTGCTCTCCTTTCATAGCCTCCAAAATGCCATCCCAAAGCTAAAACGCAATCTCAATGACATCTGGATCAAAGACAGCTCTCTGTCTGGCTTTTTGAGGCTGTTGATGTTTGAAAACGATCTACATGCAGCACTCAGACAGACAGATAGTGGAGCTGTATAGACAGAAATAAGGGTGGACGATGATTGGAGAATTATCATCAGATCATCAGACCCCTGAGGATCATCGAAGGCGGAGGCGGGCTCCCTTCCAGTCCACACTGCAGCCGTATTTCAGAATCAGTCTGTGTTGATTGATTCCTCCTCTGATAGGCCTCTGAGAACAGGTCGGGTCAGGGTCTGACTCAACATAAACTGATGGAAAGAAGAACAGCATCTAGACTCATTAACTTGTCATTATGGACTCTTATGGGAAGTTGGGATTTTTTTATTGACTAGCAAATAGGGACAGTCTTTGTTTTCAGCTTCACACATACAATATTATCATTTTAAAACATAGGAGCAAAGATTACCTAGTGGTCTAGGGAGGCCTGGGAATACCTTGTCATTTCTTTCAGCCTATGATGGATGGTAATGATCACCTTTCCTTAAGGCAGTATAATCATGGTTGAATAGGAAGATAATAACAGGAGTCATTCATTTAGCACCAACATCTATTGAGTTACATGAACATTGTTACGTCTATTTGTTTAATTATTAATTTGTTTATTTAATTTAGATCCCCATTATCTGTACCCTGGAGCACAGCTAGTCTTTTGGGGGTCTGGGCTAAAAGCAAACATATTTACAAGCATGTGATATATACATCTAAATTAACAAGAGTGCAACACTACAATCTGTACCATCAAAAACATTTTGGTACAAAGGTTATGACAAAATAATACAACCACTATGTGCCTATTGTCCTAGGAATATGATATGCCAATGTGTTTTTAATCTACTGATTGTTTGATTTCCTTTACCTGCTGTATAAGTGAATTATTAATAAAGCGTTTAAGCTCCGGCTCCTGCCTAAGAAAATGATTTGACCCAAAAATGATGCTTTTTGTCTTGGATGGGTTCAGTATAAGCTTGTTTTCTTGAATCCATTTCCCTTTAGTTTCTAATCCCTTGTTAAAAGTGGATGTCAAACCAGCATGTGTGGTTGTCGATACATATACTGTGATATCATCTGTGTACATTATTGATTGAGCATCTGATAAAACACATGGTAAATCATTTGTGTAGATAGAATAGAGCAGGGTGCCTTGGCAGCTACCTTAGGGAAGGCCACATATTAAAGAGACACTGTCTGAAAAACTTCCATTAAAAAAAAAATCTTTGTGAACTATTCGTCAGATCGCTTTCAATCCAAGTTACTGCTGATGGTCTAAATCCTTAACCCTGTAGCTTCATTATAAGAAGTTTGTGATTGATCATATCGGAAGCAGCTGTGAAATCTAACAAGGGTGCTCCACATATCTTTTTGTTGTCTAACTCTTTGTACCAGTCGTCTGTCATTTGTCTGTCATGTCCTTTTCTAAAGGCATGCTGGGAATCTGTGATTAGATTATTATCTGAGCATTATTCTTGTATTTGATCAGATACTGCCTTCTCCAGGGTGTTATTTAGTACTGGGCCTGCTATTGGGACTGTTAAGTGTTACTTTTCTATTTTTTGGCAGTGGAATGATTTTGCATCCTTTTGGAGCTGTCACGTGCAAAAGGTCAACAAGCTGAAGATCTAAGATTAAATTACATATAATATAATATAATATAATGTAATATATATATAATATATCTTATAAACCACGCTAACAAATTCTGCAATTTCTCTGGTTATCTGTTCTTGAAATGGACCAAAACAGGTTATTTAAAATGATTATGTGGTTTATGTTTGTCTGTTGGCCAGAGTCTGACCTGAAAAAAGATGCTCATGTTGCATCGTACTTTAACTTTGTTGATCTCATGTCAACATGTCTGCAGCATCTTGGAAAAAATCTCTCCTGGTCAGACCCAAAAAAGCTTCAAACTTCTCTTCAGAGAGCTGAGTCATACTCTGCTTTTCAGCCCAAAGTAAGGCATTTTCCTGTTAAGTTGTTGAAAAATGAGGATAAATAGATGTACATTCATGTGATCAAATAGCTGCCAGAAGCCGTAGTTCAGGACTGTGGTGGGCTTGTTCTAAATGACGTTGTGGAAGTCAGGATCCGACAGAAATCAGTCTGCCATCTGCTCACCAAAATAGACTCTAATTCCAAAAAATCCATCAACAAAAATAAACTCTCCATCAGCCAGAAATCAGTCTGTTCTCGGATGATGTATTTAAAATCATGGTGCTAGGTTAGAGGGATAAAATATCTGAGAATATCTTTATTTATCAGCTCTGCAGAGCCAGGACTGGTGGTAGGGCTGCAGACAGATGGCACAGAGGCTTTTTCATGTCCCCTCGTTTGACACCAGTTGACTTTTGACTTTATTCAGCAAACAGTATGTCCCTCTCAGAGGGTATTCAAGCTTGACCACAGACTGGATCCAAAATGAGAATGATGTTAGAAGGTGAAGGAAGCAAAAAATCAGACACCGTATCCAACTTAATAGAAAAGTCTGAGCTGGAGTCTGACTTTTGAGAGTGCCACATGGCCTCAGGATGAGCTTCACCTCTTAAAACCAGCACCTTGTCGTACTGTCTGTTTCTGAGTCACATCTCCAGAGGTGGATGGGCTGGAAACTGCAATTTCAAGTGGTCAGGCTGTAGGGAGTGTTGGTCAAGCTGACGGAGCGTGGTGCGATGAGGAAGCTGTGAAGCGAGGTGTAAACTTCAACGGTTAGCAGGAGGGGGTGATGACACGCTCTGGTCATTTCATGGCGTCTTACGACATGTGTGGAGCTCTGATGGTGGAGGAGGTGACCTTAAATCTCTTCAGCCTTGATAATGGAGTGGGTGATGAAAACAACTATCATCATTACAGCTGTCTATGTCACCGGCACAGGCTTTGTGCGGCCACAGTTGTCCTGGCTCTGAAAGTCCTTCAGTAATTTCAGTCTCTTGAGCGGAAACTTGCAATGAAATGTCTTGGTGTTGGTTCCTGTACGATCCTTGATGTCTCAGAAGAGATGAATGAAATAGTATCTTGATGTTTGTGAATACTGCTATTTTTGCTCTTTTGCACTCCATCAGATCTAAGTTTGCAGCAAAGTAGACTAAGACATAAAAGATATGATCACAGCTGAAACCTCATTATTTTTCTGTTCCTCCATTAGCATTTGGATTCACTTACACAGATCTGCTGTGTCCAGGAACCAGGCAGCCACTGTTAAAGCTCCTGCTAGGAGTTTTTTGCTTTTTATGAGACGGGCCCAAATTAATATTGATGTCTCTGTGTGACCTACAAAAGCAGAGAGACCATCAGAGGCTGGATTTTTTATTTATGTGTGAAAGTTATTTTTAATACTTGTAACCACTGCCACTGGGTCAAATGGACTCTGTCACAGCACCCTGTTGAAACTGACCTTGATGATGATAATGACATTTTACTAAACAAAAATTCAGAATATGTGATATTTATTTGACCATTAAGGGATATTTGATAAGATTTCTTCTCAGAAAACCCTCTAGTGGCTGTTGAAGTGTGTATGAAGTGTAGCTGAGAACAGCAAGGAGTAGCAGGGATCAGTATAGAAGTAATAACATACAAAACACAATACACACTGCTAAAAGAGATATTTAAGCTAGTGTTTATGTTGTATCTTAAAAAAAAGTCTTTTATACTAATATGTGCCACATTCATCCGACATGTACAGAAAAAAGTCTTATTTTAAGATATTAAAATGTGTAAATATGATGCCTAAATTACTTGTGAGGGTAAAAAGAAACCTGCCTTGTTTTGTTTCTTATTATTATTTTCATGTTACATTTAATAGGACTTATAAAAAAACAGCTCCTTAGTTTTCAGTTTTTGCAGTCTGGCATCTTTCCATGGTTTGTTTTCAAGTCATTTGAACATTATTCTATGACATTTACTTTTTGTGCCTGTAATAGACTCAAGGGCGTATCCTTAGTAGCAGCAGGGCACAGACACCAAGGGGAAACATCTGGTTTAGAAAAATGAAGCCTATGCGGAAGTGCTGAAAATTGCATTTTATCAAATATCTGATTGAGTCTGGCTGCAGGAAGACTGAAAACTACATGAACACCAAGCCAAAAGAACTGACTTTTACAGCATTAATAACTTTTTTTATAGCCTGGTTCAGAAACGGCTCAGGTCTGAATTGCTTATTTCTCCACTGGCACGCACTGTGGGTTTTTTTCTTTCTAAGTCCACAGTTTAGAAGATATCAAGATCATGAGTTTGTCCAATCAGAGGAGCAGCTCATGCGATTGACGGATCAGGCACCCCCGCCTCTTGAATCAGCATTTCCAATATGGCCCCTGCCAACCATCACCTTCATTTCTCTGTATCGGGAACAGACGGGTGACGTAGCGGAGAGCACCTCCATCTTAGTCCCTACTGTAAAATTTGTTTTAAATGTTTTTTTCTTTGTATTTTACATATTTCACTCTGAAATGCATTTTATTTGTATGAAAGGTGCTGTATAAATAAAAGTTGACTGACTGATTGACAGATATGGTGAAGACACTCAAGAGATGAGCTACGACACCCTACCTGTGGACACATGAGCATCGGGAGCATATCTGACAGAATAGACTAATATGTCCAAGTGTCATAGTGACAAACACCAGATAGGCTCTTTATGCATATAACTAGTTAGTTTTGGAGGTGATTTTTTCCCCAAAAAGTTGGAGGAGACCAAAAATGGAGCAAAAAGAGAAGGAATATTAGACTTCACTGAGTGAAAACAAACACTTTAGATTAATAAGATAAACACTCTGGATTATGAACATTTGTTGTTTGCTATCAGTTTACAGGTGATAATATGTCGTTTGTTCATAGACTGTACAATATGTCTGTGGACGGAGTCTTTACGGCATCACCCAATTGTTTCTCAAGCAGAGTTTTGTCATTTCACTGAAAATGATGAACTCAGCCTAGCTTCTGTCAAGGTGGTGTGAGGTAAGGAGGTGGGTTTTGAGCCTCCCCATCACCAGCTACATGGTGTGACTTTGTCAGCCAGGTGAGCTGTGCCTCTGATTGAGCAAACCAGTAATCAGTTCCTCTTAATTCTTAATTCTGCTTTTATGCTTTCCATGGACAGTAATGTTTTAAATATGTCCACATATCGGTTTCATTTCTTACTACAGGAACTTGTCACTTGTTGTGTTCCTGATTTGTTGTTCCTTCCCTCGAGTGGCCATTAAGTTTATGTCCTGATCCTGACAAACAAAATGCTCTATTAACAGTCTCTTGTACACGCACACTGCACCACTAAAGCTGATTGAAGATTCCCAGAGAGAGCTGCATGTTAGAATACAAATGTCTGAATCCACAGAGCCGGACAAAAACAGTTATTAATATCAACCAGAGACGGATATGTGTCTCATTCACATGCACCACAGAAACCTCACATCACAGCAGTTGGAAAAAAGACTGCAGAGACAGAGAGACGTGGTCAGACTTTGTGTGGGAACTGATAACTTGTGTATCTTCACAGAACATCAAACATTCAGCAGACTTAGTGCCAGTAAATGAAGGTGTGTATATTCTGATCCATTAACTATCATTTGTACGATCACACAAAGGGATGAGTACTGCAGTCCTGAACACGACTGTATACACTCTCACAGTTTTATTGCTCAAACCCCTCTTTTTCCTAACACCCACTTTCCTGAGCCATCCATTAATAGTCAAAACACCATTTGCTCTCAAACAGCATTATCTCCACAGACTAAGTATGGTCTTACAGTGAAAGGGACGAGGCATGGCTGGGAATAGACTCAGATTTTTTGTGAACCAATGAATCAGACTTTTATTTTTCTTGGCGACAAAGCCTTTGGGGAGGCTAAGCCGCTCTTAACCAGCAGACAATGTATTATGATGGAGTTGTAAAAATAAAGTTTGTATTTTCTCATTCCGAGGCACAATCTGTAAAGAATGCTCTCATTAGAACGGTTGATGGACGTTTGAGTAGAGAGAGGGACCAGATTGGAAAACAGGCTGCTTGAGTGTCTTCGCCAGAGCAAAAGGCTGCGTTTCCTCCTGCTGCCACATTATTCATGCTGTAAAACCATTTTCAGAAAATGGTTTTAATGAATCTGTAACTGTCTGAAACCAAACACGAAGCATTTTCCCACCCTTAACTGTCAGAACGAGAACAAGGAGACAGTAATTAAGCTCCTGTTCTGTTTTGTGTCCACTGTACAGATTGTACACCTGCATAATTAAAATATTTTGAGCCACATTAAGCTGAGAACTATCTTGGGAGCATCACTCTGGCCTATTTAATGAAGTCAGCTGAAACTAGAAGATGTTCAAGCACGAACTCCTCTTCCTCAGCTTTCTCATTTGACTCTGTACAGTAGTAATGTGTGGGAGTTCGGCTTGGCTGGCCTGCAAAGGCTCTCCAGGGTGCCGGTGAATTCTCCAGATGGACAAGACGCCAACTTGAGATAACTATATAAATATTTCCCCTTTTCATAGCAGGATTTATGAGGACCTTTTGCTCTTTTAGGGGGCAACTAGAAAATAACCCAGCGATGGCTGCGAGCCCAGAGCTTCTACTTATCAGCAGCTGGGGTCGTGATCTAATTAGTCCATTTACATCACTCAAATGTGGGGAGACTGTTGTGGCAGGTCCTTGATGACTTGGACGAGAACATTTTTGGGACGAATTAACTTCTGATACTTACATCCTTTTGAGAGAAATAAAGTTCAAGTCTGTCACTTGAATTAAGTTTTCGGTAAGATCTGGAAGACCTTTTGTTTCTTAACCTGTTAGGTAACCAGCATAATCAGCATTTTTTTTTTATGATTCTTTGGTCAAATATCAGGACCAAACTTGGGTTGTAGTGGCTCGTTTTTCCTTTTTTAAATTATTATTGTGTGTTTTTTCTTTCTCTTTGCTAAGTAAGCTTAGCATTTCTTTCCAGCTATTTCTCCATCCGTTTTTAATATTCCCCTTCTATCTCCGTTAAATTTCTGGCCATGATCCCATCAAAGAAATGTTATTGCCAGAAAACAATTCATAAAGAGAACTAACTGTCTTGATGAGATCTTTGTAAAGAGTGATGAGGGGCTAAAATACTCATCAGGAAACCAGTGTTTCTCACAGCTTATATAACATTTAGCCACATATGAATCAAAAATTACCAGGGGGCAACTTTAAATGAGCTGAGATGTTTCAAATGCAACTGCATCAGTTGCCCAACACAGCCTATAAACCCCAAGCTTTAACCTTATTACAAATTAAGACATGAATATTCAGTGTTAAACATGTGCGTAGGTGGCTAGAGCAAGACGGGAAAAGAAAGCCTCACATGATCTGAGGTAAAACGTGTGGATAAGAAGAGTGATAGACTGATCACATCAGGACTAAAAGGTACTCAAACAGTAAATAAGAATGTCATAAGTCCCTACATGAATTAAATCATTACCTCTGAAAGGCTTACGTTTGATCAGGAGCACAAAGACACATAACCCCCACTCTACTGGACGTTTATTGTGACTCAATGTCTCCCTCTGCTGGCCGTTTGTGGCCCTGCAATGACATCATATTTTGGCACAATGAAAACATGATGCAAGAAAAACAGACTGGAGACATGTTCATGAAGACAGAGTCTCAGAGTAAACCAGGTACATTATAGTAAAATGTTTTATTCAAAAGTGTCCCAAGTAGAATCCTTTATCATATCTTACAAACATCTGGTATACGCACAAAAAGGGACAAAGAGGGTGAGGAGTTTAAAGAGAAACAAAGAGGATAACAAAGTTTCATTTCTTACACACAAAAACAACTGCTTGGCAAACTAGAGGACAAACAATAACTCCAACCTTCATAGTTATCAAAGCCCTCGTACATTATAAGAGAACCATTGCTTCAAACACGGACACAAATCAAACATTTGGCTGTGGTTAAGGAACCGGCTGTGCTCTTAAAAACTGTCGAGGTGAAATGATTGGACAATGCTACAGGAAGGAAGGTGAACCTGTGCTGCTATTCATCTTAAACATTAAGACTCATGTTGGCTTTAAATGCATTCGATTTACACATTTACATTACACTTCTGTTATTTTCTCACCTTCTCCTTTTCAAGATATAAGAAATTAATTACATTGTCATTATTGTTATATATTTATTTCCATTATTTTTCATTTTGGAATATGTATCATCTGAAGCATAGTGCAGTTTTCATTTAATCTTTCTGCTGTCTTTGAAATTAAAGTTTCACATTGAGCTCAGTCTTTCCCTATAGATAACCTTGTGCAATACTCATTCTTTAAACTTTCAGTCATAGTTATACAAAGAAAACAAAGCCAAAAAACAAGAACAATACAAATGCATTTCACATTCATGGAAATCAATGGTATCCATATCTCACCAGCTCTGTGCATCATGCCTCACCTTGTTCCCATTAACAAGTCCCATGCTAAATGTTGCTACTCCTACAGAGAAGATCATTGTGGTGTTTGCACTTAAGGAGGAAATGTAGAGGAGATGTCCTCAAACTGTAACGTAGCAGCTTGATTAAGTACAAGAAAAAAGCCAAACAAAGCACATACAGATTCATGATAGACATGCTCAGAAACTCTGACCAAAGCTTCTGTTTTCACAACTTTGACATTCCCTTTACCTAAAGGAAGTGTCACATTTCCCTCGAGTTCTTCCCCACTAACATACAGACACAAGACAAAGACAGTAATGAATATAATGAGGATTTCAAATTGTTGGGAACAAGAGCGTCAGAGCTCATTATCTCCTGAGTGAGATGCAGCAATGATGCACAAGAGTGTAAGGTCCAGTTTAACTCAGCCACAGAGATTTCTGATCTGATCTGCAGATGATGTTGTGGGGAAAAGTAAAACTCGCAGACACAGAACATGGCTGGTGTTAGTTAACGACTGATTGGTAGAAATGAAATGGTACAGACATAAAAAGTAGGATTAACAGTCCTTATTTATCTGTTAAAACAGTATTAACCAGCTACACCCAAGCTGACATCATAAAGCATCAAAAATGAACAGACTGGACATTTCACTCACTGCATCTAATCCCGGGAAAACCAATTTGACTGGTAAGGCTGGCTTAGTTGTTTTTACATTCATGGGAACAAGACTGATAACCAAGTACCACCTCATACCACAGCGTGTTCACAGCCATGGCACAGAGACACAAGACACGTAGTACTTGAACTGTTTTACAATCAAGCTAAGGAAGGCACTGGATTCATGTTTCACCACATTAGGTTCTGATGCTCTCAGTCATCCATCTTGAAAAAGGTAAAAATCTAAAAATCTTTTCTTGGACATCATTTGTTTCTTGAAAAATAAAGTTGACATACTTAAAAAAACTATTTTTTGCACCTTTGACTCATTTTAGCAAGGGCGATTTTACAAAAAGTAATCGCTATAGAAAAAAAAAGAAAAAGAAAAAATGCTTATGGCATTTTGGTTATCAAATATTTGATTGACACTGTTTGCACTAAAAAATTGGAAAACATGAAGACATTAACTATGGTTTTGTGCAGAGAGAGAAAAGGAGAAAAATTAGCCTTTTTAGGCCACAAAAATGTTAAATTTGGAGATTTATTGAAATGCTTTTTGACTCTGCTGAAAAAAAACAGAAACTGGTTTAAAGAAAAAGACAAGAAAAAAAATAAATTAGTGCTCTTTGTTAAAGAAAACTACCAGAAGGGGAAAAGGATGAGGAAAACAAAAATAATATTCTTATATATGTACATACATGGAGAAAAAAATAATAGGTGGGTCACAGTGCTACCCAAGTGGACAGGGGTGTGTCTGTTACCAGAGGTGAAAGGACAGCGCTACATCTGACAGTGCCATCTTCACTGCGGTAAAAACAGCACTTATGGAAGTCTAAGTCCTCGCCTGTCAGCTGACATGATGAGTGGTCACTGGATGTCCAGTCGGCTGTACTTCACGCCACGGTTCCACTGCAACGCTCGCCACGACAACGGCAGCTGATAGTTACGAGGGACCGTGCCATTAACGTTCTCCTCAAAATATTGGAACAGTCTGTACCACCACACCCGGGAGAAAGGATTACTCTGTGATGTCTCCTTCAGTGACTGAAAGACAAAATGCAAGAGGTGCAAGAGGGATTATGAAATGTTAAAACAAGTTATCCCTATGATGTTCCCTATTGTTTAAACCTGCTGTGAATACTGTCAATGACAGAGGAAGCTCACGTTTTTACTCTCTGCTTATCCCGTAAACACATGTTCCTTACAAATGTAGCCCCATTTAAGAGGGAGATAAACAAGCTTTCCAACAGTTGTTGCCAAGGAGAATTACAAAAAAAAAAATTGACCAAACACAAATTTACTTACTTTGTGATGAGTTTAGAAATAAAAATGTTGAATCAGATGTTGTACTTAATAAACAATTTATAGCAATGAAGGAAATACTTGAGAAAAACACTCTTGGGGTTGAACTAAGTGATGTAGCCAGAAAGTAAGCTATCAGAACATCAAAGGCTGAACGAGCAATATAAACGTTTTCGTAAATAGTAATATTTTCATAGTAAAACTAATGTCAATTTAAACTTATCTAGTCAACACCATTGGCAAAATGGCTCTTGACACGTGTCTCTAATTGGAAAACACACTGTTTACACTTTAAGTAACCAGAAACTAAATACAGGTTCTATTCTACAAAGTAACTAGCACCAGTTTTTATCATGGGTAAATGAAGTATGTGGAGCAGAGAAATAAAAAGTTTACAGCATTTTCTCACACTCACCTGCTGGTTGGCCATTGTGTGGTACCACCAAAAGAGGCGTGTTGTGATAAAATATGCAACCACCACATCCACAGTGTAGTGGTCATGGGCCAGGAGGATGCAGAAAATCCCCACAGCGCTTAAGCTCCAGGAGAACCAGTGGTACCACCAGAACCGCTTGGGGGAATCTGCGAATGTGTAAATGAGACACAGATTAAGCCAAGTGTTCAGATATTAAGGAAAACTACATAAGCCATCAGAGCACCGAGGCTTAACCAAGTGGTAGGAAAAAATCAGAAGCCTCAAAAGTTCAAAGATCAGGACAACAGTATTATTCATGTTGTTCTCTTTTTCCCCACTAGATGTCCCTGCTTTTCAAGTGGAAAACAGTTGATGTACCATGTGAGTCAGCAAAGGAAGAACCCTTGACACAAAGACAGCTGGAGAAATGTACCAAATATTCAAAAGTCAAGCAAACAGCGAAGATTTCATAACGTGTGACCCTTGTGCTCAGTAAAAAGACAAAGGGGCTTTATCAATCAAGTAATGAGATGATGGAAATGTTTGCTGAGGCGCACGTCATATGATTGTGTAACAGAGTAATGCTTTTACACGCTTACATTAACGTGTTATCTTACATGTGACTGGAAAGCAAAAAAAAACGTTTCCTCTGCATTTCCTGTGTGTCTACATTTCCTGAGTCTATAAAGGGGTGTGTTGTGATGGCACACACAGTGCCACTTCATCAGGAGGGCACAGATGGAAGTGAAAGCTGTGGTGTGAGTGCTTCTGTCATTTGTGAAATCCAGCATACGTTGCCATAATAAACGGTTTGTGAAATACATCTGCGGCCAGTTAATAACCATAAAATCAGTCAGACATGAGGCTCAGAGGCAAACTCTTCTTTCATTCTCAAACAAATTTCAAAGACAGAGTGTGACTTACACTCCTTGATGAAGAGGTACGTTAGGGTTAGCATGACTGTGTGTCCGCTGTACAGATAATCTCCACACATGGTGTGTGAACCTGTGATGGAAAGACCCCCACCAGCAATCATCTTCATTATTCTCCTGGTCTGTGCCTCCCAGTTCCCGAGCAGCTGAAAGAAACACGAGCATTACATAATGCAGATAAGAAATACAAGTACAATGACTGATAACACTGGCTGGAGCTGAGATTGATTTAAAGCCCCATATCCCTTCTAAATGGCTTTTCCATTTCTTCAGAGATCATTTTACATCACTCTTTTGATCAAACTGTAAGATTCTAAACTCATTTCAAGCTGAAAAACAAGATTACCAATATCCTTGCATAAGAAATTATGTATATTTTCATTTAGTTAATCATATTAAATAGCTGTATTTTTAAAAAATACTTTGAATGCAAAAGTAATCAGCAGTCAGATGAGTAGAATAAAAAAAAAGGATTCTTATGGTTGTTTGGGAGCGTTCAGTGCCAAAGTGTCTCATGTGCTCAGATGGAAAACTTTTTCCTTGAGTAGAATCATTTTCAATCAAACTATTAGATAAGCTTTTATATAAATTTACTTTAATCCTGTTCAGAGCAGAGAGAAAGTTTTATTCTAACGTTTTGACCTTAGTGGTAGACGAGGTCTTTCTTTTACTTTGGTCTGGGTTTTTCTTGATCTTTGATATCTTGTCTTATCATAACATGTTGCTACATAAGTATTAAAGCAGCATTTTAATAAGTGGAGGTAGGGTGTCTCCTAAGCCCTTGGTTTGTTTCTTTTTTTTTTACCTTAACAGCCAAACTTATGCTGACTTAATGCTAGAGGTACATTTCAAGTAAAAAATACTATTCAATAGTCACTGCTTACTATTCACTGATTATAAGAATAGTTCAGGAGAGAGGTGGCTGTGACTGTGCAAAGTTATTGTACGCTAGTAAAAGATGATATGGTTGCTAGTAAAACAGGATATGATTGGGGTATATGATCTTGTTTTACAGAGCTTTGATGTGTTTCTCCACTTCTAAATCTAACAGTGCCACGCTGAGTATAACCAGCAACTGGCACTTGTGCTTTCTCATGGTTTATGCAAGTTTTCTTATTAAATGTCCAAAAACAAATAGCTTTCGAATTACCACAGTCTGTATCACATTACAACCAGCAGCTGCTCATTTTTTTATTATCATCAACTATTATTTCTATATTCCAAAATCACGACTTACAAATGTTTTGTAATTTAATTTTATTTCATTTTTGCAAATATTTAATTCATTTTTTTGCAATTTATTTGCACTGCTCACTAAAAATCAATTCAATTCAATTTATTTTGTATATTTGCACATAATATTATTCTAATTTCTGTTTTTCTTGATTATTTCTTTATATTAAATGGTTGCTATTCATTGTAGACATCAAAGAGAATTTCATAGTACAGAGAAACAGGTGCGCATGACAATAAACACTGAATTAAATGTAACACAGGCTGTAGCCATTCATCTTATTTTTCAATCTCTTACCAAAAATTACTAATAAGATAGATGGGATGAGCCAGATGCAAGGACTCACCTGATCATAACTCACAGTAAAGCAAATATAAATCAGCTATATGCAAAAGGATTAATGCAACATTTTCTGATGGGGATTATAAAGCATGATGCAAAATCTGTAGTTCATATATCTCATGCCCCAGGAGCACTTGAAGGTTTTTAGCTCCCAAAATACTGTGGGTTTTTTTTTTGGTACCAAAAGTAGTTCAGTTCAGAAATAAGATACAAAAGCCTTTCGTAATCATCCAGTAGCGAGTGAATGACAGTGTGCTTGTTTTACCTTTGGAGAGCATTTGAAGTGCATCCCAGGAACAGGCAGAGTGGTGATGTACATAGTAATACACCGGTACAGATAGAGTGTGCCCACAATGAAGAAGAAGCGCCTGCCTATGATTGACCTGGATACAAAGAAACACAAATAGAAACATGTTTTTACTAAGCCGGATTTCAGATTCTAATCTCCACATTTTGAATGAACTAACTTGGTTGTACCTGTGTTTTAGCAGCATCCACTGTATGAGCCAAAGCGCCACTAGCAGCATGCCGTTAATCTCGCAGATGGAGAAGGCCCACTCCACTCTGTTGAACAAGTCAAAGAACTTATCTGGCAGCGGTGGGGTGTGCTCTTTTGGTGGTACTCTCTCATGAACCACTGAAATGACCACAGTGGTTGTGACAAAGCACACCACTGCGTACACAAATGCTATGCCCGTCTTTCCCCACTCAGGGGGGAATGAGGAGCGTGCAGTCTCCATTGGGATGGGGATGTGGACCATCTCCTTCCTGAAGTCTTTCATCCCTACTGTGCCATTCCTCTGAGGCTTGATGGTCCCATTGGGAAGTCCGCCAACGTGCCCGTTTGCATGGCCGTTTTTATGAGCCTCAATATGATTCTCTATGCGCAGCGTCTCCAGTCGCTCCAACAGTTGCTGCCCACCATCAGATGACACCAGGGAGAGGGGAGGCTCCTGGAAATCTGCCTCTGAGAGCCTGAGCAGAGCGGGACCTCCTGTCTCACGTAGGGCATCTATGTACTCCGGCATCCCCTCTTTGCTCAGCCAGTCAGAGACGTCCCCTGCTGACCACAGTGCCACCTTCTTCATGTTGGCTGGTGGACAATGTGGAGGATAAGGAGGGTCCTCAGACTAGCAGGGAAGGTCACAGGAGGTTCTCTGATCTATGGGGCCGCGATGAGTCCTCTCCCGTTTTGGCACATGGTGTTTCCTGCACCCAGAGGGAGCCCCGCCTCCTCTTGAAGCGTTGTGTGAGACGGAGGGCAGCAGGGTGAATCAGGGTCAGGGCTGATAGATAGAAAGTGAACCACAAAGATCTTTTATGAGCTTTCTTCACCTCATCAGCTTTTCCCCACGCTGTGTCCCCCTGTGAAAAGAAAAAAAGACATGAATCAGAATCTAGTGATGACTCTTGTATCCACTCCTTCAGATCCTGTGTTCAGTCATGGACCGGATGACTGGTCAGACCTGGAAACTGGTACTCCAGAGAGAATACAAGAGCACCATGAGTCACAGGTTGTTTTGAAAACTCTGACTCATTTAAAATTAAGAAGTAAACCACTTCAGCTCCACTTCACAACCATGAAACATTAAATTAATAATTCAAATCATTCAAAAGCTCTTATAATAACTGTTTGAATCTGCACGGTTCTACACTTTGAGCCTCGCAGCGGGGAAATGTTTTTGTACATCTGTGACCACATCCTGAGCTGATTTTTCACATGATGTTTTATACATGACCCTCTTTTCCACTGAGTACTGCATAAGTGCTACTTTTCAACTAACCACTATTATTAGGAAACACTTTAACAGAAGTGAAGGCAGGAGAAATGATGGATAGGAGAGGGGAAAGAGGACATGTATAACAGGGCAGTGATCAATCATTCATTGAGATGATGAACAGAGAGGTCGGAATCATGAATCTTCTTTTTACAGTTTGATTGAGAGTCTGTCACCTCAGCTCAACACGTGACTCTGGTTAGCTGAATAAATTATCACTCAAAGCAGAGAAATACACAAGAGACATTCCTGAGTACAGTCAAACCAGCTTTTAAACTCAAACTTTGTCTTTCACAGTGTGTTTCTCTCAGTCGAGCTTCAGACAACAGTCACAATGAGATGAACCCACACATCTGCTCCATATCATGTGCTTGTTTACACAGTGCGATGTCGGCGGTGGACACAGGGTGGCCCTGCTTATGTTGAGGGAGGAGGGAGTGAGGTACATCAGAGGGCATGTCTGATCTACTGCATGCATACAGGGAAAGAGGGAGTCAAGAGGGGGAAACGCTGCAAGGAGGAAATCATAAATCAGAGTGAAGGTCAGCACTGAGCAGCGAGACAGCCCCACCCCTGTGAAGAGGGCAATCAGCCAGCAGTCAGGCTCAGACACAGCCAGGCCAGCTCAGCGAGCAGGCCAAAAAGCTGGTTGGCAGGACAACAAACTGCACATCAGTACCTCATCTCCTCTCCCCTCAGCTGAGCTCACTGGCCGGCTCATTTAGGACAGAACAACAGGGCCAAAAACTGGGGCGACGACAACTCCCACAAACACACGGCACCACATTTATTCCTGTCATGCTCTGAACAATTTGACCTTATGACCCCTGGCTGAACACACACAAACAAATAAGCGAGCGTGAAAGTGCTCTTTGGACTAGCTAAGCTAATGGTGCAAAGGAGAACTGCTCTGTGTCCAGTGGAGAGGAAAAAAAGAGGTATTGCATCAGAGGGTTAACGGTGCACCGTTCAGACACTTCAGAGATTAGCTGTCACTGAGTCAGCTTTGTGCTGGGGACCTTTGGTCTATGAATCAGCTTACAGCAAGCTCTATGAGGAAATAATCTCACTCAACTTAACTGGCAACGGGAAAAACAAGCTAATCCTGAAACCAATCTTTGTTTAAGAAATAAATGATGAATATGAGGCTGCGGTGAATGTCAAAACTAGCTGTTTTCTGAGGTGGTGTTTGTTGGGTGTTTGCTGAAGCTGCATGCAAATTAAAGTGGAGTGATACAAGTATCCTGAGTGAGCACTTAGGTCGACACAAGCTGTAACCTGAGCCTCAGAATCTGCATTTACATGGTGTTTGGTACAACCCCACCCCATGTAAACAAATCCGTGATGAGAACCAGGGGCTAAACAGATAAGAATCAGACAGGGGTGCCTGGGTCTGACACAGAGACAGAGAAATGTCTAGAAACACCTCAGGCTTATGTCAGGACTTTAAAGATTAAAAAACACAGAAGCAGCTGTCTCAACACAGACTTTTAATCTTGATAGCCTTTTGTTTTCTTTTAGTTACAATAAAGAAATTTTTGGCTCCAAAAGCACAACAACACTGATAGTTACTTTCAGAGCTGAGGTGTGTGCTTATCGAGCACGGACTGCCATTGTTGTGTGTTTATACATTGTTGGCCGCCTTGTACTTACAGAACTGACATCATTGATTCAAGGATGTTTGAAGCGTTTGAGGAAGTGACTTTTTTTTTAAACAATACCACAATAGTTCACGAGATTTACACTCAGCGCTGCACGCACACAGGAGAGAACAGAGCAGAGGTCTTTGGGGTTTGAAGAATGATAGAAGCTTTAGCAGATTGAACTTTGAGTCAGC
The DNA here is from genome assembly GCF_033239565.1 of Halichoeres trimaculatus. Lineage (NCBI taxonomy): Eukaryota > Metazoa > Chordata > Actinopteri > Labriformes > Labridae > Halichoeres > Halichoeres trimaculatus. Next base: position 25,293,195 of record NW_027437186.1, on the reverse strand, counting down.
TCGTAAAGCAAGCAGCACAGAGTTCACACTTAGCATAGTGATAAATCAACCCATCGAGGTGTTATCACACAGAGAAACACACACACTGGAGGTACATTCAACAACGCCTGTTTTGCTTTCATTTCAAACACTGCTTTGAAGAGCAAAGAAAGTTTTTTCCTTTCATTAAATGGTGCAAATTATGTTCACTGTTGCTTGAAAACTGCCTCTCTTTGAATGTCTATGCATTGTGCTTTACCTGAAAATCTAACAATCTACTACATGCTTTCAGTGCACTACTGCTAACGTTTAGTGCAGTTACAAAATGTTGCACTGTTTAACACAGGCATGGGCAAACTATGGCCCGGGGGCCACATGCGGCCCGTTAAACGTTTTATTCCGGCCTGCCGAACTTGGAAAAAATTAAATGAATAAACCTTGTTAATGTTTTATTTTCCCTGCAATTCTGATGTTTTCTATACAGAGAGCTCACATTTAATATCAAAATATCACACAAACAGTTTTGACACAATCTTTTATTATTTTTTTGTTTTTTCATTTTTAAAACCAGGACAGAAAAAACACGTTTTTCTGTAATTCTGTTTTTCTGTTTTGGTTTTAAAACAGAAAACGAAAAAAACAAGTCAGTTTTTTCGTTTTTTAGATTTTGTTTTGAAACAGAATAACGAAAGAACGAACCATACACGGATTAAAAATCCCATTATAATTCCATTCTCTCATATTCTAATTTTAATTTCAAAACGAAATCAAAACAGCGAAAAATAGACTGTTACGTGTTTTCTCATTTTTGATTTGAAAACGAAAAATTGAATAACAAGTCGTTATCCGTTTTCCGATTTTGGATTCTAAAACGGGATATGGAATGAACAAATGATACCCTGATAGTTACCAAAGCACTCCATCCATCTGCTCCTGGTCTGGCCCCTTTGTCAAATGTTAGAACCCATTGTGGCCCACAAATCAAAAAGTTTGCCCACCCCTGGTTTAACCCTTTGAATTTCATGTGAAATTGATGCAACCAGATTGAAGGAGTGTGTTCACAAGTCTAAAGGAACTTAATCAACAGGTTTATGATTGTTATTTTACCAGCACCTATCTTTGAGCCTCTTATAACCAATACTAATGCAGCGTAGTTTCATTCATCATCTCCCTGCTCCATGTTTTAACAGCTTGTGTGAATTGTCAGCACGTGAGTGGTTTACTTTAAAGTGAGACCACACCCAGAACTTTGACAATGCTCACTCCTGAGATGAGGCTAAACAACTCTGTTGTTTCTTCTAAGACTTCAGCCTATAATAAGCTGCATTCATAGGTTTTTCTGTACCACAGTAACATGTGCAGATTTAGTCACTTTGAGAAATGCTGAACAATTATGAGATTTTCACTTCATGAAATCTGTGATGGTGAAGTATTGCAAAAGTTCCACTGGCTCATTTTCCTTTCAGAGGAAGTAGAGAACAGCGGTTTTGGGTGGAGTATTACTTTAAAAGTCTCTCTCAAGGCTTCTTCAGTGGTGAGATTATTGAAGCAAGCTCCAAGTAAAAAAAAAAAAAAGCCTTGTGGGTTTTCTGGTGCACAAACAAAATTTTGTTTATTGAGTGCACCCTGAGGTGTACCAAATGTAGACATGTCTTTCTTAATACAATAAAAATGATAAAAACTATTTCATCATCCTCTTTTTTTGGTTCCAGTCTTTTTTTCTTCTTGTCTTTGCTGGCAGGCCTTTCACTGTTTTGTGTGTAGTGTCAACAGCTTGTATACATCAGTCCAAAAGGGCCTCTAGGGAGGAACAAAGCTGGAGCCCATATACAAAAAAAGCTTCATAACAATACCAGAGGTTTGTGACTCTTCACGGGCTCTTTAAGCTGCATTCAGTGCTAATGAAGTGTTCAAAAAGAGAAATATGTTTCATATTTGCAACCACATCCGTCCACTTTTTGTGCCACGTTTGAGTAATGCCATTGTGAACTGGTTGTATCTGATGTTTAGTCTACACATCCTTCTAAAAACAGCTTTGTGATATTGTAATATTTAGAGTAGAGCTAAAAATGATTCCTCGAATGATTCGAGGTACTCGATTACAAAAAATACTCGAGTAATTTTCTCCACCTCGAGGAATCGTTTAATTTAAAAAAAGATCAAAGAGTGGTATTTCAAATAGAGCTGAGGCCATATTAAGCGAGTTTTCAGACCCCTCAAGCTACCTCTTATACAAAATAGCAACCAGCAACAAATCTAGTTTATTTTCCAGAGTTTGGAGACTAATGGGTCATTTTACAAAACGGGTGCCATTTGGGTCAGCAACATTTGATGAGATGTACAAAGCATAAAAAATGTGTCAAAGTATGTTTACAAATTTTGGAGCTACCAAAGCAAGTGCTCTTATTGACATGCTGTATCAGAAAATTCTATTTCTTAAAGAGAAAAATTTTCATTTGAAAAATAGCTGCTCTTTAACTAAACAAAATGTATTTTATCTGATTACTTGATTAATCAATGGGATTTTCAGTAGAATACTCAAATACCAAAAATATTCGACAGCTGCAGCCCTAATTTAGAGAAATGCAAGACACAGTTTTGTTTACATTTGGCAGAAACACAAGAATCATAAAGAAACAAGAGGAAGAGAGAAGTTTTGTAGAAGAAAAACCTTGACAAATGGAGAATCATACAAGAGTTTTAATTCTTTGATTGCTTCATGAGCAACATTTCTAAATATTTTCATTTCTACACAATAACCACACCGGACACAAATAGTGAGGGAAACATCACTATCATAGACAATCGGGCCTCCACAGGCATCCTGCAGCTGCCGCACCATTCAAAGATAGACCAGAGCTGAAACCTCAGAGGCAAAGGTCAGACCTTTGATGGATTTCATGTCATCATGTCCTCACAAGTTGTGTTTCCATGCTTCTTTCTGGCACACAACCAACAGAACAATGTAGAAGAAAATCAGCTTTACTTCATTTAAAGTGGAAAGTATCATACTTGAGAGAAATATTACTTGGACTACACTCCTCCCTCGTGGAATAAATCTTTCCTCTCAGAAGTTTGCTGGAGCCGGTTGGGAAGGGGAGCTCGATGAAGCAGTACGTGACATCACCAGTAAAAGATCCCACCCAAGTGTGCAATATGTCAGGCTGACACAAACATAAACACACCATCTTTAGGCAGCCAAGAGTGGCAGTGAATAACTCCTTTACAAAGGGCTTCACAGAAACTTGGAGTGCGAACACAGTCCAACTTTAACGCCCCTGTTTAAGTTTACTCTATAAGGTCTTTTACATGGACAAACTATTATAAGTCATTCTGATCTACTTTACAGTTTCCCTCTTTAAAGAAACTCCTCTAAGCTTTAGAAATGCCTGTTGGGAATTTAAGCCTTGTACTAAGAAAGCACCTGTACTTTGCCTGAATTCCTTCTCTGTCTTTCATCGACTCCACAGCATTGGCCTCAGAGGGGAGGAAAATTGTTTCTCTGACCTGTCCTCACCTTCTGTCTTCTAGTTTCCCCCTCTTCCTTCATTCATGTCCCTGCCAGTGTGACCAGGAACCTGCTCCTGTTGACTGTACTTTCACACTCAGATAAGTTTCCTGTAGTTCATTTCACTGTGTGTGTGTATGGTTGATTTCTGGCCACTACAACACTTGTAACTCGTGAGATTAAAATCTCCAGGTGAAAAGAATAGCTTTCGTCAAACTGGCAGCAGTACAGATACATGGATGCGGATAAGATGTTAGCACAGATAAGTACAGCCCAGAGACCGTAAACACAGGACAGGCATGCAGACATGTCCACCTGAGGCATGTTACTTTTAGCCTTGGCAGTTTTAACTTGTCATCTGGAGTAAATAGCTCATTTCTAACAAATGCAGGGAACAGGGGAATCACTGAACACCCAGCTCTTGCAGTCGTCATAATAAGGACTTTTCAAAACAACAACATGCCCGTGCTTGAGCTGGGTGCTGAAACAAATCTCAAACTATTCCAGAGTTTTCATGAAGGAGGATCTCAGAGTAGAGTCATCAGCTTGTAAAAGTAACCCTTTTAAGTGGTGGAAAATATAATCAAGGAAGTATTTTACTGAGAGAATTAAAAGTCATTTGTTAAGTTGCATAATACATGCATGCATGCTGGGAGTAGAGTGTGGTTTAAAAAAGAAGAAGAAGAAATTGCAACAGAAACAACATTTTGCTGATAGCACTGATTGGAAAAAAAAGTTGCATTTGTCTCACTAAATTCAATTTAGCAAATAAGCGTTACTGGGTCACTCAATATGTGACATGATATAGAAGCTGCCATCAATTGCCACAGTCGATCATATGCTCCCCTCCTGTTAGGTCAGTCAGACAAACCCTCGAATAACTGTCGTCAAAGGAATGCTTTATTTGCCATCTCTCTGGATTAGGTCCTAAGGGTGTTGTCCATGGTTTTCTACAGATTTTTAAAAAGAGAAGTATCCATTTACAGGTCTTTCTTTGTCCAGACAAACCAACAATGGATGAACACATACTCTCACCTGTATCTCTTTACGCTTTGAATACTAACGCCCCACTGGAATACAATACAACGCCAATATTTACTCTGCTGGGGCCAGCCTGGTTAAAGTGACGGATATGTGGTTAAAAATTAACTGTGAATAGTCCAGCAGTTGATTAAACAGTAGTTCAGGCCAGTCGTTACAACGGGTTAATATACTTCTACCAAGCTTTATGAAGTATGACTTATCTCGCTTGTTCCTGGAAACTGGAAGGTCATAATCAGAAAGCTTGGCTCAAATCCTGTAAGCAGCAGGCGTAATGAGCGATTAACTTTTCATATGCCCAGCTGCCAGCAGCGCAAAGTTTCATAGTTGAACTATCTGGGAGGGCCGGGACAATGTTTCACCACTGTTTTGCTTCAGTGGACACAGAAGGGATAAATAATATGCTTGGAATGTGCAGCATTTTGGAGATTCAAGGATCAGCTCACCCAACTCAAAAACATAGAGATACTGTCACCTTTACGTGACGTGTTTTAGAGATGTCTGCCAAAGACAGAATACACTGACCACAAGTTTGTTAGCGCCACTGTAACGATGGGAAGAATTTTTTGAGCGCCCATAATTAAAGCTTCAAGAAATTTAAGCAGACAGTAAAAGTGCCTGGGAAAAAAATTCCCTGTTAAAGCTCGTCTGCTGTTAAAACAACGTCTCAAGACAGACCACATTTTGATTGACATTCCCCTGGCTCTGCACACAACGCTGGGTAAACTGTATGTTTGAGTCTCATGAGTCAGAATCAGAGGAGGAAGCAAATGCTCAAACATTTGAAAATGTCCATTTTAATTGTCAATAAAGAGAGAGTCACAAGATGCTTTGCTTTATCAGCAGTTTGCATTAAAATGAAATGATAGCTGAAGCGCTGTGGTTTTAAATGCTACAAATGCAGTGCTGAACCAACTAGTCTTGAAGATCTTTGCCAAACCATGCATAAAAATGTTTTCTGACCACACCCAAAAACTCCCATGTTGGCCTTTCAATCACACTGGCATCCAACCCAGCCCTCACCCACCTTGAGCAAGCACCAGGGAACATCTGAACTGCAAACAACAAGTAGACACTTGGAGCAGAAGTTGGCACACTGATGAACAGTCTGCTGCTACTGGACAGGCCAAAAAAGTAAGGACAAATTCAAAAAATGATTTAGATATTTAAGCATAACCAAACACAAGTCAAACCCAATTAAAGAACAGCTCAGAGATTCTAAAAAAGACAATATTTTGTGACATTGGTTCTGGTGCTAACTTTGGTAGTTGCTGGCTTTGTTCCTTTCCCTGACTCTTTGCCACATAGTAAATACTTTTTTTGCTCATTTCTAGTTTTTAAGACCACTCATCACTCAAAAATGGTCGATGTTGACCAAGGTTATAATGGTTAACTAAAACAAAACTAAAAACGAAAACTAAAATTTAAAATACATTGCAGTTAACTCAAACAAATAAAAACTAGAAAAGAAAACAAAAACGATGAGTAAACTAAAACTTTATCTTGTGTTCACAAAACTAACTGAAACTAACTAAAATTATACAGAAAATGCCCTTAGTTTTAGTTTCTGACAATATTAACAGCCTTTAGAATTTAAATCAATCCGACACATTTTCCCAACCAATGTTACGACAGTTTTAGGCAGTTGTTAGTGCCATATGGCACCATCATAGCGACGTACTGGGTAGTGCTTGTTTACAAAACGTAGTGGAGCAATGAATCAGAGCATCTGTAATAGTTTAATTGCATGTGAGTCTGCCTTTAACTGTATTTAAGTCTGCCTTTCTTGTTACAGAGTCCAAGTTTCTAAATATTTAAGCTCATATTATATTGTTTTATATAGTTTTTGTTTAAATTATTTTTATGTAATTTAGGTTAAAATTATTTTTATATAATTTATTTTTATATTTTTTATATTAAATTTATATAATTTTTTTTTTTTTGTTTTAAAGGCAGCTGCAGCCAGGTCAGAATCAGCATTAACTGAGCAGTGAGCACTATGTTGGACTGGAAAATAAACAGTATTACAAAATATTCACTCTGGCCTTTTTGAATCCTGCACCTAGTTAATAAGGTATGAAAAACTTAAACTAAACTAAAACTAAACTAAAACTAAGCCTTGTTGCAAAAATCAAAACTAAATAAAAGCCAGAATGCCTGCTCTAAAACTAATTAAAACTAAACTGTAATGGAAAAAAAAATCAAAACTAACTAAAACTAAACTATAATGACAAATCCAAAACTATTATAACCTTGGTGTTGACCTGAAGACGATAGAGGCAGCCTTTCTGCGAGCTGCTGTTTATTTTGTTTCTCTAAATGGAGAGTTTAGCTTTTTTCTGAAATAGTATGCAACGATAAGTATTAGGTCGTCTATACAAATTCACATAGTGCTGACAAACAGTGGGAACAATTTGGGGTTTATTTTCTTCCTCAAAAGGACTTCAGAATGTGCTGACATGCAGGGATCAAACCCCCATCCTTGTGATTGAGAGACAACTGACTCTACCACTGAGTCACACATGTTCTCCTCCACTCCCTCCTCCTCTCATCTCTGCTCTCTTTAGCTCTCCTATCCTCTAAAGCCAAAATGACCCCTACTAAATCTAAAAGACAATATTTCAAATGAAGTGGAAGCTTATTTCTAATACTTTTCAGATCCCTTCTTTAAAGAACATAAGACCCAAAGGAACACAGACAGAAAGCTGATTAGATTTTGGTTTCAAGAGGGTTTAGAACTAAAATTGAAAAACAATGGCTGTAACTACACAGCATCTGTAAATTTAATAAAGTCCATCTTCTCGTTGACTTCAAATTGATGGAATATAAACATTGCTTCTACTCCTTGATGATTGAAACTTTACTTCTACACTTTGACTGCCCAGAGAGTGTTTTTAATAGCACATCCATCTTGAGCTACAGATTGCTTTCACAAAGGAAGGGAGCCAAGGAACAACGTGTAATAGAGGCTGATTAATATATCAGACCATTTGATAAACACAAGCCACAAGCAAACACAATCAAATCCAGGAGAACAGTTCAAGGGGACAACTTAGTACCCTGTCATAGCAGATACAGTCACAAAACAGGCTCCTTTCAAAAAACATGTCAGAACAGCCCTTAAAACAAACAAACTAATGAGGGAAAAGCTGCAAAAATCTTAACACAGTCACACAAACTAGTGAAGGAGAGAAAAATATGAGGGAGGTGGCCTTGAGAAAGTACATTTACTATGAATTAAATCCACAGCAGTGAGGTCAGGTATTTATTTTAGTCAGTGAATAATCGATCTGTTAGCCCTACCAGCTGGCAACAGAAGCTCCAACACGTGTGTTACGTAACATCCTCCTACTACTGCCTGGGAATACTGCTCTTCAGTTGTCAGATAACTAGACTACACTTGTAGTTGGAAATTCAAAATGTTCCCAGAACACAATGGGGTTATACAAATTACTCCCTTTTTCTAGTGTGGGTTGTTTCAAACAAAGTGTATCCAAGGCTTCTTTACTGGAGGTGTTGGTTTTGTTTGGATTGTGCACTGAATTAACAATATTCAGAAGGTGTGGAATGAATTTATGCAACAATCCAGGCCTCAAAACATACCTTAAAAGCTTTTGCCTGGCTGGAAACCCGACAGTTATGATTTCTAATGTTAGTCATGGCATAGTTTGCATATTTGTGATAGCATTCAGGAAGTACGCTTGTTTGAGTTTAAGAGTTTCAAAGACCTCTGTCTCATCAACATGATAAATAGTTTCCATAAAAACCTGTAAAAAAATGTAGAATTTCTTTTTTTACTCCATTGAGGGTTATTGTTCCACTACAGGCAGCTGAGGTTACACTTTGGCCCTTTTCAGAATGACTACTGTCATGAAATCATCTACACTTTTTTTCAGGAAAATCATTGCTAATTTTCAAGAAGCTGTGGTAAGAATAACATTTCAAATATTACCATTTTACTCAAAATAAGTATTTTCTGAATTTGGAGAATACACACTTACTTAAAACACTTACTAAAAAGCTGTCAAAGCCTCTCAGTTCATCAAATGTGATATAAAAAAATGTCATAAGTGAAATGATCGAGCAATATTTTTGTGGACTTTGTTGAAAGGGTTAATTAACATCCCAGTTCCAAACAATTGGAATTTTCTGGCAATTGTTTTGATGGCTCAGGCCAAACAGGCAACATCCGGTTTAGAAATTGCAAAAATTGCAAAAAGCTACAGTTTACTGAGTATCCACTGGAGGCTAGCTGCTGAAAGACTGGTACCCACATACACCATCAGCCAAAAAACAGACTTTTACAGCATTAAAAAACATATAACAGCTTGGGTCTAAACCGCTAATTTCTTTATCCACAAACTCCAAACAATTCATTCATTATTTCATTACTCTGCATCAGGAACAAACTGGTGACGCAGATGAGACTATATTCATATTTTAAACAGTCCATGGTCAAGCTTTGAAGAGTTAAGAGTTAGCATAGGCTAAAATAAAGCATAACTAATCAATCCAAGCTCATTTTGGAAAAAAAAAACATTTCCAGCTAAGCAGCCAATATCATCCCAGATTCTTCAATTGTATTGCTATTTATGTCTGGATGCAGGTTTTACATCCATTTTTGATGACGTTCCTAAACAGGTTGTGCATAGGTTGTCAGGCTTTTTATTTGTTAATAATTGGTAACAGAAACATTGTGGCTATTACAACGAGCTTTGTTTACCAGTTTTCAGTTTGAGACTATACACCTTCATCCTGTAACAAATCACCCTACATCACTGAAATTGAAAACAGTTCTGTAATCACTTGATCTTCACGCAGCACACTGCAAATGTTCTGTTAATTATCAGAGCTCCATGTTTGTCAGAAGGTAAAGATGAGACAGACCATAAAGCGCTGATTGCTCTTACAGAGGTCCCAGAGGAGTCGAGCTGAATGGCACAAACACCTCTGTACTGCTAGCTGCTGTCTGCTAATGAGGAAACCACCTGTGGTTTTATGAGTCACTTATCTGGATGTCAGACCTTCACAGCCCCAGAGGAACCAACACACGACTTGTCAGGCCTCTTGGTTCAACTGCATGGCTGCAGGCGCATCAGAAATTATATCTAAGATAACTCACTGGGGAGGTTTTGGTCAACGGGGAGTAATTAGTATGTGGCACAGCTTTCGACCTGTCTTTTCATTTATCAGCTACACGAACCGCAGATGATGGTGTCAACAAGACAGACAAGTTGGTAGACCGGTGATGACTCTGCATGTTAAAAAGGGACATGAAATTTCATGAGTGTGGTTTTGTTTGTTAACTTTGCGGTTTGGCAACTCAGGAGCTTTGGTTGAGATTAAGAGCTAGGGGCAGCAATTTAATAAGTGTCTTAATTTATCTTCTTTACACACACATTAAAAATCAGGTCTTACCTGCTCCATCTATTCTAATAAACATCTGACATAACTTCAAGATTTTCAACTGGCCTGTGTGATGACATTTCTTAGGCCAGATCATGGTCTGACCCTGACTTTCTCATGCAGTCCATGTTCCTGGTCACTTAACAGGCAGTTCACACACAGCTGCCCCCTCTAACCACAAAGTTTTAACAAACAGAGGGATTATAGGGAGGAAACAATGGTTATACCCAGTAACCACAGAGAAAGTTAACACTGTACATCAGCTTTGTCACTTGTGTTGTAGTAATGACTGTTTCTATGAACATAAAAACTTTGATATTTTGAGTTCTGGAAATAAAAAGACGTGTACAGAATTTAATTTGGCACCACCTTTAATGGCAACTATTTGAGGGATTACCAAGGGGAGAATAAAGACAAACACTGCATTAGTCACTGTGTATTTGTAAGTAAAAACAGTATTAAAGGGACAGTTCAGTTTTTTTGAAGTGGGGTTGTATGAGCTCTATGTGACCACTAAGGACATTAGATACAGTAGAAAGGTGTCTCCTCTCCCTCAGTAAGACACAGACTGTAATCGCTGGTGACGGCGCTAACAGGGAAATACCGTATCGGATTCAAAGGCTATTTTCTCTGCCTACAAGAACTAAAATCAAAAAGTAATACCACAGTTTAAGAGAATGCTACATAGAATAATTTTTAAGTGCATGAAGTCTTCAGAAATATAAACATTTATGTCTGTAACCGGCACCTGAAGCATAGCTTGTTTACATTCCCTACAGCTGAAAGGAGGAGGGGGGGCGGAGCACACTAGCGCTGCGCGGATGACCAGTTAGTTAGTTTAGGATAAATGTTTATATTTCCGAAGACTTAATGCACTTAAAAATTATTCTTTGTAGCGTACTCTTAAACTGTGGTATTACTTATTGATTTTAGTTCTTGTAGGCAGAGAAAATAGCCTTTGAATCCGGTATGGTATTTCCCTGTTAGCGACTATTTCCTCGTCACCAGCGATTACAGTCTGTGTCTTAGTGAGGGAGAGGAGACAACTTTCTACTGTATCTAATGTCCTTAGTGGTCACATAGAGCTCATACAACTCCACTTCAAAAAAACTGAACTGTCCCTTTAATAGGCTGAGTGTCTGAAGCTGTGCTTGGAGGAAAACTTGGAAATAACAGATTAAAGTACCAGAGGAAACTATGAATATCCTCATAAAATAAATGGAAAAGTTTGCAAGACGCAGAGAGAGATTTGTTACTTCCTGAAACACAGGAAGGTACTTGTCAGATGTGGTGCCTTGAAAAATATTCAAATGTTTCACTATTATTTCAAATATCCAGTCTTCTTAGCCCACATTCGAGCCTTCATAAAGGACGGAAGCTCCCTTTTCCAGGTGAATCCTTCCAGTATTCCTGTTGTTGTAATGTTTCACTTATTCTTACTATAACACACCACAACCTAAAACAAAATCTTCAGAGTGCACATCTCAGCCTTTTAGGAGGATAAAGAAGTCCTTTATATCTCTTTTAAAAAGTTAATTTATTGTGCATATGTACATAATTAGATTTGAATACTCAAATTGAAATACAGTTACAAACATTTGGCAATTAAAATAGGCTAAAATGTAGTTTAAAAAAAATAAGCATGAGCAGTGATAAAGTTACTAAGCTAATTCAGTCTGACCTGAAAACCCTACTTTGTCCTTTCACCCTGCTCTTGTTTCTCATGTTTCCTTCTCAAAGTCCATTCAGACCATAGTTTTAAGCTGTTTCCACAAAGAGAACTCTGCACAGGCCCACTGTGACATCCTGACACTCGGATCGTGGTACGTGTTCTGTCACTTGCTAATAGTTGTACACACATTCTGAAGGGCTAAATGACCAACCCTTATAGAAACTGGACACACTATACCCAATGCAAAGGGGAGAGGCATCAGGGCAGAAGGGGAGGGGGTTAAGATTGAACCCTTGTGTTCAATTAACCGCATTTTCAAAGAACACCCTGTGAAACCTGATCAACACATAGAAAGCAGCAGAAAAGGAGATTTCATGGAACAGGTCAAGACAGACACTTCCTCATCTCAGGTGTATGCGCGCAAGACAACGAGACAGAGCTATCAACATGCAGGATGACATTGGAGCAGCTTGTATCACTTAAAATTCCTTTCAGATACTCCTGCTCCACACCCATGTCCACATGCTTATCAGTTCTGCTTTTCTGCATCCAATGGTTTGATTTCAGCCCAAACATAGTTGTGCTTTCTCTCTATCAAACTGTGCCACATTCATTCATTTACTCATTCAAAAGTCTCTGACTTCTTGGCTTATTAATATAGAGCACTAAAAGTATGATGACATTAGACTGCTTAAACACAGCCTGACTGTCCAAAGAGGATGATTAAACATCTTCCACTGTGGCATAATTGACCATCTGAAAACATAAAATTGGGTACATCCAAGTGCTTCTAGCCTAGATTTGAAAAAAGCAGGATAGGCCACAGGAAACTGGGACATCATGTGAGTGGCAATTTAACTTCATGTGTTTCTAATTATGTCCCTAATAAGATTAAAGCCAGTACATATTGTTGCTCTGGGGGCAAGGCCGATAGTGGAAATCCAATGATAAATGGCACCATCAATGTACCACCACAGGCTGGAGTAACAAACAGGCCAAAGTTGTCGGCTTGTGTTTTCCACATAATCATTTGATGCCATTTCAGACTGTTTCAACACATACTGAGAAGAGACAACCCATCAAAAAATGTGGGTTAAGGGTGTATTTCCAAAAGACCGACAAATGAAGTAACATTTGGTCCCAAAAACAGATTTTCTTCAGGTTTGTCAGGCAAACAACAGGATCCTGCACTTAATGCAAAATTTGTTTTACATGGCAGAAGGGTTGGGCAAAGCCTTCTCACTCAGCATTCAAGGATGTGAAGGAGTAACATCACAATGCACAATTATATCAGTGTTTGAGGGCCTATTTGTTATTCACTCAAAGTGAAAGTTAGTTATGCTGCAAAGGCCAGAAATCAAGCCTGTAAATGACCAAAAGAAGGAGGAGGAGGAGGGGCGTGATTAATGTGTTTCTTTTACTTTTCCACACTCTATTTATGTCACCGAAAGCATTCATGAATCAAACATATTCAATTCATTTACTTTCCTTTTTCTATTGGTCAGTCTGCTTCTGTAACCCTCCCCTTAGTTTATATAAATCGTATATGTTACCCTTCTAAGTGTCTCTTCGCTTCCTTCAAAATCAAGATGAGAAATTTGACCACCTTGCCACCAACACTGGTTACTAAGAAGTATAAATAGCATTTGGAAGAATGATAAAAACAGTTAGATAAGGCAGGAGTTCTGACTGAGTCATATCCAGTAAAGCTGAGCTGATTTCATTTATGATCTTGTCATTGGGGATTCTGAAGTAACAGAAAGCATCCCTGAATAGGCAGGAGTGGTTCTCCCCTCAGAGTAATGTACAGCTTTTATTCATTGTCAGGAGAAATGCTGCTTTAATTGACATAAGTTACTTTTTCCATGACACACAAATATGCTATGGCCAATAGGACTGGTTTTCAGTTAGGACACTTTTCCGAGGTAAATCATGGCAGCATCACTGACAGAAAACTCATTGTTTCCACTTGTTGATACTCTAACATGCTTTGCTTAAGCAATGAGGCTTGCTCTGCAACTGGGCTGTGTGCAGTGCCAACAAAAAACCCATTGACTCTCTTTAACATTTTGGCCTCTTTTGACACTCACTGCAGTCAGTGTTTATGTCTGTGAAAAGTTGCTTTCTCACCAGATCCACTGCACAGACATCTCCCTGTTTGTTTCAATCACTGTCTCTCTTAGCTCATCTGTCAGTGCTGGGAGTTTACTGTGGGCTTTGCAGATGCAGGGTAAGCAGCACAGTAGAAATTCATGTGATAAATAAAGACCTATGACTCATTTGATAGATAAATGTCAAATTAACCATTCACTTAAATAGTAAATCATATTCTATTTTTCATACTTTGGATTCTTGAGTAACTTTTCCATCTTGGTTAGCACTTAGCCACTCAATGGTCCCTGCTTAAAAAGGCAAATGTGTCTTTTTCCAGCGACACAGCTATTCAAACACACACAAGATAAAGTTTGTCCCAAAAGGGGAAGTGACATTTCTGCGGAAAACGAGGCTAAACTGAGCCCTCCGTCCCGCCCTCTTCTTTGGTGAATAAACGAAGAAAAACAGATCACCAATGTGACCCTGCCAACAAAAGCATAGCAAAAAACAAATGTTTGACTACAGATATTGCACTGAGTTAATATTTACAGAGACGAAGAGAGTAAGATCATATGGGGATACATTTGGCTATCCACTATTGTAACGTTCATAAGACACACCTGGAAAATAGCATTATACTAAACCCATGGCTGACACAGGTGGTTTAACAAACTAAAACAGTTTCATTCACAACAAGGCCTCGACAGTCACAGTAAAGTGTGGCTTAAGAGCTTACAGTCTGACCACCTAAAAATAGATAGCAAGCTGGCGTCTTCAGTATTTTAGCTAGCTAGCTTGTTGGCTAAAAGAAGCCCAAACTGGGCTGGGGTCGTGTTTTCTTCGCGCGAATTGGTGTAACTGCTAGCTTTAAGGTTGGGGCGATTCCACTTCGCTTCGTGTTGTCAACACTTGAATACAAAGCAGCATACCAGAAAATGAACACAGCTCTGACTAAGTGTAGCTTCCCTGCCAATCACGTTGGATCAGGATTAACGATAAGGGGGATGTTTATCGTCAACAGACACAGCGTTTTAACACAAGGCCACTGGGCAGTTTAGTTCGCTTACGCTGTAAATAATATGATAATAAGGGGAGATCGGGTCTGTAAAATAACGCATACCAGGAGACACCACATAACGTAACAATGTAACGGTGTGGAGTTTGAGCTAACGTTACAGCAGGACCAACAGATACCTCACCGCGGCTTGTATCCAGCGTTAACGTTAAACAAAACATCACCACAAAGGGCAAACGAGGCCTCTAGCCCTCTTCGCCTGTAACAAAGGACTAATGCGTTAAACATGTGTGTTTATTACCTTATCGTCGAAATGTTGAAGGACTTCTGTTAGTGGTGGTTATCGCCGCAATGTGGCAAGAATCCCTCTGTGAGTCTGTCCGGTGTTTTCATGGGAGGCGGTTTGTGACTGGAGAAGCGGGGAGTTCCCTTCACGACGTCACACGTGCTACCTTTGGGTACAACCAGAAAAGCCGTACATTCTAATTCCCACCCGACACATTTCTGAATAAGAACTCCTGCCAGGGCATAAACTCGTATTTCATGATGAAAAACACCCACACGACCCTTTCATCCAGAGCCGTAATTTATAACAATTTGGTTGTAAAAAAAAAAAAAGTCCCCTTCAGCCTATAATTACATTTTGACAACTCTGATGCCGGAGCATAGAGAGAGCATGTGAATGCAGCAAATGTGACAACTACGCAGAAAATGCAGCGTTGGAGTAGCACGAGCTAACCTCTCAATGCCTTCTCTGAAGCCACCTATTGGTGAAGGCTTGAAAATAAGTAAATGTGAAAAGGGGGAAGCATGAATGACTGAGATAAGACCATAAATTCATTTTATATATTCAAAATGAATTAAGATTAAAAAAATGAATAAAAATAAAAATCACAACATCATTAAACTCCCAGAATCCAGCGAGACTTACACATTATGTAGTAAATATTGAAATGGTAGGAATGGAGCTCATTTAAACAAATATTCCAAAGCAAAATTTCAACCAAGTAATCAACATTATTTTCTATGCCAAACAATCTTTTACTGTAAAATTATTTCAGACAATTACTATTAAACCAGTGAAATGAGAAGCAAATAAAATGCTAAGACTTTTTTGTTGAGAAATAATAATTAAAAAAAATAAACTCATTAGGGATGTGGGAGAAATTTTCAAAAAAATATTGTAGCTTCTTTGATGTTACATATGAGTCTATACTTCTTGAAAAGGCTGGATAATCCAGTTGCCATACCACTGATACCAACTGAGTACATTGTCTTCTATTTTCATGTACTGTTCTTAAATCACATACCCCCTTTGACTGATATATGACTCAATCACAGATCAGCACCTGATCTCTTTTATTCATCTCTTATGGTGTTATCAGTTTAACCTGAAATTGTTTGTCCCAGACCTGTAGAGGTGTTAAGATAACATGAAAACTCAAAAACCCAGCACAGGCTCTCCCCTACTGTCTGAGGAAAGCCTTCAGAATGAGAGGGGAAACTCAAATAACTGATTGCTGCTGATTGTCTCATTTGTTTGAGTGTTTTTTTTTTTCTTTCCTTTTTTTTTCTTTTCTTTTTTAGCTCAGTCAGATAACTTGTATTATTTTCAGTCTGCTTCAAAACCACTTAAAACATCTGGTCATAGATTCAGTGCTTTATGGTTCATGTTTAGACATGAATTGAGAACTACACCTGAAATTCATTTTTTTAGGATTTTTTTAAAGTCAGTTACATGTGATTTTGAAAAATTTGTATAAATTTCTGGAAATGTATGCCTATATGTAAGTGCCAAAGTGGTCGAAATATTCATATAGAACATTTAGACTTTTTGGATCAGCAAAAGTGTAATAAGCAACAATTAAAAGATTTTTTTAGTTCAACACTTAAACAGAATTAATCATAAACAGCTTTATCACTGACATACAATGTACAGAAAAGCGGTAAATGAAAGCAACATAGTACCTCATCTTTGATACAGTTTGAAATGGGAAATATGTGACAAATTTGAAGTTTGTGAACAGAAAAACAAATGTGTCTTTTTTTGACCAAGCAGCAGATAAAGATACAAGATGTGTGGTATGCATCTGAATGAGTTCTTACATTTGCTGACATGGTTTACAGGACATTCTGTAAATTTCAAGAAATCTTTAAATCGTATTATTTTCGATTCTTCCTTTAACTTCTTATTTAACCAGTATATTTATGCAAACTCGCAATGTGTTTATTTTAGAAAATGCTGCTGTGGGGTCATTTGGGTAAACACACAGTACTGGACTCTGCTCTGTCCCATTGGTGATGCTTTCACACAGATATTTCAGGTTTGGGCAAGTTTTAGTGTCAGCTGCTTTTTAGGCCTTTTCTCCGGTGGTCATGCTGATTTTTCTCTTCCTTTTTCTCTTCTCCACTTTCCTTCACTGTGTGAACACTGAGGGAAAGACAAGTGTGCCAGCAATTGCCAAATATTTCAACACAAAAGGAAGGTATGAGGAAGTAAACCCTTATCTGATAGAGGATATATTGGCTGTGAACACATCTGTTTTGCAGCCTCCATCTGCACAATGTCGAGAAATCCATCTGACGGCCATTATTAGACATGGGACCAGGTACCCCACAGCTAAAAACATCAAGGAGATGCAGCAGCTCTACAACATTGTTTTGTATAATGCAACAGATAAACACATGTGGCTGCAGGAGATCCAGACCCAGTGGACGATGTGGTACACAGAGGACATGGACGGCAGACTCGTCCAGAAAGGAAGAGATGACCTCAAGCATCTAGCTGTCAGACTGTCAAAGCTGTTCCCCTCACTGATCTCAGAGGAGAAGCTTCGAAGTGGACTCATCAAATTCATAACCAGCTCGAAACACAGGTGTGTCGACAGCATGCTGTCCTTTAAGGCAGGACTGACAGAGCAGTGGGCCATTAAAGGTACAGGTATGATGATTTGATTATGAATTTTCATTGTAGCTCACTTGCATTAAAACCTGCTGCTTTCTGTTGTTCCAGATCAAGAATTTGACCATGCAGTGAACGATGCCCTCATGAGGTTTTTTGACCTGTGCACCAGATTTGTGGAAGAAGTTGATAAAAACGCCTCAGCTGTGGAAGAGGTGGAAAAGTTCAAGCAGGGACCAGAGATGAGGAGAGTGCAGCAGAAGATTGCAGACCGTCTTGGAGTGCCTTACAGCCTCATCACTCATGGTTGTAGTTGCAGAAACACTTCCATATAACCATTTGAGTGTGTTTGCAGTTTGTTTATCACAACACAGATACCAGTCCAGTAGGTGGAGCTATTTTCATATTGTGCAGTTGTAAAGCCTCTACTTGTATTGAAATACATATCAGGCCTAGTTAAGCCTAAAACATTGGTGGATGACAGTACAAGCAACTGTTGTGTATCGAGACGTTAGAATAGTTTCCTGTGTTTGCAATGAGAGTGTGTCTGCTCACAGTGGTTTTTGTTTATTCTGAAAGGATGTCACATGTCTGGTGTGTCAGGTTTTGAAATGGTTCTGTGTCCATTGTTTTATTCTAATTCAAACTAAACAATTACTCCTATCCTCATCTACAGATTTGGCAGAGGCAGCGTTTTATTTGTGTGCTTATGAATTTGCAATCAAGGAGTTGAATTCCCCCTGGTGTCAGCTTTTTGATGAGGACGATGCAAAGGTAGGAGAAACTGGGGGTGGTTAGATGGTGGATAGTTGGGTGGTTTTAAAGCTGGCTGTGTTTTTCTCGAGTCTGTTATCAATTAGCCAAGAAAAAGATGAGCTGCTTGTTCAACAGGCAATATTAATTTGTCATTTGTGTCTTTATTTTTTTGGTTTTGGTAAAATGATTTAGAGTAAAATGAACATCACTAAAATTGCTTCAGTATCCAAACCTCTATTTTTGGCAGAAAATGTGTGCACTGTTTTGTTTTAACAAGTATGTTTATTTATCGAGCTCTCTGCAAGTAACAAGATGTACTTGGACTTGTGCAAATATTGCTCAAACTTATCCCAAGCTAGTCTCCCAAAACATTTAAAAGTTGAAAGACAGAAACAGCCTGTCTTTTTCAGGGATAAGTTTAAGGTTAATGTTTCCATTATGTTACAACATCCTAATGAGGTACTCACTGGCATGTAGGGTCAAATGGGGTTGAAAGAATCCATAGAAACAAGTACAGCTACTGAGTCCAAAACAAACAAGACAAAGCAAACAAAAATGTCAATCTTATCTAGGTCAGAGGTACTGTGCACTTTTAAATCTTCCAAATATCCTAAAGAAAAGAGAAGAGGGCTTTGATGAATTTATAAAGCAAAAACAACAACAATAATGTGTTTCCTTCTCTGTTTTCTCTTCATTCATTGACAAAGCCCTTGTCATCATGAGTCAAAGAAAGAGCAATAGAGTCTTGTGTTTCACGTTGACCTGACATTCTGACCTGAAATGTCATCTCATAGACTGTTCAACTAACTCTCATGGGATGCTATTCTTAAGAGTCTTTCCTTAAAGTACACCCACATACAGTTATCTTTGAGCTACATCTGCCCTAACAGGTGATGGAGTATGCGAGTGACTTGAGGGAATTCTGGAAAAGAGGTTACGGTCATGACATCAACAGCAAGTCAAGCTGCAACCTCTTTCATGATTTGACTGATCGACTGGACAAAGCAGCAAGAGAAAAAAAGTATGTGAAATATATGGTGTCCATACAAAGGCTGTGATGAAAATCTTTGGTGCCAGTTACAAGTGCCACTTTATGTCCAAGGTTTTTGTCTGAGTAAGTTTGTTAAACCGTGTTTGTCCTGTCAGGTTGGGCCAGCAGGTGACTGAAGCTGTGACCATCCAGGTGGGCCATGCAGACACCCTCCTTCCTCTGCTTACCCTAATGGGTTTTTTCAAGGACAATGACACCCTGACCTCCACTAACTACGCCACACAGACACATCGCACCTTCCGCACCAGTCACATGTTGCCTTACGCAGCTAACTTTCTCCTGGTGCTGTATGACTGTGGGAATGGTGACCTGAGACTGCAGCCACTGCTTAATGAGAAGCCTGTGACTTTCCCTGGTTTGTCTGAGATCTCCATGCTGCCCTATCAGGAAGTCAGGGAGCGCTACAGGGAACTGCTTCAAGGCTGTGACTTTGAGACTGAGTGTCAGATAATGGACTAGGTGCTTCTTTTTGAGACACAGGGGATGCACTTGTACCATTCCTTCCTTATTGCAAATTTGTTTTTCTTTTCTTTTCTTTTTGATCCATACTCAGATATGATACAGGATACGAGAACACTGATGATTAATGATAGTGTAACAAAACTGAATGTTCTTTTTTATTTCCATATATAATGATGTTCAAGTAACTGAAGCTGATTTTCTTAATTACATGTTCTCTTACTTGTTATTCTGTCTCATTCACCTCTTTTTAGACACAGGCAAGTTAAAAAAAATAGAGGCTGGAAGTTTAACAAACTCAAAATCTAGTTTTTCAATTACAATAAGTGCAAGCACTAATGTCATATGAAGTGCAGCCTTGACACTTGCTTTTTGTTTTTTTTTAGCTGTTGAGGAAGATCATGGTGATTGCTATTTACAAAAAGCTTCAGAAAACAAACAAAAAAACAAATGTTATAAAAGGACTTCAAAAAAGTCTTTGTCGTCTTTTGTATTTATACTACAATTATGTGATAATGATTTTAACCCTATGGCTCACCATGGCTCAGCTGTTGAGTAACTTGTGTGTCAGAAGTTATGTTTGTTTGCTGGTTTGATTAATACATGTGCAAGACAAGAGTCCCAACCTATACTACCATGACAAATCATGCTGTATGTACAACAGAGTTATGCAATATTACATTCTAAATGCAAGCGTTTACTGCAAAGCAGGATGGATCATGGGTTAATGGTTAACACAGGCATGTGTCCAAGAATATCATGGTCCTTGGTCTGATGGAGATCAGATTCTAGTCTGAGAAGTTACAGAGAGCTGAATTTTTCAAAATAATATTATATATAGGTAATGACTTTGTTTTATTGCATGTCAAGTGATAACTTCTAAATAGTAGTGATATAGTACTTATCCACCAACTGATCCACTGAAGAATACTGGATAATTTCTCATAGAAATTTGATTTGATTTTTTAACTGTAAAGTGAACTTGCGTGTCCAGAAAGGTGCTTTTAAATAAATTGTATTATATTTTATATATATATATATATATATATATATATATATATATATATATATATATATATATATATATATATATATATATATATATATATATATATATATATATATATATATAAATATAAATAATAATAATAATAATAAATAATAATAATAATAATAATAAAATAATAATAAAAATTCTTCAAACATGAAGAAATAATCTTGTACTTTAAAATACTTTTTGAAGGGCTTTTCAACCATGGGCAGACACTTCTGCTAAAAATGAATGGGGAAAATATTCAGTTCACGCATGTAAATACTGAGTCTTAAAACTGTCTTAAAGATATGAATATGGCCCTACCAAATAAATGTAACAGCACAGAAAAAGATAATGAAAAATCGAGTCGTCTAAAATTTGGGGGGAATTGTGGCCACATTGGCCCTCCATAGCCAAGCCCCCACGACTTACGTCACTCAGTTTTGGGAAGTTTGGTGTGCACGAGGCCATGTTCAACCCAAGCTACATCATCATGCCGACTTGGAAAGCATGTTTTATTTACTTCACTACTGTAGTATGTTTTTGCTACTGTCTGCGTAACGATGTGGACCTTGAGGACAAACCAAACATACCAGCAATCGCCAAATATTTCAGCACGAAAGGGAGGTACGAGGAAGTGAACCCATATCTCATAGAGGACATATTGGCTGTAAACAAATCTATCTTGCAGCCTCCATCCGCGCAATGTCGAGAAATCCATCTGACGGCTATTATCAGACATGGGACAAGGTACCCTACGGTGAAAAACGTGAAGAAAATGCAAAAGCTCCACGAGCTGGTGAAGAGCAGCGCCTCAGGTAAACAAAGCTGGCTGCGGGAGATCCAGACCCAGTGGACGATGTGGTACACAGAGGACATGGACGGCAGACTCGTCCAGAAAGGAGTGAATGATCACAAGCATCTAGCTGTCAGACTGTCAAAGCTGTTCCCCTCACTAATCTCAGAGGAGAAGCTTCGAGGTGGACTCATCAAATTCATAACCAGCTCGAAACACAGGTGTGTCAACAGCACGCTGTCCTTCAAGGCAGGACTGACAGAGCAGTGGGCCATAAAAGGTACCAGAATGATAATATGAGAAATGCCACTTGTGTATTCCCCCTATCATCTACATTTCCCGTGTTATTTGCATCTTTCTTTGTACCTAGATCAGGAGTTTGAGCACGCAGTGAACGATGCCCTCATGAGGTTTTTTGACCAGTGCACCAGATTTGTGGAGGAAGTCGATAGCAACCCCTCAGCTTTGTCTGAGCTGGATAAATTCAAGCAGGGACCAGAAATGAGGAGAGTTGAAGAGAAGATTGCAGACCGCCTCAATGTACCTTACAATGCTATATCAGATGGTAAGTAAAGTTGTTCAGGTAATAAAAAAAAACATCAGGTACAACATTGTAAAAGGCAAAAGTTCAGCTTTATTTGTAGTGTTCAGTTTAGGATTGCAAAATGAAATGCAGCTACTGCTTCCTCATACTTCAACTAAAAAAAAAAACAAATGAATTAAATTATACACAATTCCAAAGTACATTTGGCCAAAAAGTTATATGTGTGGTTACACATAAACTCTGACAATAAAATCCATCCACCTTATAGGTGTGGCATGGCACGAAAGGATGCTAAAATGTCACGTTGATTACTTAGTAAACATGTTGGGCTGCTTACAGTAAAGCTCCATGTGAAGTTTGATCACTGGAGACTGTAAAAAAACAAGGTTAAGGGTACACACATCCTGATTTTTTATAAGCACTGGATCAAAAATTATACCACACAAGACAATGCCAAAGATGTAGCAAGTACTTGGAGTGTGTGAACTTTGCACTGCAGGTGTGTTCACCATCCAATGTAAATTAGTTTTCATTTTACCACCATGAGCTGTCCTCAGTGTTGTTTCAAAGACTTGGTACTGCATGGAACCGTCCTCCCAACTACAGACAGCAAGTAACCAGACCAGATGTCTTGGCATTTTAAATAAAACACATTAAAAAGTGAAATAAAGCTTCACGGTTTCTGCCAATAGTACACAGATCCTGTTCTCTTCTGTTCAAATAACAACACTGAAGCGCAGGTGTCTCCCCTCATTTGACATTAGGCAGTGCAGTTCAATATATGCTGACTTTATCGCCATTTGTGGAGTCTTTTGTCTTTACTGGTTGAAAGTTAACTGTTACTAACTTCCCTTTCGGAAGTCTCACTGATTCCTCAGACTCACAAAGAATTTTGACTCAGCTGAGGGTTTGTAGCTGTTTCAACATGTATGTATCATGACTTCTCACACTGCCCACATTCACTTCCCATTTTTGTTTTTTCATATCACTCTTTAGAAAGCTTTTTCCCACCTCTGCATAACTTATTTACCTGTTTTTGTTATTGTCTGTTGTTGGTTGCTAGTAACTTTAGGCAGTTTTAACTATCAGTTGTGGAGCGTGGAGGTCATGAGCTGTGGATAGGTTTTCTTTTAGATACTTAGTATCAGATAGTTGTTTTTTTTTTTCTTCTAATCATGGTTGTTTAGCTTGGCTATTGAGTGTTCTGTACTATAAATGCATTCATACACTAAAATCATCAGAATTGATTTGGGCTAGTGTAACAATATATTCATCTTAAATGAATGAATAGGTCTAAATATGCTTTCCAGGTATATTACTTACTGCTAAAAAGCAACCTGTGATAGTTTAAATATTTCTGTGTTTGATTTGTTCTATACCCAAGTGCTGAAGATGGTGACTTTTCATTTCATACTTCACTGAGTTTACTCTAAATTTCTTTTAAGTGTTTTAGTTTATAAAACATATAGTAAAAGATGTTGATGTTGATGTTGATAGCAAAAGATGATGTTGATGCCCAATTTAAATCCATTCTTTGTTTCCTTTTAAACCTCTACTTTCTTATTTATAAAATTATGTGTGCATCAGCAAAGAAAGCACATACATCTCTCAAATCAAATGAAGGACACACAAGCAGCCAAAAACAAAATGTTCAGCATATTTTGGTTAACCGTAGTGTTTAAACAGTAACAGTAGAGGGAGCTGTTTTCTGTTACAAAATTAATGAAGCTCTGTTAAAGTGCTGCAAAACACTACTGCCCTAATTTGTGACCTTGACACAGCCTGGCGTGGGAGTAATTTGTCACTGTCCACTGTTTATTTTAAAAGCTTCCTGGCTTTTCTGAAGTCACTACTTATTAACCTTTTATTGTAACTTTCTCCCCCAGATATGGCTGAAGCTGCGTTTTACTTATGTGCTTATGAGTTTGCGATCAAAACCATTAATTCCCCCTGGTGTCAGCTTTTCGATGAGGTGGATGCACAGGTATGGGTTTCTGCTTCATAATGATTTTGATTTAACATGCCAGCTTTGTCATATGCCCATCAGTCAGTAAACGTGAGACAACGACATAAAAGTTTGAAAATAAGTAACCAGAGGTTCTCATTGTAAAGAGTTTATCTGATTATTTCTAACAGTGTGAACACATCCTGCACTGCACACGGTGTCTAAATTTGACAAAGTTCCCAATGTGTGCACAGGGTGTTCTGTTGTTGTACATGAGTAAATAGCTGGTGAAACTTTTTGTGATGCATCACTGTGAGTCAGCAACATACAGAAACACAGGAAAAAATAAAATCAAAACAGAATGTGAAGTAAAAAAAAAAAAAAAAATAGTAATTAAGGCTTTTTGTATGCGTACTACAGAAGGTATTATTCATGTCACAAAGAATGTTTTGTGTCTTATGTTACAAGCTGACCTAAAGGTAAGCTAGCCTGAAATGTGACCTCAAATTTGAACACAGATGATTATCTCTCTTTAGTCTTCACTAAACTCCCATCTTCCCATTCAGACTATCAATGACAGGTACTTTTGGATTCAACAGGTGATGGAGTATGCAAATGACCTGAAGCAGTTCTGGAAAAGAGGCTATGGTTATGATATAAACAGTAAGTCAAGCTGCATCCTTTTCCACGATGTGTTCAGTCGACTGGACAAGGCAGCCAGTGAAAACAAGTGAGTAAAAGTGAAATGTCTCTGGTACACATAAGCAGAGGTTTGCCTTCGGTTTTTCCTTAGTATTCCTATTATTCTATCTCTGCTTTGAGATAAATTGAGAGCATTTGTTTTTACCAACGGTAAAATAGTGCAAGGTATTGGTTAGAGTTTATTTTCACCTGTGGATGAACACATCTGGTGCTCTTGTTATTAATTATAGCTGGACAGTATATGTGAAATTAACTCAAAATATACCAAAGTTTCTTTGCTCATCAATACATGGTATATATTTTAACTGCCAGGGTATCTCAGCCCTGATGATGATCTCATCTCAGAACTGTGGGAGTTCTTTTGTGTTTTTTTAACTTAACTTTGTGTATAGATATCTACCTGACAGTACTAGAACATTAAGAGACTTTTATTAATGCATTAAAATGTCATTCAAATTGAGAAGCCCAAGCTTTGTTAGCATGCATTAACAGATACACTGGCATTCCATGCTCTGTGTGTTTTATAGCAGGTAGATTAAAGTAGTGAAGTATACTGTGACCTTCTGCAAAACAACACACTTGACCGGGTTTGTATTCCGATCCATGTTTCTGCTACTGTGAGAACACGACAGTGAGCTGCCCAGTTGTTGTTTTTTTATAGTGACATTAAAACAACATAGAATTATTGAGCACCTGCTACAATATTTGTATTAGGGAGACTTGTCTGAAAGTACAACTATCTTGCTCATCTAGAAGGAGGGTTCACACTGTAGACAACTCTTCTTAGAAGTTAATGTATTGCTAACCTTGTTCTTTTTATCACACATTAATGACAAAAAATACAAAGTTCCCAGTGGTAAGCTGTGCATATAATACTAACATAGAAATGTAGTTCAGTTCATTAAAGATTTAAGCTAAGTAAGTTAAAAATGTAATTTTTAGATAACTTCTCAAAGGTTAACACGCAGTTCCTAAGATGTACTTCATGTCCTTGCCCCAATAACAAATAGCTTATAATTTAACTCCAAGTTACAAAAGTTGTAGGGTTTCAAGAGTAAGGTTGAGGAAGGCTTTAAAAGTGAATGATCCATAATAAGAGCGTTTAGAAGTGCAAAAACAAGCTTTTTATCGCTAGATAGTAATCTGGAACATTATAGTTGTGTAAAACCTTAAATCGAATCATCATCATTGACTTGTTTTACAATTTTCATCATGATTATCTGCTTTCCATTAATCCATAAGTTATGCTTTTAAATATCTGTTGTTAAGACTACAGTAGATCAGAAACAGTAAAACATTGTTTTTGTGGGACCATCACTCCAAAGTCTTAAAACATAGTAATGATTTTATAAAAATGTAAACCATTCATTTATGAAGCTGAAGCCATTGATGGTTAGGCATATTATAAATTATTAAATGCTGCTGTTTCAGCACCATATTCTTCTGTCCTGTCAGGTTGGGCCAGCAGGTGACTGAAGCTGTGACCATCCAGGTGGGCCATGCAGAGACCCTCCTTCCCCTGCTCACTCTCCTGGGCTTCTCCAAGGACAATGACACCCTGACCTCCACTAACTACGCCACACAGACACATCGCACCTTCCGCACCAGTCACATGTTGCCTTACGCAGCTAACTTACTCCTGGTGCTGTATGACTGTGGGAATGGTGACCTGAGACTGCAGCCACTGCTCAATGAGAAGCCTGTGACTTTCCCTGGTTTGACAGAGGCCTCCATGCCGCTCTATCAGGAAGTCAGGAAGCGCTACAGGGAACTGCTTCAAGGCTGTGATTTTGAGACTGAGTGTCAGCTGTTTTCAAGTCCCTCTTAAAAAGACTGTAAAGTCTTTTGAAAATAAAAATAGGGCTTTATTGAGTTGCATCAGCAATTGTGCTGCAACATTTTCAGCATCTTAGCCTTAATGCTTACTATGCAAACACAAAGGTATTATTCCACTTTGCCTTTTAGAATCTAGCATTTTATTTTTTGGTAAAAGAGCAGGCTATCTCTGGAGAACTGCACACAAACTTAAGTGTAATAGTGTTATTGGTGCAGTATTATTGTAAAGCTTCTTGAAATGATTGCACAAGTTCAAGCAGGAAACAGACTATCTTTTACTTGTGCACATCTGCAATAATGTGCATAGGAAGTGATGAAATTTAGACCCATCACTCGGCTGTTTCCTGATCTCTAAGAATCACTGATGACTGTATGATAGTATTTATCAGTTAGCAAGTGTTCTTGCAAAACCCAAATTAGTTACCCCTTTTGAAGTGAGTCAAAATTTGTATTTTGTATGTTGTATTGTAAGTTGTATGTTCTGTGTACAAGCATAATTGGTAGCATTTGTGGCATGACAGAGATTTATGCCATTGCAGCTTGACAGAAACATTTCATTTAGATGTGTTATCAGCTATTGGTTTGCTTTGCTCTAAGTAACCACTTGCTTCAATGACATTGATGATTCATTGGTATCAGTAATTGTGTCATGATATCAGTAGCTCGTTGCCTTACCACGGCCCCGCTTTGTGACTTTTCTTGCTTTTAATCAGGATAGACGTGTTTCCGGGAGTCTATGTCACCTGTCTGACATAGACTTTTTAGGCAAGTCTGTTTGGTACCAAATTTATAAATTGCTACAAAGGACTTAATTTGTGGTAAACTATTTATTAATATCTCAAATTAATTACACTGTGGGTTTTACTGTTGAGCTATAATTAAGGGTTATCTTTACTCAGTGAATGGCAAATATTGAACATTCAAGTGCCAAGTTGAGGCAACTCTTGGGGTTGCTATATCTCATTTTGCCCATTGCAAGAACCCCCAAGAGGACTTTTTTTGAATCAGGGCTTTTGTCCAAACCATGATTAAATTTCAAATTTTAGAGAGAGTATACTGTAAGCCTATTGGTGATAACAACATCGATATCCAGCTTCGTCCGTTGCAACTGTTGTGCTTTTACTGTCTTAACGTTCTTGTTTTATAGCAATGTATTCTTAATATGTTCTGGTTTCATTTCTCTGTTCAAACGGCAACTTCCCCCTTTTAGGCTACATGTAAAACGTCAAAATTGGGGATCAACGACTTAAAAATCGCTGTAGCTCCACATTTGTTGAATAGTAATGCCGTGTTCTTTGTTGACGGTTTATTTGGCAAAGTAGTACGTCTGTACTTGACATAACACCAAGCAGGAAACAGTTCTTAGCTTTCAGCCATTTTTTTCTGGATAAAATTAAGCTAGTTTTTATTAATCTAGTTCAACTTTACCGTTACTACGCAACGACCAAGGCAGTAGATGAAATGAGCTGCTGTGTTTTGGATGCTTTCAGGTTTCCATCTGAAATAAAATGTATGGAATAAGACACTAATTTCTGTTTTCAGAAAAGTCTTCAATGTGATAGTTGTGTGATGAACATGATGTCCAAACTCCGGCCAAGCGCTGCCGGCTTCAATGTTCGGCCCCGTTGTGTCGTTATGCTTGAGTATTGGCTGGTAAACGGCAAATTATGCAGATTCCTGGACGTCGAAGGAGGAGGGCTGGAGGCTGGGCCAGAGGAATGCTACGTGTCTTGGAAGTCCCTTTTAAACCCCCTCGTCTTCTTCGAGTGCTCCAGCCAAAAGTTTGGAGGCTACAACTCGGGCGACCGGCGGCAGACTTCTTCATCTTCCCAGGCCTGTGAGTGTGTGAAGCGGACTTGTCCGGTGTTCTGTAGTCCGTCGGTGGTGTTACACTCGTGGGAAAATGTCCGGAGTGAAAAAGCTTTGCACGGTAAGTTGATGTTAAGATAACGGGGAGGAGAGAGGAACCAGTGAAATTCAAGCTGTCATCAGATTTGAGCCTTAAATGTTTGTGTAAAGTGCAGCGGAGTGTGAGTAATCCGCCAGCGCCCGAGACGAAGCGCTAAAAC
This sequence comes from Halichoeres trimaculatus, assembly GCF_033239565.1. Lineage (NCBI taxonomy): Eukaryota > Metazoa > Chordata > Actinopteri > Labriformes > Labridae > Halichoeres > Halichoeres trimaculatus. The sequence continues at coordinate 25,264,387 of NW_027437186.1, read as the reverse complement.
TCCTCCCAAGTATGTCTCAGACGTGTTAATGCACAGTTATAACACTGAGACGATCCGCTATGCCCCCTGAGTTATGGTCTTAAAATGATAAATCAGCTCAGAAACGCCGACCACAAGACTGGATTATCCCTTCAAACTAACCACTGGATTTTGTTTTGAAAATCTACTCTCCTAAAACTCTCCTTCCACTTGTCTGCCGTGGTACACTTTCCTCCAGGTGTGATGGTTACAGCCTTGACTCTGAATAGGCCGGTTGTTGTAGTAACGCTTCCATGTCAATTTAGCCCATTCATAAGGTAGGCTGACTTGAAAGGGGGAGAAAGGAGCCACTGTGAAACGACAGGCTGATGCTGCACAGGAATGCTGCTAACTTTGAGACCATATGCAGAATTATCCTGAGAATGAGCTAGTGAGAAATCAGAGGAAATACCACCGTAAGCTCACACTGTATTCATCATGCAGAAGCCTGTCATGTGTTCTGTGTTCCATTCATTGAAGGTATGCACTGCTGCAGACAGTGGATGCTAACACCATAACAGTAAAAGAAAAAGAACATCTGTTTGTAACTAAAACAGCCACTTCAGAAGAAAAACATGCTGCATCTGTTATTTATGATTGTTTATTAGCTATTTTTGGGATTCTTGACTGTACTAATATGACCAAACAATTATGTAAAAGCAGAATCTTCTCTATGTTTCAGATATTTTGAAGAACAAATGATGAAATAATGGAGGACAAGCTTCTTATAATAAAAATAGTCAGCATATGCTACCCTAAAATAATATTAACCGAGAAAAAAAGATTTAAGATGGTGCAAAAAAAGAGAAGGTGAGACACATTAAGTTTTCTTAGATTGACTTTATGGCACATGCCTTACACAAAGATACAGTTAAAAATAGCTATGTGACAGTGTAATGAATAAAAAAACAAAAGGTTGTTATTACAAAGCAAGGAGGCTAAAGCAATCCTAAAAATGTAATATTTTTTTTTATTATGTATCTGGAATCATGACAGTGCACTGACTCTAAAAAGACATCATGTTCTCATCACAGAGGATGGGAGGAGGAGAGGATCAGGAGTAATGTGCTGGCAGTGTGAGTCTGTCACGGAAGAAGAGAAAATGCCTTTGACTTTTGGAAGAATAGTGCTGTTACCCACAAAGTAGAGCCTAATGTCATATGGGAAGTATTATAGTCATTAATCTGGCGTGTGACTTATTTCTTTCTCTAGCTGAGAGTTGGAGCAGGGGGTGACTTTGACTTAGTAGTACAAAGCTGCCTGGTGACAGTGCATTTACATCCTGAGTGTGGGACTTCAGTATCTTCAGTTATTACTCTAACTTAAAGATGCAAAGGTGAGAATGCAACGAGAGGTGACATGGGATGGGTGTGGGAGGGAAGGAAGAGTGGATGCAGAGGGCCAACGTGTGGGCACGATCACTGCCACATCATCGCTGGGCTGCAGGCAGCACACTGGACACATTGTCCCCTTAGTCCTCTCCCTTCCTCCATGCCACCCTCCCCCTTTTACCCCTCCTTTCTAAGAGTCAATACAGCCCCATTTATTCACAGCCTGGTCCACATTTACACTTTGAACAGGGCATGGAAAAATGGCCTTACGATTACTATATGAAGTAACATGCAGATAAAGTGACATATCAAGGTCCTGTTTTGCATTTTCATCCAGCTACCTCTACTTAAAGCCATTATTTATTGTGCTTCAGTCTAAGCCTGTCTTCTTGTATTGTAGGATCTCAACAGGTCGACTAATGTAGTGTACCAGGCCCATCATGTCAGCAGGAGCAAGAGGGGACAGGTGGTAGGGACCAGAGGAGGCTTCAGGGGCTGCACCATCTGGCTCACAGGTACATCTTCATAGTCAACCTGCTAGATCTTTTATAGACCATCACCTTTTCAGACTCAGTACTTAGCTGACATGTCCTATCACTGTTTTTTATTAAAAAAGGTCTGTCAGGAGCTGGAAAGACAACCATCAGTTTTGCCCTGGAAGAGTTTCTCGTGTCCCATGCGATCCCCTGCTACTCGCTAGATGGGGACAACATACGCCACGGCCTGAACAAGAATCTCGGCTTCTCTGCACAGGACCGTGAGGAAAATATCCGTCGAATCGCTGAGGTGTCTAGACTGTTTGCCGATGCTGGACTGGTGTGCATCACCAGTTTCATTTCTCCCTTCACAAAGGTTGGAAAGTAACTACAGTTTTTGACTGCAAGTATCATTTTGTTTTTGACTATGTGGTTTAAATATTTGTACTTTTCTCTTCTATAGGATCGTGAGGAGGCAAGAAAAGTCCATACAAGTGCTGGGCTGCCGTTTTTTGAGGTGTTTGTTCATGCTCCTCTAGAGGTGTGTGAGAGCAGGGATGTAAAAGGGCTTTACAAGAAGGCTCGTGCAGGAGAGATCAAAGGTGTGTGTGCCTGTGTTCAGGTCACGTACTGTCCTAATAATTTTCTGCATGCTGCCACTCCTTCATCAACATACTAGTCTAACCTTTACTTATTTTATGTTCTAACAATTTTTGCTAGGTTTCACTGGGATTGACTCTGAGTATGAGCGGCCTGAGGCTCCAGATCTTGTACTGAAAACTGGAGAGCTCACAGTGAATGAGTGCCTCCACCAAGTATTGGAGCTGCTCAGGGAACGGGTGGGTGAAACAGACCAGAATGTTGTTTTTTTCAGCCAAAGATTATTGAACAAACCATCAAAAATGTGTCTAGTTTTCTATGACAGAATGATTCTGCTGCACTGTATGTGCCAAGTAACACACAGGACATCATCATCCATCATGACTGACAAATCCTGATACCAATTAGCCTGACTATACACCCATGTTTTAACGTGCAGCTCCAGTAATGGAGCACATGTTTTATTGTCTGGGATAAGCTGAACCAAAAAGCCAAACATTTACTTTTGATAGATGATTGGAGATCTCGGTGTTCTTTGTTACCTATAAGGGGAGGGGTTAGTGAAAATCAGTGAGAGACAAAGAACACCATGGTGACCATTGGATGTTGAGTGGTTGTGCCAGGCTGAATGACACGGCTGATTCCGCTGGAGAAAGCAGGATGAGAGTTGGATTTACCTGCACTTAGGTCCGTGTTGACTGTTCAATGACATCCAAGCATGCATAGGTGTAACAGATCACGGATACATTTACAGGATACACAGGGTGTAACTAAGCATCTGATGCCAATTCACTAGTTATACTAAAGTACATAGCACATTAGGTCTAACTAAATGTCAAACGTTTTTTGTTATCACAGGGTTCAGCTCACTTAATAAAATAGTCATTACAGAAACATAATTATGCCTCTGTCAACAACCTAGTTTGTACAATGGACTTGAGTGTTTGCTTTGCCAAACAAACATCAAATGCAAAGCAGGTGTGCCCTTTTTAATTGTAACTGGCATGCGCTGTTTACCTGGCTTCATCTCTGGGACACTATTGCTTAAGATAAAACTGGACATGAGGCAGTCAAAGTAAAGCAACCAAAGCTTTTGTTAGCTTCTTGAATCCAATGTCACCAATTCTCAGTGCTTCTGTGAGGAACTCTTATCGGTTGCTCAAAGCAATGCCTGTTTGTCACGTCATAGCTTACTTTATTCTGTACATGTTTGAGTAATGTTTTGCGTCAAGACAAAACGCTCTGTGTCCATTATGGCAGTCAAACATATATCTCTTACTGTGAATATTGGAAAAAGCAATTGAACTGTTTTTTGTTTTGTTTTGTTTTGTTTTTTTTGCTGCTGTCTGTTGACTAGCTCAACACATTTCCCCTTACAGTGGCGAGGCTTCAAAAAATTACAGTATTTAAATAGTCTTGACATTGATTGCCTTTTTTCATGTAGGTCTCAAAAAGGAAACACTGTTTGTGGGAGTTGGGTAGTGATATTACTCTGGATTAAAAAAGGCACTTGCAAAAAAATCCTGATGTAATAAAAATGGCAGTTATAGATCTATGGTCAAATCAAAAGTTAAAGATACAGTTCAGTTCAAGATTAACATTTATGTAGCCCACCATTAAAAATATTAAGAAATTTTTGTTGAATGAACGGTCATAGTAATTTTCAGTTGTAGTCCCGTAACAGTAACCAGATCCAACTGTAGCAATAACATCACCCTTTCTTTTTTTGTATATAGGATATTGTACCAAGCGAGATCATGGAGGAGGTGAAAGAGCTCTTTGTTCCAGAGAACAAGCTGAATCTCGCTTTGGCTGACGCAAACACGCTTCCCACCATCAGCATCACCAAGGTAACCCACCGCTCCAGTGTATAAGTCTTCTTTTTATCACCCAGCTGATGGACAAGGGGTCAGTACTGGAGGTGGCATGGAGCTGCTCATGATGAGCCCATAAACATTCTCCACTGTTCCCCATGTATTAATGGTCCGCTTTGACTCCCTTGGTGCTAATAAAGACATAAAAACTCACCGACCATTCAGCTCTGCTCCCTGGAGCTAAATGAGGTTTCTAAAACACTTTTCTCAAGGAACAGGGAGAAAAAACACTCTCATGTCTTCATTAAATCATAATTCCCAGTCAAGTATAACCCCAGAACTAAAATAAGTCCAGAACCTGGCCAATCAGTCAAGTTCAAAATAAAAGCTGAAGCGCCACTGTCTTAAAGATGGGAGCATTATAGTTTTCTAAAGTGTCATGTTAACTCTGTGAAAATGGAAACAATGATACATACGTGAAGTGAATCATTTTTAAATACCATCAGTATGGGTAAACCTTAGCTTTTCAGAATAATTAATGCGCAGTGGAAATATCTTCATCATTTAATCCTTTTTGTGATTAGAGATCCTTCTTTGTCTACAGTTGGATTTACAGTGGGTGCAGGTTTTGGCAGAGGGCTGGGCCAGTCCTCTAAAAGGCTTCATGAGAGAGAGGGAGTTCCTTCAGGTCTTACACTTTGGAAACCTCCTTGATGGTAAGAGATAGACGGTCACAGAATCATATTTGCTTTTCTTGCACACACCCTGAGCAAGTTTAGTTGTTAAACTATCCTTGAAGACACAATCTTTTAGATGCTTTTATTATTCTTATAGTGATTTTATTGTAAGAATGAAAAGAAATGTGTTGTGTAAACAGGAAATTCCAAGTCCAGACCTCAAACACATACAAAGGAAGAGGGATGCACCAAATACTTCAAGATTTTCTTATAAATCAAACAATCTTGATCCTTATTACACAAGCACTGCCTTGTGTAAATTGTACTGAAACATTTGAAAGCCTCTGTGAGGCATTTTCAGCTGGTTGTGAAACAGATTAAAATTAAAGCTGACGCCTGTTAATGGCTAACAAGACCATCCACAGTAAGTCTAACCATTTCATTTCAAGTTTTAGGGGACAGATGTCAGACTAGACTAACTGAATTGGAGTTGCTCCAGCATCTAATCTAATCCTTTAATAGATGGCATTTTGTTATATTTTGAAAGTTAATTCTCTGGTTGTTGCTTTAAAATTATTAATTCTAATAAGCTTCTGTAGAGGAGCAAAGTCTGTCAGAACATTGTCAGACAAACTGCTTCTCTTTATTGTCTAAATTGTCTAAAGTCAAGAAAAATCTGTGTGTTTTGTATGTAAAATTTGAACTGATGCCTGTTTGATACCACTGCCTGCTCTTCTGACTTAGGCGGAGCCATCAACCTGACAGTTCCCATTGTCCTGCCTGTCAGCACTGAGATCAAGCAACAGCTGGACGGCTGCTCGGCCATCGCCTTGGTGTATCAGGGTAGACGCGTGGCTATTCTCAGGAATCCAGAGTTCTACGAACACCGCAAGGAGGAGCGATGTGCGAGACAGTGGGGCACCACCTGTCCACAGCACCCTTACATTAAGGTCACATAGCTTTCATTTAATGTCCGACAGTGTCCATAACATGGTCATACTCCTGACAGCATGATCCGCCATCATCTGCATTGTTGACTTTTGCTGTGTCAATATTGAACTTAGGCTATATGATTTGGTGCTTGCAGAGCCCAGATTAAGTTCAAAATAAATATTACACCATCCAGCCCGTTTTCTCACAATGATTTTACCCGGATATAATTAATGATTCCAGCCACAGGTAAACAGCTGAAGAAAAAACATGATGAAAAATGGTGTTCTTTGTTTTTGCAGATGGTAATGGAGGGAGGTGATTGGCTGGTGGGTGGGGACCTGGAGGTTCTGGAGCGGATTAAATGGAATGATGGACTCGACCAGTACCGCCTCACTCCCCATCAGCTCAAGCAGAAGTTCAAAGACATGAAAGCAGGTTTGCATATTGAGTGTTTGTTGATTTGTTGTGTGTGGCTAGTGAGAAATTCGTTTCAGTTTCAGCCATAAAACAACCATCAATGATTATCAGTTTCTTTCAGCTTTGCCCCCTCTATCTTTCAGACAAGCATGAAAAAAGGACCTGACTAGAAATGGTAAATTTAAAGCTGCATGGTGATGTTTGTGACACAACCACCAAGTTTTACTCATGCTCACTTTGATGTGAATGTTGTGTTGAAGATGGAATCACTGAGTAGAGTACGTAACATGTCAGAGTAAAATTTTTTTTTAACCATTTGTCCTACTCTTGAGTTTTGATAGAAGTGAAAGCATGTTCCCACTTGCATCTCTGTCACACTGATGAAATCATGTTATGCTACTGTTCACAAATCCATGAAATGTCAATATACCTGAAGAAAGTCATAGACTTAGCCTGGAACAAACGGAGAAGTTGTTGGGAAAAGTGTCCACTGCAGAGTTGATATGGTTGGGTCAGTCGAGCTGAATACTGTTGCACAAAACAATCCTTCTTCCTTTCATGACCAGTTTTTGATGGTTAATGGACAACAGTGAGGCTCTATACAAAAAGATGAATCAGTGATATTGTGTTTGGCTGAAAAGGTAATACTCGGTCTTAGTCCAATTATGGGATTTGTTGACAGTCAACTGCTGTTATTATTATATGACACCACAGCTTTACCTCAGATAAAAACAGCTATGTGCACTTCATTATATTCTTCTCCATGTTGTTTTCTTTAGATGCTATATTCGCTTTCCAGCTGCGTAATCCAGTCCACAATGGTCACGCCCTCCTGATGCAAGACACCAAGCGGCATCTTCTCGAACGAGGCTACAAGAATCCAGTCCTCCTGCTGCACCCGCTTGGCGGCTGGACCAAGGATGACGATGTTCCTCTGGACTGGCGGATGAAGCAGCATGCTGCTGTATTGGAGGAAGGTGTCCTGGACCCTGCCAACACTATTGTGGCTATTTTCCCCTCACCCATGATGTATGCTGGACCCACAGAGGTGAGAAATTATTATTTTTAGGTCATGGGTCAGGGTCTGCAGACATTTGTGGTTTAATTTGAACTTATATGTCTTTCGATGTCTCCTCAGGTTCAGTGGCACTGCAGAGCCAGAATGATTGCTGGAGCAAATTTCTACATTGTTGGCAGGGATCCTGCTGGCATGCCTCACCCAGAGACCAAAAAGGACCTGTATGAACCCACTCATGGAGGCAAAGTTCTCACCATGGCACCAGGTCTCACCTCTGTGGAGATCATCCCATTCAGAGTGGCTGCCTACAACAAGACTAAAAGGGCTATGGACTTTTACGACAGGGCACAGTGAGTGACAAAAGTTTGGAGCCTGTCTAAGCTGGAATTGGGCACAAGTTGTGTTATTTTCACCAGGCGACACCCATTCGGTTTTACATTTAATCATTTTGTCCTTTTTTACCTTGGGACACTTTCAAGTTGTTCCGTTTTGACCATTGAGACTCTTCATTTACTGTCACAGATGAGAAAGAAATGCAGCAAATCATAAGTTATAGATTCTGATGAGAACTGCTATACTAACATTATAAGTTATAAGGCTTGCTTTTGTAGATGTACTGTATTTGTTTAACTCTCCTGTTTTCCCTTCTTTAGACATGCTGACTTTGAGTTTATATCTGGAACCAGAATGAGGAACATGGCTCGGAGCGGAGAGAACCCCCCAGATGGTTTCATGGCCCCAAAGGCCTGGAAGGTGCTGGTGGAGTACTACACCTCTCTTCAGAAGGACAAGTAACAAACATAGCAATCCGCTGGCCAGTCAACAGCATAAAATAGAAAGGTTTAGTTTTTAAGAGGGTATTTACATAGTCTTTTATTTAATCATGTATAATTATTTACATATAAGGTAATGGATTTTCAACTATTAATGAACAAATCAAATTGTTTTATATAAGTTGTCACCAAACCAAATGAATTATCTGACAGAAGTTAAAATAAAGAGTTTTTACATTTCTATGAAGAATGTGTTTTATAAGTGCACACATATTAACTTAAACAATGTATTTTAATAAATTAAAATCAATTTCATATTCCTTTTTATTATACTTTTTTAGGAGCACATTCCAAGACAGGAACACATTTTTGATATTAAGATGTAATTACCTGAAGGATTTGATGCATTAAAAACATGTAGATTACAATTTTATAGCATCTTGTTGAAAATATTGCCTTTCATGTTATTTGTAAGAGCTAAGTAAGAGTCAGTTGAAGTTATATCACTACCTGCTGTGCCTTGTTTTACATGTATGGATGTTGATTGATTCATCATGTTAATGTTTCATATGATTGTGAAATATAACATAGTTATGAATGTGTTATAATGTGAAAGTAGCCTTACTCTGAAAAATATCAACATTGTTAAACAGAAACTTTTTAAACTTCTGACTGATGTTGGCCTGGAAATGTCTCTGGGAATTGTATGAATGTGTGAAGAGGGCTTGTGCATTCATTTAATAAAGGCTTGCAGTTTCAGGACAACAGAGTTAGTCCATTGCAGCAATCAAATAGCAGATTTGTGACTTTGAATTATTTGTATCTCTATAACGATGAGATATTTTCAATAAGATAAATACTGCCCAGTGTATGACAGATTTAAATGTTTCAAGTGATATGCACTTTCTCATTGCATCTGTGTGCAATGCTGGTTATGCAACATACCTGGCAGTAACTTTTGTCTGTACAAGGTGCACACATTGTGATAGGAGATTGTATGGCTGCAAAACCCAAAGTGCAACACTGCCATCTACTGGCTGAACTGTAAACAAAACGTGAAAGTAATTCATTTAAAATGACTCATTGATACTACTGTTTGTGTATCTGTTAAAAAAAAAAAAAAAGTCTTTACTTTTTTGTTTTAAGATCGAAATAGATTTTTTCAGTTGCTGGGGTGTTCTTTAAAATACTTTGTTTGCTCTGGAAATAGCTGGGTTTCATTCTAGATTACTTCTGCAATCCAGATCTTCTCAAAAAGATCAAGGAGATCATGAGATGCTCTCAAATTACTCTTAAGAGATGGTTAATAGAACTTGAAGGACTGATTAATTTTGCCAGTCATTAAGCTGCAAGGGCTTACTTTTCTTCAGATGAGTGTTCTCCTGTTAGGGGAACCAATCTGTCCTGTAAGAAGCAGATTCCTAATTAGCCCATGGGATCAGATCATTTAATCTGCAATGTTCCAGGTAACCCCTTTTAAATATGCTGAACTAGACCCTCAGTACTTAATAAAATCTCCCACCAATGTATATCAAGCATGTCATGTCACACAGAATTGACCGAAGATGCTAATAGAAAAATTACCTTCAGTTCTCTAGGCAGAATGTCTGTAAATCATCCTATCTAGCACCACAAATGTGTTATACCCCAAATTTACCCCCCCCCCCCCCCCCCCCTTTTTTTTTTGTTATTATTTTTTTTTAAATAATGTGTAAGGGTTATCTATCTATTTCAATTGTCAGAAAATTATAATATATTATTTTGGAGTTGGTTTGCATAACCGTTGTGTGAAATGGGGGGAAGAGTAAGTGGCCTAGGCAAGAAGTCGTAAGTGTAAGAAGTTCATTAGGAAGGATAAATCATGAAAGGAGTCCCTTTATTCTCTGGCTTTTGCGTTTGTTTTTTATTTAACAATTCAGAATACTTATGGATTTCGAGTATTACAATTTTCATTTCTTAATTAGCAAAGTAATTTTCTGGTTAATGATTTATATATATATATATATATATATATATATATATATATATATATATATATATATATATATATATATATATATATATATATATATGCTCCTAACAGTTCCAAACCTTGTAAGTAGTGAGAAAATAGGTTAACAATTGCTTTGTAGGGGTTTAAACCTGTTCAATTTGGCAAGTGAAATAAGAATTTATCCCCACAAATGTATTTACTTGTCGTGAAAATGTACATTATCCAATAGTGCAATTGACTAATAGTGTAACTGCTTTTCTGGGTTCAGAGAAACACTTTTATTATAACCCAACATAATGCTTATTTTATACTTTCTAGGTTAAGCAGGAATGGTGTTTTACACAAATCAAAAAATATTATATTGATAACATATACCTATATTATACTTAATAATATAAAATACAATAATTATTATATTTGTTGCTTTTGGAGGGTAGGTACGCAAACACAAATTGCACAACACCGGATGCAAAATGCTGTATTTCGTCCTAGTGTGAAAGAAACCATAAGGTGATCATAAAATGCATATATGTACAATTTTTTTGTTAATGTAAGGAGAATGAATGAATGAAGAAGACTACGTTGAAAGCAAAGAAAACTGTTAACATTTTTCTTGTACTCTTTTGATACGTGTTATGGACTAATTTGTTCAGAAAATATATTTCATGTGCCTTTAAATGACAGTTTAAACCGCGAAAAGTGACATTATGTTAGAAACTTCCCTAATAACAGCCACACGTGACCACTTTGACAGAAGGGTGCGTCGCATGCGGACACAGTTTATCCTTCCGCCAGGAGCACGAAATAACTATTTATTGCGCTTTTTAGGGTCAGAACAATTATAAATGCCAGCAGCTGTTTACCAGCATCCTTTAATATTTATTGATAAATTATGTATAAATATCGAAATAGGCTTTCTTAATGAAAGAGGGGAACTATATAGTGAAGGCGGTGGGATATTTGTTCTAAAATCCCAGCCTGCTCTACCTTCTTTTTTTCCTTCGGTGGAGGCCATGATGGGAGCCTGAGAGTTCAGCTGGAGCGAGAGCGACGAGAAAAAGAAGATGATTCCTCGGGACGGAACTGTCAAACCAATCTGTGCTGATTTATGATCTTTGTATAGTCTATATACATTTAAGGTGGAGCCTGTCACTTTTTTTCAGATGTGTTCTTGGCAATCAGTCGATGACAATGTTGAATCGTTAGGAGGCTTTTAGGAGGCAGCACAAGCTATTGTTGCTAGCTAGCTAGCTAGCTAGTTAGCTAGCAGGCTAGCTCCGTCTGAGTGACTGGATACGAGTCTCTGAACCGGTGAGTTCTCTGTCCTCTCGCTGTCAATCGCAGCGGCTGCGATTGAGCCATCGGTTTGGACCGTGTCTGGCATCCAAAGGGATCTCTGAGGATAGCTGCATGTATTTTATTCGGGAGTGTTTGCAAGACGAATTGCGGGATCGGGAAAGTCGGGCCTGCACGGTGGAGCAGAGCAAGGCCCGTCTTTATGATCCAGAGGAAGCCTTTCTAATCCTACCGACGGCCACTGTTAGCTCTGCTGGCTAACGAGTCTCTACGAGGACCAGCAAAATTCAAGAGAGCAGCCAGCGACCCACCGTCTGTGATACACACGACCAGACAGCCACTTCAAGAAAAACCTGTTTTCACCATTTATCCCACACAGACTCCTGTCACCTGCTACAATGGCTATGTTTATAAAAGAAATGGTCAGCCGGAACAAAAGGAGATATCAGGAGGATGGGTTCGACCTGGACTTAACATGTATCCTTCCTCATGGTTCTTATTTCCACTGCACCCTGAGCATTGACTGGTAAATGTGTGATATTTGCATTGCGTTTTGTTGAGCTAGGAGCAGATATATCAGTGCAGTAACGTAAGGTAGTTAGCATTCTGCTACTTAGCAAACTGGCTAGTTGGTCAGACAGCGCAGCTCTGCTGTCACCCAGCATGTTTGAAAGATGGTGGATCTGTCAAACCACCGCGCATAAATGTCACAGTCTTATTCTAACAGGAAAAGCCCGTCCAACTGGACATTACTGTGTGTTTAAAAAATAACGACAGGTATTTCAGCTTGCATACCAATCCCCCAGTGATGGACCTAGTTTGGGGTTGTTAAATTGTAAGTGGCATCAGGTGCTCTTTTTTCCCCCCCAACACTTTTATTAAAGGCAGGTAGATGTGTTTTAGTAACTTAGGATACCCATCATTAAAGTTATTCTTGTGTGGTCATAAATCTTGTTAAACAATATGCAGCTTTCATTGTGTGATAGGTGTCTGGTATTAAATGAAACAGCTGAAAAGACTACTATCCCTGATGGAAGCTCACCTCACATGTGTCCTCTCTAGCAGAGCATACATTGATGGATTTCAGCAAATGTGCAAAATCTAATTAACACTTCCTGCTCCCTTTATCTATGGAGATAAAATGATTTCCAGGTTGAAGTATTGCTATTTCTGGCCCCTCTGCAGGACTTGTTCCTCATCTATTACCACTGATAATAGTTGACCTGGTTCCTCAGTGCAGTATGTCTGGTAACTGAAGTTGATAGCTGTGCTTTTTGGATCTAGATCCTGGCTGATGCTGTTGGCTAGTACTGAATCGATGCAAAATTGTGTGTGACCTGTAAGCAGTGGGGTCATGGTTGTAGCTGTAGTTGTGGTGGATGTTGAGACGAGTTTTTATCAGAATGAGTAACTGCAATTTTGACCCAGGTCTTGATTATAGCGCAAAACAAAATAGTCTGATAAATGAAGCCACAAAATACCCCACCAATAATTTTGATGATCTGGAATTCTAGATCAAAGTTGTGCCCTCTATGGTCTTCCAGGTATTTAGCATTTGCTCTTAGTCTGCATTTATCTGAGAAAAGTAGACGTTGTTTGGGACCTTTGGTTATTTTTGAACATGTTAACTCAACCTGTGGTAAACAGTGTAAAGCATTTCCTACTGTTCGTCCCTTATAAGCTAAAGGATTAATTGAATGATAGAGAAAGGTATGGAGCAGCTTAATTGATTATAGTAATGATCGGTTGTTGCAGCTCTGCACAGCTTGTGAAAAATTAAACAGGTCGATGTATTTATGGATGTAATTTGCTCTGGTTATCATCGCTTTATTGCATTAAGTTGATAACTGCGGTGAGGAGCAGTGTTCCGTTTTTTAGAAGGATGTAAAACTGATTTGCAGTCACTTTTTGAAGCACAGCCTCTATAGATAGCATATTGACCTGATTGAAGACTGAGCTGCCAGCTGATCTGGGATGTATGTGTGACTTGTGACTGCAGATGCGGAATATCCATGTTCCTCTCCTGGTTTTGAAGTGACGAGGCTTGTGTCACCTCTCCCTGTGGGTCTGTAGCTCCGTGCAGGTGTGAAGAGGGCACACCACTCAGAACTTGCATCTTTCTTCGGGCTCACTCGTCTCCTCTTGTTCAGATGTGGGCCCTTTCAAGCCATCCCTTTTATCATTTTTGGCACGATGTCTAAAAACAATATGGGCTCTCTGCAGTTATGTAATGCAGTATCACAGTTCTGGGAATTGCCCTTAAAATAGAGTTGCCAGTGATCTTGTATCAGCTTTACTGTCTGAGTGCTCTCTCCCTCTCTCACCCTCTCAACCCACCACCTCTCCTTTGCTCTTTTTCTTTACTACTCCCACTCTAAATCTCCCTCCCTCTGCTTGCCCCCTTTCCTCTGCTCTCCTCCTTTCCTGTCCTCCCCCACCCCCTCCTTGCTCAGCGTTCGCCGGTTCCCACTCTCCTTTCCCCCCCACCCTCCCTCTCTCCTGCTCTCAGTTGTGGATTTGGCGTATGCATAGAGCTGAGGCAGGGCTGGCTTTAAAGAAAAGGCGTGCCTAAAACGGCAGATTTTCTCCTTTTTTTTTTTTTTTCCTTTTTTCCCTCCTACTTGGAGCTTCCGTCAAGGGGTCCCGTATGTGCATTTCCTCCCAGCTGCAGAGACTAAGTCCCCTGTGTCCAGGGCTGAGGCTCTCCTGGGAGCTGTGAAGCTTTTTAAAAACACTTATAATAGTTAGAGTGGGATTTTTTTGGCATTAGGTCCCAGGGTCAGAGTAGCCCATCAAGTCACAAAGAAAACCTGTAGTTGGCTCTTAATTGGGTCTTTGAGGCGTTTATGGATGGCTCTATGGTACGGTATGTACAGATTGGAGACCACAGGGAAGTTGCTTGACAGTGTGCAAATAAAACCATAGATTTGTGATTGGGTTTGTTGAAGTCATATCTGTCATAGTTTTTTTTTGCATTTTTTCAAGTGAAGAATGTTGAAGTTGCATTAACTTTGTACGTTCACCCAGCTGATCTGAATCCCCTGAGTTTTTCTGTCCTAGGACTGAATGAGCTCTGATGTGTGGGTTTGTTCATCATGGACATGACTGAATGGATGTTTTTTAGCGTTAGCATGAGCAGATAGGGATGGGTACCCAACTAGCTACTTTTGTAGGTACTGACCAAATTCCATCTGTAGTACCGAGTACCAATTCATGTAAAATCAAACTACACCATGTTGAGGGAGCCTGAATGCTTCCTTGTTGCTGTGAGTGAGTGGAAGAGAAGGTAGTTTGCCTTTCTGGACATGAACACAGCATTGCAAGTTTATAAATTGAGAAACAAATGTGTCAAATTGTAAAACTTTGAGATTTTAGTGTTAAAAAATTAATATCTGCACTACAAAAACACATACTAAAGCACTGAAAACTGGTACTATTGAGTACCAATTGCCAGGTACCGGGCATCGGTACTGTTTCATTTCAAATGTGAAAGGTACCCATCCCTATGAGCAGATGTGCTGAAGATGATATTCTATAGGATTTTTAAATTAAGATCAGGACAAAGTCTTAACTTAGTGATTTATATTCTTTTTAATCTGCACACAAGCAAACTTGTCGTTTGTGCAGAACCCCGACTTCCTCACCAGACTTGTCAGACACGTGTGTCAAATTATTCTGACCAGTAAAAAAAAATGATTTGACTCCAGGAAAAATAAGTCCTGCTCAAAATGAAACAGACACATCCAATAAGAATTATTCAGATGTCTATTTTTGATACCGTGTCACAGGAAGTGTAAGAAAAGGTTGCCCTTTAGTCAGTGGTTAAAGTGTGAAATCCCACAGCTTATGACGATGGGCAGACTTCAGTTACAGGTAGGCGTCGCAGCTGAGCCTCAAAGACACGCATGTCATCTCAGTTAAGTCTGTCCTTTTTTTGCTGCAATATGAACCTGATGTGTGCCTTGTATGTATGGAAACATGTAATTGACTACAAAGTTTCCATCACTGACACATGGAGCGATGTTCCATGATGTACATGGTGGAGTAGGAGTGAAGAGGTGCCACCAGGAGTTAAACTTGTAGCAGAATCTGGCCTGAGTGTGTTTAATGAACATGTGTAGCTATAAATCCAAACAAAAAGGACTTCTCACCTTTCTTTTTTTTTTCTACCGGTGTCTTCACTTTGGTCAGTCTGGTTATAAATTCAAATTGGTCCGGCGGAGCTCGGAAGAGAGATAAGCCGAACATTTGCGATCAGCCAGATATAACTTTGGGCTCTAAAAATAAATGCAGGTCATGGAGCGGAGAGTCTCCTCGTGCACCCACATGTGGGCATGGCTCATGCAGGAGCGCTGTTAACTCCCGTCCTCTCTGCCTGCTTCTCACTGTCAAGGCCATCTGTCACAACCCACACACACGCACACACTGATCTGTGCTCCCATCTATCCATGACCACAATGACATCCTCATATCGACATTGGCGTTGAGTTTATACCCTCTCTGCTGCTTGTCTCTTCATTCTTGTGATTGTGCTTGAATGGCAGATTTTTTTTTTAAGTGTGTTTGTAAGTTCTGTTCTTAAGCTGTTGGAAGCAAAGCTGGACCTCTTACACCTTCCACAGTCATGCACAGCGCACATTTCCTTGACCCCTGCCTGAACAGATATCTACCCAAACATCATTGCGATGGGCTTTCCAGCAGAGAGACTCGAAGGCGTGTACAGAAACAATATAGACGATGTAGTACGGTGAGTGCTGACATACAAATTGGAAATTTAGCACAAAATCTGTGCGTTAGTTGAAATAGATTCTGTGATAAGTAATTTTCCGTTGTGGTTCTTTCTCCTGCAGGTTTTTGGATTCAAAGCATAAAAACCATTACAAAATCTACAACCTGTAAGTGTTCTGCATTTTCTTCCTACCTGCGCTGCTCCTCTGTTTATTTAATAACTTCCTCTCTCTGTGGTAGCTAACTGCATTTTATTCTTCTTGTTTCAGCTGCGCCGAGAGACACTACGATGCTGCCAAATTTAACTGCAGAGGTAGGCGGCTTCACGTGCTCTTTAGATGCTTTCCCCTCATAAAAGTCATGACACAAAGGATCGATTAAAATCCACTTCTCTGACCTGTCCATATCTTTTTTTCTTTTCCCTCTTTCGCTCCTCTCTGGTTACAACTGTGCGTGGGTTGCTCTCATCCCGTCACGCATCAGTTGCACAGTACCCGTTCGAAGACCACAACCCTCCTCAGCTGGAGCTAATTAAGCCGTTTTGTGAAGACCTGGACCAGTGGCTCAGCGAGGATGACAATCACGTGGCGGCCATCCACTGTAAGGCCGGGAAGGGTCGCACCGGAGTAATGATCTGCGCCTATCTCCTCCATCGGGGCAAATTCATGGAGGCCCAGGAAGCGCTAGATTTTTATGGTGAAGTCAGGACAAGGGACAAGAAGGTGAGATGTTGATCGCTGAACAAATGGCTCCATCAGATCAGAGGGACTGTTGCAGAGATGTGCAGCTGATTTATAATTGAATGATCACTATTGCAAGTTTGATAAAGATACTCAATGTCCTAAAACTGAGGAATGCCTCCTGATTGTTCGGAATACAGAAATTCATTATACAAAGATGAATAACAGAGAAAAGCAGAATATTGTGATCTCAGAAAGAGATTTTCCTATGATATTTTTGATCTTAATTCATCGTTTGGATGATTAACTTCAACTCAGCTTGCATGAAAACAATGTTTGTCATTTTTCAATCATTTCACCTTTATTTGAACTCAGAGGAACCATCAAGCACATAAACTAAATGCTGTTCCCGTTGTAGGGAGTAACGATCCCGAGCCAGCGCCGCTATGTCTACTACTACAGCTACCTACTGAAGAACCAGCTGGAGTACAAGCCGGTGGCGCTCCTCTTCCACAAAATGGTGTTCGAGACTCTCCCCATGTTCAGCGGGGGCACCTGCAGTGAGTCACGCTTATGTTCAACTCCAAACTAGGGCGTAGGCAATGCACACCGCTGTTCAAACGGCAGCCAGCGAGAGCCTTTGGATGTGTGCTTGCACTGTAGGGCTCACCCACGCTTCGCTTTAGCACCACAGAACACAGAGGGTCATCTGCTGTAGAGTCTTGTGCTCAGGGTTTGGAGTGTGGCAGCAGTATTTTTGGACCTTTTGACAAATGGGCAGCTTCGCATTGATTAAGTCTTGTTGTTGCTGCTGCCGCTTACTGCAAGGCCCACTTATTCTGTGCCTGCTTCCTAAAGAAGGAATCAGATTTCCTCTATTTGTGACATGGAAACAAAAATGTAGCTCACTCAAAAGTTTGCATCGTCTTGTTAAGAGTCAGTACATTTTAAAAATTGAACTTCCTCAGATTGATTTCATGTGCATTTAGTTATTCACCTGCTGCTGTTTAAAGCTGCTCTGTGCACAGAAAGCTTCAGTAACTTCAGCTCTGAATCTGCTGTTACTTTATCGTAAATGCAAAAATGTTATTTGATTGTATTAAAGTGAGCTGAACAAATTTTAGATGAGTTTTCCTTGTCCTCAAGTGTTGGTGAGACCTGAGGTAAAGGGTCAGGTATGCCCCCAATTCATCTTTTTATGGTTTAGTTTAAGAAGTTCCTCTTGTCTTAAAGTGTTCCCATCAATCTTTTAGCTCTCTTTGATGTTTTAAAAAGAAATCTTGAGTTCTGTTTTTCTGCTCAAACATGTCTGAGTCACTCTTTGCTCTGCTTTTCTTGTACCTGAATACATCCATTTATAACATTGGTCAGAAAAAGCTCCTCTTCCTCCTTCATTTCTGTGGCTGTTTCGCCCTAACACTGTAACTGTATGGATCTTCCTGTTTCCTCTTAACAATCCTTTTTTTTTTAAAGAAAAAAAAGAAAGGACCTATTCTGAATTTGACGTCTTCATAGACACATACACACACGCACACTCCTAAGTTGCAGTATTTGTTGTTTTAAGCAAAAGCTACACATCTGTATATATCTCTGTAGATGGTTTGTGTTTGTGTGCCTCCTGTGCCGTCGAGTCCCCGACAGGCCAGCCGTGTTGCCCTGTTTGTGACGATCTCCTTCTCTCTCTCTAAGGGGACAGTACCGTTAAAAACAGGAGCGAGCCGACCCCTCAGGGCTTCAAGAAAGGGAATTGGCACTGGGGTAAATGAGCCTTTTAATCCATTATTGTTGTTATGATTTCACTGATTTGCTTTTATATGGCCCCAGAGATCCAGCAGGCAGAAGCAGTCTGAGGGTAGACATGTAGTCTAGCAGGACAAGACTAGCTCACAGGCATATGATGTCATCTCTGAATCCACCCTGACAGACAAAGGGAAGGGTTAAAACTCTATTAAATGCAACATGTTGTGACTGTCTGTCAGAATAGGGTCCTGTGTCTCTGGTTCTGGGTCTTTTTGGGTGTTAGATTTTGTGGTTTGCTCCTTTCCCTGTCCCTTCTTTTATTTTAATATCATATTTTTGCTCTTATTGTTTGGGGGAGGTGGTTGTGGGCTGTGCTTTTTTCTTCCAAACTCATAAAATAACACTTGTACCTTTCCTTGCTCTCTTGCTTCTTTTGTAACTCACTCTCCTTATTTTGTGTTTTCTGTCTTGTCCCCTCACAAATCTCATAAACTTTGCCCCCCCCCCCGCCCTCTTTCTCTGTCTCTCTGCAACGTTGACACTTTTTTTTGTAGATCCTCAGTTTGTGGTGTACCAGCTGAAAGTCAAGATTCACACGTCGAACCCTGCTCACACGCGGCGCGAAGACAAGCACATGTTCTTCGATTTCCCCCAGCCGCTGCCCGTCTGTGGAGACATCAAAGTGGAGTTCTTCCATAAACAGAATAAGATGATGAAAAAGGTTAGTGGTGTTGGTGTTTGAAGGTTCATGAGCTTCTTTGACATTTAAAAGATTCTGCTGGTCGTTCAGTGACAGTGTGATTAAGCCATTCTCATGATGTTTGTTTGGAAACAGAATGGTGCATTCTCTTTAACGGACAGATTTTGTTGTTTGATGGATAATGATCGCAGTATTATGTTTCCATAAGTCTGAATCAAAACTAGGTTTACAGCTGACTGGCTTCACACAAAGGAATTTGTTTTTGGTCAAGACCTTTTTTTTTTTTTTTTTTTGAAACAATTATAAAAAAACTGACATGTATACATCAATAATGCCTCACTTGAAACAGTGAAAAACATTGCCCCAACAGAGCCCCTTTCCCAATGCACCTTACATTAAGACAGAAAAAAGAGGATAAATAAAACAGAGTGTGAAAAGACAAATGTAAATAAGTACATAGGAATTTATTTTGCTTAAAAAACATCATGAGTCAATATCCAAGTAAATAAAAATACAGTAACTTAATATTATGATACTTAAGCATATGTACACTTGAAGCACTTGTAGAGCTATGCAGAGGTGCAGGTATGCACATGATGTCCTGCAGAGTTAATAGACAATGCTTGAAGCTTCTCTGAAGAACTTCGTAGATGAAATGATCTTTGCTGGTTTTTGTCCTTCACACGTTCTCACCCCATTTTCGTTTAGCCACCAAATGTCACTTATTAACCACTTTTGACATGGAGCTGCATCAAGAACAGTTGGTGTGACACCCACGCCCCCACAGAGGTTGCAGACTTTAAAAATGACTACGTGGATACACTTGCTCCTATTTTCAATGAGCTCGTTTGCTTTTTTGGACATGAAAAGGATTGAGTAACAATTTCAGTCAGTTTCATGATCAGCTAAAAATTTCATACTGGAGCTTTAACTTCTAACTTCAAATCTTCTGTATCTAATATAATGAAGGAAAAAGACCCAAAGTAACCATAGGTTCTCATTAATCACCAGTGTGTTGAGACACATTATTTTGCTTTTGTCTTTTTGCCATGAAACTGTTTGAAGCACATCAGTCAGCGGTAATGTTAGCTCAATATCCTTGTTTTTTTGTCACATACATCAAGGGTCCTACAGCTGTAAATACAAATACTGCAACTGCACATTAATCTGCAGCTGAAAATAGTTGCAAACAAAAAAAAAACAAGTTTGCATTCATCAGTTTCTGTGATGCATGTTAAAAAATGTATCCCTCAGGATAAGAAAAACACTGAGATACTTTTAACTATTGAAGCTTGACATATAGGCTAATTTTAGTTGATTCAGCAGAAACAAAGAAAACAGCCAAGTTGTGGGAAAGTTGTAAGGAAAAACAAATCATTTACTTTGTTAAATACTGTTTTCATTCATATTTTCTACATTTTTTCAGCATCATATCTGATCTTTTAGATAATATGAAAAAAGGATTATATTAATACTAATTTAACAACAGAGACCCCATTTCATACACCAGAGCTTTTTCATTAAACAGATTTTGTACATAGAGTCACTGCAGAAGACAGGGTAAAAAAATCAAGCAAGAAAACTTTTAAAGATAGTAACAAAAATCACACACTGATTTTTCCAGAGGTCAGATTCATCAGACCAACATTGAAATGAATTGAGTGACTGAATTTAACTCAAAGTTTCAAGCTAGTCACCATCTTAGTCGTGCCATGTCAGCCTCAGCATGTGCATCAATCCAATCCTTTGACTTTGAAGGGTTGAATCTGGATGCTCTTCCTCACACTTATTCCTCACTACATCTCTCTCTCTTTCACTTATCGCCTGCGCCCTTCAGGACAAAATGTTTCACTTCTGGGTGAACACCTTCTTCATCCCCGGACCAGAGGAGAGCGGGGACAAGATGGAGAACGGGGCGGTGAACAATGCAGAAAGCCAGCAGGGGGTACCGGCACCAGGCCAGGGCCAGCCGCAGAGCACCGAGTGCAGGGACAGCTGCAGGGAAAGCGGCAGGGAAAGCGACCGGGACAGGGACTACCTCATCCTGACGCTCACAAAGAATGATTTGGACAAGGCCAACAAGGATAAGGCCAACCGCTACTTCTCACCAAACTTCAAGGTAACAGCTTAATTTCTGTATGAACATTTCTGTGTGTCAGATCAGTTGTAACTACTGTCTTTGTGCGCAGTCTGAAGTCTGTTCCCCTTTTTTTTTGTCACAGGTGAAGTTGTATTTTACGAAAACCGTGGAGGAGCCTTCGAACTCTGAAGCAAGCACTTCGACATCCGTCACCCCGGACGTTAGCGACAATGAGCCAGACCATTATCGATACTCTGACACCACTGACTCTGATCCGGAAAATGAACCTTTTGATGAAGAGCAGCACACGCAAATCACAAAAGTGTGAACTCTTTTTAAAACAGGAAAAGAAGAAATTATACACCAGAAAAAAGGAGAAAACTTGAATATAAACTCAAAAGAAGAACCTTTGTCCCTTCCCTCCCCCAGACGGCAATAGAATATCATCATGTCAAATGCCAATTTTAGGGAAAAAAAGATAAATATCCTGACCAATATATTGTTTTTTTTATTTTTCTTTTTTTCTTTGGCACGGCCATGTACCATGTGCGAGGTATTGACACTGTTGCCCCATGGGAAAAGGTGCT
This sequence comes from Halichoeres trimaculatus, assembly GCF_033239565.1. NCBI lineage: Eukaryota > Metazoa > Chordata > Actinopteri > Labriformes > Labridae > Halichoeres > Halichoeres trimaculatus. The sequence continues at coordinate 25,242,526 of NW_027437186.1, read as the reverse complement.
GTAGCTATAAAAATGTATTTATATATATACATACGTATATGTATATACATATATACATATATACATGCATATATAAAAGTTTTTTTGTGTCAAAGACAATGAGTACCACAATCAGGAGACGGGAGTTGAAGTGTGGGAGAAGTTTGAATGAAATACTAGGACTATGCTGCTCCTTCTCCTGTCTAAACCAAGGCCAGTGCTGCAGTCACTTTGTTTCACTCCCTCTCTTCTTCTCCTCCTCCTCCCTCCTTCCTCTCCTCTCATTCCCCTATCCTCCCACCCCCCCACCCCTTCTTTCCCATCCTCCTTCCTCTCCTCCTTTACTGTGAATGCTTCTTGTGCTCTTTGCAGGCTGTCTCACGTGACTTTTGGTCTTTGTGCAGTGCAAACTGCATGCGGGCAGTGGGTTGGGGGTGGGCGGGGGGGTTATGAAGAGGCTGTGATGATGTCTAAAGCATTGCCATTCCTGTTCCCACTGTGTATACGTTAAGTTATGCAGAACAAGGCATCCCATGTAATTGTTAATGTTTTTTTTATCCTAAGATAATAAAAATATAATACACAAAACAGCAGGGAGACAAGTGTTTGCAATAATGTCAACACTACATATAAAGGACAATAGTGATTTGCATGTATTGGAACTGGCGTCCATCCCTAATAAATGTATGCAATGTTGTCTTTTCTTAAAGAAACCAGCTCTGAGTGTTCTGCGTGGGGTTCCCCGGTGCTTTGAGTCAGAAAATTACATCACAGCTTTATGTAATATCCTCCCTCTACTGTTGGAAATAATGGAGTGAGAAATGATGCGGTTGCCATCAGATGAGGTCTTCAACTTGCCACCACGCTGAGGTCATAACTTCAAAGTTAAGGTGGAGCATGTGCAGCGAGTCGGCGAGAAAAATGTTGTCCAAACTGTTGTGCTTGATGTTAAAAATGCTGTAAAACAGGTTGCAGCCGTGCAGCTGCTCAGGCTGTGTTCACAGTCACTTCCTGCTTTAAAGGTCAGCGCTGCAAATAGCGGGTGGGACCCGAGTTAGGGAAGTGATGGAGGGATTATAACTATTAAAAGTTCAACTGAGGGTGAAAAGCCTGCTTTAAACAGACTCTGGATGCAATCTGCTGGCTGCCAAAAGAATATACATCTGTTAAACCTCACACTCAGTTGGTTTTTGGTGCTTTTCGTTCCACAGATGTAGAGTTTTTGTTCAGATTTCAAACAAATTGACTTGAACTTTGCTTGCTGAGCCAAAAGCGCCATGACCTCTCGACAAACCATCAGCATTGCTCGCTGCTGTTGCTGCCTCTGTTGCCTCTGCTGGTTAATGAAGGCGCTCTCCACATGAAACAAGCAGAGGAAGAGAAGACTACCAGCCCGGGAGGGAGGAGCACAAGGCCTCGGGTGGAGGCGCCCGCTCCACTCACACAGGCTTGTGCGACTCCCCAAACGAAGGAGTAACGGGATTAAGGACCATGTCACTGTGATAGGAGAGCAGAGAGTGGCAAGACCCTGACTAAAGCCCGAGCCAAAGTCTCCTGATAATAAAATAAAATATGAATTAAACATATATTTTATATATTTAAAAAAATGTTCCACCCCAGAGGCAGGCAGTCACATAATCCCCTTCTGCTCTATTAAGACTCAGTCCTCAGCTCTTGTGTGTTGATAGAGACATCAAAGCCAAGCAGTGCAGCGTCAAATGAGACAGGCAGCAGTCGCAGGGGCCCGGCTGTAATTGGCTGAGCTGAAAAGGAGGGAGAGACTCTGCTAGATTAATAATGAATGTGCTCTGCTGTGCTGTGCTGTATAGCAGAGAGAGACAGAGACCAGAGAGAGAAGCCTGAGCTCTCCACAGGCAGGCCAGACTGAAGAGGGACGGCTTCAGTGGAGCTCCAAGAGTCCATTTCTTTGCTTTTGATTGCCCTCCTCATCACAAACACAAACACCATCTGAAATATTAATCCAGTCAAGACACAGCTTCATTTGTATGTCTGGAGCACCAGCTCTTCAATAAGATGTTTGATTTTCTGGAACAATACCCCTCGAGATGAGAAGGGAAAAAAGTGAACATCTGAATCTGAAGTCTGCTCCCTCATGTAGGTAGTTTGTGTTTTTGTGTTGCAAGCAGAAAGCATTTTTCATCATGTGGGGAAAAGGAATTGTAAAATTTAACAAAACTCTAACACTAGTTTTTGGTAAAGTTGTTTGATGTCAGACCAGCAGGAGAACAAGTAATCAAATCAACAAAATTCCCTTGCTTGGAATCAAATAATAACTTGCCTCATTGCGTTGTATCAGGTAAAAAGTTGTCTTGAACAAAGAAAACTTGTTTTAAAAACAAGATCCCCTCTCCACTATTTCCAAAACAAACTCACACCTTGTTAAGAGTTACATCTTCACGGCACCGTACGCAAGACTCTGGGACAAAAGGTGGAGCTGCAGTCTAATGAAAACAGATCCTCTTCGCAGCCTTTTTAAATGGAACTAAAATGTTAAAAATCGCAATACATCCAGTGTCCTCTTGAGGCCTGGTTCAAAAAACGTCTTGAGTTTGTGTGGCTCATTTCTCTGTACGGGGGTGAATTTTTTCTACAGCGGTAGCTGAGCAGATACTGAGACAGGAGCTTGTCCAACCAGAGGTGTAGCTCACCTGATTGGTAACAGGACAGGTCTAGCACCCTATAGCTGTTATTGAGGAGGCTCAAAGCCCGCCTCTTTCCAATATTGGCTCCAACAATGAAAGGGCTCATGACTCTGTATCAGGAAAGATGGGTGATGTCATGGAGACTACTTCCATATATTATATAGTCTATGATAAAGTCTATGGTTTACACTGAGCTCATGGTGTCAGTCACTACTTGTGAGTTGTTATAGTATGGCCACACCAGACGCGAATTTGCGTCAAGATTACATACAAAGTCAATGCAAAGAGACGCCGATTCGCCCCGGACGGCGCGTTGGACGCGTTTGGGGCGTTAGCGCATTTGGGCGTCAGACAAAACTAACGTTCGAGTTGAAAGTACTGAACTTTCGACGTGAATTTGCGTGAGGCTGTGCCACGGCAGCCGATCAGCGATGAAATTCCCCCCATGACGTCATTGATTTGATGAGGATTGGGGGGGAGCCGCCACCTGCTCCGACTCGACCCCCACCAGAAGATGGAGGAGAAAATAATTTGTGAGTTGTGTCATCATCCAGAGTTATACGATACGACGTGTGTACTCTACTGGAACTGGAAAAAAAGGAGCAGGCTTGGGTGAAAGTCGCTGAGGATACAGGTTTTGAAGGTAAGTTCTGCAAATATTTGTTTCCACTTGCATTTGCCTGCACAGGTCATCACTGAGTCCAACAGTGTTTTCCTCAGTGGAGTTTTTAACCCCATAGAGAGGAGGAAAGAGTGGGGCAGGGGCAGAGCCAGGGAAAAAAAAACTTGAGGTGGTGATTTTTACTTATTTAGATTTATTCTAAAATTGTCAGTTTAACTAAGGTCATAAGTATCACATGGTGTCAAAGTTACCTTTAGTGTTAACCATGAGAATGTTTTCAGGTATTGTTAACTTTTGTTGTTGTTGTTGCCATTCTGGGCTTCCATACACTCAGCATCATTAATATGTGAGAAGAAAAAAAGGCTTACACCAAAATATAGAGATTTAAGTACAGTATTATGACCAAAGAGGGGGTGGGGGTGGGGGGTCAGTCTGGCCTACAAAGAGAAGATAAGCCCAAACTGGTAACCCCATTTCCCTTCCATCTGTTGGTAGCAGTTGTAGAGCATGGCTGCACTCACCAGGACCTGGCAACCCATCCCCCAAGCCCTCTTTCTCTGGCTGACTGCACAGCTGTGTTGCGTTTGGATTAGGCCAAGAATAAAACAGGAAGTAGAAATTAAACAAAAGCTTAAACACATACAGAGTGAGAGAGAAGTTACCAAAGACTCAGCAGCAGCAGCAGCAGCAGCAGCACAAGTGACAGCCTGTGGAAAAAGTGCACACACCCACACGTGTAGACCCTCGCTCTGAAACACACACACACAAATACGCTACAGTATGAACAAAGTCGTACTCTGCCTGCCTCCCACAGACTCACATAAGCCAGGCAGGACCACAGGCGTATCATTTCCCTGTGCCCACACTCATACTCACACATATGGTCTTTTTACATGCTAAGTACCTCTCTGCCTCTCTTCATGGTGGTCTGCTGCTGCCACTGATGAGGAAAACTGGCAAACATGCTCAGTCAGTCTTGTTATGATACAGTTATGCGTTGACAAACATAAAAAGGGTATGAACAAAGCAAAAAATGCTCCACTACAAGCTGATTCAGTGGTACCAAAATGTGGCAACCAGAGATGAGGAAACTCTTCATTTCTTGCACAGATTTTGAATTAATTCACTTCACTGAAGCTGGAAACACATCCAGATTGTCTTTTGAAGACATGGAGGAAAATTTAGACGGTTTAGATTTAAGTATGATTAAAATTGGCCTTATGGGCAACATAAAAACAGAATAGATATAAGAAAATAGTTTAATATGTTTGTGGTTCTTTTTTTCAATGCTGCCGCTGCTGCTTTCAGGTCATTGATTTATATTAACAGGCAAAGTTTTATGAGTCATCACACCTGGCATGAACACAAAGCTTTGGAGACCCATGATACTTTTTAAAATTAAACTTTGACTTATTAGCGTCATCTAGGAACACTGCCAACATCATCTTTAGGTGATATCACAACATAACACCCATTTTAGAGAGAACAAGATGGCAGGAATATCTGAAAGAAACTTCTACAGCAGCTTCCGAAGTGGAACTTTCCGAATAAGACCAGTTTAATTCTGTATAATAACAACTAACAACTTACCAGTAACACTAATAACCAATAAATTCCCGTTCAAAGACCAAGTTTAGTTATTAGATACTATTAGGTCTTACTGTACCCAAATGGCGAGGAGAAAAACAATGCACAACAGACAAAAACTCAGGTTTCATGGGGTTTGATATTAAAAAGATCATTATCCTTCTTCAAAAGAATAGTTCATACAATTAATTAATCAAAACTCTTATTAAAGTGTTGGCACTGATGTGTTGTTGTAGATCTCTCTGTCTCTGTCACAAAACCCTGCATGCAATATCTAGACAGCCTGCTGCGTAAAATTGTACATAATAGATGCTTACCTGTCATAGCACAAATATGGCCACAGTAGCCCCCAAAATGCAAAAAGATGATGACAAAATTCTTTATTTTTGGTTTTGGAAAGCAACATGCAAAAATTTTGTGGACTTTTGAGTATATTGTTTAGTTTCTCCCCATTAGTTGCAGTTATGGTAATGTGAAAAAGTTGATGTTTGTGTGCATTCATTCATAACAAAGCTGGGATCACATGCAGCTTGTCTTTGAAAGAGATACAAGAGAAAAAAAACGTTTTAAAAAATCAGTTTCTGGCACACTTTTTATTTATTTATTTTTTTATTGCAGATTATTATTATCCAGTGCTTTGCAAAGACATTTGTTATTCTCTCAAAGACAAAGTTCATGAATCAAAAGAAGCAGAAGGACACAGTCTGATTTTGAGTGTAGAATTTTTAACATTGAGAATACACTAACAGACTTTTTTCATAATCATCATATAACATATGAGCCCATTAAAGTGTCACCTCTTCTCACGATGTGCTGCTCTGTATGCACTAAAATAGCTGTTCGATAGCACACAGGAACTTTGCCGAATGAGGAAGTGGAATTGGGAAGAAGAAGAAGAGGAAGATGTTTGGAAACACGTAGCTGCACGTACGTTTACTGAGCAGCAGCAGTTGTAGTTGCTGGCAAGGTGCATCTGATGGAAATCCATTAAAGTGCTTCTCGTCATGACTTGGACCAACTGTTTAATGAATATACGGTAAATGTTTTCAGATGTTATTTTTACCGTCAAGACCTGAGTCACCCCTTAATGAGTCACACGGGCTCTGCTTCAGTTTCTCGGTGTGAGTTTTTGTTGACATGGATTTGCCAGCATGCTTGACAGTCTGTGTGTGTGTGTGTGTGTGTGTGTGTGTGTGTGTGTGTGTGTGTGTGTGTGTGTGTGTGTGTGTGTGTGTGTGTGTGTGTGTGTGTGTGTGTGTGTGTGTGTGTGTGTGTGTGTGTTAGGAGCACATGGAAACACTTACTGTATTGCTGTCACCACTGATCCCTCCCCTTCCTGTACACACACTGGCCTGCACACACACACACACATTATTCCCTCAATCTGATCGATGAAGAGCACATGTGTGTCCATTGTACTGAATAACACTAAGCTTGTATAGCCTGAGGAAAAACATGGTTAGCTTTATGTCTGTATACACTGTTCATGCATGCACAAACTTTTCTATGCATTCATGCACAAACTTTTTTTTTTTTACAGCTGGGACTTGTGTTTCTTTTGTTACAGGATCTGAGTGGTGAAAAGTGCTTCTGCTGCAAAGCTCTAACGTTCATCTGTGTGAATTTGAAATGTATGTCTACACCCCAGAGTCTGTACATTTATCAGCTTTTACTTTGACAGACTCTGTTCTCTACCTGACTTCTACCCTGAAATCTTGGAGCAGCCTAATCCTTCCCCTGAGCCTCCTCCAACTCCTCTCTCCTCTCCCCTCTTTCCCTCTCAATCTAGTGTCATCAGGAGGGTAATATGAGGCATATGGCTGCTGATGACAGTCCCTAATCCTCACGCTGATGACTGATAGTTACACGCACACTCCTCATCCTCGTCTCGTCCTTATAGAACGAGAACAAGAGAGGAGGACACGAGTGTGACGGTTGATACTCTGAGTCCCTGAGTTCCCCGTCCCTCCCAGCTGAGAGTCATTATCTGAAATGACTGATGTGAGAGCAGCTGATGGACAAGACCGATATTAGTGTTTGAGCATGGCAGTGAAAGTTAGAAATTGAGCTGCAGACTTTTAGAGACGTGAATTTTCAGTTCTTCAGATGCACAAAAAAAGAAAAAAACATATACTACACATTTTGGTGCTTGTGAAGAATATTAGCAGAATAAATAGGGACTCCTTAACTTTGAAAGGATATAATTAATTTTTTTTTGCTAATTAGTTATCTAATGCAACATTAAAAAGAGAAATTTCTGTCCACTACAGGGGTAATGTAACCTACCATTGCAGGTTCTTTCACTAAAAGCTCGAAAAAGAGGCAGAGACTGAAGCCAATACGATTGCAGTTCCCTGAGCGGCCACTTGAGGCTTGCTCCAATGAGTATTAGGTTTGGTTTATGCTGAATGCATCTGTGATGGTTCAATGTAGACAAATGATGTCATATTGGCTGCTTCCTGTCATATGGTACTTTTTAAGTGGAAAACTCCCCTGTCGCACCCTTCGGAAAGTTTCTGGCAGACAAAATGGCGGACAAACAGAGCTCCTGGTGTCCAAAGTACAAAAATACTGATATTATATGATTAATCAAAAATAGATCACCGTGTAAAGAGTGTGATGAACAATTCCTGGTGTGAAATTGCAGCCACACTTGGCAGAGAAGAGAAATTGACAAAGAAATGCCTTCTTTGAATACTGTGGTAGATGTGCGTTTGTGATACACCGCCTCCTGCTGTTTGGCAAGAGATGCTAACGGGCAAGGAGTGTTACAAAGTATGAAAGCCACATGCGACAAGCGTCTCATTTCTGTGTGTCACAGCAGCAAGTAGCAACTTCCGGTGGAGAACAAATGAAGCCAATGCATAAGTGCTACTAAGCACAGTTTTAAAAGTGAAAACCTATGGGTGCCCAAAAGACCATTCTTTGAGTATAGTTACAATATGGCTGTCTATTTTTTTTATCTAAGATAACAAGAAGTTTATTAAAATATCACAAATAGACTAAAACAGAGAAGGTAAAACCTGCAAACTGTTAGCCTGTTGTAAAGGTAATACATCAGTTTCCTTTCAAATTAAAACCATAACCTCTTTGTTTCCACCATCTGTCCCTGTTTCTAAATGTTTATAGACGATCTGTTTTATCTGTATTGGACAGTAGCTCTGGAGAAGCACTATGCAGTGCAGATTGTACCCCCTTTATGAACATACTTGTACAAACAAGTGACATACTTTCAAGAGGCCTCGTGGATGTCACTCACAGGAGTGTTAAGTGTGGTCTGTCCTCTCATTTAGAGCCTGCCAGTCAGCCAGCCACTCAACCAGCCCGGGAACCAGCCAGCCAGAGCTTTTTAAAGGGCCTGTGATTTGACAGAATCCCGTGGGGGGAGACGGGGGGATTAGGATTAGCAGCTGTTTCCCCTCAAACACTGGAGAAGATATGCTATAGCTACACCATGCTGATGGCAAATTAATAGATGAATAGAACATGCGTGCGTCGACTCAGATAATGTGCTAAAGCTCCCCGCTTCATAAATAGCGAGGAAGGTGTCCTTTTCTTGAACCCGGCCGTGTGGAGCTCTCGTCACACTGTGGGTAGCAGCTAGGGAAGCAAAGGCATATTGCGGCCGTGAGAAAGGTTTAAAACATCATCACTTTAATCTGGGAGCACAAAGCCAGCCGCAGATTATTCCTCTGCCTCTCAAGCGATTCGGCTGCAGATCTGGTTTAGATGACCCCCACTAACACCCTCAGAGACAGGGGCTTTTAACCCCAAACAAACACTGGGAGTAAATGAGAACACACAGCAAGCACTCACACATATTGTCCTCATCCATGGCATGCACATCCACGAGACCCACTCACACCATCCAAAGCACATACATGACAGTGAACACACACACACACCCTAAGCTCATGCTCCCAGCTGCACACAATAACAGATAAACACACAGGCTTATGTCAGTTCCACTTGCATCCATTTCAGGCTATTAAGCAAGACACCAGAAGCCCAAACTGTTGCGTAGCTAACAGGTTTTTGAGGTAAAAATGACACAAGTGCTGGAGTGAAGAGACGGCTCATAATGCGGCCTTTCCTCAGACTGTCACTGAAACCACATAAAGTGAAGATGATGTTTCTGTGGTGCGTTCAAGAGCTGCTGACGCATAATTGATCACAGAGAAAAGTTCAACAGTAGCTCAGCTCCTCTGCTGCTGACCTCCTGGACGTGTTACCTGTTACTAAGACGCTGACTCAAAATACACACATTTTTCCTTTGTCTCTTTTTAACTAGAGCACTAACCACACACTTAGCTCAATGTAAGTTGGTGACAAGTCTTGTCTTTCACTTGAACCCTCAGAGAGGGCTGCAGAAAAAAACGTCTTTCTGCCATTTTCGGCACATCTGTAAGAGTATTGAGCTACTCTGGCTCAAAAGATTCTGCACATCCAAATTTAAGTGAAAGAGGAGATGATATTCATTGAACTCCAACTTAACCTCTGCTACAGATAGCAAGCGGAAATGAGAGAAAGTAAGATGCAGGAGAGAAAAAGGATACAAAAGAGGAGTGATTGGGCAGCGGTTCGCCACAATACACCAGAGACCTGAAGGATGAGTCAGAGAGGAGGTGGCCATGTCAAAGAAAATTGTGAGAGCAAAAAAAAAACAAAAGAAGGAAGACGGGGGATTCTCAGGCACAAGAAGTATTCTGTTTGAACTTGGGGAATAAAATTATACAAATGTCATGCTTCCTCAGTTAGCCTCGTCACCTCGCCAGAGCTCATGGAAAAGTTATCCTCTGGCGTGACAAGGCCATGAGAGGAATTGTTAAAAATATTTTTTTAAAAAGCAACAAGATGGGTTGCCAGTTTTTACCCAACTCGTCAAGAAGCCTTGGACTAATAAGTCTCACACCCTCTTCTCTTCAGCCAGTTGTGTCCTCGCGTGGTGCAGATCTGGCAGATTTTATTTTCACTCTTTACAATTGCGAAGCTAAACCACTCAAACCGCATGGAAAATGTCCCCACACCCTTAAATAACGGTTACTGCAGTGTGTATATCTGTGTGTGTGTGTGTGTGTGTGTGTGTGTGTGTGTGTGTGTGTGTGTGTGTGTGTGTGTGTGTGTGTGTGTGTGTGTGTGTGTGTGTGTGTGTGCGTGTGTGTGTGTGTGTGTGTGTGTGGTGTAGAGAGAAAGAGGTAAATAGAGTAACAGCACACCCTGATGCTTCCTGTCGCTTAATAAAGACTGATGCTTTGTGTGTGCATGTGCATGTGTGCACAGATACAGTATGAGAATGTAAGGTACAAATTTCTGTGCAATGGAAATGTTGATGCTGATGATATTTTTTACACTATTCACGATGCATTCATGTGTATTCGGGACACACACACTACTGCTGACATTTATTTCACTTTTGCACACACTCAGCTATATTTTGAACCATAACAGAAGAATATATGGTTCATAAAAATAACAAGATCCAATGTGAAAATCTAATTCTGTATGGAAGATAAATGTGATGTTGGATTACCTATAAACTCATTCAAATTATGTGATCAATCTTATTTATTTATTTTAAGATGGCAAAGTACTTCCCAAACTTTACAGGCATTAAACATTAAAGGCACTGTGAGGAACTTTTATGTCGTGGTGATTCTGGCGACCCCTTTGGACAAAATCGGTTATGCTCCAGAACAAAGACTACATTTCCCATGAGCACCACCTCCCCCTCATGATGACTCATTGGCTTTTAGAGCATTTAGACTGATCTTTCTAGACCCAAAGAATATATTTTTCTTTGACTTTCATGTAAACAACAAAGCTTCCAGAAGAAAGACTACACTTTCTTCTTTCTTCAGGAAAAAAAAGAAGTTTGTTCCTACCTTTTCCCAGTCTTTAGTAATCAGCAGAAGAACACTGGCTAGTTTTATCAAAAATACCTGTTTTTGACCCCCCCAGCAAATACAACAAGCTTGCATCTTCCTCTCATAATCTGTGCTAATCTCTCATCCAAAGAGAGCGCCGTGGTCACCAGGAGTCTGTTTGTCAGTACACTAGTTTACAAGCCTGATATTGATGGACAAGCTCGGCCACACCATCTAGCTGTCTAGATAGTCCCCCAGCCCTCTACTTTAAAAACATAATTGGCGTTCACAGACGTCATTGGCAGCCAATGGCTGTGATAGAATTGACGTTAATAAATGTCAGCAGCCAACAAGTGACACTGTGGTGTTTTCCAAAGTGTGCATTTATCCGTGTTTGAGGCATCTGTCAGTAGGATGGAGAATGATGGAACAGTAGCCAGGGTTACATGAGGAGTTTTTCGTCTTTCCGAATGAAATCTTTCTGAATGACTTTTCCAAAAACAGTAGTATACATGGAAAGGAATATTCCAATCTCCGGTCTACATACGTCGCTATAATCAAACAGAATAGTGAATGGGGCGTGCGCAGAAAAACGTAAACATCACGTGATTTATCAAAGAACTGGTCTAGTTGCGTCTTCCATCATATCTGAGCATGCGCTGAAAGAACGCACCCTTACAACTTTCCATTTGAGTGGATACATGATACCTCAATCTGTTAAGGGAAAGGAATATTCCTCCCCGTGAAACTGATTAAATGTCTATTCGGATTGGCACTTTTCTTTCCGAATGAGGTGTATACAAAGGTTAAATTCTTTCCGTTTGAGCAAATAAACCGAAAGCAAGTGGAATATTTGGGTCCATGTATACGTGGCTAGTTGTTTCCTTCCCAGCTCCGTGGCTCTTGACTGTGTGGCGCCACTGGCACCATAGCTAAGTCTTACTAGCTCAGCTTAGCTCATTCTGGTCACTGGTAGTTTGGGCTCATCTCACTCACAGGAAAGAAGTAGAAGAGATGTGTTTCGGCAGGAAGTAGAACTTTGACTTCTTGTTCTTTTAATCAACACTTTTTTCTAATTTATTTCTACTTCTCATTCAACTTGCGGAGGAAGCACATACAACTTCTTCTGAAAGTAATCACAGCAATGGTTACGTCACACACATATTTCCCATGAGGCCCTCTTCTTAAAAGGAAAGGCTCCAACTGGTAACACAATTCATTGATTTGTGCTGCATGAAATTATAAACTGTCAAAACTTTGTGATCTCTAAATTTAATACCTTTGGTTAGCTAACAAAAGGTTACCTGACAAACCACCATCGGTTTATAGTGTTTGCATGGAGGGTCCACCAAATACAGAGCCACCCTGTGACCTTTGACAACACTGGAGAATTTGGCCACTTCATGGAGTTGCGGGGGGTCCTTGACTGGACTGTTATGCAGAAAACTCAACCTGAACGCAAGCACAAAAATTCAGTATAAGAAGTGCCTTATAGTGTGATTCATCACCTAATTTTCTATGTAGGTCATAAAGAAAATAAGAATGACATTATTTCAAAATCTGTTTTAAATTCCTTACAGTGCCTTTAAAGATGCTCTGAACCTCTGTTGACTGATAATGTTAGTGAATGAATAATATGAATAATGAATATTCATATGATGTTTATATTTGCATGTGTTACTACTGTCTTTCTTTAGAAAAACTAGTTTTTTTTATTACCTGAGGTCATAAAATCTGTTTCTTTGTATGCAATGTTTGGCAAAATAGTTTGAGATGTCACGCCATTGTGCTTTTATTTTGTGATGCACACAGCCAAATTTTCACAGAATCAAGTCTCATCTGTGACGTAGTCTTTTGTCCTGATTTTGAACATTTGCATGCCATTTATGTCACAATTAAATCTAGTTTATTCAGCCATGACTTCTATCAGATAGAAAGTGCTGAGGTTTTATGTCTTCTCACTTCCTCTGTGATTTTCTAGAGAGTGTCAGTGCATGCATGTGTTCGTGTGTGTGTGTGAGTGTCTGTGTCTGTGTGATAGAAAAAAGCGTCAGAGGCCCTATCTGTACTTGAACACTCAACGCTACCACAAATAAGTGAGCGTGATTCATCACTTCCTTCCTATTAAGCATGAACAGCGCAAGAGCAGAGGGTGTCAACCAAACGTTCAGCACACCAGGCTCCCCACCCCTTTGCACACATGCACTATACGTACAGCATATGTGAGTGTGTGAGTGTGTGTCTGTCAGCAACACTCCTTCAAGTTTCTGTAACACACAAAGTACTTTCTTTTATTTAACACAGAGTTTATTGTAAACGTTGTATGGAAGCTTTTATAATAACGTAAGTGTTAATTGTGTGAGTGTTTTCTGGATGTGTTAGTGTATGTGCTGTGCGTTTATGCTGTGTGTGTGTGTGTGAGAGGGCCTCAAAAAAGTTCTCCTCTCAACCTCTGGTGCCATCTGCCAGTGACAGGGCAGAAATGCAAATCAGATGCAGTCAGATAATACGCCATACAAGCTCCCTCCATTAGAGCAGCCTACAGAAATAAACTAGGTCAGACAGACCAGCAGCCAGCTGTGTGTGTGTGTGTGCGCGCGTGTGTGAGTGTAATAAGGCACATGCGCCTCTCTTTGTGTGGGGAGACAGCTATACATGTGCATATGGGGGATGGGTTTTGAGTTAGCACTGAGGGTTTATAATATCCTCACTTGTGATGCTGCACAAGTAAAATAAAGACAACAGCGGCTCATCCAGTCAGCACTCTTTTCAAGATTTCAGACAGAGGAGGCACTTTCAGTCTGTGTGACAGGCCAAAGGAGCTGGGTGACAAATAAAGGCTCTTATCTGAGGCTGAAATTAGCCACAGCCAGCGTGCAACTGATAGGGAGAGTATAAAACTCTAGAAAACGAACCACCCAGGAGGGTGATGCAACGCAGAGGCAATGCTGGCGTAATGCAGACAGATGCGTCCTCCTCTCTCATATCGCTGCGACGCCTCTGAATTATGAATGAGGCCCCGTGCACCTCTTCAATGCAAAAAGACTCCTTCTCTTCATGCTCCCAATATGCTGTTTGTTTTCATTAATGCCTTACACTCAAACGTAACATCCTGTCTTCATTGTTGGTTGTGCTAAAAATCTTAAATAAAGGTGAGGACGGTGTTAGGGGGGCATTTTCTACAATCCTCCTTTGTTTGAGGACAGTCGAGCACCACACAAAGCAGATGGCATGTACAGTAGGTGCTGTTCTAATACAATAAGACTGTTTTGTGTTGAAAGAAGGCCCCTCGTTTTATATGCTTTGCATGTCAGCAACTTTGTGGTTAATACAGTATCTTATAAATTAAAGCAGTAGTTATGTTTCCCTGTATGTGACAGCACTACTTTAAGTTTGTAATATTGTAATGTTGGGCCTGAACACATTACATGTTCATAAGAATCAGTGCAGCCAGTCATGTTTTAAATCCTTTCTTCTATGAAGTTTGTATGTTTCAAAGTGACAAACATGTAGCAATAAGAGCTGAATAACAAATGACTGCATGCCTTTCAGGATCATTTCAAACATCTATTTATAGACGCTGAAATATTTCCTTCTCCAGCTAACTTTCTCTGTTTTCTTTCTTCTTCTAACTGATTTCAGGCACAGATTGTAAATTCAGTCACAAGGGAGGGTCAATGATTCTCATTTCCTGCACTTTGGTCCTCTCTTTTAGCAAATGACTCTCCACTCCCTAAATTCTCTGAAGTTTCCTCTGAGATATCTGCAGTCGCTCAAGTTTCTGCATGTACGAGTCTGTGTGAGTGTGTGTGTGTGTGTAGTTACACCCGTTCTTACTGTGCATGTGTGCAGTGTTGCATGTGTCTGTAGGCATGCAAGCGTGATGCACAGAGTTAGAGGAAAAGGTGACATGAGATGAAAAGGTTAATATTTTCCAGGCTGGTGGGTGGGAGGTGATAGCTTTGTGTGTTCTTGTGTGTGTGTGTGTGTGTGTGTGTGTGTGTGTGTGTGTGTGTGTGTGTGTGTGTGTGTGTGTGTGTGTGTGAAATGTGTGTGCATTTGATTACCCATTTGTGTGTGTTTTCTGTGTGGGCGATGGGAGAGGTTTCATGTAAAAGTGGCTTGGTTGTTAGAAAACTGACTTCCTTAACAGAAAGTGCCACATAATATTTATTGGTTTGTTGAGTTTTTCTTTTGTTTGTTTGTTTGTTTTTTTAATCTAAGAAAGAAGTTGTGAAATCTTATAAAGAATTTCACTTTTGGTCAGAAGAGTCAATGGGCTGCCTTTCTCTTTCCATCTGAAGCTCATATCAAAGACAAATGACACGCAATTGGTTTGGATACACTACGAGGACAGAGGAGACAGGTAAAGGACAGGACAGGCAGTGCTGATATCAGTTTGGCCAGGCCTGCAGGCTCAGCTCAGTCCCTCCCTGCTGCCTGTGCTTTGACTAAGTCCCTAACCGGATTTTTCCAATTCCAATAGTCCCAATAAATCCATCTCTATGGGATATTCACCCAGCATTATTCTTGTCATTTCCATGTGCCGGAGGAAGCACTCGGCACAGTTTGGATCAAGACATCCAATCTGCACTCCTCTCATTGTCCTCCCCACCAGACAGCACAGTGAATGAATGCTCTCGATCAAATCCCCCCCTTCCATGTGCAGACACAGACTCCCTTGCCCACAGATATGCTTGGCTCTAATTAGGCAGACCGCTGGACATGTTGTGAGGGGAAATCTCTGTGCACAGACATATCGTCTAGTGGCAGCTTCACAGATTTACGTCTTTTAATCTCGTCCGTGTGTAAGCCTTTGCTGAGGAAGAGAAAGTCACAGAGATATCGTGGTTTGTTTTGATGATTTATTTTTAATGTATGACACACAACAACTCTCTGTGTCAGTGTGTGTGTCAGTGCTGCAACATGTTGCACTGCTTTGCAGAGCCCTGCCGATTATGTAGTCTCTGAGTGTACAGTACACTTCAGATCTACAAAAGTTGCCGAGTGTTCCCTTGAGACCTGCGTCATCAGCACAGAGGTTATTTCCTGTAGTTGAAGAGCAGCATGACCCTCTTCCTGTTCTGCGTGTTAAGAAGCATCGGGAGTCAGAAGTCCTGGCTTCAGTCACTTTACTAGACAAAGGTCACAAGGCAGAAAAGCTGATCTGAATACGTTTTTGCCTTGTGTATGTAGTTATTTCATTTTTACCCTCAGTGCCTTCAAGATGTCAGCATAAGCATGTCAACAAAAGCACCAAATAAAAACCTCTAGGCTCCTCTGTTCCTTCTTTTTTTAAGGTGAATGCAAAAAAGGGAAACTGGTTTTGTTTAAATGTCATGATTTGCAGAAGTATAGCTATTCTGAATTTAAAGTAGAAAGTCAAAGCAAATCACCTTCACTCTCTGTGAATTGTGGACTTAGATTTCTACCTGCAGGCCAAAAGGACAAGCTCCATAAAAGAAGTGCTGCAACTCAAGTTCAAGAAGAAGCTATACCTCAAGGAATTCAATGTGAAATACTCTTCCACAACATGCATGAAATTTTAAATTAGCAAATACAAAGTATACTTCAAGGGGAATATTTCAGCTGACATAAAAGGTGCCACTGATATGCATGCAATTAAATTTCAGGAAAAACTTGTTGCTTTGCTTGTTTTGACCCAATTTCCAAAAAAAGACAATTGCACCGTGACAGTCGTTAACTACATCCATGTAGAGCTCCATGCAGTATTAATGAACTTCAGTGTGCAGAAGCATGACAAGCAGTGAAAGCTCCTCTGTTTCCTTCTGGTGCTTATTTTACCCAAAGAGAAGAGCTGGTACCTACTGCTTCTTCTTCGTCTCATCCCTCTACCTCTGCGTCTCTGGGGACGCTTTGCAACACAGTCCCTTCCAGCAGCTTCTACTAAACAACAAAAAACATTGTCTCACTGTTTTTTCTTCATCTCAATGAAGCTATTACTCTGCCTTATTCTGCATATGACCTGAGGGCGATGGGAGGCGGAACACTTTGACCGTGGATGATAATGTCTTTCCACAGTGCTAAAATCTGCGCATTGCACATCTCTGGTGGCAGTTTTGCAGCTATTCGGTTTTGTTGAAGCACAGCAGAATTGGGCGAGTAATGCCATTCTAGCGGCCTATTAGTGACAGTTTTATATGCTGTTATTACATTAAGCTTTAGTCCAGTAAAAACAGAGAATGAGGCAACACAATGAATGTGTCTGAACACAGGAATGAGTGCAAATCATCCTTTGATGTATTCTTAAAGCTGGCAGCTCTTTTTCTTGCATTTAAATGAATGAATCACCATCCTTTTTTCTTTCACAATTTCTTACTCGATCTAAAAAAAAAAAACCTCTTTTTTTTCAGATCGAGCACAGTCTATTAGCTTTTATAGTTTTAGTCCAACAAAATTGAACTGCAGTGGCCTCATGGTCCAAAAGTTAGAGAAATTTAAAGTTCATTATCCTCTGAGAATAAAATGAAACCATTACAAAGTATTAAAGTGGTCATTTTTATAAGAGACAATAACAATGGTTCACATGCTGACAAAGTAACCCGACACTGGTACTACACTGGGCTGACATTTTACATGCTTGCTTGTGCAACTTTTGGTTTCTTATTTCTCTAATAACTATTTCTTCACTTTTTTTTTTCTAAAGATCAAGAGTCTGTAATCTAAATTCAACCTGGCTCATACAAACATAGTTTTTTTGTTGCTAAAATTATTGCTTCATTAATTAAATATTTTATTAGTTTACATCATGCTTATGAATCAAACACAGAAGGTTTAAGTCACAGTTGGCATCAGGGCAAAGACATTCTGCTATTGGCTGATCGTGATGTCTTCTGATTAAATTTTGACTTGCTCATGAACAGAGGAATAATGTATAATATACTTATATTGAAAAATAAGTCAAACTACAGTTCCTGTAAATAAAAAGAAAGTGGTGCTGTAAAAGGACTGCATTATTTATTTATTTATTTATTTATTTATTTATTTATTTATTTTATTTTTTTATCTATTTATTTATTGACAAAATAAAGCTAAATGATATCGAAGATTAGTCGAATGGTTTCTGTTTTGTTTCTAAACACACTTTTCATACGTCATTACAAGTCCTTTTACAAACAAAGCGCAATTGCACCATCTAGTGGCACCATTGAAGTCAAACATTTCTGGGTTTTGCATTAGTCCTTGTCAAATATGCTGTACATATTTGTAAATTTATGCATTTGTGTATCTGTGTTGGGTGTATAACTATTAATATAGATTAAGGAGCTATATCTATGGGCATATATAAGTACAGAAAAGCATGTATATAAAGGTAACTGGTCCTTTGGGTTCAGAACAAATGTTTACTTATATCTAAAACTATCAGTTCAGTTGTAAAATAAAAATAAATAAATAAATAAAATAGTAAAATAATAATAATAATAATAATAATAATAATAATAATAATAATAATAATAATAATAATAATAATAATAATAAAAAGAGACATGAATGTAATGTATGTAACATTAATCCACTAAAAAAAAAAAAAAAAAAAAAAAAAAAAAAAAAAAAAACAGGAAACGGATCGTGTTTTCTTTTTGTGTATTTTGTGCAAGTTTTCACACACACAAAAAAAAGAAAATTCCACTTCATATTTCACTTTGTTTGTTGGTGGGGCTTTGAAGCCTGACAGTACTGTGCCCTTCACAGTAAAAGTCTCTCTTGCAGGCATGGAGAACCGGACTTTTAGTGCATTGACTGCATGTATTCCAAATCAACACAAGTGTTATACACACAGCATATACAGGACACCTACACACACACATCGACCAATGACCAATTGGCCAATGACTAATATTGATGTTTTAATCAGTTTTGCGATCATTAAAATAACCCTTCAAATACCGAATAAATGGTCAAATTGGTCAAAAAATAAATAATATAGCAGTTTAGTTAATGTTAAAGAAATTCAGCATTTTTTTAGGATAAGATGTTGGTTATAAATGTTAGCAAATTGCAAAGTTTTCTCCACTCTGACTTTCTGTTTGTCTGTAGGTTCTTTTCACTTATTCTTTTCTTTTACGTGTTCATAATAAAGAATTTAAGACTCCACCTCGAATTTCCTGGGGGAACATGAGGGAAGTTTACAGGGGACTTCTGTCACTGTTTGAAAAAGTCCCAGCTCTGTGGTTATTCAAAACAACGGGCTGGTTATACAGAGGTGTGAGTTTCCTAGACACCACATCATATTACAAAACTAACCGAGTAGAAACATGCGTTGTCACACTTTTCAGTTTGGTACTTTAGATGGAAACTTTTCGATATATATTTTTACAATAGACTAAACTTAAAAAAAAAGTAAAGCAGACGGGAAAAAAATCCGTCCTAGCTCTGCGGAAAGTGCGCATGCGCATTCATTGCCTTTCTCAACTGCCGTTGAGGAAGTAAACTTTCAGTCCGTGTATTTTCCCGAAATGAGTAGAACGTGTATTAGCAAGATACCAGCTTGGGTGATCATCTTACTTTTGTTTTTCCTGCTCGTGTAAGTAAATTCATCATTGTAAGAAAGTTAATAAGTCGTAACGTTGTTGTGTGTCTTGAATAAGTTATGGTTAAGTCTGTTTAATTCGTTAAACATGCACTGTTTCCACATAGTCCCTGGGCCAGTGTTAATAATTAAAGGAGTAAAAATATATCGAGGTAACTTGTTACTGTAAAGTTTTAAGTATAAGCTTTAGGAGAAGATAGAACCTTAAACTTACAGAATGAAGTTATCTGTGAAGCAACCTGGGTGGGGTTCAAGAGTTAAATCGACATGAAATAGTACTCACCTCAACACCTTTTTCAAAAAACGATTTAATTGGCGTAAGCAGAATATATGTCCACTAAATTTGGTTATTTACAAAATGTGTGTAACTTATTCCTCAAAACTAGTGATGACAACAAGCAAATTTACTTTCACTTTCGATTTCAGGTTTATACCTCCCTCCTCACCAACTGAGGTGAGAGTTGGAGGTCAGTGCGTCGATGGCACCTACAGCCACGAGGGTAGGGAATGCTGCCTGTGTGGGGTCGGTATGTATCGATGACTGTACAACTAGAGCTTTTTATAGGGTGGCCTGCAAGCGCAGAACACAACGGCAAAAACGAAAATGAAAAGCCAAAAGAAAAAAAGAAAATTAAACATAAAAAAGAAACTTGTTGTGTTGTTTTTTTGTGTTGTTGTTGGTGTGTTTTCCACTTAAAGGCCAATTTTATACGTTTCACTGACAACACAAAAAGCCTTTTCAAGTTCAGCTAACTTGTTTAACTGCACCTCAAATCAAATGTTATCCTTCCTAAAAGGCACATGTAAAAGGATTTTTTAACACTGTATTCTTTAAACAGAATTTAATTAATACTTTTTTTTTTAAGATTCAACCTGATTACAAACAACCAGTATCCTGTACTGTATAGCTTTTTAATTGCTTGGATAACCTCTACCTCAGCTGCTCGTCAGCCAAAAAACATCAGCGGTCAGTGATTTAAAATCAAGTCCTGAATCAGTTTACTGGTATTATCGACAGCATATTAATCCAAGCTTCTTTGTAATAAGCTCTAGAGCAAATTTTCAGCTGACAGGCTCCCAGAAAAAGGTTAAAGTGTAAAAAGTTATATGCTTAACTTTATACCCTCATTTCCCTATTTAACTACTGTGGGATGTACCTCCAAATAGATTTTCAATTATCAAGTTTTAGCTAAATAGGAACAGCTTAACTTACCATTCCATTCTTACCATTCTCAGTCACATTTGGGCTTGTAAAGTTGTATTGGATGTATGTTTTGATGTAATTTGTTAATGTATGCCCAACCTGATCAGCCTTGGTTCTAATTATATAACATAAAACAAGTTATGAGAAATTGATATCATGACGCCTTGAATATTTTGTGGTAGATTTTAACTTTAGTATCGTAAGACACAGAAGTGATATCAGGAAGACTGTCATAAAGAACATTAGCATATATATTTTTTGGGCTAACAAACTGTACATCAGAAATTGGTGCATTTGTGATGCTCTATGTTCTACTATACTGTAGGTCTAAAGCTGGTAGAGCACTGTACAACACGTCTACAGTACGGAAAATGTGAGCCCTGTGATCTTGGGACATTCAGCAGTCATCCAAGCAGTGAGGGAAAGTGTGAGCCCTGCACGTCCTGCACTCATCCCAATGGTAAGAGTCATTAAGTGAATACCAATTAAGTTAATTTCATTTTCTTTTTTATCAATCACCTGCCTTAGGACAACAGATGAAATTTAGCTATTGTGCTAATTGCGGCATATTTACAATGACGTGTTTATCGAAATTGTTGATTGATATGCACTGTCCTAATCAAATAAATGAATAAATAAATAAATAAAGATTCATTTATTTTGTTGCTGACATTAACCGGTTTCTTTTAAACAGGCCTTATTGAAAAACTTTTTCACCTAAACTGTCCTTAAAGCAAACCAAAGTTCAAAAACGTGCAAAAACATAGAAAAAAATGTTTACATGACTGATTCCAAAAGAAATTAACTTTAGCCACAGCATAATTTACTTTAAAAAAGATTAACATCAAGTCAAGAATAAAATACTATTTGAAACATTTTTAAATAGTTTTTTTTTCCAACAAGATCCAAAATATAGTATATTTATTTGATACTTAAAATAATACATTTTGTCGCATATATTACTGTAACATATCAAAATTGAAGATTCAGCTGTGATAGATGTGTGACAACTGATAGATTATGTAGTTTTGTAGAAATTATTACATTTGTTTTTGCTTTATTGTTTCTTACATCTTCAAGAAAATCTGGAGGTAGAGGAACAATGCACCTCTGCCAGGAACACCAAGTGTCGCTGTAAACAAGACCATTACTGCAGCAGTAGCACTGATATCTGTCACCTCTGCCACCCCTGTAAGAAGTAAGTTCTGCTCAAATCAATATGCATCAATTTAAAGAAAAATTGTAAAATTTTGTTTTAAAATGGAAAAATGTGTTTGTCTGGTTGAAGGTGTGGTGCTGAGGGCATCAAAATTCAATGTGCAGGCAAAAATAACACAGTCTGCAATGAAGATATTCAAGGTATGGTTTTTCAAATGAAATCATCTTTAAATATTCGTTTTCATTGTATGCAAATGTTAAATGCATATTTTTGTGTTTCAGATAAGGGTGAAGCTGGAAAAATAGTTGGCATAGTTATTGCCATAATTGCATTGTTGGCCATCGTAGCAGTTGCTGTGTATCTCTGGAAAAAGAGACGTGAGTACTATGAACACTGGATACCTTGATAAAGTCTCTGTAGCTTGAGGTTAAGATTCAGTAGCTCTTAAAAAGACATATTAATTACTATTATATTAATTTGATTTGGTGATGTAAACATTAACACCAGGGGAATGAAGGGTTAACTGGTTCAAAATTACCAAACAGTTGCAGAGATTTATCAAATGATGGTGCTTGGTGGAAAATGGGTTATGTTATTGGTCTAATTTGCGTCACCGTCTCTGGCTTGAAACATTGCAATCGAAAGGACTGACTTGGTGTCTGTAATTATAAGCCCCAGCAGAGGGCGCTGAAAGCTCAGGAGTTTTCAGGGGAATCCTATAGTACAGTAATTAGAACAACTATTATGAATTGATTCTTTAAAAAAAATCTTCTGCTTTATACTTGAATGATTGTGTATCTTGTAACCTGATATATAACATTTTATCTCACAATAATCAGGAACACAGAACAGAGATGGAAATGCAGGAGTTGGGGTAAGTTATTCTTATTTTCTCTGTAACTCTGAGAAGTTATAAGATATTTGTTTTGTCCATGTTTTTAAAGTCTTTCTAACCTTTTTTTGTCACTCACACATTTCCAGTTTTACATGTATGATAAACATTTTGATCTCTGCTCTAACTTTGACATAGCTACTCCTTTCTGAAGGAGGTAAAGGTTAGTCTTCTAAAACTGTTCATGTCCTAAATGTGCTTTGTGTTAGTAGTTCTGTGGTATGGTGTAAGTGTGAAGTCTGCACTGGGTGTCTTTATTCACTGTGTTGTTTTAAACCTGTCATTTATATGTATTTTTATTTTGCTTCTCAGGGAAGTCCGCTTCTCAACAGTAAGAAATCATATTTTCTACTTACTATGTTTCCACAAGACCAATTCCATAAGAGTTGGGATGTTGTGAAATGTTCATACAACAAATTTTGATGATTTGCAACTGATTTGAAGTATTTATTTGATTGAAAATAGTAAAATAAGACAGCATACCAACCACAACTGCTCTTTAAAAACACTCTGATAACGTTTGGGAATCAAGGAGAAAGGTTTCAGAAGTTAACCAGACCACTCTTTGGTGATATAGAGTTTCAGGTGTTCAACAGTTTCGTGGCTCCTCAGTAATATATTTAATTTCTTAAGTGGTAGATATTTCCAACAGGCGACTTGTCAGGGCTGCAGGCCAGTTTAGCAACCTGACTGCTTTACTGCTGAGCCACATGTTGAACGTTTTCCAATTTTATTGTTTGACCCATGTTCCCTCTGTTAACCTGGCAGAGGGTTAGAATTTTTTTTCAATCATACTGCCAGCCAGCCTGCAGGGGGAGCTCTAATTTTCTTGGCTACACAGTCAGAGAATGCTTGTGGTGTCTATTTTAATCATAGACTGCATAGAGACACAGTCTCCACTAATTCACTTTTCTACTTCTGAAAGGGATAAGGACATCTTAAAGTTGGGGAAAACACTTTCAAGGACATTCAACGAATAACCACAGAGGTCTCTTTTCTCTTGAAAGCTGATAAAATTAAAGAAATGTAAACCCAGCAGAAAAAACTAAAAATGATAACGTTGTCAGTCTTGTGGCGGGACTTCTGTGACCTTCTGTGCTTAAATATAAAAAGAAGAAATTTGTAAGCCTCAAAGCTGATTTGAAAGACAAGAACCTTAATGACAGGCCTCCTTATTTTCTGTCAATTAAAGTTT
Organism: Halichoeres trimaculatus; assembly: GCF_033239565.1. Taxonomy (NCBI): domain Eukaryota; kingdom Metazoa; phylum Chordata; class Actinopteri; order Labriformes; family Labridae; genus Halichoeres; species Halichoeres trimaculatus. The sequence goes on along the minus strand of NW_027437186.1, from coordinate 25,218,810 downwards.
AGCTTTAATTGTAAAACAGAGTTTTTCTTTTGTGATCTTTGTTGTGCTTTGTTGGAATAATCCACTTTCTCTGTCCCTTCAGTTCCAGATGTGGGAATCCAGCCTCTTATCCCTGAAATTGCAACAGTTGTTGGATGGAAAGATATGAAAAATGTTGCCATGCAAAGTGGGATTTTAAAGACACAAATTGAAAACTGTGAGCAGGATCATCCGGGGGACAGAGAAGAGCAGACAATTCAGCTACTGCAGATCTGGGCGGAAAAGGTGGGCAGGGGGGCCCCAGAGAGGCTGATAAAGCTCCTGAAACAAGGTGGCAAGCTGAACAAAGCAGAAGCAGTGGCTGAGATTGTAAGGAAAGCTGCTTCAGATCTTGCTTAAATGTATCCGTTGTCAGAATCTTTAAAATGTTTGCAGACATGTTTATGGGATGGGACTGAAATAGAATCATATCTCAGATTGAATAAACATCGCTCTACATTGAAGGAGGGGGTAATTTATGAAGGTTAGAGAGGAAAGGTTTGTCCTGTTTGATTGTTAGATATTTGTATTTTATAAAAGGCATTCAAATTCAATGTTCTGCATGATTCAGATTTTTAAACGGGTATGAACAAATCAGATAATATGAGTTTCCAATTTTTTCTGCTCTTCCACTGCATGGGCTGTGCTACTGTAAAAGGCATCATGTGATGTGTTTACTTAGCATATTGAAAAATGAAATACTCTGCTAAATCTGTGATAGTCTTTTAAATATTGTTGTATTAAAATAATGTATAATAATGTTTTGTTACATGGTGAGGCCGATCTTCCTCTTTGGTCAACACAACATGACAAGAGGATCTCCGTTGCACTGAATCACACCTTTTATTCAGTGTTTGTATAATGGTGTGTAAGTTAACTGCCTGTGCCATATGGGTTTTATATAGATTGCAACAGCTGGTATACTGTACAGCATACTTGAATAAATGCACACAGTTTGTAAAAAAAACTATCACTTTCCAATGAAATCATTTTAAGTGTTTATTAGAAGGAAGAGGTTCATAATGTATGAAATGTTAATGAATTTTGAAAACAGTGTAATTCAGAGCCCAAGCTCTACATACTGTTTTGAACTCTAGTTGAAAGGTAATGCTGAGGTTTTAGTTTAAGAGAGAGAAAAAGGTGTTTCAAACACACTGGTTTGACATTCAGAACTTTTCCTTTTCACCTGTCGGAGCGGCTGAGCAAAACATACAATTCTCCTGCTATAATCAATTGAACTGTTGGTGCCAAGAAGTATGCTCATCCCTTGTTTATTAGAAGACCCACAACAGAAAACACACAAAGATAGATTTAAAAAAAAACCCTTCTGAGTACCAGGCAAAGTCAAAAACATGAAGATATCGTTTTTTTTCCCATATAAATGAGCACCTTTGATGTTTTAATTTTTTATCATTAGGCTCACTAATAAACTGACAGGAAGACACCAAAGTCAAACAACAAATCAGACAATCTACCAAGACAAAAGTGAACACTAAACCCAAAATTGTTCTGGTTATGTGAAAAGCCCCTAACAATTTGCAAACATGTCTAGAGGGCAATTCCAGTGGGGTTTTTTGGGACCAGTTTAGAAGCACATATAACTGAATTAAATTTATGGCCATGTGCCCATCAACAAACAGGAAGGAAGACCATCTGTTTAGTCTGGACTGATTCCCCCAATTTTAAGTTAACCTACTTTCATTTCTCACCAGTCTGCCCATGATTGCAACATTGGCACTAAAAAGTCCAATCTTCTATAATTTCATCATTAAAAATGAAAAAAACAAAACAAAACTAAAGAGTATGTTTACACACTGAAAAAAATATCCAGTGTAGATTTTAGTTTTTCAGTTTTAACTTTGTCACAACCTGACTCAAAGATTGTTGTTAAAATGAAGACAAGCCAGAGTTGGTGTAAATAAAATGAAGATTTATTAACAAAAATGTACACATTTAAGTCAAGATGTTGATCAGTGGATGTGTTAGTAGACGGAGTGCAAAGAGTCAGGCATCAGAATGTGCATTACATGCCAGAGAAGGCTAGAATCAGAACCTGAACCAGAACTAAAAGCAGAGCTAACTGGAGCATCAGAGAAAGGAGTGTAAGAAGATTTCAGCATGCCTATGACATTATTTTGAAATATAATACATATTATAATGTATCAAGGCTCTTAAAGGTTCTTATTTAATTTCCCTTTTACTTACTGCTCTGTCGTTTGGTCGAGCATTTCTTGAATCGCTATGTCTTATTGGAAATATGTTGAGCTGAGGAAAATCTGGGTCATCTCTACAGCATGTAATGATTTTTCTGATTTTGTTGTGTTGTTTTTCTGACCTTGGCGCTCAAACAACGCAACAAATCAGAAAAAAAAAAAAAATTCTCGGATGGAACGTTAAAGGGTTTAAAATTATTCATACCCCTTACATTTAAAGTGAAAGTCAAAGGATTAAAAGGAGTGAATCCCTTTTTTAAAACAGCAGTTACAATAAGAAGCCTTTGAACAGTCTGCCTCATAATCTATTTACTGTTTCACCTGTGTTCTGACTCTTCTAATTCATCACAATATGACTGAAAACCTGACCTGATGATGTTTATGTACTTAAAAAAATGTCAAATCTTAAAAAACTTGAAGTTAAAAGTCTAACAGTATAGTGATCAATTTGCAGCTTAACAGACATGAAGAAAAAAAAAGAATCAAAACTTCTTTATAGTTTTTCTTCGTGTATATTCTCCTTGAAGGGTGCCGAAAAGTTTGTCCCAGTGGGTAAAATAGGGTGCGTAGTTCACTTTGGATTTAAGGTGGTGAAGGTCGTGATGCGGCGCTCCTCCATAGAGGTTAAAGGGCACTAACCTGTGTGGTGACCAAGGAAACTCATATCCTGAGTGAGCCTCCACAGACAGATACATGTTCGTGACATGGAGCAGCATTTCTGTGAGAGGATGACATCCCAGGAGAGTAACGTTCAGAGTCGTGAAGAGACTGAGACTCAACATTTCCCAGGCGTTTGTGTTTTCAGTGGTCAGGGAGAAAGTGGAGGTGAAGAGGTGGTGCTCCTTGTGAAAGGTTTGGTACAGCAAGGACACTTTGTGATGCAGCAGGTGCCACAGAAAGTACTGCGTGTCGAAGAGGAGGAGGCAGGCCAGAACATCCTTCAAAACTGACCAGGTATCAGGAGCAAGCAGAGGAGAAGACACAGGTTTCCAGTACCAGTGTAAGACCGAGAACGGAAAAATAAAACACACGTGGTTATGGAGAATTTTGTACAAGCATCTCAGAGCCATTTCCCATGTCACCTTGCTTTGAGGCTGGATCTTGAATTGGTGAATGAAGGATAATCTGTAATCCAAAAAATCCAAGCAAATGTAAGGCAAGCAGCAGCCCAGGTGAACAGTCAGAGAGAAAACAACAGGGAAAAAAGGTGATCTGAGGAAGGGCTGATGTCTTAACCAATCCCAAAGAGTCTGAAGAAGAAGCCTCTCTGTGTCCTCTGGGTGCGTCATCTCTGCAGTGAGGAAACCTGACTGTCTGAAGCTTTTGAATCAAACATGACTGGTAGTGAAAGTGGTTTGATGAAGTGTCAAGACATTGTGCAAGATGCCCAAACATAATTTACTGCTAAAAAAAAGAGAAACCAACAACTTTACAAATTTATTCTGTCAAGTAAAAGCTATTTATCATCACACTGTTGTACCTTATATCTCGTAAATATTCTAGTATATTATATTATATGTTATCTTATTTTTATATATGTAGTATAGTTAGAGGTTATTTCTTGGATTTTGGCTTCTTTCTGTAAAGTTTCCATATAAAAATCTTAAATACTAATGCAAGGGTTTTCTTTCAATAAAAGATCAAATAATGATAGAAAATAATTGATTTCTTTCTCTGAAGTCAAAGGGTTTTCTGGATTTGAAGTAACCCATTACAAAAAAAGAGCTGACTTTTTTTGCTGGACTCCTTCACATTTGACCACTTCTGTTCAGGCATGAAGTGCCACCTTGTGGATGAACAAGAAGTTACAGTTTTTTTCACACCACATATTTTTACTTTCTGGATTTACCTTTAGTAACACAGTAGTTTGTGTATATGTAAATTGGTAACTGAATTGAAGTGGGAGTTTATGCTGTCTCATATTTCAAACATGGCTATAAAGTAACAAGCTAGAAGTCCAAACAAAATGTGTGCAGATTTTCAAACCACTAAATACTCATAGAAATCCCTTGTTCATGACACAAAGAAGGCACAAGGATGGTGGAGCATGGAGCCTAAAACAAAGTGTTTTGGATGAAAGCTGAAATATGTGTTTTCTAGAACACCAGCATAGTATTTTTATTTATGTATCATTTATTTTTATTACTTTTTTTTTAAGTTTTTTTTTTTTTAAGTTTTTTGAGCTGTTAAGTATAGACTCCAAAACTCCAAACTCAAATTGAGTAATACTCTAGATAGATAGATAGATAGATAGATAGATAACAGTCACTAGATCATTAGCTAGCGGTAAGAGAGTAGCAGTGCTATGGAGCCTATAAAATATTTAAACTTCATTGCTTCAGATTTTGGTTGTAAAATAGTACAGGCTGCTATAAGCCTATTGGCATTTTTGCTTTGAATACCTGAACTTTGAAGATGTTTGGTAAAACGTGTGTGAACACTGGGCCTAGAGGACGTCACTGAATGCATCATTGACTCCACATTTAGTGCTGAAAACTCACTATTTTGGTTGCACAGAGGGAGCTGGGCGGCGTGTCTGTGTTATGGGTGGAGCACACAGTCAGGAAATGTGTACACTGACGCTGTTCCCTCGTTTTCTTCCTGAGTTTGAGGAGTCCGTTTCCACCGGAGAGACCGCTGCTTGACTTTGTCACCATGAACCCCCTTAGGGCAAAGAGCAAAGGTAAGTCGTTTTTTGTGTTTTCTTAACTTTTTTTCACCGTGTGTATCAAGTTAAACGAGACTTTTTGTCTTTGGACCACAACATGCAGTTGGCGAAGTGGCCTGAAATGCTATGTACACATGGTTTGGGCACGATGACGTTTTAGTTGTAGGCTCTGTTTGAAGTTTTACTAAGCATCCCACAATACATCGTCTGTGTGCTGACTTGACTCATGTTTTATACAGTCTATAATGTTTGTCAGAAACCACATTTCCGCGATGAGGGGGATCATTATTTTGTTGCTACGACAACTGAGGAGGTGACCGTTGGCAGTTTGCCTGTCACACGAGTGTTGTCATAATGCGAGACTGTTTCAGCTATACAGTTACATCCTTATAAGGTAATTTTTTTATTAGTCCACACAAACTTTAGCCAAATTTGCTAAGTGACATATAGTTTTGAAGTAGTAGACAATTGAAGTAGCAACTAAAATCTTGTCCCTGAAGCATTAGCCAGTTGAGACATTTTCAGTTATGTAATTTTTAAAAAGTCAGCTTTAGTTGACACTTTTCAAAGCAGGGTTACAAAGTGCTTTTCAAAATACAAGTGAAAATAAAGGGGTAAAAAAAGAAATGTGTGTAGGAAAATGACAGTTTACAAACAAAAGGAAAATTTGGAAAATAAGACCTCTAGTATATAAAAAAGGTTAGACTCAGGGCTAAACCAACAGAAAAAAAGCTTGTGATACTGCCTGAAAAAGGACCGAAAGCAGCATTTAGCAGATTTAAAACACACTCAGACAACATTTTCTGAAACAACAATCTATAAAAATGTACTTTAAAAGATGAAGAGTTGACATATAAGTCTTTCAATCATTGTTTCACTGAAAACGTTTTTAAAACAGTTTATTAGTGACTACAGAAAACATAAATACTTTTGGTGCAGGTTGCTCCCCTCAAAAGTCACTCTTTGATTTGTTAGCCTATTAAACTTTGTGTGAATGTTGTGAATCTTAAAAATTACCTTCAATTCTGGGAATATATGAAGTCAGCTGATGGCACTCTATCCCCATGTTTACTGTTATTGGTGGTTTTGAGTTATTTCACATGGCAGTTCATATCCCATTCACATTTGTAAAAAGTAAGGAGTAATTTCCAGAAACTGTATGCCCTGGAACATTAGGTGGTCTGTAATGCATTCTTTTGAGCCACAGCACACCCATCCCAGCCTGGCTTGGTGTTTGTTTGGATGGACTGAGCCATGTAAGTTTTGGAAAACATCCCAGTGAGTAAGTCATGGGAAGTTTCTCTAGCTCTGTGGCCTCACACACTCCACCATTACTGCACTGATGCTTTTTTGGCTTGCCTCTGACACAGTAATACTCTTATGGCCTTACAGTGATGTCATCACAAATGTGCACTCCCTGTTTCTTCACTCATCTTTTTTCCACAAAAAGTCCCACTGGGCAAGATACAAGCATGTGTAATGATAACTTGGATATTCGAGCCCATCATCCGTGAAGCAATGTCTTCTCTCAGTACAAAAACATGGCAACGTAAGCAAGACTTATGTAATTTCCTCTTTCGTACAATATATTGCATTTCTTGTTGGCTGTCTTGTGACGTCCAGGAAGCAGATAATAATGTCAGTGTGATTGTTTTCACTCTATTATATTTGGGCACTGGAAGTTTGCCAGTAAAAGAGGCGTCTCCCATTTTTATTTTTGACAAAATTTAACAGGATGTAAATGTCAACAGGCAAGATGTTGTCAACTAAATAAGGTTATCAGAGAAGGACTTTAGCCTGATACTTGACTACTTTGTCACTTAGCCTGCTGTGTCTATATTTAGAGATAAAAGCTGTGAAGAGTGAAGTGCTCTTTAGAAACAGCCTAGTTTTATATGTAGCACAAATTTGTCTTGTATACTTTTCTTGTATACTGTCTGTTAATTATTTTTCCTGTTTTGGTTTCAGGGTCTGAGCTGCATCAAATTCTGCAAACGTTTTTTGGAAAACTATGACAGAAACAAGCTGAAGATGCAAGGGGCCATTGCACGAGTGTGTATGGTTATGGCGGCGGCCATATTAAACCACCCCCTACTGTTTCCTCATGAGAACACCACACTCCCAGAGCAGGATGAGGAGCTGATGACTCGCATGCAGGAGCATGAGGAGATGCTGAAAACGGAGCAGGTCAGGCTGGAGAAAGAGCTGTCACAACTGGAGTCAAAGCAGGAGGAAACCATCACAGAGGGTTACAGTTGGTACTTTTGGGGCGCAGTGTCATTTATCATCTTTATCACTATTGAGATGTGCAGGGTGGACCTTGCTGATGCAGACGTCCGTGCTGTGGAGGAGGACGACTTTTTTTTGGAGAGTGGCTCTGTTACCCCCAGGATGATGGTGCTAGATAAGGACGTGTTGCACAACTTTTGTGATAAATGCACTTACACGACAGCCCATGAGAACTGGAGGGTGAGGGAGTTTGTTGAAGGTTTTGCTGATGACCTGCTGGAGTCACTCCGAAGCGTTTGTAACAGGGAGGCAGACATGGAAGTTGGGGACTTTGTTGGGATAGGGAGCATGTTTGAGTCATGGAATGTGTGCAAGCCACTGATGTGTGACCTTTTAGTACCTTTCTCACCCCCAGATCCACACTTTTTTCAGTTCCAACTGTGGTGCAGGTCCTCCAGTGACATGCCCCCAGATATGCAGGGCTGTGGGAAAATAAAAGTAACCAAGGAGACTGAGGAGAGGTGTCTGTGTGGCTCTGCTAACCTTGGAGAGGACATGCTTTGTCTGTTGCACAGCAGGAATGATGCCATCAGAGTGGACTGCAGTCCTCAAGAGCTCTTGTGCTCTAGGAACACACCTTTCTTGGCCAAAGATCAAGTAATGAAGTGGTTTCAGATATCTGTAACCAAAGCTTGGGGACGCATTTTACACAAATACGACTTTGAAGTCACTTTTCGCAACCTGGATACTGCAGGTGCTCTCAAGATCCGGTTCCGCTCTGGAAAAGTCATCGTAATGAACATTGTACCAGTGGTTCAGATGGAGGGTACCGATGCTTATTTTGTCTCTCACTTTCCATCAGATTGTGAGAGCCCCCCAGACCCATACTGGCCCCTCTGTTTAGCTGTCTATGAGAGGAATATGTTGAAATATTTTGCAAAGCGCCTACCCCAACATTCTTGTCATCTGCACTGCCTACAAATTGTCACTTTCCTGCACAGAAAGCAGACAGGACTCACAGGGAAATGTGTATTTACAAACTACCACTTTAAGACAGTTCTGTTGCACTTATTGCTGAATAAAAGCAGCTCTTCTTGGGGCTTTGAAAACTTGGAGCACAGACTTCGAGACGTACTGTGCTTCATGCACAAGAGTCTGCGGGAGAAGAGACTCTATCATGCTCTTATAGGGAACAGCAAAGTGCCCAACTGTATGCAGGTCCCTGAGATCATTCGTACAGCGGAGCCCGTCAACCTGCTGCGATCTCTGGTATTGCAGACAGAGCTTTGTGCTGCAGCTGTGAGGCATTTTCAAGAGATGTTAAAAAATGCTAATGTGCTAATACAAGAGTACACACCTCATTTGTCAAATGGCTTTTTACACCACAGCCTGGATGAAAGTGTGTGAATTTTGGTTGCACGTACGGGAGTTAGTTTTGCCTGACATAGCAGTTTCTGCTGCAGCTGCTTCCTTGAAACTCACTAGAGTAACAAGCATATCAAAATACCTCTTCTAAGCAACAGACTAAGTCTCTTAATGGTAAACTTTGTCGCTTTGGAAATCTAATGAGTACTACAGATATGGTATTATCTGTGTAAAAGTAAAGGTAATTTTTTGGGTCATTTTGTCAATGATACTTCATCTAAATACACAGAAACAAGTTGTCTTCACAAAAGGATGACCAAAGCACTTATGTTGCTAGGTGAAAGATCACCCATATACCTCTTATTTTATGGCAGTCTAACTGGTTTGATGTACCAAAGTATAGTTGATTTTTGTTTGTATTCCAATATTTTCAAATGTAATGGCAGCTATTAAATATTGTATTATTTCATTTTCAATACTTTGTGTTTGCATATGAGGAGAAAAAAATGTGTATTTTTGTATTTTTTTTTGCAGGTAGAGGTCCACAACCTTAAGGTTCTATCTTTTGTTAAGCTCCATTTTTCACTTGCAAACAAATCAGGGCAGACATGAATAATCTTTCTGTTTGTTTATTGTAACAGACAGAAAATTGACAGATCATGACAAGACATCAAAAGTCTAAAAAAATAAGTGCCAAGTGGAATGGATGACCGGTTGTATTCACGTCCTGGATTTCTAATTAAAAGATGTTTACTCACTGTATAATCTCTCTCTCCCTCTCTCTCTCTCTCTCTGTATATATATATATAGATATATATAGATATACATATATGTATACTTGGTAAACACAGAACATCATCACTTTGCACATGAATGTTCCTATCAGCATCATGTCCTTGCAATCTGCTACGATGACCTGTTCCTCTTGATTGAGGTAGACTATGTGATATTTTTTAATTTTAGGAAAAGTGAAATGTTGAGCCAAAGCTCTCTTTTTAAGAGGACCTGATGATGAAACCCTGGGTAAATAAAGGGACCTGAAAACATTCTGTTTGTACCTCTTATCTTTGATTGGTGTTTTTGGTTTTACTGAGTCAGCCATGTCTAAGGCTTGCTCTAAAGTACACCTTACTGATTGAAAAAGAAAAAAACAAAACAAACAAAAAAAAACTGACAGCAGATTCAAGGTACTGACCAGGGGCCTATATTCACAAAGCTTTTTAGAGTAGAGCTCCTAAACTTAGCCTTAAAATTCTAAACAAGAAATCTTAGCTTAAAAGTAATTCAGGAAGTTTCTGAGAGAAACTTTGCACAAGGAGGGGACAGAAACTTTTATCTTAGTGAAGATGTGTGGTTGACTGTTGTTAGGTATGACGCAGTCTTCTAAAAGCTGTACTTGGTTGTTATAAAAAGGTAAAAAATAAAAAAAGTGCTCCACGCTCCTAGTAATGAATGTAGAAATAGGTGGTAAAATCAACAGATCATAGAACTTAGACTATTGAGAAATGTGAAATCATGACATTAATTTGACACCATGATGATGAAACTCAGAAAAATTGAACTAATTGTGACACAGCTTCAACATGTTTGAGCGTACCTCATTCACACGCCATTACATTAATTTGCTTTTTGTTCTGTTTACTGTTACATGCTGGTAATTTTACTACTGAATGTGTTTGACACTAATGGTGGGCGCAGACTCAGCTGTCAGGACTTCCTGTTATTGCTGGCATCCTAATAAAAAGCAGTTTGATTGAACTGTATGCAGGGCTTGAAGACCTCCGGCGTAGTGCCGGAAATCCGGCGTAGACAAACCTGCCAGATTGTGAAATCATGCAGGTCGGTCTGGCTGCCCTCCGTTGATTTCACTCGATCGAGTTCCGACTGAACCAGTCAGGAAAGAGAGGCGGGAGCTGCTCTCTGCAGCTCCCGCCTCTCTTTCACAAACAAGCAGCAGCGGCCCAAATCCGCTACGTCATACCGTGGCTTGATGCGTATTGGTCTATGATGAGTGTGACTGGCAGAACGATCGTCCAATATGGCACTGTCCGTCTAATTTGTCAGATAAATGTGCTTCGTGAAGACAGTAATTAATGACGGAGGCGGAGAGCAGAAGCGGAGTAGCAACCCCTTATAATGAAGCAGTGATATTGAGAGATGCTTTTGGACAACAAAGAAGCTTTTTAAGGCTTCAGAGAGCAAGTTTACCACGTAATCGGGATACCCGCTCGAAAACTGCGCCGCCAGCGAGTCTGTAATCACGCAATCTGTCGCGCATGGATGTATTTTTCATCCATGCGAATTTCAGTAAAACCGTCACTCCTACTAGCGACTTCGGCGGGTTGAATTATTTAATTGTAGTTTTCTGAAACGGCATCTGAAATACTAAACCCATTGCAGTATGAGACTACGACACCACAACTCCCACGAGCACTGCCTGCACACAGTGTTTGCTCATTGATCCCTTCGCAAAGTCTTCTACTGAGAGGCGCCCCAGACGCGCTGGTCTTCAGCCTTCGTCTCGGACACTGTGACAGCTCCCGGTGTTAATCGCTTGATAACGTGTTTTAAAACTTCACTCGCGTCTTATTTGCTCTCTATGGTAAACGGATTACGGGATTTAAGTCACAATCTAGCGCCAAATATTCCGTAACTTGTTAAATGTGAGGACATTTATCAGATGGAGCTCATTTAAGCTCACAGTGCACCGTTCTCACCAGTAACACTCACCTAGAGCAGGGGAGGAGGAGAAGACAGGAGGACACGTAGAGAAGTGAAACTGATCATAGATATGAGAAGCCGTAGGAACAGTATTTAAACCTCCTAATAAACAAACATTTTAAAAGTTATATGTAAAAAGTTCACTCTGGAAATACTGTAAACAAACCAAATCATTCTAAATTAATGAAACTTATGGTCCAGTGTGACTTATGTAGGCCTACGTTATTTTCGTCTTCATGACGCATTTTTTTTGACTGATACGACCTCAAAAAACGTATGATAGTAATACGAAGTGACTTGTTGTCCAGAAAGTATGGTACTTAGTTTATTAGTGAAAAATTACTGTTGTAAATAAATATTAAAGTAGACAGTGTTTCTAGAAAGCTTTTCAGTTTAGTTTTTATTTTTTCAATTAATCTTCAACCTTCACAACTTTCATTGAATGCAATATTATGCTCCTCCTTTAATTACTTTGTTTCAATAGTCTGCATATTTTCATATTTAAGGAGCACAACCATTTCAGAGCTGAATACCTGATTTATGTAGTCTTTATTTGAGTGTGCAAAGGGGTCATTTATAAAAAAAGGTTTTAAATCTATTTCAGATAAACTTTAGCATTTCATCATCCGCCTTGATCATATCAAACATAATTATCCAACAACAAAATTGTGGACCCTACCGGAAGCGATGGCCACAGGTACTTATGCTGTATCGCTGACTGACCATTTGTGTGAACAAAAAATTAGTGTTACTGTGTTTAATGTTGTTTTTATTATTATTGTTATTATTATTATTAATAATAAAAACAATGTTAAACACAGTAACCCCCCCCCCCCCCCCCCCCCCCCCCCCCCCGCCTTCAGGCACAGGATTTTTTCCTGCTTCAAGCCCTGTGTATGAATGTTCTAGAATTTCATGTGCTAGTTTAATGGACTGTTTAGAGAGAGGATCACCAGCTACACAGCTGTCAAAGGTAGCAGACAGTGTGTTTAGCATGTAGGGAAAAGTACAACACCAGTATCACTGGCCACTCTTAGGCTTGTTAAAAGTCCTCCTACCTTCTCCTAACAGTTTTTCACCTTTGAAACTCTCTTAAGGCCTAAGATGCATTCTGAATACTTTTTATGTTACGGAGGGAAAGAAAAATCTTAGAAATCAAGGAACTCTAAGATTTTTCTAATAGTGACGTCTGTACACTTTTAGCCTAAGGATGCTTTGTGAATCAGTGCCCTGATCTATAAGAGAGGTAATCTTGAATTACTTATGCTGTGATCTGGCACTATATAGAAAATACAATTAGCTTGACTTCCAGGGGGGGCAGGTGCCGTCCTCATATAATGGTAGGGGAAACACTGCACTGCTCATGGTTCAGATGTCTGTTTTTCTTACAGGCCCTCATCATAGTTGGGTTTCCCGTCCACGTAGCTCTTGTAGAAGGCCTTGTAGGTGTCCAAGCTGTGAGTGGTGGCTTTCACAGCGGGATCCTCCATCATGCGCTCAGTCCACTTCTTCAGCTCAGGTGTGCCATCAAGGCAGCTGGAAAGAAACCATTCAGACTGAATGATGGCCCACCAGTATAATTCACTTGATAGATAATGTCACATACTATAAAGCAAAGATTACATGATGCATTCCCGTCCTTCCTTGCACTTAATTTGTACCATACCTAATGTTAGTCTGGAAAAGCATTCATGACTTAAATGTTTTTCTTGACACACTTTCAGGAATCAGAACTTACGGTTTCAGTTCAAAGATCTCAAGTCTCTCAAAAAATGGCCACATCATGTAGTCAATCATTGTGATGGCGTCTCCTCCGAAGAACTTGGTCTTCTTGGAAACAAGGTCCTGAATATTAAGATTTAATGCATCAATGTAATTTAAAACACAAAAATGTAAACTAACAAAGTAAACACTGGACTCCTAATTTACTTTATATTACTGTTAATTTTATTTCAGACAGTTATATTTCATTATAAGTTCATTTCTAAGGACCATATCAAAGATCTTACTCTGCAGCCTACCTCATTTAACTTGGCAAACTTGTCCTTCAGTTCGGCCTCCAGCCCTGAAACATCCTCACCATTCCTTCTCCCTGCAGGGATCTTGTAGAAGTATGGCGTTACCTGCAGAAAACAGTGTCATTAAAGTGTCATTGAATCATTTGATGTTTCTGACAGCTGACAAGCATACAAAAAAAAAAAACAGGATTTAGATGATGGTCTAGGTACCTTAGAAAAACACTCCAGCATCATCTTTTGCTGAGCTTTACCAAAAGGAGAAGAAGGAAGGAGCTTCTTTTCTGGGTAAACTTCATCCAGATATTCACAGGTGATGGGTGACTCGTAAATCACTTCACCATCAGAGTTCTCCAGTGTTGGGACAAGACCGAGTGGGTTCTTTTCAAGGAACCAGTCAGGTTTGTCTTTCAGATTGATATTGACTGTCTCATGCCTGAAACAAACAGATTTTAAAAATGTAATGAGATGGACAGAATAAAAGTTTTTCATGATTTCTATAAGTGATGGTAGGAATTTAGATCAATGAAAATGAAACGTGTCATTACTTGATCCCTTTGGCATTTAGCACTAGTCTGGCCCTGTGAGCGAAAGGGCAGAATCTCATGCTGTAAAGCCTGATGTAGTCTTTGGAGACAGGACCAGGTGCAGGGCTGCCTAAAAGAAAATCAAAAATAACAACCATTGAGGTGCAACAAAGCAAATATGTTGATTTTTTTAAGCATTTTTAATCACTAAAAACATCAAACATCAAATTGAGATTATGATCTAATAAACATGCTGTTATCTGCACAAATACAACTGTGACTGTGGAGTTTAGATAAGAACTTCTTTTTCACGTTTTACATTATCCCAATAAACTGGTACTTTAAACACCTTGGACATCTTTCAGAGACTAGTAAAAAAAATAGTACACAACTTCACATGACTGAAATATTCCTCCTTTTGACCAAACAGATTTTAGAGAAAGGTAATTAAATTATTATTGTTTTCTTATTTAGTCATTTAGGGTTTACGCTGGCTAAGAAAACTATCGCTGATCGTCTGAATTTTATGCAGTTTCATTTCCTCTGGTGGTTTGTAACCTGAACTAGTTAGGAAACGCAAACTCACAATGACTGTGCAGAATTATCTAATTAGTTTCTCTTGCATGGGGCAAGTTAGAACACACTAATCGGTGCATTTTTAAGTTGTGTATCTGCTACTTGCGATAAACTTCCCCGCCTCACAAAGCTGTGAATACATTCATAAGAAATAACATATTTTTACCTCCAATGTGCATTGAATTTGGATAATGTAAGGTGATAGTATTGCAATTGTAGCAGTTTAGCTAGCCAGCATTTTCTGTACAGTAAAAGCTGCTCCTTACCTTTGGCGAAGCTCTTTTCGGTAGACATGTTTAAGGATCGGAGTAATGATTTAAAAAAATAATAATGCTAATATGGCACAACAGTGAACAGTTGACCAGAGCACACTGGGTTCTCCGTCCAAGTGTATTCAACTTCCGCATTTTCGAGCATCAGGTCGAGCCTGCCGGCTTGCCTTCACGTGCTGCTTAGATGCTCGGAGTTCTCAGAGTTCATAAGGAGGAGTGTGCTCTTTAAGTTAGCAGTAGTTGGATGTCTGGATTGTATTTCATGGAATATGGAATATAAAGTATTTCTTTTGATTATAGAATTAAAAACTCCAAGAGAAAAGCAACCTGTGACATAATTGAAGAATTAAACATACCATACAAACAAAGAAATAAGCCGAACTGACTTCTTTCGAATGGACAGCAGTAGGGCTTCCTGGTCGGGCCTATGGAAGAGGCCAGCCTCTGTCTTCTAGATAAGAAAGAGAAGAAATCTGAAAAAAATGCTATTCGCATTGAATTACTAAGCAAAGTAATGCCTTTTAATGAAAAAGGCAATTTCCCAATCCTATGATAACATCAAAAATAATTATAGGTCTAGAAAGAAATAATAATAAAATAAAATAATACAAGCCAAACTACATGCTAGCAACAATCCTCCGTACACTTGTAATAGAGGAAACATTTTGCCTTCCAAGGTTATGCTTATTTGGGTACTATTTTTTCCGATTTTCCCAGTGTCACATGAATGCAACTAGCCAATAGCAGACGGCGACAGTTACAACAGTGGGCGCTTATCACCAGGGGTAGGCAACAACTCTCCAGCTGGTTTGTTGGAGTTGGACCAAAAGTTTCATTTTACCGTGTTTGAGTGTATTCTTATCGAAAGATGGATGATACTGGAAGTTTAGAAATCAGGTATTTCATCTTTACATCGTAACACTTCACTGCATTGTTTTTTTCATTTGAACTACATTTTCACTCTTGTTTTTAGCAACCAAGCTAGCTTTTATTTAACTCAAGTGATGGTTAGGCTACCTCAATAACCCGTATATGATATGTGTCACCCCTGTCAGCTGGATACAAGGCTTTACAGGCAAGAGCATCGCCTTTGTCGACAATGAAACAGTATGTTATCCATGTGGGAGTCACATCTGTTTCCTTAACTTGGGAACAAAAGCTCAAAGTGTATTAAAGAGTCCTGGCAGAGATGTTGGGGCATTCCCAGACAATGGCAATAATGGGATTTTTGCTTTTTCTGAACAAAAGCTGTGTCCATCTATATTTGTTTACGTTTTCGGGAGCTTTGTACTCTCTCATAGTCAATAAGTTCTTTTTTCTTAAATAGTTGTGTGTTTTCAGAAGAACATCAATTGACACTGAGTGACAGTGGTCCTTATTTAGGCTGTTGTTCTTCTCTACCAGAGCACACCATAACAGTATGGTAAGCCACCAAAGGATGTAAGATCCCTCACATTGTGTGCGAAATGTTTGATTCATGTCAACGTGGACTGATCCTATATGTACCTGTAATGTTGTGTGAAGTGGGAAAAACTCTTCAGCGGTTTTGGGTGCCACAGGTTTATTGCTACTTCATACATCAGATTTTTGCAATCCCTGGTTTCCTTTTGATATCTGTCCATTATTTCTTATGTGTGTTTATGAAACCTTTAGCCTGTGCTCTAATTTCTTCTTCTTTTCTTTGCCAAGGACACAGACAGTCTCTCCAGTCAAGATGTAGTCCAACTAAAACCAGAGCAGGAAGTGAAGGGTCATCCCCTTAGTCCTGCCTCTGTCGCTCTGTCTCCTCACACATCATGGCTGGCTTCTTTATTACATATCAGAGAAACTGCCTCCATGGTGGGGGCTCATTTAATTCTGTTAAATTGTTTGAATGTTTTCATTGCCTGTTGAGTGGATAATGAAACTGTCCCTGCACCTACAGGAGCAGTACATCAAGCTGCAGTGTCATTCATGCTGCCTCGATGGGGTGAGGAGTGTGTCTTTCTCTGCAGACAGTCAGACACCTTTCACTGTCGGCTTTAAAGACTGCTGTATTCTGTGCACTAATCTCCGGTAAATCTCACTCTTACTTAATGCATCCCTGTGAACAGCAGAGGGAACTGTTGCTCACAGGCATCATGTCATTCTCAGGCCGTTCAGTGTAGTTTACAGGAAGAGTTTTTTTTTTCAAAGTGGATTCCTCCTCTCTTAATGTTGGCTGTGAGACATTTCTAAACAAATACATGTGAAGTGGAGTCATGGCCACAAAAACTCTTCACAGAACTGTCTGCACACTGAATCAGGTGCTCTTTAGATCACTCATCTTATACTTGCTCTCACAGGCTTGCACTTAAAGTTTAAAAAACATTTCTTATAATGTCAAAACTGTATTTTTCTGATGATCCAGAAATTCTCACCGTTTTATATTTAATGTAAAATTGATGTAATCTACTCCCTTCTGTCGGTGTTGATGAAATGAGGGTTAAAAGGCCAGTTTTGCCAGCTCAAATTCAGTTTCGCTGTCAACAAACCCCATGAAAAGATCAAAACGAACAATGAAGTAAATGCAAAAGAACAGTGTCTGTTGGATTTCTCCTACAGGCCTTCTACTCAGACCACGAGGTGAAAAACAACCTCCTGAAGGAGAGAACACAGAGAGATAGAAGACCTTCATAGGGTGCAGGATATAAGGAAATTTGAAAAAGCTGCCTGCACTGTAAGCAGGTAAGTAGATTCCTGTCAACACGGCAAATAGGAGCACGTATACAAAATTAGAAAGCTATCGATGATATAAGTGTTGTTTTAATTTGAAACAGAGAGCCAGCATTGTGCTGCCTGCGCATTCAGCTTTTCGTTAAAGCTGTGACACTGCAGCCTCTTCAGCATGTGGGAGTTTACTCTCTAGTGATATATTTTATGGTATAAGAATTCAAGTCGAAACAGGTTTACAGCTGGAAAGTAATTTGATGCTTTGCATCACAGTCTCATGTGTGACCCTTCACTGCTCTAACTTTTTAAAATGCTTGAATCTGTGCCAGTCCGCCACTGTTGAAACCGTTAAGGATTTATCACTCTGTGGCCAGAGGAAAGTTGTAAAGATAGTTTATCAACACTACAGAAAAAAAGCAGTAAGAATTATTCACCACGCAAGCTATAGAGCACACACAAATCAGCTGTTTATTGCGGCAAAGATCCTGAAACTATATGACCTAACAAGAGAGGCGATGCTGCAAGCATGCGATGAGATCAAGAGAGCCGGAGGTCATAGAAAGATGGCTTGCGCACCCTTTAACAAAATCCAAGTGGGAGGCAGGAACGCCCACATGGCTGAAAACTGCAGCAGAGCCCGGGACGACAGTGCAGGAGCACGCCTGGGTGAATAGGAGAGTGACGACGAGTCACACGTTTAACACATGTACAAGAACAAAAAAATTGATGGACTCGTGAATTATGCCTTACGTGGAACAAAGGATTGGACATTAAAGATCAAATATGGACACTAAAAGACAATCAAGAATTATGTCATACTTCTGTAAATGGAATAAAAGTTTATAATAATCTGATGATATGTGAAAAAGAGGAGACTAAATATTGAGAAAATGGGGACAGGACTAGATAAGCTCTGCTTCTCTCGTCTTCCCTTTCGGACATGTACAATGTGATCATCTGTTGACAATGTGTGATGTTGTACAAGTGTGCTGACATGACCGAAATAAAAATCAATTCAATTTAATTCAATTCAATTCAATAGTTCTTGTCACTTTAATATTGGGTTAAACTTATAATTTAGTTGCCGTTTATTTCAGCCTTCTCATTCAACGTTTTTCTCCCCACCTTTTAACTCAGCAGAGAAACCTAAAGAAAAGTTCCAACACACCTGGAGTGAAGGAGGAAGAGCAGGGGGGATGAAGGTCACGGGGCAAAGAGTGCTGCTGTTTCAGGAAGTTTCTCTGCCCTGCTAGGATGTTCCAATCCCAACATTTACGAGTTCAGCCTCCATACCACTGAAGAGAGGATCAACCAGATCAACCGTCTACAGGTGGGAACCTGTTTTAAAAGCTGTGAAGTCCCATTAAAAGTGTGAAAATTACAGAGTTCTTTTCAAAAGCAAACACACAAAGTCACGTGTGTCAAACTCAAGGCCCGTGAGCCAAATGTTGCCCGTCACGCCATTTTATGTGGCCCGCGAAAGCTCAATAGGTCTGACTGTCTTATGATAGATAAGTCAAAAGGCACCACCATTGCCCACAAACTATGTTTCAAATAAAAACCTACTGATTATGTTACCCGTGAAGTGTCGGCATCCGGCCAATAGATTGCAGTGTTTTCACATCAGTGCCATTTTCCGAACCAGTGGAATTGAGAAATAAAACAATGATCCCAAAATGTCAAGGGAGAGGAAAGTGGATGCAGATGGATGGCTGTTTCAAGAAAGGTGGGAAGGCCAATATGTGTTTGTGCTTCAAGGAGAATAATAGGTATGTCTTATAGTACAATCTACGTCTGCATTTTTACACCAATCACGGAGCTAAGTACACCAAAGTGAGCCTTAAAAAAACAACAACAATTGCACATGACGAGTGTGATCCTGATCTTTGAAACATGGTAGTGCAAGATAGCTACCTCGGTGGAAGGGTCACCAGCTGACTGACTGTAATTTTAGCAGAAATAATTAAGACTGCAATTTTATTAAATCATATATTTTGCAAAACAGCTATACATTTATCAAAAAAATGAATGTAAGGAATTAACTTTGAGTGGCAGTTTTCAATAACTTTTTATTACAGAAAAACAAGAGAAGGAAAAGCACCATGACATACTTCAACATGACATATCACTGCAGCCAAATGAACTACAAGTACAGAAGAGAGTTAATCCTCACCAAGTGGGCAAATAATAAGGGTTTTTTGTAACTTCATTCTTTTCGAAGCAGTGTCAGTTGAATTAGTCAAATCAGCACAAAAGGGCACGTAGTTTCTATTGAATCCACTCCACAGGAAATACCTCCGCCAGAGTCTGTTTTGACCAAACCTCCAATCCACTGGACTGAAGAAGAGAGGAAAGTCTACAAAGAGTATGAAAAAAAAGCCCAAGACCTGACTGAGAAGAAGGAAAAATATAGAAAGGTGTGATGGTTATTTCACTCATATTTCAGAAGTTTAACAGACGTCACATCAGTTTTCAGTTTAAATCATTTGTGGGCTCTCTTGTTACAGTCAATGGCAATTGAAATAAAAACACTGCAAGAAGCCAACAAGGAAGCCACAGAGAGGTTTGATGAAACTGTGAAACAGCTCTTTGAGAAGAAAAAGAATTGTGAGAAGGCTGTTTACCAGGTGAGCCAGTACAGTTCACTCACCCACACATGTCAAACACATTCCTGGATGAAAAACATCATCAGCTCCTGATTAAGATATGATCTTTTAAGAAAATGAAACCTTTGAAGATATCCAATTTTAACGTTTCTCTTTCTCTAGGAAGAGCTTAAGATTACTTATCTTGCCTACTCAGTCCTCATCGAAGAGGAGATGAGAAATTGGGAGAAGGAGCTCAAGTTCAAGCTTGAAAAAACGGTGGCATACAAGGTCAGAAAACACGTGGACAGGAAGGCTTAAGGAATGTTTTGACAGGCAGCTTTTGATTGTGTTACCTGTGAAACACCGCAGTGAATTACAGTAATACATCTTCCTCATTGCCCTGGCATGTTTTGCAGGAGCTAACGTGCAGCAGAGTTATTTGTTTATGCTTTAGGACTGCCAGTTTTGTCGTATCAACACGTGCTACTCTGGCAGTATAAAATTAATGAGCAACTGAAGAAACATGAAGAAGAAGTGGAATTGTTTCACGAGAACTATAATACCGTTGTGGCTTAGGACAAAGTAAGCCAGCTAGTTTGATATCAAATCATTTTGGCTGTTAATGATGGTCCTCATGCATCTCTCTATGTGATTAAAGGTTCTTGACAAAGAATTCAGGAAGGAGTTCTTCAATGTTTCCGGCAGCATGGTTGATCAACTTTATAAGTTATTCAAACGTAGACCCAGGTCAGTTACAGTCATCAGTGGACAAACGCATGGCTTCATACTGTGTATTTGACACTTGTAGAAAACACTGTCTTTTATATTTCAGGGTTCAAAAGATAAGGACCCAGACTGACAGCAACTCCAACCCTTTAAGAGAGCAGTGCCTGTGTGGCTCTCTGGCTCCGGATGGGCTAGGTAAAGTGCTGAAGGCCATGGAGGATTTGGATGCTCCAGAGAATATGCCAGAGGGTTTAAACCGCTCGATCTGGGAGAAGTTTTGTCTTGTCCAGACAGCAAAAGTAGAGAGCGAGCAAAAGGCGAAGACAGCAAGCAGTTATTGAAACTATATTGAATCAATGTTGTTTTTTCAACTGTTAGTCATTGAATCAATGTTGAAATCTGATGTTGTTTCAAGATCATGTTGGACTATTTTTTAATCTTGAAAAAACATTGAAATTATGACCGCAGATCGATGGTATTTTAATGGTTTTTCAACCATCAGGAGCATTGAAACAACCTTGACATTTCTACTCAGCTTTAAATCAACATGTTTTCAATTGAATTCAACCGGTAAAAACACTGCCTTATCTACAGCTAGGATATGAAAAAGGTGTTGAAAACTGTATAGTCAAATAATAACAGCAGATGGCTTTAAAATACAAAAGAATTTTTCTTACAATTTATGCTAAATGAATTTTTTTAACAAAACAAACGAAAAGGAACAACTTCAAGGAGTGTGTGTGTGTGTGTGTGTGTGTGTGTGTGTGTGTGTGTGTGTGTGTGCTGGGGGGGGTGGGGGTGGGGGGTGCAGGCGGGCGTGTTGTCTTGTGTAATGTGTGTGATGTCCCACCTTCCCTTCCACCAATCTTTTTAGGAATTCCAAAATTATTTCAACATCAACAAAAGAGAAGAACAGAAGTCTTAAGATGTCAGTTGCATAGGGAATTTAGAGCATCCAGTCCCCCTTGTATGTATATACATATATATCAGTGGCGATTGCTCTAAGACTGCAAGGGAAGCTCAGCTTCCCCTAAAATGTCCCCCAAAAAAGTGTTGATATGTACTGCTTTGTGTACATTTTATTGACAAAATATGCACTAAAATTCCTTCATCTTTTGTAGCGCAGCGTCTCAGCGCTTTAACACAGTCGGACTCTCATTGTCTTCTGACTTCAGCGGGGCAGCGTAGAGTGAGTTGTTCCACTGTGGAAACTGGATGGTCATTGGATAAACGCTTCACTTTGGCCCGCCCTCGGACGCTGAGCATCTCTAGGGGTCTATGAGGCAGTGGGCTGGCCTGGACGCTGGGCTTCTGCATAATGATTTGATGATCTGTCTGAAGCCAAATCTGGTTTTGATTGACAGTGAAATGAGCCAGTCAGCGATCTTGAAGTATAACCCTCCACTGGAGCATCTTCTGAGTTCTACATTTACTTGTTCTGGACTGATCCGGAAGCTTTATCGATCCCCAGCGGGTTTACTTTTCTTAAAAACGACTAGCGTTGTGTTTAAAGATTCTCTCTCTTTTCACCAATATGCAGCTACAGCTACAGCTGCAGAGCTTCTCCCCGTCACTCGCACTTACAGCCTGTCATAGTCTCACGTAGCAGCTCAAGCTGCTAACAAGCTGACACGGAAGGTAGAATTTACGTTTAAATAAATAAACAAATTTATGATGTAGGCCGGAAAAAAATGAGCTTCCCCTCCTTGACTGACCAGCAGCCGCCACATGTGTATAAATATATATATATATATATATATATATATATATATATGATTAAAGTTGATTATAATTTAACAGTGAATTATAAATACACAATTTTTATATCATCATCATAATAATAGTTGAAATAAAACAGCTTGACCATATCTGGAGCCATCTCAAGATGTGAATGTCAAAGCAAATATATCTTAAAAACCTGTCTGGGTGCACTCCAGGTCACATCTGAAGCGTCTGTGGCATCTTCAAATTTTTGTCTTAAAATGTCTTAAGACGTAGATGTACAAAAACGTCTTGACCTGTACTCATTTTGTTTATTTACAAAGTTTGATTGGTGGTATGTAATTGGTTCCCTCAGGCCCTGTTTTTTTCTTCTTCCATTCCATCTGCTACACTTACCTGCCAAGATGCAGCCCAATGGGCGCGGCTGGGACTTGAGCCCAAATCTCTGTTTTGACTTGCTTGGAAAAGTTGAGCGAAAAAACACAAAAGGGACGGAGGAGGACTTTAAAAACATCCCACCCCGGCGTGTCAACTTCATACCAGCATGTGGATCATAAGTAGCATCTTGGATGCTTGGATTTGATTGATACTTGATCGAGCTGGCTGAAGGTAAGGATTCAACGACTTTGAGTGGTTTTTTTTAGGATAAACTTTTTTTCTGATGTTTGCTGATGTGTTCCCTTACTTTGCCCTTGCATCTTTGCACTAACTGCTCTGTGGGACTTTGGTGATTGGCTCTCAGATTCTTATCTACAGCCTTTCTCTGGATTTTTTTTAAGAAATCTTCGAGTCCTTGGACTCAGGCCTCCCTGCCGGACTTCTGGCTTCTCCCTCTTTGGTGCGAGTTGTAGGGGGCACGGTATACATTCCCATCGTCAATGTTGGCTCTACTAACGTGTCACTCTACCCCCGGACAATTGTTGGCACTTTGAGTGAAGTGAACGTTGTCAGTGTGCCAAAAGGTGTCACAGAGGTGCCACCCGGTGTAGTCACTGTGGCATCCCAGTCAGCTTTGACATTTGTACATGATCACATACAGTCTTTGGGTCTGTCTCACTTGTCAGCTGAGGAGCAGGACAAGGTTAGGACTCTTTTGAGTAACTACTCTTCTGTCTTTCCCGCCCATGATGGAGACTTGGGATGCGCCAACCTCATAGCTTATGACATCCCCCTCCTGGATAATGTTCCAGTAAGGCAGCGCTACAGGAGTACTCCTCCACCAGACTATGAGGCTGTGAAGCAGCCTATTGACCAGTTGCTTAGGGCACAGATCTTTCGTAAAAGCAGCAGTCCTTATGCCTCTCCTATTGTTCTTGTCAGGAAGCAGGACAGAACATTGCTTATATGACTACTGAACAACAAAACTCGGAAGGATGCTTTACCCCTTCCACCCAATGAAGAGTCACGTGATGCCCTCATGAATGCCCAATGATTTTTCACACTGGACCTCGCCTGTAAGTATAATCAGGTTCCTTTGGCTGAGAAGGATCGTGCCAAAACTGCCTTCTGCACTCCCTTAGGCCTTTTCAAATGGAATCCCGTGCCCTTTGGACTCAGCAACACTCCTGGCACCTTCCAGCGGCTCATGCAGCAGCTGTTTGGAGACCAACAATGTCGATCCCTACTGCTGTATCTTGAGAACATTGTTGTCTTTTCCTCCACCATTGAACATCACTTGGAGAGATTGGAGGTGCTTAAGCATTTGCAGTTAGAAAACCTTAAGGTGAAGCTTTCCAAGTGTGCCTTCTTCCAACGACAAGTGGACGACTTGTGGCATGTGATTTCCGACAAGGGGGTCTCTACTGACCCAAGTAAAGTCGAAGTGGTAGCCAACTGGAAACCACCCATTACTATTTCTGAACTGCAATCTTTTCTTGGTTTTGCGAGCTATTACTGTCGGCTTGTGGAGGATATTGCAAGGTTGGCTGTGCCCCTTCACAAGTTGGTTGCTGAGCTTGGAACCTCCAAAACCAGGAAGAGATTGGAATGTGCAGTCAGTGACACCTGGACAGTAGAGTGTCAGCAGAGCTTCGACACTTTGAAAATTAATTTCACCACTGTGTCAGAGAGGAAATTAAGAGAGGAGAGAGGATGGAGGAGATTCATTTTTAGAGCAATGGGGACATCCTCACCTCCGGAGCATCATGTCAATTGACATGTTTCATTGATGATGGCAGAAGGTGATCACCTCTGGATCATCTGTCAGTCAGCTCTAACAGCTGTTTGTGTGTCTGCAGATGTGCACCGTTATAACTCTGATATAACATAAACAGTAACAGAGCTTTGTCTGTTCCTTTAACCTGTTTATCAAAGATTTTACCAAGAAGAAAACCTGCTCTCTGTTTATTCTTTGTGCTGTTTAAAAGCTCACGGATAACTTTACCAGTAAAATAATAATTGTTAGATTATTTTATAAATTGTTTTGCATTTAACGAGAGCGCATCTTATCGTGAACTCTGAAACTGATTAATACAACCCAATTTGTTGTTATCATTTAATAGATTTCAGTTTTCAGTATTAACAAAGATAAAAGATAAGTATAAAATATACTTTATTGATCCCCGAAGGGAAATTCATGTTGTTTGGGCTCATCTCCCGATTGAAGAATTATACACTCTGATGGCTGCAGGGAGGAACGATCTTCGGTATCTCTCGGTCCCGCAGCGCACAGACTTTGTTGTATTGAGTTCATAATGGTTGTGTTCAGTATTTTGTGCTTTAAACTCACAACAAACACTTTATTACCAGATTTATGATCCATTGCTGAACGTTCCCATGTGCCTGTCCTCAGCTTGTCTTTTCTCTTATTAAACTCTGTTGTGTTTGTGAAGTTTCATGTAGAGAAGTCTGAAGTGCTGCAGCGTCCAATCAGAGAGTGGTATTCCATATGGGGGCAATGAAAAGACTTCCGCAAAGCCAGCTTTCGTGTTCCCTCGATCATAGCTCCTCCTATCAGTTTCCTCCATCCTCTCTCCTCTCTCCTCCGAGCACAATTATCACTTTAGGATAGTCTTCAAAATGGCGACTAAGAAAGTACTTCCAGTGCTGCGGAGGACAGAGGAGAGAGGAGGCACAAAATTAACACATTGAGACGCACCCTATATGACTGACTGAGATCTGTGGGGTTATTTTGGTTTTGTAGCTGAATTATTTCTTTTCTCTTCTTTTCTTTT
Source organism: Halichoeres trimaculatus (assembly GCF_033239565.1). Classification (NCBI taxonomy): domain Eukaryota; kingdom Metazoa; phylum Chordata; class Actinopteri; order Labriformes; family Labridae; genus Halichoeres; species Halichoeres trimaculatus. The sequence continues at coordinate 25,193,306 of NW_027437186.1, read as the reverse complement.
CTTTTCTTTTCTTTCTTGTCTTTTGTTTTCTTTTCTTTTCTTTTCTTGAGGTTCTATATTTTCTAATCTCTTCTTTTGATATCGGCATTTTGGGGTTCTATATTTTCTAATCTCTTCTTTTGATATTGACATTTTGGGTTGATTTGGTTTGTTTTGAGTTCATGGGTAAACATATTTTGGGTTAAATTTGTTTCCATGAATTATCTTGAACCACTTCATATTTCTTTGCCTTTCTCATTCTTCTTCTGTATTTAAATGGGTTTTCTTTGGATTTAACTCTTCTTTGTTGATAATTGAAGAAGCTTACTGAACTTACTGAACTGAATATTGTTTGGGTTTATTCTATTTTGTTTATTTAAGGGTTTGGTGGTTTTGGCATATGTAGCAGCATATGTATATTTTGCATTAGTTATCTGGGGGCTGCCACCCTTATTGCCTCATATAATTGATATTAGTTTAAGTTGTATTTTAGGTTACCTTTTTGTTGTGCATGGCCCACTAATCCCCTTTTTGTTTTTCACCATTTTTCAGTTGCTGAGAGCTGACGGTGGTGGTCCCTGGTGTTCCTCAGCACCTGAAGAAGGTTTTTCTTCCCTGTGTGTGTGGTAATATTTGATCCATCTCTTATACTGTTGATAAAATAAAGTAATTGCTGTAACTTGGAACCATGTCTCACGTTGACATAAAAGCACAAACCTTTAATTTTCTTAAATTTCTTTGCTCTAAAACTATTTCCTTGGGCAAAATTCCCAAGGTGGCGTTGCAGGCATTTATATGTTGGATGACAAATTGGGTGGTCAAGCTAAACTAAATTTGTCCCAATTCCACCCCCGAGTTGCCACAGTACATGAATTGATCCGATAAAATGAGGCTTTGTAACAATTGAAGGCCTTTTCTTGTGGCATATTCAATTCAAGTGAGGTTGAGAAGTGCTTTAGAAGTATGTGAATTGGTGAAAGTGTCGTCTCAACCGTGGTTGAACTTGGAACGACAACAGGATTTTTGTCCATATCCCAACTAGCGGATAGTTAAAGGGAAACACGTGTCCAGTACAATATCACATCGTGGCTTTTAAAGTCTTATCATGAGACCAATGTGGTCACATTTTTCTGTCTAATGAAGCATGGGAGTCAAGATTTAGGCAGTAAAAAAAACAGCACAAACTAGCGGCCTGTTCTTTAACCAAAATATTTTGGGGGGAACTTTTTGACATTTTTTAAAATCTTTTCCCATCAAATAACTAAAATGCCATCAACAGATCCAACACAAGAATGGACTTCTCAATGGGCTCGGCGGAAGAGAGGGGTGAGATTTCTGACATTTTTTTGTAAAATTCAAAATCCCAAAAGACACAAAACTACACACACTGAATTATGGAAAACTTTGGTTTTATTACAAAAGTTTTGACGTTCTGCCATCTTAACCCAATTAGGGCAAATTAACGTTCAGCCGTGGGGTTGAAAGTATCTCCAAATCCAAGCAGAGACTGTTAAATGTTTCCATTTCACAGGCTGTAGTGTGTCCAGAGATATACGACCTCATTTAAGAGCTTAAAGTTAGATTGGTGTTGTGTAAGTGTGGGTTTAAAGATGCACTAGTTATTCCTCTGGTGATCCTTTTGTCTGTCTTTTCTGGGGGCTCACTATCACTAACATCATTTCTGCGTTCACTGGTATCGGGTTTCTGTTCTGTTCCTTGCTCTCCCATGAGGTTTTCCTCCAACCATGACTGAATGTAGGTTATTTTTTTCATTTTGACATTGAAACAAAGAAATGACAGAAATTCTGGTGCCACGTTTTAATTAAATATATTTTATTTAGTGTCAGATATCACAAGTTATGGTGTTTTAAACTGCTGATAAGAATTCATTAATGCTTTATCTGTTATACATCACTAATAAGAGTAAACAGCAAAAACTGGGTGTTACTCAAAGCTCCTCTGATGAGTTCTTAGCTGATTATAAAACAGACTGATATTAACACAGGGGCCTTTGCGTGACTTAGGAAAAAGAAATTGTCAGGAACAAGATTTATAATACTCTCTCTGGTTGCGTTGATGTCTCTGACATTAGCCAAAACTGAGGTCAGAAGACACCACCATCATGGAGCTCAAGTATGCCAATGATAATGCCATCGCAGCACACTCTGCAGAAGACCTCCTGGGCATCCTGAATGCCTTTGCCAAAGCATACAGAGCCCTGGGTCTGGCCTTGAACATCAAGAAGACCCAAGTGCTACATCAACCCCCTCTCAACCAGCCATCTACCCTGCCCATCATAAATGTGGACAACACCGCACTTGAATATGTTGACCACTTCCCTTACCTTGGCAGCCTTCTCTCCCCCAAAACATTGACTCTGAGGTCAACCATCACCAGAGCTGTGCCAGTGGAGCGTATGCCAGACTCCGGAAAAGAGTCTTTGAAGACTAAGACCTTCAAGTTGACACCAGGCTCCTGGTCTACAAGGCCGTGGTCCTCCCCACCTTGCTGTATGGGGCAGAATCCTGGACAACATACAGCAGGCACCTGAGAGCTCTACAACAACACCACCAGAGAACCTTGAGAATCATACTCAGGACCAAATGGGAGGACAGGCACACAAACATCAGCGTTCTGGAGGAAGCCAAAATACCCAGCATTACCACCTTAATAATGCAGCACCAACTCTGATGGACAGGCCATCTCATCCACATGTCCGATACACGTCTCCCCAAACAGATGCTCTACTCCCAACTGGAGAGAGGTCCGTGAGCTCCCGGCGGGAAAAGAAATGTTTTAAGGACAACATCAAGACCAACCAGAGGAAATTCCTGATAACATCCCAGGACTGGGAGCACACCGCCTTGAACAGGCACTGCTGGAGGGCAGCAGTGCAAGAAGGTGCAGGACATCATGAAGAGGAACCTCGCCGTGTCGCAGAAACTAAGCAACAACTCCGCAAATAATGACAGAAACAGGCTCCTGCATAACCACAACCCAGCACCACTTTCCCCTGCCCACACTGCACAAAAATATGTGGATCCCAAATCGGCTTCTACGCCCACTTAAGGACCCATAAGTAGTTGACCCCAAGAAAAGGACAGTCTTACTCGCCCTGAGTGACCGCCAATGATGATCATGATGGTTGTGAGTAAATACTTCAGTGTTGAAGGAAAATACCTCAGTGGAGTTACTCTGCGCTTCATTAGGCAACCAACTATGATTGGTCCGACCTGAATCAGGTTTTGAAAACTGAATCAAAACAGAATCACTGCCAGATCTTGCAGATTTATTTATTTTCTGGTTTTGCAGAGTCTATCAATGTGTTTTTTGATTTTTAAACTTTTCTGATAAATTACATATCTCACCAGGATCTATTTAACAATTCTCAACTCTTGTTTGATTATATTCTAATAACTGATTTGTTTAGCATTATTACGATATTTTTCATATATAAATTTGACCCTAAGTGATAAAGACAGGATAAAGACTTCTGCATACATTAGAAAGTGGCACCAGCTCTCTTAATGTCGTCTATCAATCTCTGTCACATTATTTTTGTGAAAGCACAACAGTCTCCTGGATGGCTGTCATTCAACACTGCAGTTAACACTTGCCAACTGGGATTACCATGCAGAAGTTTAAATAACATAGTTTGATTGACATTACTGCCAGAAGCTGCTCAGTGTATACAGAGTAATCATTTTCTTACTCTTTTATGATCCATCAGTTGTGACAGAAACTATAACCACCTCCTGGCTGACTTCTCTACCACCAAGTGAGTGTCTCCTCCTTCCAGTCACAGTTTCTTTAATTAATGCCAGCAAAGTGTAGTATGGTAATTACAACCGAGCGATTCTGTAGGAAGTACCCGATGAGTAACAGCTTCTCTCTGTTTTGCTGTGTGTCTTTTCATTGCTAGAGGGAACCAGCGGATTAAATCACAGGAATATATCTAGCAGTGCTGGAGGGCTGGGCTTGGAGAAGAATGTCTTAACCCAGAACAGCGGTGGAACTTATTTTTCTTCATGTGAGAGCACATTTCCACTCGTGGTACAGAAATGTATCCTGATTTAACCTTGGACCTCACTTACAGTTTTTCTAGGCAGTGATAGAGGAAGTGTTTATATCCTTACTCATGTGTTGACAACAAATCACATCTTTGGTGTTTTCTTATTATGTAACTTCATATACTCTAAATTAATGACAGGCATGGGTAGAGGTATGCATAAGATACAATAGTGCCACAAAAAAAGAGCTTCTATGAAAAATTCATGATCAATTTATGAACTACTAAGCTTGATATTTAAAACCAACCAACTTCATACTGAGGTCATATTGTTAAGAATATATATAAATTGATAAAAACTGAAATGTCAGAATTGTTATGGCAGTAATTATTTGCTAAAAGATATTGATTATTTTAAATTTACAAATCTTTCAGATAAAATAAAACCATAAGAAAAATATCTTTGGATTTCATCTTTATTGATCTTTTTTTTTTTTTTTTTTAAGAATGTTTAATATTTTTGGTAGATATTAAATCTGTCTTCCAGCACTGCTGTTGTTTGTTTTTTTAAGGGCAGCACATTTTTTGTTTGCCTCTGTCTATAGTCCATTTCTGTCTGGAACTATAGCTGGAGCAAGAAAAAATAAACAAAATCTCACACTAAAATGTATTGCTTAAAAAGTAAAAAAAAAAGAAAAAAAAAAGAAAAGCACAAGGTGCTCAGCACAACTTAACTGTGAATGTAAACCCAAACAGTCAAGAAGTTCAAGCTGTCATATCCTTTAGCTGTTCCTCTCACCAACATCTAGTTTATCCTTTAGTGAGACCAAATAAGCTATGTGAAAACATAAGATAATATAAGATAAGATAATCCTTTATTGACCCCCAGAGGGGAAATTCAGGTATTGCAGCAGTACAGGGCAGGTACAAGGGTAGCAGCATGCATTGGAAGAAAATAAAATAAAATTACACATAGTTAGTTTTGGACGACATGAAATAAGCAAAACAAAATTGAGAGCAATGACCATACAGTATCTTATATCTTATGATGATTTAAATTGAAACATTCATCAACTGTTTATGAATTACACAAAATGGAAAAAATAACAAGTGATTGAATTATCCAATAAAATTTTCAGCAGTGGTCAATTTCTGCAAAATTTTCTACAGTCCAATAACATGATCTACTTTATAGTTAGGACCCTTACAGTCATATTTTTATTCTGGGAACATTGACCCATTATCTATATCATATTATCCTCTTTAAATAGATTGTCAACTCAAATGGTACATTTCCTTTAAGATATTTACAATCTGGTCCTTTCCCAGCATGGTTTTTGTACTTCTTCTTAAGAAAATAATCTGAATATGGTCTCTAGAACAGCTCATACAGTAGTGTTTTGTATTTCCAGGGAAGAAACTTAAAATTGCCAAATTAAATTTAGCTCAGTCAAATAATATGTTCACTTCCAATATTCGGCTTTTGGTATAAATAGATAATCTGGTTGTGAATTGTCTGCAAGTAAACCCTAAAATTCAACAAATATACAAATTACAGATTTTGAGTTAAAAAAATCTTCACTCTTTATTCCAAAGACCCTTTGAAATTGTTAGCGACAACTCTCCATAGATTTTCAGCCTCAGGTTTTCTGTAAAACAGCATAAACTGGAAACACTCATTTTAAGTTTGGCTTAAATTTGTACTCAAGTTAGACTAAGAAAACTCAGACTGCTCCTGTGTCTGTAGAGCTGATACAAATACAGGAAATAAAAATAATGTGTGAATGTGTCTCCCTTTAGCCTCTGCAGGGGTGAACACCAGTAACTACAGCTCCTCGTCAGGGGTCTTCGTGGGTGGAGGCTCCTCAGATGAAGAATATAGAGAAGGAACCTACATAGACAGAGAATTGTTTGGAGGTGGAATTGGAGGAAGTATTGGTGGAGGAAGATCCAGTAGCAGTTACACAGAGAGCTCTGTGTCAAAGGTCAGGTCCAGCTCATCAGGCGGTGCCAGGCGTGCTCAGACTGCTGGCTCATCAGGAGGTCTGTCACCAGTTTTTCGGGAGAGGAAGACCATATCAAGCCGCTCAGTGGGTTATGACGGTGAGATTCTGTTAAAATATACTCATATCAGTTTGTAACAGGTGGTGCACGAGGCAGAGGCTAAAAAAAGTGAAGGAAACTCCCGTTCATGAGGGTGCTGTTATTAAACCTGCTACTTTCATCTTTTCTTCTAGGAAGTTCAAGTGCTAACTCCTCTCAAGAGTTTACACAACAAGATTATGGGAACTATTGTAAGTGTGAATAAAAGCAGTATGGGATTTAAAACTCAGATTACACAAAGATCTATCTTCATGTGTCCTCTCTTTGTGTTTTTTTTTCAGGCTCTAGCTGTACTAGAGGGAGGAGCGAGAGCAGAGGTATTCGATATTAGTTTTTTTCCCCTCGTTATTTCTGCACCATCTGACTTTGAATTGTCCTGCCTTTCTGTTTTATTACTAAACCAGGGTTCCTTTTTCCAATGATTTCTTTCCAGAGAGCGAGATCAGAGCCAGATTACAAAGCGCCTCTCCCACACCCTGCACATGTAAGACCACTTGAGACACATTGATCCAATTGGTTATGCAATCCCTCGTAAAGCATCTTTATTCCAGAGTTCATTCAAATAGCCCTTTGGATAGAGGGAGTTTTATACATTACATTACATTAGGGCAGTGTGATTTTCAGAGTATCCTGCAGTCAAATACTTTGCTCTGCATACTGTTTACAGCAAGTGTAGGGAATTCCTCCTCATTCACTTCTCCTCACATATATGTTCATATCTATGAAATTGTGATTCTTAACACATGTGCAGCTCACAGGGATGGAGGATATCCTGCATTTAGTTAATCCACATTTATCTAGCATTTGGTCAATTAACCTCAACTGGGCAGTAAGTTCCTAATGAATTTTCTGTACTCTCAGCAGTTGAGGAAAAATTCAGAAAGTATTGCTTTGGAGTATTTAAAGGCAGACTAATGGTGGTCAGGGCTATATATAAGCATTTTACTTTGGTTTTTATTAATGTATATGCTCAGAATGATGGTCCTGACACAGTCAAACTTTTTAATGATCTTAGTGTATTTTTGAGTCAGTGTGAACCTGATAATTTTTTATTTTTGGGAGAGGATTTTAACCGTACTGGAAATGAATGTCTGGCCAGGAACAACTTGGAACCTCGTGCTGCCTCAAAACATGCTCTGAAACAGCTGATTCAAACACACAGTCTAACAGATGTATGAAGAGAAAAACATGGTCCTGCTCAGCGGTATACCTGGGCTCAGAGCAAAGAGCACTATTTATCCATTGCTAGATTTAATAGATTCTATTGTTTTAGACATCATTTTAATGTTTGTGTTAGTGTAACATTGTACCCGTGGGCTTCTCAGACCATTCTATGGTGATCTTTGTGGTGATGTTTTTATTGGTAAAGTCAAACCCAAGTCGGCCTATTGGCACTTAAATACTGCTTTGCTTTTAAATGAACATTTTAAAGACACTTTTATCTATTTCTGGAAAGTTTTTAAATCCAGAAAAGAAGAGTATATTTCATTGAAAGAGTGGTGGGAGCGTGGAAAAATTGAGATAAAACAGTTTTGTCAAGGCTACACTCCCAGGACGCGGTCACACTGGCCAATCGTGCCTTGCCTAAGCACGCTTCAGTGTTTAAGCACGATTCCCTTCCGTGCTTCGGCACGCTTCGAAGAGGTGGGCTTCAGGATGGTTTACTTCATGCACGAGCACAAGCACGCGGACAGCGCGTGCGATCCATTACGTATAATCACCGCAAGCGCATCTCTCGACAATCATTTTAAACAAAGCAGGGGTGTTAGAGGGCTGTGTCAGGCGAAAATGACTTAATATAAGTCCAAAAGTCTCTAAAGTTGTAGCAGGGCTCTCTGTGTCTCACTGTGCTGACTCAGATGAGATGGCGCTTCATGTAAACATGCTTCACGATGAAGAAGGCGGGACAATCTATTTAAACAAAGCAGGGGTGTTAGAGGGCTTCGTCGGGCGAAAACGACTTAATAAAAGTCCAAAAGTCTCTAAAGTTGTAGCAGTGCTCTCTGTGTCTCATCGCGCTTCATGTAAACATGCTTCACGATGAAGAAGTCGGGACAATCATTTTAAACAAAGCGGGGGTGTTAGAGGGCTGTGTCGGGCGAAAACGACTTAATATAAGTCCAAAAGTCTCTAAAGTTGTAGCAGTGCTCTCTGTGTCTCATTGTGCTGACTCTGATGAGATGCGCTTAATGTAATCAAATGCTTCACGATGACGTAGGCGGTCTGTGCGCGCGGGTAGTGTGACCGCCGGCCGTACTCTCCAGCTGGGGATCGGCGCTGCAGGGAGGCAATCGTGCTTAAGCACGGCACGTTTTGGAGGGCCAGTGTGACCGCGTCCTTAGAGCACAGGGGGCGCTAGTCCGCTCCCAGTTTCAGAGTGCTACCCTGATGGACACGCCATCAAAGTATTTCTTCAGTCTTGAAAAGAAGAATGGAAAGTTGTGTTATTCATGCTTCTGCATTCACCGACAGGACAGCTTCTGACTTCAGCCAGTAACATACGACAGAGAGCTGTTGATTTTTATGAGAGACTGTACACCTCTGAATACACTGAGGATGAGACTCTTTCTGCAGTGGGCTTTCAAGGGTCCCTAAAGCTGTCGGTGAAAAGGTGGAGGGTCCTCTCACTCTAGAGGAACTTTTCACAGCACTTTTGAGTATGAATATGGGGAAAGCACCTGGTATTAATGGACTTCCACCTGAATTTTACACATGACTACAAACTGCTGTCCAAAGTGCCTGCCAACAGATTGAGGAAAGTCATGGACAATGTCATCCATCGAACTCAAACGTATTGTGTGCCCAACAGGTCCATTGTTGACAATGTGATTGTAATGTAATTAGGGATATTTCTGAGGTCTCTGGTTCATTGGGCTGTGATATTGGTCTGGTTTCTTTGGACCAAGAAAAGGCATCTAAGTGGCAATGGTTGCTGCCTCAAATGTCCTTCAGAGAAAGGGTCCTGATTTTAAATAATTTGGTTGCATCTTCTATTTGGCACAAATTAGCTTGTATGGACCCCCCCCCTGCTGGTCTTCTACAGAAAGTGCAGGCTGTACTGTTAAATTTCTTTCGGGACAAGCGGCACTGGGTCACACAGAGTGTGTTATATCTTCCAAAAGAGGAGGGGGGTCAGGGACTGGTGCACCTAGAGAGCAGAATGTTGCCTTTAGGTTGCAGTTTATTCAGAGGTACCTCCCTGAAACTGATTACGTTTGGAAACCTGTTACCAACTCTATTTTAAAGAGTATCGCGGGCATGGGTTTGAATGCATCTTTGTTTTTAATGGACTGTGGTTTAATTCTGTCAGGTAACCTACCTCCCTTTTATCATGGACTTTTTACGCTCACCCAGCACCTGATGTCAGCTGTGATGGTGAAACTGAAACATATTGTGGACATTGCAGGCCCAGGGCCTAATAACACAGGAGAGGTGTCCTTTGCTTTACAACTAAAGTCAAAAAGGAAGACAAGGGATTTATTAAATGTATGGATTAAGAAGCTGACAAGTGGGGAGCTGGAGATGCTGTGAGACTGCTATGATAAAACAGAGACTCCTGATAACAACAATCCCTTTCCTGAACTGGGTTTTACTTAGGACTGGTATGATCTAACAAGACCATTGTTGTTTCAGCCATCTGCTGCTGCTGACCTCCACATGTTGAGAGGAAAAACTTTCTACAAGCACTGTGTCATGGCCTTAAATGAGACCAAACTGGGTGGAAGGACAGTCCGGAGACAGAGATTGAACGTGTCTGAGGACATAAAACCAGTCTGGAGGGTGTTTATAAGGCACCTTTAAACAAAAGGACAGGTGACCTGCAGTGGAGAATACTGCAGGGGGCGTTAGCAGTGAATTGCTAAAATCATCCCTGTGGTGTCCAGTACATATTCATTCTGTGAGGAACCAGGGGCTATTTTTTATTGTTTTCTGGGCTGTAAAAGACTGCTTGGTTTGTTTAACAGACTGAAGAGTGCTTTTGAGAACTGTGGTGAGCCCTGGTTTGAAGCTGCTTTCATCTGTGGTGCAGGATATGATAAAAAAAAAACCACGCAAAAAAGTAGCAACTAATGAATTTTATTGTGGGACAAGCCAAACTGTCCATTTACTAAAGCAGAAAGAATGCCTTAGATGGTGTTCAAGGAGAGGAGCTTCTGAAAACTTTTGTGTCGTTGGTCAGAGTCAGAGTCCTTGCGGATTTTAAGTTTTATTCCTTCATGAGGAATCTGGATGAGTTTGTGTCTCAGTGGTGTTGTACTTCATCTGTATGTTCTGTTGTTGATGAGAAGCTGTGCTTTAATCCTAATTTTATAAAAGCCTGAGAGGAGTTCAATAGTGACCGTCATGAATTGATGGACGTAATTTTGTACATTGAAAGTATTTATGTGTAAATAAAGTTGTGTTGAAAATCAAAAAATCTTTCTTTCTTTCTTTCTTTCTTTCTTTCTTTCTTTCTTTCTTTCTTTCTTTCTTTATTTATTTATTTATTTATTTTTTTATTTTTTTTCTTCCTTCCTTTCTTTCTTTCTTTCTTTCTTTCTTTCTTTCTTGTTAAAATTATTTTGCGCCCAGTTTGAGGTTAATGTGATTGAATTACAAAGCAAATTAATTTTTTTCTGTGATTGAGTGTCATTGAGATTATTCACATTATTATCTATCCAGTAGAGTAAGTAAGAAATATTTGAATAAATATATTAAAATGCACTTCAAAAACCCTCTTAAGAGACTGCTTACTTTACTGTATTTGATAAGCTTTATTTCTGTTATTTTGCAGGGATAGAGCTGGATGATGTGAAGAAACTTCTGAAGGGTCGTTCCAAAAGTGTCAGCCCAACTCGATCCACCTTGCCTGTACCTGAAAAGGCCGCTGTGGAAACTAAGACCTTCTCAGTTGCCACTCAGACAGGTATACTCAGCGTCACGTGCATGACATACTCCACATGTACAGAAACACTTTGACTCTCTTTAGGATGGTTTGAATTTCCCTATGTTTGAACCACAGTTCAACATTCCCAGGTGCTTTTAGTTTTTCATTCTCCAGGAAAAAATCTTCAGTGAACCACGTGTTGTGAGAGGTACAAACCAGAGAAAGGTTGAAGTAAGAGAGCTTTAAATTTCACTGATTTTCATCTTGGTATCTTCTCTTTGTTACAGGTTCACCTGTACTGAGCTCTGGTTCAAGGTCAGGCGGGTTCCGCACCATCCAAACATCCACCCTGTATGATTCTGGCCTGACAAATGGCGGGTTTGATTCTGGTTCAAAATCAAGTCAGTATAATATCACTGTAAATTCAGGTCATTATGATAGTAGTTTGAAATCAAGCCAGTACGATGTGATTATGAAGTCAAGTCAGTATGACACTGGCTTGAAGAGTGGCCAGTATGACACCAGTTTAAAGTCAGGCCAGAATGACACCAGCCTAAAGTCAAGCCAGTATGACACCAGCTTAAAGTCAGGCCAGTATGACACCAGCTTTAAGTCAGGCCAGTATGACACCAGCTTAAAGTCAGGCCTGTATGACACCAGCTTGAAGTCAGGCCAGTATGACACTGGTGTGAGAACAGGCCAGTATGACACTGGTGTGAAAACAGGCCAGTATGACTCGCTGGATGCTATACATCCATCCTTCACTTGGTCCACCTCCACTCTGCCTGCCAAAGGCAATGTGGGGGCCACTGGCAGCACAAGCAGCTACTCGTACCAGGTCAACACCAACAACATAGGGGGAAATTTATCACCAGTGGGCCTCACCTCACCGTCAGGTGAGACCAAATGAACCAGTTCTGGACACAAATTTAGACTTTGACCTTCTTGAAATTTGTGACTACATTTCACTCAAAAAATAAAACACTGTCTCTTGTTTACAGTTTACGGCCTTCAGAATAACCTGCCACCCACCTCTAGCAGTGTGCTCACCACCAGTGGAGCCAATGTTAACGCTAACCTTGGCGGTATGGATGAAAAATTCCATAGTATCTCGACACATTTATCAAATATATTTGATTTAATAAAGTATAAATAATGCTTTTGTAAATGAATGTGTTTCTGCATGTATGTGTTTACAGGTTATGGCGTGCAGAAGAACGTGTCAAATAGTAGCGGTGTCATCACCACTGGAGTAGCCTCAAGTATGTTCACAATAGTTTCAGTTCTCACTAACCAGATAAGGTCAAACAGAAGTATGCGATTTCTGACAACTTAATTTGTCTTCACTAGCCACTAGATCCCAACCTGATGACTTTTATAAGAAAGACTATACGTTCCTCATCACTGACAAGGAGAACGTTCCAGCAAAGAGAGACACAGATGTGCTCATTTTGGCCAAAGACAGCGGGAAGCAGTTCACCAGCAGCAGTGTTCATTTAAGAGGAGGTGAGTTGGGATCTTAGCGCCCCCTTCTGGAGAAACACTGAACATTCTTTCTAAATGAAAGGGCTCGTCAGCTTTCTTTAGTAAAAGTATTTTATTGAGTTTGTAAGATCACTGGTTCTTGTTAAAAAAAATTCAAAGAATTAGAATCACCCTATTTCACCAAGTATTTCCAAGAATACAAGGAATTTGACTCCGGTTTAAACTGCACTCTCTCAGTGCAGTTTAGATCAGAGTCAAGAGAAGTCTACAAGCATATCAAGTTCCTCTTAAACGTCTACATGCACTTTTTTTCATTCTGTTAAGACATGTCCTCACTGTCGTACTTTTCTCATTTGATTTGAATTTCTCTGTCTAGTCTTGTATTGTTTAAAGCCTTCTGGATTTAATCATACATCATGTTTATTATACTTTAGTTTTAGTTTTAGTTCCAGCTTTTTAACAGCTTTGCTCTGTATGGCTGCAAAAACAGAGTAAAGTAGTGTTTAAGAACAGTTTCTAACTTACCGCGGTCATTGTCAGGAGATTCGATAAAAAAAGAGAAGCTGATTTCGAGCTACAGTGAGGCGGTGCCCCTGAAGACAGACACTGCAAACCCTTGCTGTGAATTCCTATGAATTAGCAGTATGAGTATTGTAACTCTGGTGATAATGAATAAAAGAGTGAATCATATTGTTTGCTTTCTTTAGATGGATCATCAGGAGTTGTAACGAAAGACAAAGCCACCTATGCAGGTATTTCTACTTGCGTGTATGTTGTTTTTATGTGATGTTAAATCTTAAAGTTGTTTGAAAGTAAGGAATTTTACCCTGTTTTTAGAAATCTACAGGGACAGTGGTGCCTTTCGAGGTGGAGGATCTTGCTGCTGCTCCGATTCCTGTTGCTCGTGGTGGAAGTGGCTGCTGGGTCTGCTCCTCCTCTCCCTGCTCCTTCTGGGACTCCTGTTTGGGCTCATTGCTCTGGGTAAGATCAACTTGTGCACCAGTATGAGATTTAATTGGGAGAAACAAAAATATTTGCAAAGATTAAACTTCAGTAGCTGAGACATCCATTTTTGGAGCTGCTCTGGGTGGGACTGTCTTCAAACCAATAAAATGAGTGTCTCCGCTTTTACAGGCTGGTGAGCATTATTTCACAATGTTGCCAAGAGCTGTAAGACAGTGAATGTATTCCCTTCCCTGGAAATTTGATCTCTTGGTTCTGTCCTACTGCCATAACGTCAGTCTGGCATTCATTGTCAGTGGAGCAGTTTCAGAAATTGTTGCTGGATGACATCAGGGACTCCAGTTTGTTTCATGCAGCACAAATGGTGTTAGGATTTTCAGGTTAAAAATGTCTGAAAAAACCACCCAGTTCTCTGCACAAGGCCTGCTACTCATTGTTAAGTGGCGTTCTTGAGTTATCTGTTATTGATCACAGGGGCTGAATTAGAGTGCAGAAAGCTTACTAAGGATGGTAATAACCAGAGGATTTGGCAATATGTTTCAAAAAGCACACAGAACAACACAAGGTGGGAAATGCCAAAGCTAGATGTCCATTTTTGCATTTTACCTTCAGTAAACAGCTCTTGAGGGGAATCAAATCCCCTGCTGCTAGCGCAGAGTACTCAGCGATCAACAGGTTAAACTGCACATGTAATTTTCAATGAAAGCTGGAAAAGTTTTTAGATTTATAATTATTAGTTTGCCAATATTTAAATGTTTTTGTCTTTTTAATTTCAGAAATTGCAGTTATTAACTTTTAAGTAAAAAGTTGAAACAGAACAATGTGCTTACAATGCTTACAAGACTTCACTTTGTGAATAAAAGACCAAGTCATCACATCACACTGACATGAGCTCCTCACATTGATACAACTTCTCCTGTTTCTTCCTCCAGCTGAGGAGGTGAGGGAGCTGAAGAAACGAATGAAGACCATGGAGGATGGGACTTCAGTTGTTGCTGCTCGCACTGGTTGTTGCCACTTATATGGCACATATATGCTGCCTTAAACACCACTACACACACACACACACACACACACACACACACACACACACACACACACACACACACACACACACACACACACACACACGACACAAATGGTCATTTAATAACCATTATTGCTGTGAATTCAGCAATGCATTCACAGTATGTTCTTCTGTTGTGGAATTCTTTATTCTTCTTCCGCCCTGTTTGTTGCTTTGCTACTCCTACAAATTTCAACCGATGTTCACCATTCAAACTTTAAAACGTGAGTTTTAATTGGGACATTTATGCTATAACTTTTCAAGAACTTTTCAAAAGTACTTTCAGTGATATTTTGGTTTTTCGCAATTTTCAGTCCCAATGAGATTGAATGCAGAATTTTTCAAAAAAATTATTTCAGGACATTTTTCAGCCTGTTTCTAACCCTTCTCATTCAGTCATATATTTAGCTAGAAACTCCATTAAAACTTCAAAATTATTCAGCTATCTTTGGCTTCATCCAGCGGATTAACAAAGTCTTTCTAGCACTCATAGTTTCTTCACAATAACCCTCCAAACGTCATGATGCATTTCAGCCCTTCAAGCCTTTTAGCATTAGTGTGTATTGCACGGAATGTTTCAGCTCAGAGTGGGAGATTCAAACGACAGAGTGGGCTGAGGGGGAGACAAAACTTAGAAACTTGCTGGACAAACTGCCTTCTTGGCAACAATTTTTGCCCCACCAAGTAATACTGTCAGGAAAAGTGAAAATATTTGCTCCATCTCCTGCAATGTTAATTCCTGAGGGTCTTCCTTGGAGATAGGTGGATGATCACTTATTTGTCTCTCGCCATCACAGCCACATTTCTGGCTCTACTGACATGAAACTTACATGGACAGGTTCCTCAGGGTCTCAGCATTTGTATGTTAATTCGTTTTTTTGATCGCTTGTAACATTTTGTAAGAATTGCAGGCAGTTTAAGAGTATGATTTTAGTGGGAATGTGTTGGGAATCAACAGACTCCACCAGCTCTGTGATGGCAGTTGGTAAACAGTGATCACCATGGCAACATCTGGCTTCAGATGAGCCTAAGCTAGACAGGCTTACATGATTAAACTCAGGACACACTGTATCACACCTAAACAGTACTTTCAAGTTCAGACTTCCATTTCCCTTGGTCAGGTTATTATTTTCATAAATGTTTGGGTTTTTAAAAAAAATAATTTATTGCTTTAATTTTTGAATAGATGCAGCCATTTAAACTTTGATTTATTTATCCATTCCATAGATTCATCCATTCATTTCCTCGCATCCAAGAGTTCATGGCAGGCTGTTTCACCACAAAATGGCCAACTGTCAGGAAAAGTCAGCTCTAGCACCATTGTATTTCAATATGAATTCGTAAGGGGTTTTCTCAGAGATCAGTGGAGAATCACTCATTTGTCTTTCTTCAAGACTATGGTTTTAGTGGTAAGGGACTTTAAATCATCAATCAGTGGATCATCAATCATCAGTCTGAACCATCTCTCTGATGGCAGTTGGTAAACAATAATCAATATGGCAACATCAAGCTGCCGATGGGCCTCTGCAAACAGGTTTACATAAATAAACTCACACACACAGGACACATAGTATCACACTTTAACAGCATTTTAGAGATCAGACTTCCATCTTCCCTGAGCCAGGTCATTATTTCAAAGACTTTGTCCTTCAATTTTGAATTAATTTCTTTAATTCTGGAATTCATTCAAACATCTAAATTCATCCATACATTCCAATGATTAATGCATTAATTTCCTTTCATCCCAAGAGTTGATGACAGGCTTTTTCAGATTTCTGCATTCAGCATTTCAGGGGCTTTTCAAGACTTCATTCAATCCTTTTCAGACAAATCTTCAGTCATTCTTCTTCAGCATTCTGCATTCTGCATTAGCAGTTCATCGCAAGCTTTTCAGTACTTAATTCAACCATTTTCAGACATATCTTCAGTCATTCATTTTCTGCATTCTGCATAAGCAATTCAGCGCTAGCTGCTTCAGCATTCTGTATCCACAGCACAAGTTCTTCAAAAATTGCTTTTCTAGTTATCTGCTGCAGCTCTTCTAGCGTCTACTGTGCAGTTAATGCCTCGACTTAAAGTGGAAAACCTTTTCTTTTCTGAATTCTAAAGTTTACAATGCCTTTTAAAGTCAATCATCATGAGCAGTGTTCTGATCATGTGTAATTTTCATTCTTTTAAGGGGGCACTGGACCCAAAGGTAAGAAAGCAAGGCCCTTTATTGTTTTGTATTCTTGTTAATTTTAGTTGTATTTCTTTTTTTTCAATGTTATCTTCTGTTTCTTCTCATTGTCGTCAAATGTGTGTTTTACTGGCCACAGGAGATCCTGGTATTCCTGGAACTATGGGTGAGGAACATTTACAAAGTCTGATATCAATCAGCACATCTTTAGGAACATTTTTGACTTTTGAGCACATTTAGTGAAATCGTGAAGTTTGACTTTGACCTTTGACCTCCAGGTGCTCCAGGTGCTCATGGACTAATTGGCCCTGAAGGTCCTAAAGGACAGAAAGGAAGCCAAGGTATGGAAGCACTCTTCAAACCACACAATACACTGCTCATAATCCACAGGGACTGATAATCTGTATCCGAAATTCTTCATCAGGTGATCATGGACTGGATGGGGTACCAGGAATCAGGGGAAGGGAGGGTCCAGCTGGGCCAAGAGGTAAAGCTGGACCTCCAGGTGTTGGACCAAAAGGTGACAGAGGTGAGAAAGAGATTTGTAGCACATTTTTTAATACTTATAATCAGCATGAACATTGTAAAACAGTAACTGTCATCACAGATAGAAATAATTCTGGCATTTGCAGGTGCTCCTGGAGAGCCTGGGGCTCCTGGACCTGTGGGCCTGGGCAGACTCAAAGGCAAGATCACTGAACATTTCCATATTTTTGGAAATACATGGTCAAAACGTTCAACACTGATCAACTGCAGTCAACTTGTAAAAGCATAATACCCCAAATAAACACCAGATGGCAGAAAAGAATCAGATAACCTGAAATGCAGATTAAGATGATGCTTCTCCAATAACCAAAGATAATTTGTGCTCCAGGTGAACCTGGACTGCCTGGTATTGCTGGGCCTGCAGGTGAGTCTTTCATCATTTGTATGAAGCATATTAGTGATCAAGAAACACCTTTAGTAACTTTTACAAAATCAAACCTTTCTTAAATCTATTCTCATTACTTTTGGTACAGGTCAACCTGGTCCTCAGGGTTTCCGTGGCGAGTCAGGGCTACCTGGTTTTAAAGGTAAGTTTCATTACCATTACCATCAATTCATGGCTGGTCGAGAGTTGTTGTAATGAGAAAATATCCTTCTTTTACTGCTCAGGTGACAGAGGTCTACCAGGGTTTCAAGGACAGAAAGGTTTGTTGTATTTCCCTAGGTTTCTATGTTTTGTGCTGCTCACAGAAATATCTGACTAATTTTAAATTTGTTTATTTTTTTAGGTGAATCTGGGGACAAAGGATTTAGAGGTCCGCAAGGTCAGTACAAATCTGTCTATTTAACTCTATTTACATCTTTTTGTGTTTTAATTACTGTAGATTGTGTTTTTTCTGAGCACCATGTCTCACTCTTCAGGCGAGGCTGGTTTACCAGGACCACCAGGGCGACCTGGAGACCAAGGACCTAAAGGATCAATGGGTGAGTAATGGGACCTCCAGTATCAGATGATCACTGGTTCTCAGACACATTACTCATTGTATTCTTATCTACTGTAACAGTATTTTATTAATTAGAGTTATAGAACATGGTTAGAACATCCTCGAATCTCCCCTGAAGCAGCTAGTTAGCTTAGCTTAGCTTGTTTTGAATTTTGTTTCTCACCACTTCTTGGCTGTATCTGTTAGAACTCTCTACTGATTTACTTTAAACTGCTGTATATGAATACTTTGTCTGATTGATAAAAAACAAAAAATGATGTAAAAAACATGCGAGTCTGAGTACACATTTCTTATGAGTGAGGATTTTTTTTTTTTTTTAGACAAAAAGGGGCAGCTATGGAGTGAAGAAGTTGATCTCTTTAACAAGGAGATGTTTTAAACCTGAAAAATATATGAAAAATAAAAAAGAGGGAAAACGCATTCTGACATTATTTACTCTACAATTAAAGCAGGATCTAGAGACTGAATTTCTTATTACTCCCTTTTTCCTGAAAAAAAACAAAACAAAAAAAAACTGTTAATAAATCATTGAATGATGATATAATTCTAATAAGGAAGTAAAATTGAATAAGTAAGACAATCCACAAGGTGGCAGCAGAGAGGGCACTACTTTTACATGTTCTGTTTCCTTCCAGTGTTTCTTCTTTTTTCATTAAAAAGTTGAAACCCAACCCAAACCCTGCAGATTAGCTTTTCCAATAAAATTAAGTTTTTTAAGTGACTAACAATTTTATATCTGTTTTCATGTCCTCAGGATTGGCTGGACATGATGGTCTCAAAGGATCAAGAGGTAAATCAAATTCAGAAATGTGAAAATTAAATTAATTCAAAATGAAAGACTCATATCATAAATAACTTTGTTTCTCATTTGGTCCTCAGGTGATCAAGGAATCGCAGGGCCACCTGGACTTAAAGGTCCTGCTGGGCCTCCTGGAGATAGTGGAATTCCAGGTAAACTGAGTCTGATGCCACTTGAATGGAACCTAATCCAGAATTTATATTTCTTGTCAGTTGTTGTGGGGGGAGATGTATTCATAGGATCTCTTTCCCTGCAGGAACACCTGGGCTTCAAGGACCTCCAGGTACAACTCTTAAACAGACTACACTGCAGTATAAGTATTAAGTCTGTAACTCAATCAGTCAATCAATCAATCAATCAATCAATCAATCAAACAATCAATCTTAATTTATATATGTAGCGCCAAATCATAATAAGACAGTTTGATGGGTCTGGACCCATTCATGTCAATAAAATTTTAAAAAGCAGATATGTGTTTACTTCTGCTTTTATTGCTCTTAACACTAAAATATATCTTGTGTTTGTTTCTTTCAGGTATTCCAGGGACCCCAGGACGACCTTGTGCCAAAGGTACATTTATTCTTGATCACTTTCTGCTGCCTAAAATACCCTGTTTTTCAAACCCTCTTCTAAAACATGTCTGTCTGTTTTCAGGTGAGACTGTTGAAGCAGGAAGAATCATCGATGCAGGTAACACATCATGATGAAATATATATACTCTAACACATTTTTTATTATAGCATGATTTAAAAATTGTATAATTGAATCACTTTTATTTTCCGGCTTGCTCCACTTCTGTTGGAATCCCAGGAACACCAGGGCCTGCTGGTCCTCCTGGCCCTGCTGGACCGCCAGGATTATCAGGTTTGACTTTTAAAAGTAAAAAAAAAACATTCAGATGATGTCCTCAGTGTCTCCATGTTTTGATTTTAGTGGGAATAAAACTAATCACAGATACACAGAGAGCTTCATATTTCTTGCGTTACCTCCTCAGGTCCTGTTGGCCCTGCTGGTCTGCCTGGCCAACCTGGTACGTCATCACACTTTTTTCAGAGAGAGCTTTTTGGATTGGCAACGCTATTTTCTTAGTCTTACAGATGCTGCATTTTCTCTATATTGTCTGCATTAGCAGTCGAGCGCAAGCTTTTCAGGACTGCCATGTCATGTCATGTCATTGACCCCATACCTCATGCATCCCATGCTGTTTCAACAGTCTGTTATGACAGATGTATTAAGTATGGCGTGAAGAAAGTTTTAAAATACGTACAGTTCTGATGATGCTGCTTCCTTCAAGCAGCATCATCCTGAAAGAGTATAAGTTGCTGACTGTTAAATAAACGTTTCATTAGGAGATTCAAGACAAGGACCTCCAGGACCACCAGGGCCTCCAGGTGAACCAGGTGAGTATCCATTCTTGTCAAATACTTTTTTTCAGAAGTCAACTCTGAAGTCAATAATACCAATAAATTGTTCCTGTTGTGAAGTGAAGTGAGTGAGTTTCTAACTGTAATCGTCATTTCTAGGTTATGGCAGACCAGGACCTAAAGGGGACAAAGGAGACACTGGCTTCTCATCCAGCTCTGGTATGATCAGTGTACCCCAACTTCTTAAGAGTCCTGATGAGGTTTTAGCATTATCAACAGCATTTTAACACTATTCTTCTCACAGGAACGTACTACCCTAGCCCACCAGGACCACCTGGACCAGAGGGACCTAAAGGATCAACAGGTGATCAAATTAGTGAATATTTCTAACTGTAATTTCATTTTAAAAAGAGAGAATGAGGACTTTATTATGACACCTCTGTTGTTATTTCAGGAGCTCCTGGACCGAGAGGATACCAAGGTAGTTATCTTTATTTTTGTATTTTTTTTCTGTAGGTAACTTTTATAAAGACAGCTCTGATCTTTCCAGCATTAGTAACTGTTTGGTCTGGTTTATTCCACAGGTGAACCAGGCACTCCAGGTGCTCCAGGTGCCCCAGGAAGCTCTGAAAGAGGTTGGCACCCAGACACAGACCCACAAAATCAAATCAGTTATTTTCAGACCCATATAAGTGGAGAGAAGCTCAATGCACAATGTGATGAAACGTGACTGTATCTTTATTTCATCCTCATTGCCTCTTACTCTGGAGGGGTTTCAATCCCTGGACCACCAGGTCCTCCAGGGCCTCCTGGACTTCCAGGACCACAGGGATACAAAGGTAAACCTTCAGACACGTTGAAATCTGTGACTGCCATCGTTGTTTTGTTCTGTTTTTCAGTTTTAGTCTCCTCCCCACGTGTGACGTATGAAAATAACATTTTTGTTGTTGTGTATCATTTCTAAGGGGACACTGGAGCTCCAGGACTTCCAGGCTCTTCAAGTGGTACAAAAATATTTTTCTCTGACACTGTTTTTACTGAAAACTAAAATGTTTTTTTTTTTATCTTAAGTTATTTTAAATGGTTTTTAAAGTTTGATTAAACAAGGCCTATCAAACCTCATAACTCTCACTCTTGTCTTTTGGCTCAATCACACTGTCCCCAGGGCCTCCTGGTCCTCCTGGCCCTCCAGGTTCCTTCTCTTCATCCAGCGAGATACGCCAGTACATCACCGACTATTTGAGTAAGAATTTTGATCAGGTTACATCAGACGCTTTCAGACTTTAAGGAGAAAGGAAAGAGTATGAACATGGTTTATTTCTTTCCTCACAGGTAGACACAGACAGTCAGGTATCCAAGGACCTCCAGGTCCTCCTGGGTCTCCAGGAATCCCTGGATCCTACTCTGGCTCTATTGAGGACATCTCTGCTCGCATCATTGCATACATCCAACGTGAGCATCTTCTTGACCCCAGTGTAAGCTCTTCATTGTGATTATAGTAGAAAGGGGGGACCTCCAAGGTCTGTTGTGTGATTCCAGGTTCAGGCTCTGCCTTCAGCATTGGTGTCCAGGGACCACCTGGTCCACCTGGTCCTCCTGGAGGTAGCTGTGGATCTTTCACTGTCAGTGGTCTTATTGCCATGCTTCAGAGTAAGAACAAAACCTTTGATACTCAAATGATTCACTCTGAAGATCAAAATATGGACAGGACTTCACTGTCCTTGTCCACATTTCTTATTTTCACTTGACTTTAAACAAAATCTTATGTGATCCATCCAGGGGATGATGTGAGGAGGTATTTGACAGGACCCCCAGGACCTCAAGGACCACCTGGGCCACCAGGATTAACAGGAGGAATTTCAGCCACTTACTGCACAGAGGAGATCGCCACTCACGTCTCCAACATCGTGAATGGTGAGCAAAGGTTACCTTAGGAGAGACCTACAACCCTAAAAGAGGGCCACTCTGTACTCATTTGATTGTGACTTCTGTTCAGAAAGGGGTATTGCTCGAGGCCCACCTGGGCCTCCTGGTCCACCTGGTCCTGCTGGTGCAGGAGGAGCTGGTTTCACTACAGCTACCATCGATTATGCTGTACTAGCGAGAAGTATGTTTTATTTATTTTTTCACCAGGAGGTTTGTTTGATTCAGAAGGATTTTGCTGTTGATGCTCAGGCTCTTCTTTTTCATAACCGTCCTACTTTCTTTCTCTTTTCAGACTCTGACTTCCGCTCATGGATATCATCTGTCACACAACATGGTCCTCCTGGTCCCCCAGGACAGCCAGGACAGCCAGGTCCTCCTGGCCCTCAGGGTCCTCCAGGGTGCTCCTCTGCCACAGTGTCCGGAGCAGGAGTTCAAGGTCACAGCTTGGAGGAGATTCAGCGTTATCTGCAGAGTGAGTCTGATCTCAGGGTGCACACAGTGTCTTGTTTAGACTGACAAAGGACACTTTCTTTTACATTCACCATCAAACTCTCACACATATCCTTGTATAGTCTCTAACATTCACTCCCAAACTCTCTTAAATTTACGATCAAACTCTGAGATTTACTATCATACTCTCTCACTCTCACACAGACGGTATATACTCTCTTACATTTACTATCAAACACTCTTACATTTACTATTAAACTCTCTAACATATTCTAAAAAACTCTTACATTAACTATCAGACTCTCTTACATTTACTGTTGAACTCTCACACATTCACTTTCAAACTCTCTTACATTTAATATCAAACTCTCTCATATTTACCATCACACTCTCTTACATTTACTATCAAACTCTTACATTTACTATTAAACTTTCTCACATTTACTATCAAACTTTCTCACATTTACTATTAAACTCTCTCACATTTACTATCAAACTCTCTTACATTTATTATCAAATCAGACAGAATGATAGTATGTAAACTAGTTAGAATAGTATGTGAATGAATGAAAACAGTAGTATGTGTGGGAGTTTGATTGAAACGGAAGTACTGCTAAGCCCCTCCCAAAAAACAGCTGCTGTCCAATCCTACCTTAGCAACTGTAACTATGCACGAGAGATCTGTCAAGCGTCTAGAGGAAGACAACAAAACGGTATTCGTTAAGGACTTGTGAGCCCGACACTTGTCATCCGCAAAGTTTGGAGGGTGGTGTTGATTTTTTTGCACTTCCCAAGCCAAAGACACAAGAAGAAAGGTGCCAGGTGTGGATTAAGCAGTGTGGGAGATCGCATGATCAGCTGAATCCCTCCAAAATCAATAACGACACCTGCGTCTATGGTTCTAAGGTAAGGTGCTATCTAACATTAACCATAGCGCTGTGTTGTATAACATTAGCAAATAGAGATGTCTCAATGGCAGGTTTCTTCTCTTAAAACTTGAGCTATTGTGTGTCATTTGAGCAGAATAAATGCTGATGACAGACAGAGACAACTTCTGACATACTGGTATCTTTAAGCATTTTGTGGACGGACGACTTAGAACCGAGAACTGAGTTCCCAAATCCTGTGGCTGCTCTTTCTTCTTTCTCGGGGAGGGAACATCAAGGAGGAAGCAGAAAACCTCCAGCAAAAAGGTTTGTGTTATTTAGTGCAGTTCAAATGTATGAGAATAATCAAAATCCCCGCCTAAAATGCCTGAATGTGAGAGCATTTTATATTGTAAGTGTATAATATCTGTTGATGTCTTGCAGGTGACAAATGTAATGTTTTAATTCATACAACATATTTATGTGTACACACATTTTGGGATTGTCAAACCGATAATGCATTTAATTTTGGTCTTGTCTTTAAAATAGCAATTAGTAAAATATCACAGAAAAGTCAGTTAACCAGGCCTTGGTGCTCACACCCTACCCCCACCAACCATTCATCCATGATACAATATATTTTATTACAAATATTAGTAAACTTAAATTTCCACTGTATTGAAGTGAAATATATGAATAAGTAATAACAAACAGCATTGCAACTTAAACTCTAAAAACTATTCTTTCACAGAATCAGAAGTGATTATGCTGAAGCCTCCACCTTTAATTTAACTGATGAAGCTGCATCGCATCTCAGTGTCAGAGAAACCAACAATGGTAAGCGTTTAACAAAGGCTGTGTTTGCTGTATTTTTTTGTCATTACTGTTGGCATCTGCTGAGAAAGTATCCAAAGAAAAACAGGTCTTATTTGTTTTTCATATCACCCCATTTTGCTGCTTCAAAATTGATGCGCTGTAGGTGATAGTCTTTTGAGACTTACCACCTGCATGCTTTACGAGATAAGGACATTCTTTGTAAATCTCCTTTGATGGACACTTAATCTCCAAAAGGCTGTGACTTCTTCCTGTCAGGTGAAGTGCCAAGGTGAGGAGCATGAGGATTTACCACAAATCCACATGGGTGCACTGCATTTCCCGTGACCTCACAGTAATGCTTTGCTGCAGTGGGCTCAAGATGTACCCCTCTTTTCATAGCACTTGCACTTTCATACACTTGCCCTGTAGCTGTGGTCTTAATGGTGACTGCAAGGCTTTCATAGTTTGATTTACTTGAGCAAATTCTATTGAAACAGCTGGAAATAAGCCGGGCAGACCGTGCAAGGTGCCAGACATTGTTTGTCTCCTGTTGTCTGGTCTCAAGCTCTAGGGCAATGGATCGTGGCAAAGTGACGGAGATTTTGTGTTTACTCATTACTGTAGTGAAATTTGATGGTTGAGGGGGTAAGGGGAAATCTGGGAATTCACAAGCTTGTTTTGCTGGTGGTGACTCTGTAGTGTTTTCAACTAGAGGGAGCTGTGAAAGAGAAAATTATGTCATTAACTGACTGTTTTTTCATATTTGCATTTACAGAGGCAGATCTGGTACGTAGGGAGTGTGTTGACCAACTTCCAACAGCACATCATCAAAGATTACAGCCAAATGTGAATACATATTTTTATGTACTGAGTGTTACACTAGGTAACATTCATTAACAAAAAGAGAAAGTTTTTGATTGCAAACTAGACAATTCCCAAAAGTCTAATGGACATGATGAATGACCTCTACAGCTGAATACATTTTGTGTGGCTTAAAAAACAGCAGTTACTGGTAGAGCTTCAGTAGAGAATTGTGTATACATTGTACTAACATCTTTAGACAACTTGTTACTTTTTTCTTGGGGATACTTTTGGTACATTTTAATATATATAGATATTTACATTTTTGCTTCTCTTTTTGTTACTCTTGTATGAAATACCACTTCATGTATGGAACTCAAATGATTTTTTATGAAAATAAATCCCTTATCCAATATCAGTTATAAGTTCATTTCATTCACCTGATGGCTCATACCATTTCCAAGGGGTACTTGTTTTCTCTAACAGTGAATTTAACAGAAGGTCTGTTGACAAGGTAGCTGATGGGTGTTCCTACCTGCCTCCTCAGTAAATCTAAATCCTCGTCTGTAACAGGGCAGCTCCTGGAAAAAATATGGTATCAAGAAGCTGAAATACTCAGCTTAGGAACATTTACTATTTTATGACAATCCAAATAGTTCCTGGACTGTTGTGCCTTAATTAAATCAAGTGTATAGATCAGTCCCTCGATATATGTGAGCAATATCCTGGCGCGCTGTAAACAAACGCAAATTTAGTTTAGCAAGAAATGGGCAAACACATGATAACGACAGCTGATATAACATTAATTTAAATGTTTATAATACGTATCGGTTTACCCTGCTGTACAAGAACATTTTGTACAGCAGGGTACAAGCCGTGGATCAATCGTATTAAAGCGAGCTTGATATAAATGTAAAAGAGTATAGTAGTGTATGTGAAAAGGTATAGTAATTGTAGGTGAGTTTGATAGTAAATGTGAGAGAGTTTGGTGGTAAATGTAAGAGTGTTTGATAGTAAATGTGAGAGAAATTGACTGTAAATATAAGACAGTTAATAGTAAATGTAAGAGAGTTTGAAAGTGAATGTAAGAGTTTGATGTACATGTGTGAGAGTTTAACAGTAAATGTAAGAGAGTTTGATAATAAATGTGTGAGAGTTTGTTAAGGAATTGTGGAGTGCGCAGCTATCTTCATGCGTATTGACGACAAGCAAAACCCCACCCGGTCCTTTTTCCTTAGCATTTGGCCTGTTTATTTAGCGCCACCGCAGCAGGATTTATCACAATAGTCTGACCCTTCACAACAGGTGTTTCTGTCAGAACTCTCATACATAAACGTAACACATTTTTTTTGTATACAGAACGTAATGACGTATCTAACAGCACGCACTCTGCAGCCCTATTTCAGAACAGGAAAATAAATTGAGTAAGGGCGCCATCTAGTGAACACACTGAACAGAGTTTGATAGTAAATGTGATAGTTTGATAGTAAATGTGTGAGAGTTTGATAGTAAATGTGATAGTTTGATAGTAAATGTGTGAGAGTTTGATAGTAAATGTGTGAGAGTTTGATAGTAAATGTGTTAGTTTGATAGTAAATTTAAGAGACTGTACCAGTGTATGTGTGAGAGTTTGATAGTTAATGTGTGAGAATTTGATAGTTGATGTGTGAGAGTTTGATAGTAAATGTGTTAGTTTGATAGTAAATGTGTGAGAGTTTGATAGTTTGATAGTAAAAGTGTGAGAGTTTGATAGTTTGATAGTAAAAGTGTGAGAGTTTGATAGATTGATAGTAAATGCGTGAGTTTGATAGTAAATGTGTGAGTTTGATAGTAAATGTGTTAGTTTGATAGTAAATTTAAGAGACTGTACTAGTGTATGTGTGAGAGTTTGATAGTTAATGTGTGAGAATTTGACAGTTGATGTGTGAGAGTTTGATTATAAATGCAAGAGACTAGGATCTGTGTTAGAGTTTGATGGTGAATGTAAAAGAAAGTATGATTTATTTCTTAAGGGGCCTTCCATGTCTCACCTCCTACACACAGATTACACACATGATCATTGTTTGTGTCAAACTGGATTTAACTTCCACAACCCAGATTTTTTTACTAGATGTGGAACAAAGACAGTAATACACAACATAAGAGCTCACATGCAGGTTTGACAGATGAACTTTTATTTTTCAGGTGACAATGTTCGTCGCTCTATCATTGGACCTCCTGGGCCTCAAGGACCAAGGGGAGAGAAGGGAGAGCGTGGAGAACAGGGCTATGTTCAGACCTACTCACAGAGTCAGAGCTACAGTGACTCACGAGGAAACTCCAGGCGCTCAGACACAGATCTCAGCAGGCTCGCTGAGAGACTGGATTACTCAAGTGTTGCCATGAAAGTCACAGATTATATCAAGAGTGAGTCCATTACAGCTGTCAGTCAAACTTTTGATAGGTAGCCTATACAATCACAACTGTTTCTTGAGTACTTACCAGAATGATCCATGATATAACTAACACTGGGCCACTCGAGACCATTTTTGACCTTTAGTAGTTAACATTTCAGAAGATTTTTGCAGTAGAAAGCCAAATTGGCTGTTTTAATATTACAATTAAGATACAAAATATCTCCTCCGAAAGAATTGACGCCGAAATGAGCAAAAAATGTTTCAAAGTAAGACCCACTGTTTGACCAACAATGAGCAGCATGTCATTTTTTAGTTGGATAATTTGGACTGTTCTAAAATAAAGAAATAATCCAGTGGTAGCTGGCTGTTTATCAAAGTGGAACAAAAACTACCTGCAAGAAGGTGTTTATTCTTTAAATTCTGCCAAATGTAAAATATGTTGAACACAACAGGGCTCAAGTTTTGCCTTATTTAATACTTGACCGATGATGTCAGATTCAAGTCTTTTAGCATCAGACCTCCGTCCCCCATCTCCAGTCAACAAGTATGGATGCCAAGTTTGTTATACATCTGATTGTCACTACAGCTCTTTGGTTTACCTCCCTCTTCTAGATGAGGGCCTGCTGCAGGATTATTTGGTTGATGGTTCATGGAGGGCCAATGTCAGAACCATCCAAGGCCCAGCTGGTCCACCTGGTCCTCCTGGACCAGCTGGTGTGAGCCGCATCATCGGAGCACACGGCAACGTAACGGCTGACCTCATGGAGTTCTTTAGAAGTAAGGATATGCAGTATTTTCTCACAAGTGTGGTAAAGTTGGTGGGAAAATGTTTGATCAAGTTCTAATCTGTGATTTCACCCACAGGATATGGCACCATCCCAGGTCCTCAGGGAATACCTGGAGTAAAGGGAGACAGAGGGTACCCAGGACCCAGAGGAGAAAAGGGTACATACATACAGAGTTTATGAAACACACTCACACCTGGGTGAATTCTGAATAACTGGAGACCTTAATTAACCTCTGAAAAACAACTACTTGTCCGGCATTGTTGCCAACAGATCCAGGATCACTCCAGTTCAATAAAGTAACGTTTCACATGTTATCAGGTGACCGTGGACATCCAGGTTTACCAGGACTACCGGGGTCTTACGCTGTCCAAATTCCACACAAAATACAGAAGAGGGATGCAGGTAACCTCTACGAAATGATCTGCCAAAAATTGTTCTCCATCATGAACAAATAACTCATCTCTAAACCTTATTTTCATCTGTTGCAGACACGGAAGTGGTCGGCTGTCAAAAACACCGCCTCCACTGAGCCATTGGTGTCCAAACAACAAACTACTGGATCACAACAGATTTCTTTTTTATTCACCTTTGTTTCAGGTGTTCAGCTGTAGCTATACAAGAAGTCAATATACTCCTTATTGTTGCCATGTATAGAAAATTCAGATGACTTTAGAGAATAAAAGCGCGTGTTTTTATAACACAGACTTCATGTTTTTCAAACAT
Source organism: Halichoeres trimaculatus (assembly GCF_033239565.1). Taxonomy (NCBI): domain Eukaryota; kingdom Metazoa; phylum Chordata; class Actinopteri; order Labriformes; family Labridae; genus Halichoeres; species Halichoeres trimaculatus. Next base: position 25,164,236 of record NW_027437186.1, on the reverse strand, counting down.
ATGGGTGTAAAATGTTGACTTTTCTTAGTAACACGCTTGCATTCACACTTTTTTTTCTTCCCAAGGGAAGCTTTGTTTCAGAGAATATCTATTTCAAGCAATAAGAAGCTGATCCTCTATTTGCACTTTGCATCATTTCCCACTGCTTGTGTAACTTTGTCTGGTGTACTGTTCATTTTTTGTATTCATTGTTTCTTGAGGAATATTCTGTATTGAGGATTATATAAGTGTATATGTCATGTCAAAGTAATCATTCAGATGTTTCATAAAAGGGCTACAACATTCATAATTGTGAATGTAGTTTATCAATAAACTAGCCAACCTTCCATCCAGCCTTTGAGACCCAGTTTCACAGTTTTCCATCAATCCCACACAAATTTAATTTAAGTTTTAAATGCATAAAGCAGTTTATTGTTCTCCATAAGTTTACTTTCAGAGTGAGGGTAATTTGTGCTGTAGGGGTTAGGAAGAGGATTACAGTAACAGACATGATTTACTTGAAGGTGTGGCGAGCAGGGGGGCAATTAAAGTAAGCCTAACTGACTTATTTTGCGTGGACAGCAGTTGGGCTTCCTAGTCTGGCCCAGAGAAGAGGCCAGCCTCTGTCTTCTAGATTGCAAGAAATTATCAAGGAGAAAAAAAAAGCATTTTACTTTATTCAGCAAAGTAAGGCCTCATAATGAGAAAGGCAATCTCACAATCCCAAGATAACACCAACAATAATTATAGGTATAGGTAGAATGATACAAGCCAATATACTTGCGATCAACGAATCCTCCGTACACTTGTAACAAAGTAGACATTTTGACCTCCAAGTTTATGCTTATTTGGGTACTATTTTTTCCGATTTTCCACATATCACGTGAATGCACCAGCCAATAGCACAAGACGACAGTTACAACATTGGTCTCTTGTTGCCAGGGATACGCAACAACTCTCCTGCCGGATTGTTGGTGTGTTGGACTAAAAGTTTCATTTTACCGCGTTTCAGTGGATTCTTGTCGAAAGATGGATGATACTGGGAGTTTAGAAATCAGGTATTTCCTCTTGACATCGTAGCACTTCACTGCATTGTTTTTTTTTAAACATGTAAACTACATTTTCACTCGTGTTTGTAGCGATCAAGCTAGCTTGTATTGGACTTACGTGATGGTTAGGCTACCTCAATAACCCGTATATGATCTGTGTCACCCCTGTCAGTTGGATACAAGGCTTTACAGGCAAGAGCATCGCCTTTGTCGACAATGAGACAGTATGTTATCCATGTGGGAGTCATATCTGTTTCCTTAACTTGGGGACAAAAGCTCAAAGTGTATTAAAGAGTCCTGGCAGAGGTGTTGGGGCATTCACAGCCAATGGCAATAATGGGATTTTTGCCTTTTCTGAACAAAAGCTGTGTCCATCTTTATTTGTTTACGTTTTTCGGGGGCTTCACTTAAAGAACGAACTTAAAGGTAAGATAATCCAAAATGAACCTTAATCGAATCTGTTTTTACACTCTCCTAGTCAGTAAGTTCTTTTTTCCTTAAATGTTTGTATGTTATCAGAACAACATTGTATTTTTTTTCTGTTATCTCTGAAAGCTTATCAGTGACTCTTTTTCAGGGGGAGCACAACTGGACTACACATCTCTGACACTGAGTGACAGTGGTCCTTATTTAGGCTGTTGTTCTTCTCTACCAGAGCACACCATAACAGTATGGTAAGCCACCAAAGGCTGTAAGATCCCTCACATTGTGTGCAAAATGTTTGATTTCATGTCAATGTGGACTGATCCTGTATGTACCTGTTATGTTGTGTGTTTGATACAGGAACTGGGAAAATGCTGTGCAAGTTTGTAAAACCCCAAATGCCGGTCAAGAGATTGTCTTATTACTGTTTAACCCCTTTAACTGGCTCCAGCTTTGTGCCTTGAGCACTGCAGGTCTCACTGTGTGGAATATCGAGAAGAGTGGAAGCTTTCATGAACTGAGACCAAGGTAACTCAGACTGGTCTGCACAAACCAGTGGTTATAACATACGGACATGAAGTTATTCAGTCCATTAAATAAGAGATGACAGATAAAATTAGGGACATTCACAACATTTATTCTATACCTTTGCTTTAAAAAAGACAGACAACAAATTGAGAAACTAACTCAAATCCTTATATGTCACGTTTTATGTGTTGCAGTGTGATAAATCTTCCAGCTTCTGATGGATCTTTTGTTGAAACTTGGACTCCAATCTTTAATACCTACTTTGGTCCAGAGATGCCTCCATCAGCCATAGCAGGGCTCCAGGGAGACAAAGCAGAAAGCATTGTGGTATTATCCAAGTGTCATTCACACAGATACCTATAAATTGATTCATTTTTACCATGTTTGTTTTGTTAACCAATCTGTGTTTGTTAGGAAAACATTTCTACTATTGGGCACACAAACAAAGACAAAATGCAAACTACTACCCAACTCCACATGTTTACACAGACTAAACTCTGCACTAAAGCCAGACTGACTCCTGCTGCCATCTGCTGGACACCAAAGTCAGAGCTTTATGTCGGGTGCACTGAAGGCTTTCTGTTGCTTGTTGATCCAGAGATCCTTTCTGTCTCAGTCCTCTTCAACCCAACAAGTAAGCTCACTCTCACTCTCTTGCATACGGACACCAGAAACCAGAGATGTAGCAGAGCCTTGAAAACAACCGTTTTAGGTTTTTGTACTCTTTCATTAAAGTATTCCTGGCAGGAAGGGGAGACACATCTGAGTCATATTTCTGTATTTAAAATTTTCTCAGCAGCAGATGTAAACCCTGAACTCAGACAGATCAGCTTTCAAGGTTTAACCCTCAACAAGAATGGTTTGACTGCTATAATGAAGGTAAAAGAAGACTTTGGCATCTACATTACATTATGAACAATTATTACATTATGAATAATAACAGATATTCATCTTTATTATCCAGAAGAACTTTAACAAGCTGATGTTTTTTTTTTTTCAGGAGAGTGTGGTGCACAGTCTGCAGTTCAAAGAGTCTCAGATTAACATCACCCAAACATGGCAAATAGAAGGTCCAGTCACAACTGTAATGTACTCACCAGACTATGAGACATTACTTTTATCCTCTAATACAGTAAGAACTTCAGTGCACTGCAGTCTGTTCGACAAAAACGCATCATTTTATCAAATGAAGACATGAAAGATTATGGACATAACAGGTTTCTTGTTCTCATCCTTTAGGGTCAAATCTACAAGTTGAACTCAACATCAGATGAGATTGTGAAGGTCCTCGATGTCCTGAGTGGCAACTTTGTTGCTGTGACTGTGTCACATACTGAGAGCAACATTTGTGTGGTAAAGCATTTGTATTGTGCAAGACTTAGAGAGTCTGGTGCCTTTTTTTTTTAGTTTGTTTTGTTTTGTCTCGTCTTTTTGATGTGAGTGTTGGTGGGTTTTTTTTTATTTTGCTGTTTACAGTCAGTGAGAGAATCTGGAGAACTGCAGCTGTGGTCCTCAGATGGCCTTTGCCTTGGTTCCCTGCCGCTTCAGACTGAGGTCAGACCCCCCCCCCCCAAAAAAAAAAGTTTTAAAAAAGTAATCTTTTCTGTAACTATGCATTGACTATGTTAACTACTATATGACTGATACCAAACAATTTGAAATGACCAGGAAAGCCTGTAATTTGTTTATTTAGGTGACAAGTCTGGCCTGCTGTCCTGTTGCACAATATGCAGCTGTAGGAACATCTTCAGGATACGTCCTGTTTATTGATCTGAACAAGGAACAGCAACCTCGCCTGGTGCATCAGGTTCACCTGTACCACTGTCCTGTGGATCATCTTGTGTAAGCATTCTCTGTCTGTTAATGAGTTTGAACCTTGTGCCTTTAGTTATGATTCTCATCATTTGTTTTATGGGTAAGTTATCTCATAAAACAAAGTTAATAACTGCATTACTGCCTCTGCTCAGGAAACACCAAACACTTAAAATTGTTTAATTCTTTGTTTTTGTCTTTACAGTTTTGATAAAGAAGGAAACTATCTTTTCATCGGTGCTTTAGATTCTAATATCTATGTCCTTGATCCAAGGCCATCAAAAGGGTTTTCTGTCATTGGATACACAGGTAGACACACTCCTTAACTGTTACAACTCAACTAATACATTAAACAATCCCAGCCAATCACAACCCTGTGATTATCATCAGCCTCATGTCCTCTTCATCTATCCAAAATCCCTTGGTAATCTTTCAAACAGGAGCCTGATTGTTTTTGTTTTTTTTTCTTAAAAACACCTTGACAAAGAAAGTCAGGTTGTTGATAGTTAAAACTCACATATTCATTACCGGGAAAGTGTTTGCTGACAATTGAAAGAGCTCATCTGCTAACACAGGTTAAGTGCATAGAGCTGAAGCTCTGGGAAGGTTTGTGGGGAGAAAAAGACTTTAAAGCATGCAGTGTAGTCCAGCTTCACTCAGAACTTTTCCAGTTTTGCTAAATTAATGTGGAAAACTCAGTGAAGCACCAGGGAATTATGAAAGAGCACACTGATGATGTCACTGGACTGTGATTGGTTGATCCTGGTTTGTTCCAGGATTCAATTTGTTTCTTTAAATATTTTCTTTAACCATAAAGAGCAGTGTTTCTGTTTATATTATGTTTATTAATATGATGATAAAGAGGCATCAACATCTGCCATCTGCTGTTTTTCCCCAGTGGTTTCCGGAGGTGTTTTATCACTGTCCACCCAAAACATCAGACGTTATGAACAGGTGAAAGTTCTTGCATTGTGCAATGGACAAGAGGGTAGACATCACAATGCTAATCTTCTCACAGTGCTGTCTCTACCTACACTGGATCTTTCAGGTATTATACTATGTGAGATTAGTTAACCCCATGTTTTGTCTTAGTCTTATTTTATTTTATTTTATTTTATTTTAGATTAAGATTAATAAGAAATTGCAAAGGACTTGTAAAAAAAGCCATCCTAAAATGATCCATACCAAGTCTTAGGGAGAGGGAGTTCATGGTACACACAGATATACAGAAAAGATAAGAGCCAGATGTGCTCCATAATAGAAACAAAAAATGGCACTAACTATGTCATATGTAGCTTCCTTTACTACTCAGTTACACCATCTTGAGGCAGCAAATTATGTTCAATACTCTCCTTGTCCTTTCTTTTATTGTTTTAAGACTGAGCTTCATCATTTTCTCACAGGAAGCCTTTGACAGTGGACTTTTTTTTCTTCCAAAGAGATAATCATAGCCAGAGCCAGAGACAGTAGCAAAAACAATTAATCACACTCAACTGGACTTTTTTATTTCAATGTTTGGACATTTTGTCACAACCACTCTTAAAAAAGAGAGAAAAACCACTGAGCAATTCACAAAGACACACCCTTTGTTTATACAGACTGGGAAACTATGTTGAACAAGAGAGACCATGAGGCAGACAGGCTCTGGAGAAAAGTGCAAACACTGAATCCAGGGAGTGGCTGCTTTGAGAATTGTGACACTCGCTAAAAACATCTCTGCAGGGTACTTGAAAAAACACTTGACATGACAGCTACAGGACTTGTATTACTTTTGCTTTAATTAATCATGGGTTAAAAAAGGAAGTGTTTTTAAATAGATTTTTTAATGTCTCTTATCATATTCATAGGTCCAGATTGTGCAGACAAATCTGGTTGTCTGTCTTCCAACATCCTGAAAGTGTCCAGATATGAAGTGCCTTATCCCCTTGAATCCTGTGTCCTGGGAGTCAATGAACTCTTTGCTTACTGTCACAAGAGGAAAACTCTTCAGCGGTTTCGGCTGCCACAGGTTTATTGTTACTTCATATATCAGATTTTTGTGATCCCTGGTTTTCTTTTGATATCTGTCCATTATTTCTTGTGTGTTTATGAAACCTCTAGCCTGTGCTCTAATTTCTTCTTCTTTTCTTTGCCAAGGACACAGAGAGTCTCTCCAGTCAAGATGTAGTCCAACTAAAACCAGAGCAGGAAGTGAAGGGTCATCCCCTTGGTCCTGCCTCTGTCGCTCTGTCTCCTCACACATCATGGCTGGCTTCTGTGGGCCGAGACGGTTTATTACGTATCAGAGAAACTGCCTCCATGGTGGGAGCTCATTTAATTCTGTTAATTGTTTGAATGTTTTCATTGTCTGTTGTGTGGATAATGGAACTGTTCCTGCACCTACAGGAGCAGTACATCGAGCTGCAGTGTCATTCATGCCGCCTCGATGGGGTGAGGAGTGTGTCTTTCTCTGCAGACAGTCAGACGCTCTTCACTGTCGGCTTTAAAGACGGCTCTCTTCTGTGCACTAATCTCCGGTAAATCTCACTCTTACTTAATGCATCCCTGTGAACAGCAGAGGGAACTGTTGCTCACAGGTGTCATGTCACTCTCAGGCCGTTCAGTGTAGTTTACAGAAAGAGTTATTTTTTCTTTTCAAAGTGGGTTTCTCCTCTCTTAATGTTGGCTGTGAGACGTTTCTAAACAAATACATGTTAAGTGCTGGTAAAGTGGAGTCATGGCCACAAAAACTCTTCACAGTTGTCTGCACACTGAATCAGATCCTCTTTAGATCACTCATCTGCTTCTTATACTTGCTCTCACAGGCTTGCACTTGACGTCTAAAAAACACTTCTTATCATGTCAAAACTGTATTTTTCTGATGATCCAGAAATTCTCATCGTTTTACATTTAATGTAAAATTTATGTATTCCACTCGCTTCTGTCGGTGTTGATGAAATGAGAATTAAAAGGCCAGTTCTGCCAGCTAAAATTCAGTTTTGCTGTCAACAAACCCCATAAAAAGAACAAAACCAACAATAAAGTAAATGCGAAGGAATAGTGTCTGTTTGCAATACCCACATAACTAATCCCTTCGTTCTCACTCTCCCATTTCTTTTAGTTAATCTCACAGGATTAACATGTACATACAATATGATCTGACTCACATTAGTAATATGTACATCTTATTAAAGTGAGTCAGGTCTGAGTCACACAGTCTGTATTTTTTAATCCTGATTAACCATAGTTTTAATACAGTGAGTTAACTTGATACGGTTCCAATAATCAAAAATTAACTTTTGATCAGCCTTCGTGGATTCACTTTGTTGGTAGGTACAAAAGGGTGCGGTGCCAAGTCCCAAAGACAAAGTAGGGAAGTAAGGAGTCGCAAAGACAAAGGAATGCACTGTAATTTTGCTTTGTTTAAGGGATTTGAAGCTGATCTAAAGAAAAAAAAGATTGATTACAGTCTGATAATTTCAAAGTTATTCTCCCAAAAACTTTTTGAAAGGTGCTGACTTTACAGGTAGTGTTCTGATGCCTGCATGACATCAAAAAAGGCCTCCAACAAACCTGTTCAAAAACCTGATGTGATACCATAATTTATTTTTTCCTCCCAATGCATCTAATTTATTTTATGTTCTCCAAAACAGTAGCCTATCAAGTAGTCATGTGTTTTATGCCTCTAGTAACAAATTCCTTTTTTTCTCAATTCACTTTTATTTATGCATGTGACAGACCGTATAAGTTCCAGAAATTAAACATACCAATATATACAAACATGGACAGTAAACAAACAGATATTAAAATATGATGAAGAGAAAAAAGAAATACAAAAAAACAATATGTGAAAGAAAAAAAGAATCAACCCAATTAAAGTGATTTTTAAGAAGGATGAGGACAAATTGAAAGAGAGGGTAAAGACAAGTGGGGTCTGAGTTTTTTGTTGTTGTTTTTTGTCTTGAGACAGAGAAGGATATGGCACCCCTGCTGTTGATAAGAGGGTAAGGTGCAGGGAGGGTCTGTGGGGTCCGGCTGGGTGATACCACTTTGTTTAGGCTCAGTAAGGGCAACCCCTGGACTTTTGGGAGTGGAATTGCAATCTATAAAAATACCATTTTAAAGTAGCAAAGAAAAACTTAATTTTGTGGAGATGATCATGTGGTATTTAAAGGAAACATTGCTACTGGAGAGGCAGTTTCCTCTAAATTTCAAAGATCATTTTAAAGACAAATATTTATATATGTTTGAATTTGTGGATCCAAAGTAACTTTGAATATGTTTTTTTCATTGTGTTTACAGAGATAAAGGGCTAAATTCTGAAAAGCTAAGAGAAGCCACTCAGTACAGCAAGTCTATGAGATACTTACTGAAGGACACATTCAGTGAAGAGAATGACGTTCTCATTGAAATGCCTCACTGGGCTGAGAAACCACAGGGGATTGAGGTAAGAGATTATCTTTTATCCTGTTTTATTAACATTTAAGTAGTTTTACTGTATCTTATAGTTTTGATTTACATAGTAGCAAACTTGAGCTACATAATCCTGCAGTTTCATGTGTTGTCTTTGTTTCAGTAGACTGCATTTGTAAATAAGAGTTAGAAAATATTTCACATCTTTCACTATGACGTAACAGAAAACCAAAAGCACAAAAAATACAGCCTATGAAATATTCTTTAACTATGTAAGAGGTTTACCTTGGCAAATGTCCTGCTCCTGCTATTATTGACATCCTTATCTCAGCAACATATTACTTTGTCCGTATCTCTTTTTTTTCCGTATCATCTCTGCTAGTTAGACAAACAGATAAATAGCCAGATAAATCAAGAGATAGGGGAATTACTATTACTTCTAGAGGGGAAATGTGAAGGTAGAGGAAAAAAAATACATTTAGGTGATAAAAATCTAATACATTCCAGTAAATGTGTACATAATGATGGACACTTGTTGTTGACTTGTTTCAGCAACACAAAAACATGTTGCTTTATTGATTGAGGCACTTTGGTTTGAATGTGGTATGAATGTTACACAATTCAACAGATCATAAATCATGTTTTTTTATTGATGGTACAAATGTTTTTTCTATTACTCAATGGAATTAACATTTCAGCTCTTGTGAAAACATTTTCTTTCTTTCTTTCTTTCTTTCTTTCTTTCTTTCTTTCTTTCTTTCTTTCTTTCTTTCTTTCTTTCTTTCTTTCTTTCGTTCTTTCTTTCTTTCTTTCTGTCTTTCTTTCTGTCTTTCTTTCTGTCTTTCTCTGTTTCTTATTGTTGTGTTTAGGTCACCCCTGAAGCAGAGTCTGTTGATGTGACGGAGCAGGATGAGAGTTATGACAGCCTGCTGTCTGCTACACCTTCTCACCTCACATGGTTGGAAAGCAGGCGAGAAGCGGTCAGTGACCACTGCTATAATATTTGTGGTAGTGGCACGACATCTGGATAAGCTTAACTATGTTTAGATGCTTCTCTGCTGTGTGTACTACACTGCAGGTGGAGCATTATAAAAATACCCTTTGCACCTGTGTGTTATTCTAAAAGGCAGCTGTGTTGCTTTTGGCACACGGGTACGATTTGCAACACCTTGATTTACTATTGTCTATGATTATATGGTGATACCATAAAGCAATTAGCAGATGCTTATATGCCATAAAGCAGATAAGCCTTTATGACTTTGTCACCTGATGAACAATCTTGATAATAATAAAATGATTCTGAGGGTGTGTCGATCTTTGAATCACGGGTTTCACACCTGGTTGATAGTCGTACAATAGGAAACAGGCAGAGGCACTTTCACTTCAGCATTTATGCTCCAACATGCTTTATATCTGACTCACATGAACTGTGGGGGCTTCTTGAGTCAAGCTGCATCGTGTTGAAAATAAAGATACCATTTGAATGATGAGTCAGTTAGTTGAACACAAAAATTAAGGTGATATTTGTAATAACTTAATTTTATGTTTTAAAGTTCAATTTTTGAGATTGTGTTTTTAATCTTTATATGTTGTGCAGATTATAAAAGAAGAGAATGAACAATATTCTGAGACAAAGAAGAACATGAGGAAAACCATCAAAGAGCTACGTGAAACTGTAAGTGTAATCATGTTTTCTTTTTCAATGTCAGCCCTTATTTGCAAAAACACCCATGAGATCTCAAACAAGAATAAAATCCTTATAATGAAACAAAACCTGCTGATAAAATATCTATGGTTAAAAAAAGGACCTGTTTCATCAAAAATTTTAAAATCATGCTTTTCAGTCTATTAAGACAAAACCCTCAAATACATTGAAGCTCCCTACACAGAAAACACACAGACACACAAACAGGGAATTAGAAAAAGTGAATAACAGTAATCGCAAAGTTAAAAACAAACAGAAGTTAAAGGTTAAAAACTCCATGTGAAATTCCTCTGATAAATATTAATTAAATTAGTATTCACAAAAAAACACATTCTTAAAGATCTGCAATTGTTTCTATCGTCACAAATAAATAGTACTAAATAAGTTTAATTTCCAGCCACGTTTCAGTTACAGTACAGTCATTTTATTAAAATGTGCAGAGTTTTTAATTTTTCAAGGAAGAAATCATCTGTCCAGTATTCTGTTTCTTGTTTCAGATCCAGGAGATGATTCGTGATAATGAGACTCTACCAGACATTGAGCGTCTTGAACTACATGAATTTAACCTTGATGTTGAGGAGCAGAGGAGACTAGAGGCGATGGTGCAGCAGGAAGTTATCAAGGTAATCCACAAGAATAAACACGAGTGAAATTAACTTCAAATTTTGCTTAAGGATACGGCTGAAGTGATTTGTAATTTCATTATTTGTGTTTTAGGTGAGGGAGGAAATTGAATGGGAGATGTTAGCCAAATGTTACCTGCGTGATGTCATAAAGAAAGAGTGTTGGGATTCGATGATGATCAAAGGGAAGGCCATTAAGGTAAGGTGTCAGGAACAAACACTTCATTTTTATGGTTCGTTATTAGCTGCATTAAGGGCTCCTAAATATGTCTGGGTTTCTCCTACAGGCCTTCTACTCAGACCACGAGGTGAAAAACTACCCCCTGAAGGAGAGAACGCAGAGAGAGATAGAAGACCTTCGTAGGGTGCAGGATATAAGGAAGTTTGAAAAAGCTGCCTGCACCGTAAGCAAAACAGATCCACAGGCCTGAACAGCCTGTGGTTTAGATTCCTGTCAACACGGCAAATAGGAGCACGTGTACAAAGTTAGAAAGCTATCGATGATATAAGTGTTGTTTTAATTTGAAACAGAGAGCCAGCATTGTGCTGCCTGCGCATTCAGCTTTTCCTTAAAGCTGTGACACTGTAGCCTCTTCAGCATGTGGGAGTTTTCTCTCTGGTGATATATTTTATGGTATAAGCATTCAAGTCAAAACAGGTTTACAGCTGGAAAGTAATTTGATGCTTTGCATCACAGTCTCATGTGTGACCTTTCACTGCTCTAACTTTTTAAAATGCTTGAATCTGTGCCAGTCCGCCACTGTTGAAACTGTTAAGGATTTATCACTCTGTGGCCAGAGGAAGGTTGTTAAGATAGTTCTTGTCACTGTAATATTGGGTTAAAGTTTATAATTTAGTAGCCGTTTATGTCAGTCTTCTCATTCGACATTTTTCTCCTCACCCTTTAACTCGGCAGAGAAACATAAAGAAAAGTTCCAACACACCCGGAGTGAAGGAGGAAGAGCAGGGGGAAGAAGGTCACGGGGTAAAGAGTGCTGCTGTTTCAGGAAGTTTCTCTGCCCTGTTAGGATATTCCAATCCCAACGTTTACGATCAGTTCAGCCTACATACCACTGAAGAGAGGATCAACCAGATAATTCTGCTACAGGTGGGAACCTGTTTTAAAAGCTGTGAAGTCCCATTAAAAGTGTGAAAATTACAGAGTTCTTTTCAAAAGCACACACACTAAGGCAATGAAGAAATGACTAGCACAGAGTATACTGAGAAAGGCACAATATAATTGATTCAAGAAGCTAGTTATTATCATCAAGATGATGAAAGATATCTTGTCAAATTTCAATCCAAACTCAGGATGTGATTTACCGCATCAAGACCGGGTTCAACAACGACTTCGAGGCAGTGCACAAACAGAAGGTGCAGGAGCTCAGCCGTCTAAGGGAGAGGAATCGGCAAATCAAAGAGATAATGCTGGAACTGGACATGAAAGAGACACTGTGGGAGCCAAGCCTGACCATCAGCGAGTGGCCAGAGAGACTGCTCACTGTGGACGACTCTGAGGTTACTGACCTGCTGTAAAAACAGTCGACAGAGTTCACATTTAGTTCCAAAAACACAATGGTCATTCAACAGCAGTGTTTGAACACTTTTTGTTTTCACAAAGAAACATGTGACTTTATCCTTCCCCAGATTAAAGCAGAGAAGTTTCTCACCCCAGAACAGAAAAAAGAGGAGGAGAGGAAGAAATTGGAGGAGCAGAGACGGCTAGCTGCTAAAGTATGTGAATGAAATAAATGTTTTTGTTTTTTTAACTCATGTTTATTGTTCTGTACAAAACTTTCTCTGACAAATACAAAAGCTGCATATTGAATTGAGTAAATAACTCAGACCTTTATTATTTTTCTTGTGTGTTGGTAAAAGTAGCTGATTTTTTTTGTATTGATAGTTTTTTCCCTCTGCTTTGCAGGCAGATAACCTCAGAGAGAGGGCTCTGGACGATATGATGGATGGAGCGCTTGAAGTGAAAAAAGAGAACATTTTAAAAATGGTGGGTCAAAAGCTTCAAAAAAATTCAACCCATAAATAATGTATCAGTTGATCCACAGAATAGTTTACACATTCTTTTCCAATGAAATATTTGTTTATCATGTTTAATTTGTGTCTTTAAACACTTTAAAACAGGGATGTTCAAAGTCAGGTCCAGGGTCCAGTCATGGCCCAAAGTCCAGTTTCATGCAGCTCCCAGCTCTTATTAATTAATAACATTGGTGTCAGGCAATTAAAAAAAAAATAATATAATTAATTACAGGATTTGTAATTAATTAATCTTATTAATTGCATTTTAATCTCATATCTGCTTCAGGTCCCCAAACAAAGAAATTGAATTCTAGGACATTAAGATTGTAGTGCATGACGAATCAAATGAATACATGAAGAGGAGAGGTTTTTCAACGGGCCAATATTAAAATGTCCATGTTTGCTGCTATTGATGTCTATAGCGGCGGGGTCTGGCGGAGCTCGTCAATCAAAATCATGCTTGTAAACTACTTGGGTAAGAGCGGTGTGCTCTTTGGATGAGAGATCAGCATGGATATGAGGCGAAGATATAAGATGACAGAGGCATAGAGAGACTCTGCAAGTCAGATAAGTTCAGGCAGCTCATGCTCTAACTGAGGATGTGTCGCCTTTTTTTGGATCAAAACAGCAGGAGAGACATAAAAAGAAAAGAGTCCACTCTTCTTAGGTAGTTTTAGTATTATCATAGTTATAAAAAACAATATTATTTGGGTCTTCAAAGATTGTACAAGATGCTCTGAAAACGGCTGACAGCCAATGAGTTAATTGAGTTAATTTTTATAATGCGTTAATTTGCGGTGTAATTAATTAATCAAATTAACCTGTTAAAGTGACAGCCCTGATTGAAAACTATAATAATAATTTGTATTAGTTTGGTATGGATGCAATTCATGTTCCAAATTATGTGTGCATTTACATTTTCTGTCAAGTGTACCAACCAAACCAAAGTATATCTAGTAATGTCTCACCAAACTACATTTGGACTGTGCATAGACTGCTTGTGTGGAGTTGAAGCTCTGTACTACTGCAGAAACTCAAGGACTCTTACAGATTACATGTTTAGATGTATATATTTATTATATGCTAATAAAATCCAGATCCTTATCCTGCCACTGAAAAATTTTCAGTGTCAGCCCTTATTTTTTTAGACACTCATGTAATCTCAGGCAAGAATAAAATCCTCATACAAAAACAAAACCAGCTGATTAAATATCTACAGTTAAAAAAAGACCTGTTTCATCAAAAATGTTAAGCTCGAGCATTTCAATTTATTAAAGCTCAACCCTGAAATTATATACAGCAGCTCCCCACCCAGGAAACACACAGGCACACAAACAGCGGATTAAAAAAAAAAGCAAATCAGAGGACACAAGACTATATTAAAGATTTGAAATGCTGCAAAAAGTGGTGCATAAAAATATTCACTGTACATGATAAGTGCTAAAATTATTGTTTGCAGGCCAAAAAAATCTTAAGATTGAAAAAAAAAAAGAAAGAAACAATCCTAAGAAAATCCGGATCCTGATCCTGCCGCAGAAAAATCCTGATATGTTTTTTCCATATTAGCCACTTATGGAGAACATTTTTGTTTTGAGAGGATGCAAGAGTTAGAAGATGTTTACACAGCACGTAACACTGTGGAAAACTTAGGGAAAATGTTGAGACACCTCTGCTTTGAGATCCATAAAAGCTTTGTTGAAACTAGGATAATAAAACACTTTGAACGTATTGGTAAGGTTATTGTAGATCACTGAAAGCAAAATCTATTGGCTGATAGTACAGTGTGTAGAAATGGGATAATTTAGCAATATTGCACATGACGAGTGTGATCCTGATCTTTGAAACATGGTAGTGCAAGATAGTGACCTCGGTGGAAGAGTCACCAGCTGACTGACTGTAATGTTAGCAGAAATAATTAAGACTGCAGTTTTATTAAGTCATTCATTTGGAAAAACAGCTATACATTTATCGGAAAAAAAGACCGAATTTAAGGAATTAACTTTGAGTGGCAGTTTTCAATAACTTTTTATCACAGAAAAACAAAAGAAGGAAAAACACCATTCCCACCTCCTGCAGTCGTTTCCCATGACATACTTCATCATGACATCTCACTGCAGCCAAATGAACTACAAGTACAGAGGAGTGTTAATCCTCCCCAAGTGGGCAAATGATAAGGTTTTTTTTTGTAACTTCATTCTTTTCTAAGCAGTGTCAGTTGAATTAGTCAAATCAGCACAAAAGGGCACATAGTTTCTATTGAATCCACTCCACAGGAAATACCTCCGCCTGAGTTTGTTTTGAACAAACCTTCGATCCACTGGACTGAAGAGGAGAGGAAAGTCTACAAAGAGTATGAAAAGAAAGCCCAAGACCTGACTGAGGAGAAGGAGAAATATCGAAAGGTGTGATGGTTATTTCACTCATATTTCAGAAGTTTAACAGACGTCACATCAGTTTTCAGTTTAAATCATTTGTGGGCTCTCTTGTTATAGTCAATGGCAATTGAAATAAAAACGCTGCAAGTAGCCACCAAGGAAGCCACAGAGAGGTTTGATGAAACTGTGAAACAGCTCTTTGAGAAGAAAAAGAACTGTGAGAAGGCTGTTTACCAGGTGAGCCAGTACAGTTCACTCACCAAACATGTCAAACACATTCCTGGATGAAAAACATCATCAGCTCCTGATTAAAATATGATCTTTTAAGAAAATGAAACCTTTAAAGATATCCAATTTTGACGTTTCTCTTTCTCTAGGAAGAGCTTAAGATTACTTATCTTGCCTACTCAGTCCTCATTGAAGAGGAGATGAGAAATTGGGAGCAGGAGCTCAAGTTCAAGCTTGAAAAAACGGTGGCATACAAGGTCAGAAAACACGTGGACAGTAAGGCTTAAGGAATTTTTGACAGGCAGCTTTGGATTGTGTTACCTGTGAGACACCTCAGTGAATTAAAGTAAAACATCTTCCTCGTTGCCCCGGCATGTTTTGCAGGAGCTAACGTGCAGCAGATTTATCTGTTTATGCTTTAGGACTGCCAGTTTTGTCGTATTAACATGTGTTATTCTGGCAGGATGAAATTGATGAGCAGCTGAAGAAACATGAAGAAGAAGTGGAATTGTTTCATGAGAACTATAATACCATTGTGGCTGAGGACAAAGTAAGCCAGCTAGTTTGATATCAAATCATTTTGGCTGTTAATGATGGTCCTCATGCATCTCTCTATGTGATTAAAGGTTCTTGACAAAGAATTCAGGAAGGAGTTCTTTAATGTTTCTGGCAGCATGGTTGATCAACTCTATAAGTTATTCAAACGTAGACCCAGGTCAGTGACAGTCATCAGTGAACAAACGCATGGCTTCATACTGTGTATTTGACAGTTGTAGAAAACACTGTCTTTTATATTTCAGGGTTCAAAAGATAAGGACCCAGACTGACAGCAACTCCAACCCTTTAAGAGAGCAGCGCCTGTGTGGCTCTCTGGCTCCGGATGCACTTGGTAAAATGCTGAAGGCCATGGAGGATTTGGATGCTCCAGAGAATATGCCAGAGGGTTTAAACCGCTCGATCTGGGAGAAGTTTTGTCTTGTCCGGAGAGCAAAAGTAGAGAGTGAGCAAAAGGTGAAATGAGGACATGGAAAGGTTTAAGCGTTGAAGAGCAGACAAGCCTTGCATCACACAGAGGCTTTTCACTGTGCAAATATACAATCAGCACGTTTTCTATGTGATGTAATGCCCAGAGCTGCTCATAAACTGTCTTGTGTTGTCTATATGCTGTTTGCAGATCAAATTAAGTGCTTTGACTCTTGCTGAGATGAAGGCATTCCTGCAGAAAAGAAGAGACGAGAACAAGGCTGCCGATCAAAAAATTAAACATCTATCTGATGAGCTTGAACGGTAGGAGTCCCCTCTGATCATCAGCAGCTGGTGATACTTGCATTCTCATACTCAAAGAGACTTGGGAAAACAGCACTTGGTCAACTAGCACTCAATATGAAACTGTGTGGGGTTTTTTGTAAACTTGTATTAACAATTATGTATGTTTTTTTTAATTCTGATGCCTTGCAGTTTGCATAAACAGAAGAACCATTTCCTGATGAACATCATGGTCCAGGTGCTGCTCAAATCCGAGCAGGTGGAGGTTTCTGTTACGGACGTGACTGCTGACTACACCGACTCTGTGCTTTACCCAAAGAGTGTTGTTGAGGACCTTAATAAAACCATCAGGGTCAGCCTGAATCACCAGACACACAAACATTATTCTTTAAGTAAATCTTGTTCACTTCTTATGAGTCAGATAACCAAAATCAAGTATCAGTCAAATCCTCTTGTGCCTTTTTTGTGATTTTGATCCACCAGACTCTTGGAGGGCAGAAGCTCGCCTCCATGGTGGAGTGCAAAGACTTCCGCAAAGGGATCATCCAGCTGCAGTGGGAGCACAGAAGGATGATGATGCAGATAGAGGACCTCAACAACAAGAAAAGAGACATTCAGAAGTTAAAACTCACAAAGGAGCAACAGGATGTAAGTTCTGCAGTGATACACACTTTTAAGTCTGCTGTTGTCAAATGTAGATATGGGAGTTGGATCAAATGCATTGTGCTAACAGTGCTTTGATTTAGCAAATAGATTATTCTGTGAGTATAGTTCAGACGAGATAATTGTGTGTCAAAAGTTCAGCATCTGCTGCAGATGACAATGAAGTCTCTGCGTTTGGGGTGAAACTTGAGCCCTGTTTGCACTCTTGGCCAAGCCTCAGTCGGAGATACAAAGCAGGTATTTTGGTTTTGGCAGCATCAGATGTTTTTCAGAACAGAAAATTGTTACCAGCCCTGAATACAGATGGATGATCTTCCATCACAAACACACCCTATTCACGTAGGCTCCCCACCCACTTTCTTTGCGTCTTTTAAATTTCTCAGCAGAAACTGGTTAAATACAACATGGATGCTTTCTTTATTCATGTTGTAACACATCAGCCAAGATTTTGAAATCAAATTCAAACTTCTAGGTCGACAAAGAAGCGTCTTTTTTTTTCTGATAGCAAATGTCAATCTCGACTATTTAATTAAACACAGACCCCTGAACTCGACAAGCAGACACTTTTCTCTGTATTGGGATCATTTACATTTTTGAATACCAGCCACAACACACAAGAAGTGTTGAGTTAGTGATTTGAAAATAAAAGGTGATAGTTGAGTAGTGAAAAATAAGAATTAACATCAAATGAGTCATCCATCATCAATTTAACATGGCACACACAAACACGTTTTCAGGCATGAATGCCAGTTTCCTGGCAAACAGTTCAGGTGGCTCAGCTGAGGCGTGGCAAGCAGCTTCCTCTTATTGTTTAGGCCTCAGAATCCTTGAGGAAGAAAAACTTTGGAAAAAATAAAATGACATCCTGAACATTTAAAGATAAGCTTTTCTTTTCACTACAGTTGTTGGATCTTTCAACTAAAGGTCTACACTTGATACTTCAAACAGAGCCCTGCCAGGATACTTAATCATCCCTCCCTGTTTGTCACTTCATATATGTCTGTTTTTCTTTTCTTTGCAGTACTTGGACAATGCAGATCAAGACAAGCGTGTGTCAAATCAGATTTCCCGTCTGGAGAAAACTATAGCTTATCAGGAAAAGGTAACATCAATGAGATCTTATTAATCAGTATTTGTGTTGTGTGTTACTTTTTGGGTCAGGAAATATGTTATCTTTTTCTTTATAGACTCATCTGCAGAGCGTGCAGCATCGCAAAAAAAAGATCGAACAGCTTAAAAGGCAGGCAGCAAACAAAGCGAGGAACACTGAAATAGTGGAGCAGCTCCCAGAAATGCAGGTGGCTGTGGCAGAGAGGAGACAAATCTATGAAAAAATAGGTAAGGAAGAACATATTTTTAGTAAGTTATTCTATATTCTAGTTTTTGACCTTCTGATTACATTTCACATCTTTTGGTGTTAAGATTCAGAGGAAAGCGATGCAGCCGCAGCAGAGGAGCGCTACCAGGAAACTGTGCGGAGGTCCAGGTTGAAGGATTTAGCCAAAGCTCAGGAGGAGGACCTGACTTTCCTCTGGGCAGAAGTGGAGCGTCTAAGGAGAAAGAATTTCCCTTTACTCAACAACTGAAACCCACCTGAGAAGAGACTGATAACAACAACTGATAACATTTATTTATGTATTTTTTTAGAAGTATACATTTACAACTCAAGCTGTGAATTCAAACAGAACAGCAGCAACAAATAAAACAAAAAGTAATCTCAGCATGCGATTGTTCCTCTGTAGTACATCGTGAACTGGTGAATACACTTTATAGAACATAAATTAAGTAGTGAAGTCCTCCTCTGTGCGATCAAAGTGCAGAATACCATCTTCCAGACCGAAGAGGTCGATGAGCTCTGACAGGCTGGCCTTTCGTCCCTCTATGGGGAGTTCTGATTGGAGCTCATACAGGGCAGCCTGAGCACAGCTCCGCCACTTGTCAACCAAGGTCTGAAGCTGTGTCAGATCATTCTGGAAAGAGAGACAGAGGGTGTCATATCAATCCAGTTACATTTACTGTAGGAACACTATGCTAGGACAGCAGATACCTTGCTTCTGTACATCTGAACCATTTTGAGTCTGCGTAGAGTCTCCGTCTTGTCTTTCACCTCCTTCTTCAGTCGGTCTCGATGTTGTGCAAAGTCTTTCGAGGAGGGAGGTGTTGGTTCGGGAATGGGTCCAGAAAATTTCTCACTCCCTGTTCTAACTTCATTCCTGTTTACATCAACACTGGGACTGATCAGTGGAGAGTTATTAAGTGTCTCTCGGGAATCTGCTGAAACTTGTCTACCATCCTCTTCCTCATCATCCACACAAAGGCGTTTGGCCACAGAGATGGGTGAGGTGAAGGAGCGTCTTGATCTCTTCAGCCTCTCTCTGAGAGAGGAGCTGAGCTTCCGCTGATGCTGTGAAGATGACAAAGAATGACTCACAGTCAAGAGATAATAGATGATATTATATAAAGTCGAATCAACAGTGACATAACAAGACGGTAATTCTGTGTGATGCTTCCAGACTGTGAGCCAGCAGGCGTTAACTAACACCTGGTAACAAACTGTACTGTTCCTACCTTATCCTCTTTGTATCCAGAAGGGCTAGACTCCAGTGAATCACAAAGTGACGGAGACACTGGTTTGATTTTGGCTGCTTTAGGAGTTATCTCCATATGTTAAACTTAGTTTGGCCCATGTAAAAACGGCGTTTGCTCTGGGTATGGCAAAGGGCAAACTATCTAAACTAGACGTTTTCAAGCAAGTGAACATTCGTAAAAAAAAACGCTATTTAGAAACTTAAACTGATATTAACACTACGCTTCTCTCCGGCGATTTTTCAAAACTTGTACCGAATAAACCATGAATTGCAAGTCAGATACAAACGCGATGTGAGCTTCTGTTTTTCCGTGTTTTAGCGGCTCAAGAAAACCTCCAAAGTCAGCGATTGGATAAAACTCCATGACGCAAGTCGAATAGCATTCTGGGAACTGTAGTCTTACAAGGGTTGATACGATATCTCTGAAAAAAACACATTTTAACCTTCAAATTTCAATGTTACGGCACATTACCTGACTGCTGAAGGCTCTATTATCTCCATCTTCGTTGTACAAGTAGGTTTTTTTTTCTTAAATATGGCTTGGCCTAAACCTGAAACGGAAGAACTCAACCTCAACTCACTCGAACTCGTGATAAAAGTAATAGCATAACACAACATAACTGAGATGATAGCGAAAAATTATTTCTGAAGAGATGGGTTGGTGGGGATTTTTGATAAAGTTATTACAGACAAGGAGATGGCTTGATTGAACAGCACTAACAGCACCTGATTATATTTCAGCAGCAAAGTACAGGAAATCTAATTGTTATCAACTCTCTCTGTCTCTCTTTCTCTCTCTGTGCGCATGCTTAAAGAATGGTTTAGTGTTGTGTAGCTTGGATACCATGTGTTACTAGGGTCGACTCATTTTGTGATTCACCTCCTCTCGTCTGATGATGCACCTCTATTAAAGGATTATTTTAAACTTGTACAAACGGATTTGTTGATTGCTTGTTGGGTTTGTTATCAAATTAAACTCATGGATGTGTCCTACATTTTGTAATACTGTTTTCTCTAGCCTTGGGGTGAAAGGTGTGAATTATAATGTGATTCTGCCTAGACTTGAACATCAGAAGTTGGCAATCTGATACTACACACCCCAGGGAATGGGGATTTTTAACATTTTATATGGCTGAATGTTGCTGAACTGTGGGTTGAACCTAATTAGGTGTGAGTCAGAAACCAGTTTTGCTTTTTTTCTCTTACTTTTGAGTAGTTGACATGAAATACTGTTCTTGCTCCTCGGCAATACATGGAGTAACAGAACTAGTATGTGTTTATAGAATCTAGAGGCTATGTGAGACACTGAGAGAGGATGCCAGTTCTTTCATCAAAAGCAGGTGTGTGTGTGGTTGTGTCATGTTTGAGCAGGCTGTTTACCTCTTAAAAGACTCTTTTTGGACAAGCAGGGAGGTATTCAGTATCATCACATGGTGACCATTTTTTTCCTGACATTGTACAAGATGGGAGACTACAGGAAATCTGACTTATCGCCATTATATTATTGTTTTTCAGATCAACAAGTGAAAAAGTATAAATCAGACTCTATCCTTAGCTAGCAATTTTCTACCAGACTAAATTTAAACATTCACTTGCTGCTGTTAGACAAAAACTATCTATAGCCTCACCTGCGTAGAGCTCTCAGTTTTATGGAGTTACAAGAGTCAGCAGTATAGGCAGATATTTAAAACTAACGGTTATAGAGTTAGCAATACATCAGCTCAGAATTAGAAATGCTGTAGCTTTACCATTAGCTGCTGTGACTTAGGTTTCTGCCTTTAGAGTAAAAAGAGCAAAAGTATGTTTTGGCTTTGGCCTCCTCTGTTTGATTAAGCTACACAGACAGAACTTTAGTAGCACTCAAGCATCCTATCTTTATTTTAAAACCAGAACAAATTCTGAATTTTTGCTTGTGGAATTGCCAAGTATATTTGAAGGTAGAGGGATTGCTTAATTCAAATCCCCTACTTTGTTTTGACCCCGTCTCTCTCTGGATCAGCTGTTTAGCTGGATGCCTCATGTGTGGGCAGAATACAGTGATGTTACATTTTCTTTGGGTGAAAGGTGTTTCCAAGTTTAGGTTAGTGTGTTATTTGGAACCCTCTTTAGATGACACTGTTTACTTTTTTATTGTGAAACACTTTATTTCCCTTTGTTGTGGTGCCAGCGTCTTGTCTGATTACACACCCTTATCTTCCAGGTTAAGAAAATATACTGATGAGTGGTTGTATAACAGCATGTCTGACTCAATGCCAAAACATGCATGGATCTGTAGCTCTTGAGTGTTTTTTTGTGTGCTGGTTCACAACATAAAAACAAATAATTGAAGCCTGTGTCATGCTATGCGGTGAACCTCAGAACATTTAGGTATCAGTGAATCTAGGTTACATTTTTTTTTAGATATATTGCACACCCATAACAAGAAGGATGATAAAACAGCACAGTAAAAAAAGACATAATTAGATACAGGAGTTAAAAGAAAGATAAAACAAAAAACTTCCTATAAGAGAGGGTACTGAGAGAAGATTTAATTGTGACGGAACTCAACGACTGGGACTTTCACTTTTGGTTATTACAGGTCACGATTTTGGTACAACTAGCAGAGCTGGATCATCTGATGTCAGGCAACAGGCAGGCACACAAGTAGTTAAAAAAAGATCACTTACATAATTGGGAGAAAGCTAATTTAAAGCTTTAAAGGTAAGTTGAAAACCAATTTGGATTTGGAGGGATTACAGTGAAAAGAGCACAACAGTAATCTAAGCATGAGAAGAACAAAAACGTGGCTGGGTCCACAATGAAGAGGTAGAAATGCATTTGGTCAAGTTACTGAATCTGTTTCAACACAAGTTTAGCCTTGTTTTTTTTAAACCCATTGGTAAGTGAAAGAAGAAAAATGACAACTTAAAAGAGGTTGAATCTGAATTGTTTCATGCTTTCCCCCTCAGAATGAATTTCTTCCTCAGGTATTCTGTTAAAACCGAAAACTTTTATACCGTCTCTCCTTTCTCCCTTAAAAATGAGGGAGATTTTCTTCTCCTGCTCTTCCTGCTGATCTGACGGCTTTCCCAGCTTAACTCAGAACAAAGTGTGATCAGTCTCTGTTTTATCTCCCTGACAAAGTGGAGCCAGTCTGTTGAGCTCCTCATATATTATGTTTTATGGGTAACAATCAACAGAAGTTTGTCTGATTGGAGAAGAATAGAGCCTGTAGCAGATTTCTCTCTTATCTTCAAACATAGTATGAGCACATGTACTGCTGCCCCCCTTTGTTCCAGAGAAACAACCAATCCACATTTGAAGAGCTGTATTACTCAAACAAACACCAGTATGAAGTCTGCACGAGCCAGTCAGCTCCCCCGTCCTGGACTCTGTTGTTTTTTAAAACCAGCCCCCCTTTTCCTTTCCAGTAGATTTGGCATTATTCAAGCTAGCACATGGACAAGAGCGGAGGTGAAGCTCCTCCTCTGTCCTTGGGGTTCACTTGTTTTCCATCATTTTTTTTTTGTTGAGAGATTGGAGTCATGCTCCCTGTGACTCATGCAGGGTGGGTGGATGTCTCTGCTGGGTGTGGTTGTAGTGATGGTGGGTGAGGGATTTTTTGTGGCTGCTCATGGAGAAAGAAAACACCCAATTTGCAGAAATGCAAATGAATGGATGGAGATCTTTTATTATGATCATATGAGTTAAAAACAGCTCCTGTGGTGGTGTGCTTGTGGTGGAGAAAGTCTGCATTTGCCATAATCTATATCTTCATTTTTAAAACAGGAAATGTTTTACTCAAGCTGCTGCATGAACAGTGCAAAAACCTGCAGGTCAGTTAGATACACACAGGTATATTAAGGCTTGGGTGCAGCTTTTGCATTAAACTGTGTGGAAAAGCTGAGCTTGTTTTTTTATGCAGTAACACAGTGGTTTCAACCATGCGAGCTAAATGTTCTGTTTCAGCTCCCAATGTGGGCTCCAGATGTGTTCCAGCTGCAGCAGAGGGGTTAGCTGCACACAATAGATCAGGAGACGGGGTTGCTCTCCTGTAGTCCAGAAATAGGGAATAAAAAATCCCACCTCCCCGTCCGACCGACCACTCCTTCCCACCTCCTCCCAAAAGTTAGGCACTTCCGAAAAGTGGTGACTCAAGCAGCACCAGAAGAAGAAGACTCCATCACTCCTCTTCTTCTCTCGTTGATCTGTCTCTGCATGAGGTGAGGCTGACAGCTTAATTGGTTCCCTCAGGCGCTGTTTTTTCTTCTTCTCCTCTTTTCTTTCAAACCCAGCTTTCCGTGCCGTCTGCTACACCTGCCTGCCAAGCTGCAGCCCGATGGGCGCGGCTGGGACCTGAGCCCAAATCTCTGTTTTGACTTGCCTGGGAAAGTTGAGAGAAAAAGCACAAAAGGGACGGAGGAGGACTTTAAGAACATCCCACCCCGGCGCGTCAAGTTCATACCAGCACGTTATTCCTGTGGATCAGACGTTGCATCTCGAGAGGGGGATCATCGGGATTTGATTGATACTTGATCGAGCTGGCTGAAGGTAAGGATTCAACGACTTTGAGTGGTTTTTTTTTTTTTTTTTGGAGGATAAACTTTTTTCTGATGTTTGCTGATGTGTTCCCCTACCTTGCCCTTGCATCTCTGCACTAACTGCTCTGTGGGACTTTGGTGATGGGCTCTCAGGTTCTTATTTACAGCCTTTCTCTGGATATGTTTGAAGGAATTGTGCAAAGTCCTCTATATGTCCTAATAAAAACACAACTTAACATGTCTTTAAAACACACTTGGGGGGGGGGGGGGGGGGTGTTTGGGGGGATCATCTGTCTTCATGCATCCTTAAAATTAGTCTGTTAGTGATCTCAGGATAGTTTTACATGCTCTTCTGCTGTGCTATTTACATCCATCTAAATATACAACAAGACCTGGATCTTGCTCTAGCGCCAGCTTTATGTGTCAGCAGACTTTTTGCGGTTCAGATCAGTTACAGGCTGTAAAAAATGAGATTGGAGCTTGAGTGTGATGAAAGGAAGTGGTTAGTACGTCCAGAAATGCAGGCGATGATGATTTCCAGTGAATTTTAACTTTTCTCAGAGGTTACTGAAAAAGTTGTGTGGTCATTGTACTGTAAAGGCTTGTTTTGATTTTTTTTATCTGTGAGAGTTTGTGCGCAACATAAAAAGAACATGATGTTAAATGTCCTTAGTTGGCAGGGTGTGGTGAGAAGATGGTCTTTCAGAGCCGTGCAGGGATCCACTGGCATCTTTTGTTCATTTGTTTGCTCTTCAAAAGCGTGAATGTAACATGAATTGAAATCTGATAAAAATGAGGCTTTGTAACATCTGAAAGCCTTTTCTTGTGGTATTTTCAATTCAAGTGAGCTTGAAATGTGCTTTAGAAGTATGTAAATAGGTGAAAGTGTTGTCTTAACCGTGCTTGAACTTGGAACGACAACAGGATTTTTGTTTGTATCCCAACCAGTGGATAGTTAAAGGGAAACACGTGTCCAGTACAATATCACATCGTGGCTTTTAAAGTCTCATCATGAGACCAATGTGGTCACATTTTTCTGTCTAATGAAGCATGGGATTCAAGATTTAGGCAGTAAACAAACAGCACAAACTAGCGGCCTGTTCTTTAACCAAAATATTTTGGGGCGTAACTTTTGACATTTTTTGCTCTTTTCCCATCAAATGTTTAACTGAAATGCCATCAAACCACAGATTCAACACAAGGAATAAACAGAGTTCTGTATCAGTGAAAGGCACTCTGTGGTAAATGTTTCATCATCATGTCAGCAGATAAGATGGGATGGAGGAGTTAATAGGACTGATGGACTTCTCAGTGGGCTCGGCGGAAGAGAGGGGTGAGATTTCTGACTTTTTTTGTAAAGTTTTGAAAAAGAAGAAACTTTAAAAAGACACAAAAAATACACACATTGAATTGTGGAAAACTTTGGTTTTATTGCAAAGTCTTGACATTCTGCCATGTAAACTCAATTAAGGCAAATTAACTTTCAGCCGTGGGGTTGAAAGTTTCTCAAAATCCAAGCAGAGACTGTTAAATGTTTCCATTTCACAGGCAGTAGTGTGTCCAGAGATATACGACCTCATTTAAGAGCTTAAAGTTAGATTGGTGTTGTGTAAGTGTGGGTTTAAAGACGCACTAGTTATTCCTCTGGTGATCCTTTTGTCTGTCTTTTCTGGGGGCTCACTATCACTAACATCATGCCTGCGTTCACTGGTGTCGGGTTTCTGTTCTGTTCCTTGCTCTCTCGGGGCTCAGAGGTGTAAGTCATCCACGGGGTTTTCCTCCAGCAGTCATGACTGAATGTAGAAAGACAACTCATCGCCGCCTAAAGATGGCGAGGCCAAAAAAACATCTCATTACTTGGAGGAACTAAACACAGACAAACATATAATCAGCCGTTTTGTTCTCCTCGAGTTCTCTAGTTTTGTGAGTCACTTCCAAATGAAAGTTTATATATAAATCACTTTCAAGAAGTAGTTACATAAGAGAGAGGGGAAAAAGAAGAACAAGACTATGGAGTTAGAACATTTAATACGCAGTCAGAAAACGGTTAAAAAGCCCCAAACACGTGAGTATGAAGATTTTCATGCTCTTATTTGGCTCCTTTGAGACGCTGTTTAAGGCCGCTACACAGTTGACAAGCAACAGCAGCAAAAAATAAATCACCTTTAGAGTTTTATCCTTGACCCTGAAACAGACACAACTCCCTACAAGGAGGGAGGAAGATGAGGAGGACAAGGAGGAGGCAGCAGCATGAAATTGAAATGGAATTTACTTTACATCTCAGTCCAGTAAAACTCAACAAGTCGCAGGTGGAGATCAAGATGCCTCCTAGTGGAAGATGTGTTTAATTACAGAGTTAACTATCTGCAGACAGTTTATGATAAACATGATATAATTGGCACAAGTCTGAGTGCTTTGTTTACATTCAGCAAAGGTTTTAACTGCATCTTAAAGGACAGGCAGATGAAGAGAATTCTCTTCAGAGACCCGACTTTCATCACTAGAATTAGTTTAAAAAAAGCTACACACAAGGGTCCAATTACTGAAGACTTTCTACAGTATACATAACTGTGGTTGGATTTTTATTATGTTCTTAAATTACTAAACCATCCCAGAAACTCAGAATAGTAGGGTCTGATCTACAGATGTGTTTGTCAATATGGTAACCAAAGTGTGACACCCCCAGAAAAGACGGACCAGGCATGCTTATGCATTTCTTTTATTGATTCACAAGCAATTTGTTTGGTTGTTTTTTCATTTTGACGTTGACCTTGACAAATAACACAGAAATTCTGGTGCCACTCGCTAATTGAATACCTTTTATTTAGTGCTAAGTCAACACAAGTTACAGTGTTTTAAACTGCTGATAAGAATTCATAAATGCTTTATCTGTTATACATCACTAATAAGAGTAAACAGCAAAAACTTGGTGGTACTTAAAGCTCCTGTGAGGAGTTTTTAGCTGGTTATAAAACAGATTGATATTAACACGGGCCTTTGCGTGACTTGTGAAAAAGAAATTGTCAGGAACAAGATTTATAATCCTCTCTGGTTACTTTGATGTCTCTGCCTCAGCTGCTACCTGGTAGGTGTCTGACAAGAACACAGCAAGCAGTTTACATTTACCAAATATTCACACTGTCGAATGTTTGAATGTTAAATAATAGAATGAGGAAATCTTTTGTCAGGAAGTACATACACAAGATAAGAAAAGGGAAGTTGGCCATAGGGGGCGCTAAAATCAACACAAGTTGAAAGTTCTTTACAGGAGCTTTAGGGTCTCTTTTGATAACATAACATTTCTGAGCCAAACCATTTAACTGAGCAAGTATAGGCGACTGTTAGTTTTATTATCCTATTTATTCTTCAAGCTACAATATGAAAGCTCCTGTTAGGAACCTTTTGGTTGAGCTGATTTTGTCTTTTCTGGGAAATCTTTTACCAGTGAAATGTATTGCTCACTGTGAAGTTGAGCTGTGGAAAAAGTAAAAAATACTGTTCTTGAAGCGCGGTGCAAATCCTCTTATCTGACACCTACCCCCTTTCAGTGGTAGCAGACATCATGACTAGTAAATGAAAATTGCCAATCTTTTCCTTGATGGTTTTGTATGTTATTAAGAGGTGTCACTGTTAATTTCAGTCTTTTTAATGACCATCCAAAAATTCCTTACAGTAGCTTTAAAAGAGGGTCTAATGAGAACAACCAAATGTGAAATATGTAGCAGTGAACTCCAGAAAAATGTGGCTTAACATAACACATAGATGATTGATGTGACATGACTGAGTGAGTTTCCAATCATCTAAACAAGCAAAATCTGCAGGTTGGAACACTTATCACATGTCACAAAAATATTCAAACCTCTCAAATATTCCTCAGGTGAACATTCAGAAAACAAAAACCACACCCAAACTGAAGAATTTAGCTCACAAGCTGAGAAGCTCGTTGATGGCAGGAATCACCCACAGCGTCTAGTATGCGCCACATTGGTTGTGAATAAATATTTCACGGTTGAAGGAGAATACCTTGTTGGTGTTACTCTGTGCTTTATTAGGCAACCAACTATGATTGACCTGAATCAGGTTTTGAAAACTGAATCAGAACAATCTAGTAGATGTATTAGTTTCCTGGTTTGCAGAGCCTATTTCAATTTGTTGTTTAAGTCTTACACTTTTCTGATAAGTTACATACCTCACAAGGAACATTTCTCAAATCTTGTTTTATTATTGTCTTATAACTGATTTGTTTAGCATTATTGAGATATTATTCATCCATAAATCTGACCCTAAGTGACAGGATAAAGACTTCTGCATACATTAAAAGTGGCACCAGCTCTCTTAATGTCGTCTATCAATCTCTGTCACATTATTTCTGTGAAAGCATAACAGTCTCCTGCATGCCAGTCATTCAACACTGCAGTTAACACTTGCCAACTGGGATTACCATGCAGAAGTTTAAATAACATAGTTTGATTTACATTACTGCCAGAAGCTGCTCAGTGTATACAGAGTAATCATTTTCTTACTCTTTTATGATCCATCAGTTGTGACAGAAACTATAACCACCACCCGGCTGACTTCTCTACCACCAAGTGAGTGTCTCCTCCTTCCAGACAGACTTTCTTTAATTAATGCCAGTAAAGTGTAGTATGGTAATTACAGCCAAGCGATTCTGTAGGAAGTACCCGATGAGTAACAGCTTCTCTCTGTTTTGCTGTGTGTCTTTTTGTTGCTAGAGGGAACCAGCGGATCAAATCACAGGAATATGTCCAGCAGTGCTGGAGGGCTGGGCTTGGAGAAGAATGTCTTAACCCAGAACAGCGGTGGAACTTATTTTTCTTCATGTGAGAGCACATTTCCACTTGTGGTACAGAAATTGGGAAGTTGTGTAAGGCGGCATGGTATATTTGTACCCCCCTGTGGAGAGAGCATGTATCCTGATTTAACCTTGGACCTCACTTACAGTTTTTCCAGGCACTGATAGAGGAAGTGTTTATATCCTTACTCATGTGTTGACAACAAATCACACCTTTGGTGTTAAAAGGAAAAGTAGGCACTGAAACACAGGAAGGATGAACGGGACCTATTGTGTATTACTTTTATTAGATTGCTATCAGGGGTAAGATAAGGGGTAAAAAACACTTTTGCTTGTGCTGAAACGTTTTTTGAACTTGCCATTAATGAAAGAGTTTATTTACTTCAGTATAGTCCATGAGTTTAGAGTCATCTTGCCTGAGTATTTTCTCATAATGTAACTTTATTTACTCTAAATTAATGACAGGCATGGATAGAGGCATTTATAAAACACAAAAGAACCACAAAAAAGAGCTGCTATGCAAAATTCATGATCAGTTTATGAAATACTAAGCTTGTGATATTAAATCCAACCAACTCTATACTGAGGTTGTATAGTTAAAAATTGCAATTATTATTTGCTAAAACATATCACTATTTGTAAATTTACAATTCTTTCAGCTAAAATAAAAACCGTATAGGGATGAAGGAAAATATCTTTGGATTTCATTTTTATTTATCTATCTTTTTATTTTATTTTATTTTTTTACATATGTCTAATATTTTGGGTAGATATTAAATCTGTCTTCCGGCGCTGCTGTTTTTTCAAAGGCAAAAAAATAAATGAATCTAACACTAAAACTTATTGCTTTAAAAAGTTAGAAAAAAAAGCTCAAGCTAAGCACAACTTAACTGTGAATATAAAATCAAACAGTCAAGAAGTGAAAGCTGTCATATCCTTAAGCTGTTCCTATTGTTATCACCAACATTTAGTCTATCCAATAGTGACACCAAACAAGCAGTGAAAAAATATCTTTGATAATTACAGCTGCAACATTTATCAACTATTTACGAATTTCCCATTTTTGAAAAAAAGTGAACAAGTGATTGAATTATCCGATAAAATTTTCAGCAGTGCTGTAAAATTGTCTATTTCTGCCAATTTTCTACAATCCAATAACATAATCTACTTTATAATTAGGACCCTAACGGTCACAATTATGTTTTGGGAACTCTGACTCTTATATCACATTATCTTGTCTAAATAGATTGTCAACTCAAATGGTACATTTCCTTCAGGATATTTACAATCTGGTCCTTTCTCAGCATGGTTTTCATACTTCCTCTTAAGAAAATAATCTGAATATGGTCGCTAGAACAGCTCATACAGTAGTGTTTTGTATTTCCTGGGAAGAAACTTGTTTAAATTTAGCTCTAAAATTCTTTGGAACAGTGCTGCTTTTTGTAAGAGTTGTCAGTCAAAAAAATTTTCACTTCCAATATTCAACTTTTGGTATAAATAGATAATCTGATTGTGAGTTGTCTGCAAGTAAAGCCTAAAATGCAACAAATATGCAAATTACAGATTCCAAATTTAAAAAAGAAATCTTCAGTTGGTTCAGTCGTAGTCAATTAAATTGCTTCTCTATGAAAAAAATAACTCTGATTTGTTCTTATTCCAAAGACCCTTTAAAATTGTTCGCGAAAACTTTCCATGGATTTTCAACCTCCATTTTTCTGTAATACAGCATAAACTGGAAATACTTATGTTAAGTATTGCTTAAATTTGTACTCAAGTTAAACTAAGAAAACTCTGCTCCTGTGTCTGTGGAGCTGATACAAATACAGGAAATAAAAATAACATGTGAATGTGTCTCCCTTTAGCCTCTGCAGGGGTGAACACCAGCAACTACAGCTCCTCGTCAGGGGTCTTCCTGGGAGGAGGCTCTTCAGGTGAAGGAGATGGAGGAGGGACCTACATAGAAGGAGAGTTGTTTGGAGGTGGAATTGGGGGAGGAAGTGGAGGAGGTGTTGGTGGAGGAAGATCCAGTAGCAGTTACACAGTGAGCTCTGTGTCAAAGGTCAGGTCCAGCTCATCAGGCGGTGCCAGGCGTGCTCAGACTGCTGGCTCATCAGGAGGTCTGTCGCCAGTTTTCCGGGAGAGGAAGACCATATCAAGCCGCTCAGTGGGTTATGACGGTGAGATTCTGTTAATAAAATAAACTCAGATCAGTTTGTAACAGGTGGTGCACGAGGCAGAGGCTAAAAAAAGTGAAGGAAACTCCCGTTCATGAGGGTGCTGTTATTAAATCTGCTGCTATTGTGTTTTCTTCTAGGAAGTTCAAGCGCTAACTCCTCTCCAGAGTTTACACGCAAAGATTATGGGAACTATTGTAAGTGTGAATAAAAGCAGTATGGGACTAAATACTCTAATTACACAACGATTTATCCTCATGTGTCCTCTCTTTGTGTGTGTGTTTTTTTCAGGCTCTGGCAGTACAAGAGGGAGGAGCGAGAGCAGAGGTATTCGATAATAGTTTTTTTCCCCTCGTTATTTCTGCACCATCTGACTTTGAATTGTCCTGCCTTTCTGTTTTATTACTAAACCAGGATTCCTTTTTCCAATGATTTCTTTCCAGAGAGCGAGATCAGAGCCAGATTACAAAGCGCCTCTCCCACAGCCTGCAGATGTAAGACCACTTGAGACACATTGATCCAATTGGTTATGCAATCCCTCATAAAGCATCTTTATTCCAGTGTTCATACAAATAGCCCTTTGGATAGAGGGAGTTTTGTACTCAGGGGTTACATTAGGGCAGTGTGTTTTTTAAAGTATCCTGCTGTCAAATACTTTGCCCTGCATACTGTATACAGCAAGCGTAGGAAATTCCTCCTCCTTCACCTCTCCTCACATATATGTTTATATCCATGAAATTGTGATTCGTAACACATGTGCAGCTCCCACGGATGGAGGATATACAGCACATCAGCAAAAAGAAAAGGGTGGGGCTGATGAGAGGATCACGTGTTTGTTTGCATTGTGTTCATGTGAGGAAGAAGCAAAGGGCCAGATCTGTGGTGGCAACAAAGGCAGAAATGAGTCACTGTTTGCAGTCTGAAACCAAATAGAAGGCAAAAATCTCAAGCAGAGGAGTGCTCCCCCTGCTGGTTGAAGTTAGAACCTGCAATTAGTTAATCCACATTTTTCTAACATTTAGTCAATCTGGGCAACCTCAGGCTCACCAAACCTCAACTGGGCAGTAAGTTCCTAATGAATTTTCTGTACTCTCAGCAGCTGAGGAAAAAGTTAGCACTATTACATAAGTGAAAATCCAGTAGCATGCAAAAACATGGTACTTTATTTTTAGTGCACCCTGTACTTTAAGTGTAATAGCCTATGTTTAAAGTTAAAGGTCATACAGTAGTTGAAAAATCACTACCTAAATTATCCCTATCTACCTCATGCTACAAATCTAATATTAAAATATTAGCAAACTATCAACCAGTTCAAAGATTTAAAAGTTCTTTGTTGCTGATATGTACCAAATATATATATATATAAATGATCTTTCAATTGTAAAAATTACAAGAGCCTACTAGTTAATTCTTTATTTAATAATAAAAACAACCTGTTTCATTTCTAGCTCCCTTTACCTATTGGTTTTCTTATATAAAACTGACTTTATGGCAGTTATATTTCTGTATATTTCTGTAGAAGACATCCAAAACAGGTTATGTACTTTCTGGAATAGAAAAGCCTCAAACCAGACAGCTAAAGAAAAAGTGCTGGCTGCATTGTTATGCTAACACTAGCAACAGATGCAGCAACAGAGATAGCTGATCTCACCTTAGACAAAGCATTTTTTTCCAAAGCCTATCTTTAAATAAAATAATTATTTGATAAAATTGCAGTTTTGTACTTAGGCACATGCTGATAAAATCAACAAGTCAAGCTAGCCAACAAGGTAACTCTTAGCTAACCAACTAAGCAGCAATTTTAGCTAACTTTTTTTGTTGTTGCTAAAATAGATGTAGTTACACGGCATTTATATATTTCTAACCTTAAATGTTAAAACTAATGATGTATCAGTACAATTAATTTTGTAATAACATGATAATTTTATGTTGTTAGACTCAAAATATCAGGTAGCATTTAAAGAGAATCCTAATAGCATTTTGATAGCATGTGTAGTAAACAAAAGAGCACAAAATCTGTTTTCAATTAAAAAAAAATGTACATAATTTTTTTTAGATAGGTTAAATCAGTAGCAATAATTTTGAGAGAATCAGACTAAATTGGACTATAACAGTAATTTTTAGTCTTCATTTTACAATTCAAATAACTTTACTCTTTCTTGTCATTAGTATTATTTTGCACACAGTTTAAGGTTATTGTGACTGAATTAGAAAACAAATTATTTTTTTCTGTAACTGAGTGCAATTCAGATTATTCAGATTATTGTGTCTCCCATAGAGTAAGTAAGAAATATTTGAATAAATATGTTGAAACGTACTTCAAAAACCATCTTGAGGAACTGCTTACTGTATTTGATAAGCTTTATTTCTGTTATTTTGCAGGGACAGAGCTGGATGACGTGAAGAAGCTTTTGAAGGGTCGTTCCAGCAGTGTCAGCCCAACTCGATCCACCCTGCCTGTACCTAAAAAGGCTGCTGTGGAAACCAAGACCATCTCAGTTGCCACTCAGTCAGGTATGCCCAGCGTCACTTTAATGCACATACTTCATATGTACAGATACTTTGACTCTAGCTTTAGGATGTGTGGTTTTAATTTTCCATGGTTTGAACCATAGTTCAACATTCCCAGGTGCTTTTAGTTTTTCATTCTTCGGGAAAAAATCTTCTGTGAACCACATGTTGTGATAGAATTTAAGAGGTACAAGCTGGAGTAAGTTTGAAGAAAGAGAGCTTTAAATTTCACTGGTTTTCATCTTGGTATCTTCTCTTTGTTACAGGTTCACCTGTACTGAGCTCTGGTTCAAGGTCAGGCGGGTTCCGCACCATCCAAACATCCACCCTGTATGATTCTGGCCTGACAAATGGCGGGTTTGATTCTGGTTCAAAATCAAGTCAGTATGATATCACTGTAAAGTCAGGTCAGTATGATACTGGTTTGAAATCAAGCCAGTATGATGTGACTATGAAGTCAAGTCAGTATGATACTGGCCTGAAGAGTGGCCAGTATGACACCAGCTTGAAGTCAGGCCAGTATGACACTGGTGCAAGAACAGGCCAGTATGACTCGCTGGATGCTATACTTCCATCCTTCACTTGGTCCACCTCCACACTGCCTGCCCAAGGCAACATGGGGGCCACGACTGGCAGCACCAGCAGCTACTCGTACCAGGTCAACACCAACAACATGGGGGGAAGTTCATCACCAGTGGGCCTCACCTCCCCCTCCTCACTGTCAGGTGAGACCAAATGAACCAGTTGGACAGACCTTGACCTTCTTTAAATTTGCGACTACATTTCACTCAAAAAATAAAACACTGTCTCTTGTTTACAGTTTACGGCTTCCAGAATAACCTGGCACCCACCTCTAGCAGTGTGCTCACCACCAGTGGAGCCAATGTTAACGCCAACCTTGGAGGTACGGATGAGAAATTCCACAGTATCTTGACACATTTATCGAATATATTTCATTTAATACAGTATAAATGTATGTGTTTACAGGTTATGGCGTGCAGAAGAACGTGTCAAATAGTAGCGGTGTCATCACCACTGGAGTAGCCTCAAGTATGTCCACAATAGTTTCAGTTCTCACTAATCAGATAAGGTCAAACAGAAGTATGTAATTTCTGATAGTTTCATTTGTCTTCACCAGCCACTAGATCCCAACCTGACGACTCTTATAAGAAAGACTACAAGTTCCTCATCACTGACAAGGAGAATGTTCCAGCAAAGAGAGACACAGATGTGCTCATTTTGGCCAAAGACAGCGGGAAGCAGTTCACCAGCAGCAGTGTTCATTTAGGAGGAGGTGAGTTGGGATTTTAGCGCCCCCTTCTGGAGAAACACTGAACGTTCTTTCTAAATAAAAGGGCTCATCAGCTTTCTTTGGAAAGTACTTAATTGAGTTTTTAAGATCACTGATTCCTGTTAAAGCTTCCAAAGAGAAGTCTACAAGCATATCAAGTTCCTCTTAAACATCAACATGCACTTTTTTTAAATTCTGTCGTTAAATTTAAGACATGTTCTCAGTGTCTTACTTATCTCATTTAACTTTGATTTCTCTGTCTAGTCTTGTATTGTTTAAAGCTTTCTGGATTTGTAATTTATTCATACGTCATGTTTATTATACTTCAATTTTGTGTGCATCTTCCAGCTTTTTAAGAGCTTTGTTCGGCTGCTCGTTAAAACACAGTAAAGAAGTATTAAAAGAACTGTTTCTAACTTATTAGGGTCACTGTCAGGAGATTCAATAAAAAAAGAGAAGCTGATTTCGAGCTACAGTGAGGCAGCGCCCCTGAAGACAGAGACTGCAAACTCTTACTGTGAGTTCCTATGAATTATCTGTATGAGCATTGCAATTCATTTGATAATAATAAATAAGAGTGAATCATATTGTGTGCTTTCTTTAGATGGATCATCAGGAGTTGTAATGAAAGACAAAGCCACCTATGCAGGTATTTCTACTTGCGTGAATGTTGTTTTTATGTGATGTTAAATCTTAAAGTTGTTTGAAAGTAAGGAATTTCACCCTGTATTTAGAAATCAACAGGGACAGCGGTGCCTTCGGCGGTGGAGGATTCTGCTGCTGCTCTGATTCCTGTTGCTCGTGGTGGAAGTGGTTGCTGGGTCTGCTCCTCCTCTCCCTGCTCCTTCTGGGACTCCTGTTTGGGCTCATTGCTCTGGGTAAGATCAACTTGTGCACCAGTATGAGATTTAATTGGGAGAAACAAAAATATTTGCAAAGATTAAACTTCAGGAGCTAAGACATCCTTTTTTAGAGCTGCTCTGGGTGGGACTGTGTTCAAACCAATAAAATGAGTGTCTCAGCTTTTACAGGCTGGTGAGCATTATTTCACAATGTTGCTAAGAGATGTGAGACAGTGAATGTATTCCTTTCCCTGGAAATTTGATCTCTTGGTTCTGTCCTGCTGCCATAAAGTCAGTCTGGCATTCATTGTCAGTGGAGCAGCTCCAGAAATTGTTGCTGGATGACATCAGGGACTCCAGCTTGTTTTCCTGCAGCACAAATGGTGTTAGGATTTTCAGGTTAAAAATGTCTGAAAAACAAGCTAGTAAACTCTTCTCTGCCCAAGGCCTGCTACTCGTTGTTTTGAGGCGTTCTTGAGTGATCTGTTATTGATCACAGGGGTGAATAAGAGTGCAGAAAGCTTACTAGGGATGGTAATAGGTCTTCAGGGGAATCAAATCTCCCGCTGTCAGGGCACAGTGCTCAGAGGTCAACGGGTTAAACTGCACATGTAATTTTTCACTGAAAGCTGGAAAAATGTATAGATGTATAAATGTTGTTCTTTATTCATTTTCTAAACCGCTTATCCTGTTCAGTGTTGAAGCAGGTGGCTGGAGTCTATTCCAGCTGTCATAGGGCGAAAGGCAGGGTACACCCTGGACTGGCTGCCAGCCAATCACAGGGCTCACACATAGACAAACACACACACACTCTCACCTACAATTAACCTTATGAGCATCATTTTGGACTGTGGGAGGAAGCTGGAGGACCCGGAGGAAACCCACGCATGCACCGGGAGAACATGCAAAATCCACACAGAAAGGCCCACCGGCCAAGCTGGGAATCAAACTGGTGACCTTCTTCATGTGAGGCGCCACCGTGCAGCCCTGTGTTGGTCTTCAAATAATTTAATTGTTATTATTGTTGTCTGTTATGACAGAAATTGCAGTTGTTAACTTTTTAGATAAAAAGTAGAAGCAAAATAATCTTAAAATACTTAATGATTCGATTTTCTATCAGTACATTTTCTTTCACATTAACCTTAGACATAAAAAGTACACATTAAGTAATTCACAACTTTGATTTAAAGTGAATAACAAATGTTTATATATATATATATATATATATATATATATATATATATATATATATATATATATGTATATATATATATATATATACAAACATATATATATATATATATATATATATATATATATATATATATATATATATATATATAGATATAGATATAGATATAGATATAGATATAGATATATATGTATATATATATAAGATTTATTTTAGATTTTTTTTCAGTTTATCTGTTTTTTTCACAGATTTTCAATTAAAAAAAAAAAAATTAAATAAATGTTTTTTTATATTATCTGATTTTTTTTTAATCAGTTTATCCAAAGTCAGTCACAATGGTGCATTACTATTACTTCGCTTACAAGAGTTTACTCAGTGAATAAAAGACCTTGTCATCAATGTTAAAAAATAAACATATTTTGTCCATGCACAGTCTTAATGCATATCTGAAACTCACAGTGCTTTGTGTAAAGTGTATAAGCATCACTTTTACGTTTAAAAGAAAATAAAATCAGACAAAAGCAGCTAAATAACAGAGATAGTTCAGAATTAAGATTCACTTTAAATCACTGCTGACATGAGCTCCTCACATTGATACAACTTTTCTCCTTTCTTCCTTCAGCTGAGGACGTGAGGAAGCTGAAGAATCGAGTGGCGACCCTAGAGGCTGAGTCTTCAGTCGTTGCTGCTCGCACCGGTCGTCGCCCAGGCTCGAGCAACGACATCTACATTGCTGGAGCAGGAGCAGGAGGAGAAGGTGGCAGAACACACATCTTAGTTGCTGGTGCTGGTGCTGGTGCTGGTGCTGGTGCTGGTGGTGGTGGCTATGCTGGTGGAACGGGCATTGACATTGCCCTTGCAGGTGGAACTGCTGGAGGTGCTGGTGGTGGTGGTGGTGTTGGCTCTGCTGGTGGAACGGGCATTGACATTGCCCTTGCAGGTGGAACTGCTGGAGATGCTGGTGGTGGTGGCTCTGCTGGTGGAAATAGAATTGACATTGCCCTTGCAGGTGGAACTGCTGGAGGTGCTGGTGGTGGTGTCAGTGGATCTACTGGTGGAAATGGCATTGACATTGCCCTTGCAGGTGGAACTGCTGGAGGTGTTGGTGGTGCCAGTGGATCCGGTACGGCAAGTGCTAGAGGTTCTGGCACTTCCAGCGGCACTGCAGGTGGTACCAGTTCCAGTGTCGCTGGTACACTTGGTGTGAGTGGAGAACAAGTAGACTCGTCTTCTCTTCAGCTGATGATCCAGAACATGTTAAGAAGGGAAATGCAGTCACAGACATTCAGAGGTATGGCACATTCATGCTGCCTTAAACTACACACACACACACACACACACACACACACACACGCACACACACACACACACACACACACACACACACACACACACATGGCACAAACAGTCATTTAATAACCATTATTATCTGTTACAGCTCTTCTAGCATCTACTGTGCAGTTAGTGCCTGGACCTAAAGGTGAAAACCTTTTCTTTTATAAACTCTAAAATTTATGATGCCTTTTAAAGTCAATCATCATGACCAGTGTTCTGATTATATGCATTTTTATTCTTTGCAGGGGACACTGGACCCAAAGGTAAGTAAGCAAGGCCTTGGTTTGTTTTTTATTCTTTTTAGCTGTATTTCTTTTTTTTTTCAATGTCATCGACTGTTTCTCTCATTGTTGTCAAATGTGTGTTTTACTGGCCACAGGAGATCCTGGTATTCCTGGAATTATTGGTGAGCAACATTTACAATGTCTGATATTAATCAGCACATCTTTAGGAACATTTTTGACTTTTGTGCACATTTAATGAAATCCTGAAGTTTGACTTTGACCTTTGACCTCCAGGTGCTCCAGGTGCTCAGGGACTAATTGGCCCTGAAGGTCCCAAAGGACAGAAAGGAAGCCAAGGTATGGAAGCACTCTTCAAACCACACAATACACTGCTCATAATCCACAGGGACTGATAATCTGTATCCGAAATTCTTCATCAGGTGATCATGGACTGGATGGGGTACCAGGAATCAGGGGAAGGGAGGGTCCAGCTGGGCCAAGAGGTGAAGCTGGACCTTCAGGTGTTGGACCAAAAGGTGACAGAGGTGAGAAAGAGATTTGTAGCACATTTTTAATACTAATAATCACAGTACCTGTCATCACAGATAGTAATATTTCTGGCATTTGCAGGTGCTCCTGGAGAGCCTGGGGCTCCTGGACCTGTGGGCCTGGCTGGACTCAAAGGCAAGACCACTGAACATTTCCATATTTTTGGAAATACACGGTCAAAAAAAAAAACACTATACACTAATCAACTGCAGTCAACTTGTGAAAGTGCAATACCACAAATAAACAGCAGGTGGCAGAAAAGAATCAGATAACCTGAAATGCAGATTAAGATTATGCTTCTCTAATAACCAAAGTTAATTTGTGCTCTAGGTGAACCTGGACTGCCTGGTATTGCTGGGCCTGCAGGTGAGTCTTTCATCATTTGTATGAAGCATATCAGTGATCAAAAAACACCTTCAGTAACTTTAAAAAACTATCAAAACTTTCTTGACCCTATTTACATTATTTTTTGGTACAGGTCAACCTGGTCCTCAGGGTTTCCGTGGCGAGTCAGGGCTACCTGGGCTTAAAGGTAAGTTTCATTACCATTTGCTTAGGTAATACGGTTAAATTCATGGTTGGTCGAGGGTTGTTGTAAGGAGAAAATATCCTTCTTTCATTCTCCAGGTGACAGAGGTCTGCCAGGGTTTCAAGGACAGAAAGGTTTGTTGTATTTTCTCAGCTTTTTATGTTTTGAGCTGCTCACAGAAATTTCTGACTAATTTTTAATTTGTTTATTTTTTCAGGTGAATCTGGGGACAAAGGACTTAGAGGTTTGCAAGGTCAGTACAAATCTGTCTATTTAACTCTATTTACATCTGTTTGTTTTTAATTACTCTAGATTATGTTTTTTCTGAACACCATGTCTCACTCTTCAGGTGAGGCTGGTTTACCAGGACCACCAGGGCCACCTGGAGACAAAGGACCCAAAGGATCGATGGGTGAGTAATGGGACCTCCAGTATCCGATGATCACTGCTTCTTAGAGTTAAACAACACAGTTAATACATCCTCAAATCTCCCCAAAAGCAGCTTAGCTTAACTTGGCACAATGAATGGAAACAGTTGGAAACGCAAAGCCTGAATCTTTTAAGGAGCAACTTGTTTTGAATTTTGTGTCTCACCACATCTTGGCTGTATCTGTCAAGACTCTCGGTTGATTTACTGTAAACTGCTGATTATGATAACGTTGACTGATGAATAAAAAACAAAAATGACATAAACGTCATACAAGTCCAATTACACATTTCCTATGAGCAAGGATTTTTTTGCAGACAAAAAAAGAAAGATATGGACAGATGAAGTGTAATTAAAAAGACAATCCACAAGGTGGCAGCAGAGAGAGACTACTCTTACATGTTCTGTTTCCCTCCAGTGTTTCTTCTTTTTTTTCATTAAAAGAATTGGTGACCCAATCCAAACCCTGCAGATAAACTTTTCCAACAAAATTATTATTTTTTAAGTGTTTTACAATTTTGTATCTGTTTTCATGTCCTCAGGATTGGCCGGACATGATGGTCTCAAAGGATCAAGAGGTAAATGAAATACAGGAATGTGAAAATTAAATGACTTTAAAGTGCAAGACTCATGTCATTATTAATTATGTTTCTCATTTGCTCCTCAGGTGATCAGGGAGTTGCAGGGCCACCTGGACTTAGAGGTCCTGCTGGGCCTCCTGGAGATAGTGGAATTCCAGGTAAACTGAGTCCAATGTCACTTTAATGGAACTTAATCCAGAATTGATATTTCTTATCAGTGGTTGCCTAGGAAGATATATTCATAGTATCTCATTCCCTGCAGGAACACCTGGGCTTCAAGGACCTCCAGGTAAAACTCTTAAACAGGCTACACTTTAGTAACAGTATTAAGTCTGCGGCTCAATCAATCAATTGATCAAACTTTATCTCAAAACACTTTTCCAAAAAACATTAACTGGTCTAGACCTGTTAATGTTGATAAAATTTAGAAAGCTTTTATGTGTTTATTTTCGCTATTTTGCTCTCAAAACTATATTTTCTGTATGTTTCAGGTATTCCAGGGAATCCAGGACGACCTGGTGCCAAAGGTACATTTATTCTTGATCACTTTCTGCTGCCTAAAATACCCTGTTTTTCAAACCCTCTTCTAAAACATGTCTGTCTGTTTTCAGGTGAGACTGGTGAAGCAGGAAGAATCATCAATGCAGGTAACACATCATGATGAAATTTTTGTTTTCACACATTATTTATTATAGTTTGATTTAAGATTATATAATTGAATCACTTTTATTTTCTAGCTGGCTCCACTTCTGTTGGAATCCCAGGACCACCAGGACCTGCCGGTCCTCCTGGCCCTGCTGGACCGCCAGGATTATCAGGTTTGACTCTTAAAAGCTCAAAAAGCATTCAGATGATGTCCTCAGTATCTCCAGTTTTAATTTAAGCGGTAATAAAACTAACCACAGTTATACTGAGAGTTTCATACTCTTGCTTTACCTCCTCAGGTCCCATTGGCCCTGCTGGTCTGCCTGGCCAACCTGGTACGTCATCACACTTTTCTTTTGCAGAGGAAGCATTTTAGATTGGTAACGCTAACATCTTGGTCTTACAGATTCTGCATTTTCTTTATACAGGTCCTAAGGGTGACAGAGGGTATAAGGGCGATCAGGGAGAAGCAGGAATCTCAGTGAGGACGTCTGAAACTGTTCGATCAACCAGCACTGGCAGTAAGTCAAGAAAAATATAGAAAAAACATTTTGATAATCTTGTGATTGAAAGTTGAATTCCTAAGCAGTAAAACACAATGACTGAAGCTAGTAGTGGCTAATGCCAATAACAACACTGACATTGTACACTTTCTTTCCTTATTTAAAAAAAAAAAAAAAAAAAATCGAATTCTGGCATTAGAATGATCCAATCATTGCTTCTATTGTCCATAGTTAAACAGTTAAAAAAAAAATCATCATCATTCAATCGCCCAGAGGACTTTTTATGACTTTGTTTGTCTGCGTCAGGTCAATTTAGCTCTGGTGGATATACAGCACTGCCTGGTCCACCTGGTCCACCTGGCCCACCAGGACGCCCAGGTAAATTTGATATAACATGCTCTGTTGTAAAAGAAAGTACAGAAGATTTATTTTTTATGCCAGCATTTCATGATCATTGTCCAATTCTATGTTGTTTTGTATTGTGTTTTGTAGCAGATCAAATCTCGTTGTTTTGTATTATATAGCACTGTTTTGTATTATATTATATCATATTGCTTGGTATGGTATGGTATGGTATGGTATGGTATGGTATGGTATGGTATGGTATGGTATGGTATGGTATGGTATGGTATGGTATGGTATCATATCATATCCTATCATATCATATCATATCCTATCCTATCCTATCCTATCCTATCATATCATATCATATCATATCATATCATATCATATCATATCATATCATATCATATCATATCATATATCATATTATATATCATATCATATCATTTCATAGTTCATATTATATCCAATCATATCATATCATATATCATATATATCATATCATATATCATATCATATCATATCATATCATATCATATCATATCATATCATATCATATCATATCATGCCATTTTATATCATATCATGTCATGTTACATCATATCATATATCATACCATATCATTTCATACTTCATATCATATCATATCATATCATATGATATCATATCATATCATATCATATCATATCATATCATATCATATCATATCATATCATATCATATCATATCATATCATATCATATCATATTATATCATATCATGTCATATCATATCATATCATATCATATCAAATCATATTATATCATAATATTGA
Source organism: Halichoeres trimaculatus (assembly GCF_033239565.1). NCBI lineage: Eukaryota > Metazoa > Chordata > Actinopteri > Labriformes > Labridae > Halichoeres > Halichoeres trimaculatus. Next base: position 25,121,279 of record NW_027437186.1, on the reverse strand, counting down.
ACCACACCCCATGCATCCTGTTCTGTTTCGACAGTCAGTTATGATAGATGTATATAGTATGACATGAAGAAAATTCAAGCAGCATCATCTTGAAAGAATGAAATACTTTAACTTTATATGCTTTGGTTTTCATGGGTTACTGACAGTTTAAAAATCGTTTCATTAGGTGATTCAAGACAAGGACCTCCAGGACCACCAGGGCCTCGAGGTGAACCAGGTGAGTATCTAAGCTTGTCAAATACTTTTTACCAGAAGTCGACTCTAAAGTCATTAATTTCATAAATTTTTCATGTTGTGAAGTTCAGCTGTTCTTGGTTTTAAACTGTAATCGTAATTTCCAGGTTATGGCAGACCAGGACCTAAAGGAGACAAAGGAGACGCTGGCTTCTCATCCAGCTCTGGTATGATCAGTTTACCCAAACTTCTTAAGAGTCCTGATGAGGTTTTAGCATTATCAACAGCATTTGAACACTGTTCTTCTTACAGGAACGTACTACCCTGGCCCACCAGGACCACCTGGACCAGAGGGACCTAAAGGATCAACAGGTGATCAGATTTAGTGAAGATTTCTAACTATAATTCCATTTTAAAAAGAGAGAATGAGGACTTTATCATGACACCTCTGTTGTTATTTCAGGAGCTCCTGGACCGAGAGGATACCAAGGTAGTTATCTTTATTTTCATATTTTTTGTTCTGTAGATTACTTTTATAAAGACAGCTCTGATCTTTCCAGCATTAGTAAATGTTTGGTCTGGTTTGTTCCACAGGTGAACCAGGCACTCCAGGTGCTCCAGGCGCCCCGGGAAGCTCTGAAAGAGGTCAGCACCCAGATACAGACCCACAAAATCAAATCAGTTATTTTCAGACACATATAAGTGGAGAGAGGGCTCAATGCACAATGTGATGAAACGTGACTGTATCTTTATTTCATCCTCATAGTCTCTTACTCTGGAGCGGTTTCGATCCCTGGACCACCAGGTCCTCCAGGGCCTCCTGGACTTCCAGGACCACAGGGATACAAAGGTAAACCTTCAGACACGTTGAAATCTATGAATGCCATCGTTTTTTTGTTCTGTTTTTCAGTTTGAGTCTACTCCCCGTGTGTGATGTATGAAAATAACACCTTTGTTGTTGTGTATCATTTCTAAGGGGAGACTGGAGCTCCAGGAATTCCAGGCTCTTCAAGGGGTACAAAAATGTTTTTCTCTCCCACTGTTTTTACTCAAACCAAAATGCTTTTTTTAAAAAAATCTTAAGTTATTTAAAATGGTTTTAAAGTTTGATTAAACAAGGCGTATCAAAGCTCATAACCCTCACTCTTGTCCTTAGGCTCAATCTCACTGTCCCCAGGGCCTCCTGGTCCTCCTGGTCCTCCTGGCCCTCCAGGCTCCTTCTCTTCATCCAGCGAGATGCGCCAGTACATCACCGACTATTTGAGTAAGAATTTTGATCAGGTTACATCAGACGCTTTCAGACTTTAAGGAGAAAGGAAAGAGTATGAACATGGTTTATTTCGTTCCTCACAGGTAGACACAGACAGTCAGGTATCCAAGGACCTCCAGGTCCACCTGGGCCTCCAGGAATCCCTGGATCCTACTCTGGCTCTATTGAGGACATCTCTGCTCGCATCATTGCATACATCCAACGTGAGCATCTTCTTGACCCCAGTGTAAGCTCTTCATTGTGATTATAGTAAAAAGGTGGCACCTCCAAGATCTGTTGTGTAATTCCAGGTTCAGGCTCTGCCTTCAGCATTGGTGTCCAGGGACCACCAGGTCCACCTGGTCCTCCTGGAGCTAGCTCTGGATCTTTCACTGTCAGTGGTCTTATTGCCATGCTTCAGAGTAAGAACAAAACCTTTGATACTCAAATGATTCACTCTGAAGACCAAAACATGGACAGGACTTCACTGTCCTTGTCCACATTTCTTATTTTCACTTGACTTTAAACAAAATCTCATGTGATCCATCCAGGAGATGATGTGAGGAGATATTTGACAGGACCCCCAGGACCTCAAGGACCACCTGGGCCACCAGGATCAACAGGAGGAATTTCAGCCACTTACAGCACAGAGGAGATCGCTAGATACGTCTTCAACATCATGAATGGTGAGCAAAGGTTACCTTAGGAGAGACGAATAACCCTAAAAGAGGGCCACTCTGTACTCATTTGATTATGTATTCTGTTCAGAGAGGGGTATTGCTCGAGGCCCACCTGGGCCTCCTGGTCCACCTGGTCCTGCTGGTGCAGGAGGAGCTGGTTTCACTACAGCTACCATCGATTATGCTGCACTGGCCAGAAGTATGTTTTATTTATTTTTTCAATTGGAGGTTTGTTTGATTCAGAAGGATTTTGCTGTTGGTGCTCATAACTGTCCTTCTATCTTCCTCTTTTCAGACTCTGACTTCCGCTCATGGATATCATCTGTCACACAACATGGTCCTCCTGGTCCCCCAGGACAGCCAGGACAGCCAGGTCCTCCTGGCCCTCAGGGTCCTCCAGGGTACTCCTCTGCCACAGTGTACGGAGCAGGAGGAGTTCAAGGTCACAGCTTGGAGGAGATTCAGCGTTATCTGCAGAGTGAGTCTGATCTCAGGGTGAACACAGTGTGTTGTTTAGACTGGTGAAGGATGATGATTTGACTGAGAAGGCATTTTATAAGTCAGTTTAACCACAGGAGGGTAGCAGAAACAAGTTTTTTAGAAGGTATGAGTTTCCCCAGGATTAAATCTATTCACAGGAAACACAACTTAAACATGTACAGTACAAGAACAGCAAAGAGACAAGAGGTGACACTTTGTCCACAGGGGGCACCAAAATCAACACAATCTAGATCTCCTCACAGAGGCTTTAACGGTCTTTGTGACTGTCATTTATTTCTCTCCTCCTTTTTATTTACTGTGGGCTCTCAAATAATCATTCATGTGTTTGCAGAGGCTCTCTTCATCCTGCTGTGAAAACAGAACGATAGAAATGCTGATCCTGAATTTCTTTCAGGTTCTGGGTTCAGAGGTCTTCCTGGCCCTCCTGGTCCTCAGGGTCCTCAAGGTCCACAGGGTCCACCGGGCAGTTACTCTGGTACAATTTCTTATAATGGAAACCTCCCTCGAGACACCATCCGCACCGAGATTCAACAGTATCTGACCAGTAAGCTTCTCACCTCCAACACACAAATTACACACACGAGATCAATGTTTGTGTCAAACTGGATTTAACTTCCACAACCTGGATTTTTACTGGATCTGGAACTAAGACCGTAATGCAGGACATAGGAGCTCACATGCAGGTTTGACAGATGAACTTTTATTTTTCAGGTGACAATGTTCGTCGCTCTATCATTGGACCTCCTGGGCCTCAGGGACCAAGGGGAGAGAAGGGAGAGCGTGGAGAACCAGGCTATGTTCAGACCTACTCACAGAGTCAGAGCTACAGTGACTCACGAGGAAACTCCAGGCGCTCAGACACAGATCTCAGCAGGCTCGCTGAGAGACTGGATTACTCAAGTGTTGCCATGAAAGTCACAGATTATATCAAGAGTGAGTCCATTACAGCTGTCAGTCAAACTTTTGATAGGTATATGATCACAAATGTCTCTTGAATTTAACTAACATTTAAGGTGGCAACTCAAGCCCATTTTTGACCTTTAGTAAGAAACATTTCAGAAGATTTTTGCAGTAGAAAGCCAAATTGCCTGTTTTAATATTAGAATTAAGATACAAAATATCTCCTCCGAAAGAATTGACACCAAAATGAGCAGAAAATGTTTCAAAGTAAGATCCACTGTTTGACGAACAATGAGCAGCATGTCATTTTTAGTTGGATAATTTGGACTGTTCTAAAATAAAGAAATAATCCAGTGGTAGCTGGCTGTTTATCAAAGTGGAACAAAAACTACCTGTAAGAAGGTGTCTATTCTTTAAATGTTGCCAAATGTAAAATATGTTGAACACAACAGGGCTCAAGTTTTGCCTTATCTAATACTTGACCGATGATGTCAGATTCAAGTCTATTAGTATAAGACCTCCATCCCCCATCTCCAGTCAACAAGTATGGATAAATTATTTTTGTTGAACATCTGATTGTCACTACAGCTCTTTGGTTTACCTCCCTCTTCTAGATGAGGGCCTGCTGCAGGATTATTTGGTTGATGGTTCATGGAGAGCCAATGTCAGAGCCATCCAAGGCCCTGCTGGTCCACCTGGTCCTCCTGGACCAGCTGGTGTGAGCCGTGTCATCGGAGCATACGGCAACGTAACAGCTGACCTCATGGAGTTCTTTAGAAGTAAGGAGATGCAGTAATTTCTCACTAGTGTGGTAAAGTTGGTGGGAAAATGTTTGATCAAGTTCTAATCTGTGATTTCACCCGCAGGATATGGCACCATCCCAGGTCCTCAGGGAATACCTGGAGTAAAGGGAGACAGAGGGTACCCAGGACCCAGAGGAGAAAAGGGTACATACATACAGAGTTTATGAAACACACTCACACCTGGGTGAATACTTAATTTTGAATGACTGGAGACTTTAATCAACCCCTGAATCGTACACTGTCTCAGTAGTTTGAGTGAACCAGTCTGCAGCTGGTCCACAGTGATGTCTCAGTTAACGTAAGAAAAGCCTCAAAAATACAAAAATATAAATCTTGAAAAAGGGCTTCACATGGAACCGACAATCAACAGTAACAAGGTTTGCCTCCAGCATATTTTTCAAGGTAACCACTAAAAATGCATTTTGCTTTGTTGGAAAAGTATTTCTGTTGCCTCAATTCAGGAACTATTATCAGGAGTTTATCCACACCCTTAAACCCGTCATTTTGAGTATTCATCCAGGCTATGGTGTAAATTCTGACAAAACAACTACTTATCCGGCATTGTTGCCAACGGATCCACGACCACTCGTTCAATAAAGTGACGTTTCACATGTTAACAGGTGACCGTGGACAGCCAGGTTTACCAGGACTACCAGGGTCTTACACCGTCCAAATTCCACACAAAATACAGAAGAGGGATGCAGGTAACCTCTACGACATGATCAGCCAAAAATTGTCCTCCATCATGAACAAATAACTCATCTCTAAACCTTATTTTCATCCATTGCAGACACGGAAGTGGTTGGCCGTCACAAACACCGCCGCCGCCGAGCCATTGGCGTCTAAACAACAAACTACTGGATCATAACAGATTTCTTTTTTACTCACTTTTGTTTCAGGTGTTCAGCTGTAGCTTTATAAGAAGTCAATATGCTCCTTATTGTTGTCATGTGTAGAAAAGTCAGATGATTTTAGAGAATAAAAGCGCGTTAAAATGCATCAGTCTCTTTTAGAAACAAAAGCTTTCAGGCAGTAAAGGTTTGGATTCCGCTGCTGGTCAGTGTTTTTATAACACAGACTTTATGTTTTTCGAACATGTGGGTGTAAAATGTTTACTTTTCTTAGTAACATGCTTGCATTAAAACTTTTTTTTCTTCCCAGGGGAAGCTTTGTTTTAGAGAATATATATTTCAAGCAATAAGAAGCTGATCCTCTATTTGCACTTTGCATCATTTCCCACTGCTTGTGTAACTTTGTCTGGTGTACTGTTCATTTTTTGTATTCATTGTTTCTTGAGGAATATTCTGTATTGAGGATTATATAAGTGTATATGTCATGTCAAAGTAATCATTCAGATGTTTCATAAAAGGGCTACAACATTCACAATAATTAAGCCAACCTCCAGCCTTTGAGACCCAGTTTCACAGTTTTCCATGAATCCCACACATAACAATATAATTTAAGTTTTAAATGCATAAAGAAGTTTATTGTCTTCCATATTAGAAGCTTACTTTCAGAATGAGGGTCATTTGTGCCGTAGGGTGGGTTAGGAAGAGGATTACAGTAACAGATATGATTTACTTGAAAGGTTTGTGGGCAGGAGCTGGCAATAAAGCTCACATGGTTGAAAGACAGGGACTCAGATAGTCACTAACAAATGACTGATTGGATTGTATATTTTTGTACAAGAGCGCACTGAAACTGATATATTTTCTTTATACCTTTATAAGTGTTGAAAAGATTAAATTATAAAATGTTCCCAGGTTTTGTTTTACACAAGTCATCTTAACGACATATGATCAATTTATTTGAAAGACACACAAATAAATCTATTTTTGGACTTGTGAGTCTTGATATTTGTGTGACTCAATTGATCTCTAAAATGACTTCACTCATGGCAACTTCATGTCAAATAAACAGTCAATATTTTATTTACAACAACAGCAAATGTCCATTTATAAAGACACTTTAAATACATTTGATCTGACATCAAAAATGCGTATACTAAGAAGATTCATTGTGTTGGAACTTAAAGACTCATCCAAAATGCTGTAACTTAACAAAATAAAAAAATATTTGAAATCTACGGGGCGTGTGGTGTAATTCACAAGACGCAGTCTCTGATGACCCCCAATAAAATTCCAGCATTCATGACAGAAACGCTCATCAATGTTAAAGTCAGCATATAGAAATTATAACATGCATTGGTGATATGCAGTGGCAAAAACAAGACAGTCAGAAATGTTAAAGTCTCTGTTTGTGAGCCATCAATCGCTCTTTCATACAGCACTGGTCTCACAGAACAAAACGGGGATTACAGCATTAATAAATCTCATACATGTTCAGAAAATTAGATGTGGTCATAAGAGTAAAACAACTAAAAGTAAACAAAAATTAATCATTGAAATGACTCAGTTTGGAGTTTGAGCTAGCCTGTGTGAGACAAAATGATCTTACCATCAAAAAAACACCTTGACAGTAAACTACTGCATATTTTATCACTTAGCTCATGTGGCAACACAGTGCAAATCAACAGCTTTACATTCTTTTAGCACTTCACAACAAAGCATTTGATTGTGAGACTCCTGCTCAAGCTAACCTTGAGATGGTAGAGTGATTTAATTAATTTGTTAAGTAGACCGTTTTTTTTCCCTCATTCACAGCAAAACGTGTTTGGTGGAAAAACACCGAAATGAAATGATGTAAGGTTTGTTCATCACTTCAGACTGTTAAATCTTCATGGTATCACATTAGACTTATCCAGGTGCAAATATGTAAAATTTTACTCAGCAAGGTACATTCCTTTTCTTGAAACTCTTTTGAACCCAAAACAGCATTTTTTTTTTAGGTTAGGAATAAGAAAATTCATGTTTTTCTCATCAGCACATCTCTCCTGAACGACCAACACAAGATCTTCAACGTCCAGCTAATGTGTAACAACTAAAATAATCTCTCAACATCTTGTGATTTTGATAACCAGATATTTAAGTGCATGACATTCAGGGGGAGCTCTGTATTTACTGCAAGCTTGAGATAACAAAGGAAAGGGCCAATATGAAGAAAAACAAGGAGCATATGAGGCACTGAAATCATTCATACTGTAGCTGGCTGTGCTAACATGAATCTGTTCAGCATGATTAACCTTTGCTACCGACTGCAGACTCAACATTTGAACATGCTTGCAAAAGTGCATATTATCCGTCCGACTTCCTGACAAGCTGAGAATAATCGTCTGAGTGAGGAAACAGTGTGTAGGCACGTCATGCTCACGAACGGTGGAGTCAAAGTAGTGAATGTATTTTCATCTTTATTAGTAACGGTTGAAGGAATGATGCCGCTCCACCAGGAACAGTCGGTCCGAGTTGAATACAGCCTGCTCCTGCAGACGTGAGGCTATAACCCAGAGTTGTGCAGGTTGGGGATCGGGTAAAACTTGGAGACTCGACTCTGGGTGGTGGGGTTAAGGCATTCGGACTCACCACTCATCTTGAAAAAGACCTCCTGCTCCTGGAGCTTCCGTGTGAACTCTTCCTCTAGTGCCTGCAGAGGGCAGCAGACACAAACAGCTGATACTGAGCAGGCATTCATTCTTCTGCAATAAGACTGTGAAGTGAGGAGATGTATTAATTTCATGTCAGAGAGTGGATGGATGTTAATTCTACCTTTTTCCTTGGTCTCAGCTTCTCTCTCCACTCCTTTATCTCCTGGCTGTGCTCCTCATCCAGCTCCTTCAGCTTCTGCGTCTCATGTTCAATAAGAAGGTGGCACTTCTCGTTCTGTGAAGAAATGGGTTTAGCATAATTACTGACAGTATGAGCACTCTTACTTAACTGCACCAGAATAAAATGTTACATTCTGCCTTGATCCATTTCTACTGACTTTTACTTGTTTTTATCATGATCTTACTCTGTTTCTTTTTTTATAGTTGTGGTTCACTGAAAATAAAAAGGGTTAAGCCCGACTTCCTGCTTTAAGATATTGTGAGATACATCAACTCCACTTTCAGGGAGAATACGGAAAATGAACAGAAGGCGTAAACTTGACCATTAGGTGATCTGTACCCCTAGATAATTTAAAAACTAGTTGAAAAATCACACAACATTGATAGTGACTGAACTCCATCTATATCATGTATTTCACTGAATGAACTTAATACCTTATCATAAATGTTGACCAGATGATCCTAATTTTTATAACTGTGCTACTGGACATATTAAATAAGGGTCTGTGTGTACGTTGTGAGCCCACCTGTAGCTGCTGCAGCTCCCTGATGTTTGAGTCACACTGCAGCTGAAGATCCCTCATCTGGTTCTCGTGTTTCTGGTGTTGATGAAGTCGTTCATTTTTCTGCCTTTTCTCTTCTTGGACGGCAAACTGTAAAAACACACAAAAGAATGCAAAACCATCAAAAAAACACAACTTTTTCAAAGAACAGAGGGAGCCTACTTATGGAGTGGCTGATTTCAAACATGAACAATGAAGGCTGTCTCTGAAACGCAACCAAATGTGAGATGATTAAAAAGTGTTTTTGATGAACAACTTCATGACTTAATTGTAAATAATGTCTGCAGCATGCTCACTTTGAAACTGTGCTTAGTACAACTAGTGAATGTCTTTGAAGGGTTTTCTGTTTTGTTTTTTGTTTTTAAATTTCAGTCATTTCTCCATCCTACTAATCAAAATCAAGAAAGGGCAGGACTTCTGGTATCAGCAACTTTGGCAGAAGTCAAACAAACCTGACCCATTTTTATGAGAGTATAAATTCCAGGTCTAGAGTTAATGCTAATGCCAAAACATGACTCCTTCCCATTGTTTTCTTTTGCAAAACATAGTTAAAAGCTAAACAGTGCAACTTAAAAACAGCTAACAGTCACTATAAAGGGAAGTGGAAGTGCAACAAGCCACCTTTCATAACCTAACAGAAATAAATACCACTGAGAACTGTTTTGAAATTGAGGTCACGAGCGCTGATCACACATAAAACATGCTGCTAGTAGACACAGGAGTTAATGGACTAATGGCTTGAATTAAATCTACTGGCTGAATAGGAAACATTCGAGTCAGCGGCACTCTGAAGAGCACAGCCTGCAGTGAGAAGAATGACATTTAGCAGATTTCTTTTGCAGAGAAAAAGTAAGTATGTTTAACATTTCTCTGAGGTATAATAGAAACATGGCAGAGCTAGTACAGCTCATGAAATAGAGACTGGAAAGTTTCTGGTCTGAGGTTGAAACCAGCTAAGATCATAAAGACTTGTTTGTATTAGGTGTGACTTCATGCCAGAGTGACATAGTGTTGCTAAATAAAGACCTTGAATGTGAAATTACTTCTGCTTAAATTTTTCAAACAGTGACTTTGAAACAGTCGCAGCAGGAGTCTATAACATCTGTACCTGCTTTATCTTCTCCCTCTCCATCTCTGGGGTGACAGATGCAGTCGCAGTGATGCGAAGGCTCTTTTTGAACATGGCCATTCGGGTCTTGGCCTCGCTGCGCTGGATCTTGGGCAGACGGACCCTCTCTTGAGTCTGTTTGTTTTTCATTTCCTCAATCAGCCGCTGGTTGTAACGCTGCATCTGCTCCATCTCCTGTTAAAAACACAGACACACACACATTTATGGGTCTAGTGGCGTTATTTCAAGAGCACATTCCTCTGAGTAGACTTTCACAGCACTTACTTTCTCATGTCTCTTCAGCAGCTGGTGTCTCTGCAGAAAGTACTGGTCTTTCAGCTGCTGCTTCAGCTGCTGGTGCTTCTCCTGCAGGTGGCGCTCCTCCAGCTCCCACATGGCTGCCTCTCGAGCTACGTGTACAATACACACCAGTAAATAATGGAGTAACATCACTTTTAAGTGTGAGGTGGCAAACATGTTCATGCATGTCAAGAAGTGACGATTAAGGTAATGGAAACAAAGCACGCCAGACAAGCTAGAACACGGCTGTCTTCTCAGTTGTCTGCGTGTCACACTCTGACACACATTTCTATCATAAGTGAAAGAAGGGATTATTGTATGAACTCATCAGTTGTAAAAGTGAACTATTGGGAGGGAATACATTGAATACAGTACTAGGGCTGAATGATTTGGGAAAATAATCTAATTGCGATTTTTTTTACCAATATTGCAATTGCAATTTCGTATGAGACTTTTGGGGGGATGTTTATCTTCTACGTTATTCATTTAACGCAAGCAATAAACTGTTTCATAGTATGACCAACACAATAAAGGATACTGAATTCTTTCCTGTAGGCCAGGCCGACATGTTATGATGAAATTAGATGAATTGATGCATGAATTGACACAAATAATGTATAGTTATTTAATTATTATAGTCACGGCAGAATATTGACTGATTGATTTATCTTCAAGCCCTGTAGACAATTAATAATATTGTCATTAATTTCCTTAAATAAAATCAGAGAAAGGAGCAAAGCACTGAACAACAGGCCCGGAAGGAACAATAATCTGAAAAATAAATATGAATCCTCTCTTCTATGAATCTCACACAAAATAAATAGCAGAAATGTAAATAAGACCAAATCTCTGGCTCAACCATTAAGATATGCCAACATGTGGAGTACACTTTTTTTAATAAAATCAAAAAAGAAACTGTGTGAACATACATATCAAATGTATAAAATCTTCCTGATCTCTCATCAGTAACAAAACACAAATTAAAGTGCAGAAATGTAAATAAAAACAAAGTTTTATCTTAACCACTGAAATATGTAAATGTGTGGACTGCACTTTTTAAATGCACTTTAAACCCTTATTTTAAATTGCAGCCTTTGCAATTTGAAAATTTAATTCTATTACATTGGGATGTCGGTTTAAATTTGATTTATTGTTCAGCCCAATACATCACTGTATCATAACAGTTGAAACACAATTTTTGAAATGCTGGAGCTAAATATTGATATATTAGTTTAAAAACTAAGGCCCTATTCCCAGGTAATTTTGACCCACTGTATCACTACTTTAAGTTAAAGTACTAATTATATAAGTGATGGGGAGTTAGATCAGCGCAAAACAAGAAGCACAACACCAAAAGAAGACTGTAGGATGTCAGATAGCTGTGCATTCCCACCCTTTCAAATCAAGCAAACTCAACAGCTTCAAAGCAGCAAAAGCTTAATTCTACGTTTTCTTTCAATGACTTATTTACTTTTACAGCTTATTGTTTATTTCCACATTCAAATGTAAATTCACTTCGTGAAATTTAAAAGGGTGACAGAAATTGCTGCTACAAAGATGTCAAGTAAATTCGAGTTTTTGACAGCTTCATTTTGAAAATGAAAAAAAGAAAAAGATAATTCAAAGTGACATTCCCCATGAATGGCTGCATGTCATTAAGCAAACTTCAAGTCTCTTAATTCTGATTTAAATACCACATTTAAGTAAACGGAAACAAACAGGAAAAGCTTTGATGTTGTTAAGCTGTTCGTTAAGATGTAGCTAAAATAGACCATGTATTTATAGTATCTCTAACATCTTATGACCACAGGTGCTTTCACATGACACGTCACATTCACCTTTACAACCACATTCACAGACTGAACGTAGAGGCTGCTACATTAGCACCCATCAGTGTTGACCATATTTAAAAAGTAAACAACAGGACCAGGGATTGAACCCCCATCTTTCTGACTCCACCACTGAGCCACAGCCATGCCTCACCTCTCATGAGCTGCTGCTTGTGGTTGAGGCAGTCCCTCTCTATTGTGGCGATCTCCAGTTTATGCTGCTGGATGATTTTCTTCAGAGCTCCGTCCAGTTCCTGCTGCTGCTTCTGTAGAAACTCCTGCTCCTGAGGAGCCAGAGAGAAGAGGAGCAGTGAGCAGAGAGGAAACTGTGAAGGTACAGACAGAGGGACAGCAGAGAGCAGAGAGAGACGGCACAACAACAGTGACAAAAAAACAAAAAGTCGAATCTATCTGCTTAGAATGTAGTCACATAGTCCAATGAAGCACTTCAAGCTCAGTACAACACAGAATTACTAAGATGTCACATCATCAGCTGCAGTCAGAGGGAGAGACACTCAGAGGTCATGGATGGCAACGATCCACAATGGAGATGAAGAAAGAGAGAAGGAAAAGTTAGCAGTTCGGTAAAGATTCAGCTCTACTTGAGACAACATCAGCAATCACATTGTCCTGAGCTGGCTGACCAGCATAATGCATAACCTATCAAATAATGAGCCACATTATGATCTGTTTATACTACTTCTGTATTTACACATCATCTGAAAATATATAAAAATATATTCCTTCAGTTTTTAAAAGCTGGCGTTCTGCTAATTATAGGTTATTTTGTCTTTAATTTGACCAATACTCCGCATATTTGAAGTTTAATTGTAGCTTAATCACTGTTATGGTGTTATCTTGCAAATCAAGTTGGTGATGTGTGATAACCAATTATGTACATTATGAGTGACTTTTAAATCCATGCCGAGAGGCCGTCGTACTATATTTGGAGCTCGGGCTGACAGAGACAAACATGGATCCAGACAAGCGATGAAAACACCTTCTGAGAAATCGTGTTTACTCCCAGACTCAGTATACTAGCCCCAGTGTGTAAATCATAATATAAAAAATACATGGATAAAATGAGGGACATCTGTGGTTTGATGAAGGGAAAAACTGAGCCGAAGAGGAAAAGAGAACCACTGCACAAACACAGTGATGAAAACACTCAAAAAATAAAAACAAAAATGAAAATAAAAACAAAGCCCATGCTTACATGTGTGTGAAAACCTGAACCATCACAAGCTAGCCTGTCGCTTTACATCGCTCACATCTAAGTATGGGCCAGAGATGGAGAGAAACAGGGCGGGGGAAGGAGGGAGGGGGGGACTTACATCCTGCATCTGAGCGTTGAAGAGTGCACATGAGGACAACTGAAAAGACTGTATCATAACCTGGGCCACTGCCTGCGGAGGAGAGCACACAGCGCACTTGCCCTGATCAGGGACAAACAGCACACACAAGGCTGAGGATTTCTCTCTCACACACACACAAACACACACACCATCACACACTCTGATTCTTCCTAAGTTCAGTGAGAGATGGCCTTTTTCCACTTTGGGAATCATGTGTGAGTTTCAAGCGGCACAGCACGGCTCAGGATAAATGTTAGGAGGAAATCAGTTAATAAGTTATTAAAAACTTCTTCTCATGCTTAAGAGTGGCTCATAACTCCAGCACTAAAGCTAAATCTGTCTCGCATCAGAGCAGGTTTGTTACTTTTCATGCTACAGGCTCATGTAGTGTTAATAATCTAAGAGTTACCTTTACAGAAAAGAAGGACTCTATCCACAGGTCTCATGTCTAATTCATAAAAGATGCACAGGAAACAGAGTTGGGAAAAGATTTCAGAGTTGGTTGGACTGTGCAAACAAAATATGTGTCTGTAATCACATCTCTCCTACCCTATACCACAGTAAATGTTTTCAACTACAACTACTACAATTTCACAACTGGCTACCCTGAAACAAAGTACGTTGGTACCCTGAAAACTGCCAAAAGTGAGCTCTAGATTCAGCTCCACACTCGATCACTAAATCTGACTGGTTAGCACAGTGTGACACTGTTGTGTGTTATTTCTGTTTTCTTTATCGAAATAGTGCCAAACTGTGCAGTGTTATTGGATATCAGGTAGTAACGCATTATAGCATGATAGTATTAAGGCGGCTTCTGAGGAGGGCTGCACTATAGTTTCGACTTTCATACACAGACTATGCTGGTATTATACAGTCTATGGTTAGACCTTTTAAACAACATGTGACTGATATTTTAAGCATATTAATAAACCATTTAAACTCCTGGTAACCTTGGGACCAGCTAACAAGAGGCGTCATATACGCCCCCTGTAGGCAGCTTTCACTGTGGTAGAATAAAGTTGTCTCCACACGTCGTATTATTTTTACAACGCTAAATCAAATCTAACTTTCTGATGGTAAAAAGTGAAATGGCGCAATTACAGACAGATTTTTTTGAGCACACCTATACCTTAGAAAAGACTGACTTTACAGAGGAAGAAGGAGGAAAATTAAAAAGAAATGAGAGATTATATCTTACTCTTTCACAGAGTAAGAGACAGCAGGTGAAGGGTTACCTCTGCGGTCTTAAGGAGCGATAGGTCCTCCTTTATGCGTTTCAAGAGCTCTTTTCTCATGTTTCTGGGTGATTGTCCAACCTCCTGTTTGGCCTACAGTATGTGCAGAGACTGGTTCACACTCAAATATTCTGAGAATCTATCAAAGCTGGCCAACAGTGTAGAAAACATGCATGGCCCATCTTGAGAGGAGAGACTCTGCGTCCATACACCAACTGATCTGAAGTCAGCATGCATACCAGTTACTCCCATCACAGTATGAGCTCTAACCAGTCAGTCCTTGGATTAGTACTTTATGAGATCACAATTTTAACAGCACAAGTCAGAGCAGAGTCATGATTTTTTCAAAGGACAGATTTGACAGAGACATGACAGAAGATGTTAGTTTAAAATCAGCGCCTACTGGGTTACTCTGCATTTAATTAAGTCCCACAGCCACTGAGATGATAATTACTTCTGTAGCGATTAACAAAATCAGTAACTGAGCTGGGATCATCTGGAGACCACTAAGTGTTTCAAATTTCTGCCAAGTTTGCTTTACATCTTGTAGGTTTATTCATTAAATGTCTCTTTTTCCAAGAACTGAGCCAGACTATTCTTTAGAAATAATCCTAAATTACACTTCACCTTTAAAAAGTATACATTTCCTATGAAAGAACAGAGACCTATTTTCTGTTTAGAGTGTAGGACAACTTTATAACTTTAACAATGTTCTAACTTCAAGGCACGCCTGTGTAGTTTCAAAGGCGGCTTTCATGTTCAGGTAAAACAATTTTCTATTCTTCTTGGCATAGGGGAGATTCCCCACAAACCCACTGTTTCCTGTTCCATTTACACAAGTTTGCATATTAGTACTCATTCTCATTTATTTATAGTGTAACACTTTAGCAACTGTGTACTGTCATTTGTAGAGCAACCTGAGCAGCTTTTCTTTTTTGGAAACACTAAAGGTCCTTTGACACAAACGTGTCTAAGATGATTCTACCTCAGTTACTGTTGATTGATGCTTCCATTATTGTTTCCCAAAACGAACCCAACACCTCATGGAAAAATCTTCCAAAGTTGGCCATCCCATGACCAAAGCCACCTCACACACTCATTCAAGAAACATGGTTAGTTTAACACACAATGACAGAACATTTATGAAATAATTCAAAATGGTAAATAACAAATATCATAAAAACGACAGCTTATGGTTACACCTTTAAACTGTTGAAAAAAACATTGCTTTAGGCTAACCAGCACAATAATATTTTACTCTAAAAGGCCCAGAAAGCAAATTATGAGCAGCAGCACCACCATAATGCAAAATGAACAATAACTAGCACTGCCATAAAAAGCAAAACACAGCTGAGAGCACAACAAAACACATCCAGAAAAGCACTTAAGGCTATAAAGCAGAAAGAGACTAATAAAGAACCAGTATATTTATAGAAAGCCCAGCACACCAACATGATTAGGTATTATATTTATCCTGAGACTGAACCTTTATTAAGGAGTTCTCTTAAGATAACAAATAGACTCAGCAGCAAAGTGTTGCTAAGGAGGCATTCAGAGGCCTCAGGGCAGATGAATAATAGATATTACAACACAGAGCTAGCAGCATCTAGAGAGATATAGCACAGTGTGCGTCTGTGGCTAGCATTCACGCACTTCTAGCACCCCGCAGAGCAGCAAGAATCACCACTCCCATGGGATTAATACATTACAGCCAAGCTGTTAAACACATGCATCGTTAAACAGCTCCTAATGATCACACAACCCCAAACCAGGAGTTACCTAGCCCCACAAAGGCACTTCCATGCAGAGACGGTCATGCACGGCCATACCTCTTTCTTCCGGTTCTTCAGCATGTTCTGAAACTTAGAGAGCTCCTTGTCTTGATCCGCTTTGATGCGTTTGGCCTCATCTCGGAGCCGACTGGTGTGATCCTGCTCCAGTCGCTCAATGGTCTGCTTCTGCTTCTTCTCGAGGTTCTCCACTTCCTGGTCATACTGACGCTTCTTAGCCTGCACAAATGAAAAGATGGGTACATCAGCTTTAGAAGATCTGGAGATAGATCTTTGTATTCAACATAATTCAGGGAGAGAAAAACATTTGTGTTTTTAACCAGCAGCGATAAAGACTCTTAATAAGGTGATAGAGATCATGTCTCATGTTTCATGAAAGCCTCTATGTCAGATTAAGATCACTGAGTTAAAACATCTTAGTTTCCTAGGAGTGGGCCAAATAAAAACACATCACACCACTGTGGTGAGAACAGACTGACTCACAGTTGTTTCCTGTTCAAAGCGCCGGTAGATTTGCTCTCTCTGCTGCTGCAGTTTGTTGCTCAGCTGTTGCTGGGCTCGCTGCTCCTCTTTCTGCAGGAGGCGCAGCTCTCTCAACTCCTGCCGCCTAAGGAAACCACAGATACCAACAAGCAGTCAGGTGTTGCCACATTTACTTAATTCAAATTTGACACTTTTTGATAAAAATTCTCAGTTTATGAATCAAAAATACTTCTTTTTCCAACAGTGTTGTATGAAACCTTATGTTAAATTGATCATTTATTTGTGCTACTTTATTCCTGCTTTGATCCCTCATCATTGAAGCACCATACTTTAAATAAACACCTTAACTCAGTGCAAGTACTGACAAAGGGTGATGAACCCTTAAAAAAAATAATCCAGCAGCACTTGTCCAAACATTTCGAGCTGCATGCTTTGTGTCTTTAAAAGGCAACATAAGATATGACAGTAACATACTGCAGCATGCATCACGTGAGAAAACCCATCTGGCATTTGCAAAAAGCTGTGGGAGTCGAGGAGTGAATGAGAACTATTTCAGGCCGACATGTTAAATAGGTCGTGTAACATATTTGGACAGTATAGGGGTCAGATTGGACGGAGGCGTACCTCAGGAACCTCATCTCTTCACTCTTGGTGTCATTATCCGTCACAATCTTTGATGTCGTCACGCTGACCTCGACACCATCCACCATAAACTTGCGAGTTTTTTTCAGTGTTTTCTTCTGCCGCTTTGCCTCCTACAAAGAAAGAAAGGATGTTTTTGAGGGTTTTAAGAGCGACTGTGAAAAATAAGTCTGATACTTTACAGCTGAGGTTGTTTGTGTGGCATTGATTAAATCACCTGCATAGACACTGAGCCTTCTTTGCTCTTGGACAAGAAGCTAGAGATGGACAGATTGAGGTCAAGGCTGTTGCTATCAGCAGCAGAGCTACTTCCCGAGTCAGAGTCTTTCTCCAAATCTGATTTGATCACAGCTGGGCTGCCGGGCTCCATCTTGCATTCTGAATCCGTTTCACTCTCCTGGACAGAGACGGCGTCTTGAGAAGTAGTCTCATCCGCAGGAATGGCTTTCTCCTCATCCTCCTTTATGGGGACGTCCTCACATGAGACCACTTTTTCTTGATCCTCTGAGGTTTCTTTGGCTTCATCACTGACTCCATTTATAGATTCGATTGGTGCATGTTCTTCTGATACCTTCTGATTATCTGGTTCAGGCTGCACTTCCTCCTCAGGAGCCTCTTCCTCAGGTTTCTCTTCCGGCTGACTCTCTGAGGCCTCCTTCTCTGATACAACCTCAGCAGGAGTCTCATCCACACTCAACTTATCTGTTTCTCCATTTATGTTTGAGTCCATCACATTTGTTTCAATATTCTCTGTGTCTGTATTTACATCTGTGCCGTTAACTGAGTCCTCTATTCTATCCTCTGCCTCTTTTTGTTGAGACACCTCCACCTCTGGTTCTTTGCTTTCTTCTTCTGCTTTCTCCACCTCTCCTGGTGTGGACTCCGCTTCCTCTTGTTTGATATCAGGTTGCTCTTGTGATTCTTTGACATCTTCTGCCCCTTCTTCAGCTTCTTTTTCTTTCTCCTCTGCTTCTTCCTTCCCCTCCTCTTCCTTTTCCATGTCCTCTATGATTTTGACAGGTGCCTCCTCTGTTTTCTCCTGTGGTACCTCTTCCTGTTCTTCCTCTGCTTTTTGAACATCTTGGACAGGTTCTTGTATAATTTCTCCATTTTCTTCAGGCTTAGCAGGAATCTCCCCAGCTTCGACATCCTCTGGTTTAGGCTCTGAAGGAGCTGGAGCGATCAAGTCTTTTGTAGGCTCTGCTGGCCCAGAAACCAGATGATTATTGGCATTGGACACCTCAGCGGGTTTCTCCTCCTCGGCCTCGTCCACCCCTCTTGTTATCAGTCCTTCATCAGAGAGCTTATTAGTGGTTTGGTCTTCAACAGGTACCGTCTCCATCTTTTCTGTGACAGATTCCAGTGTGGATGGAGTTGGTGGGACTTTGTCATCCTCTGAGCTGGCTACGCTAACGTCTGATGGTGCTCGCTTGTGCCCAGGAGCCGCCTAAGGCAAGCATACACACATCAATGAGCGACACAAAAAGTAACAGCACCAAAACTTGCACATTTGTTAGAATCATGCAATATTTTTTTTGACAGTTGATTACATTACATACATACACCAAAAAAACAGAAACTACATACATGAGGTGTATCAGGCTCATCCTCCTCCTCTTCCTCTTTGCTATCCTCGAGCTCTTCTGTGACTTCAGCCTTGGCCTCTGCAATGAGCTCTCTGAGGGGTTTGCAATCCGTTACACTGCTGACAAAAGGATGCTGTGTAGACAAAATATAGAAATTGTTTGGATGGGTACTGATACACTACTACTGATATATAAAGGCAAAAACTGTCACGATAGGGTGTGACACTGTTGTGTTGTCTGCCATCTTGTAAACATTTTGCTATGACTTCCACCATCCCTCATGTTCTGCCTCCTAAAGATCCCCCAAACCACCCACAACACAATCTAACAGGGAGAATCCCCCACTGGGAAGGACATGTGTAACAAGGCAACTCTAGAAAATGCCAGACACAGGCTGTCCAGCAGTTTTCTAGAAGTTACTGGGAGGGAATGTGCAAGAACGAACTTCAAAACAGAAAAAGGAATCATTTAAAACAATAGACTGAGTGAAACAGATATCTGTTTTAACATAACCGCAGGCAGTGAATTTAGGCAGGACAGCTCACCTGTATGAGTTGTGCTGAGCTCCACCTGTTGTCCACGTTCTTATCAAGCGCTTTCCGAAGGAAATCTTTGAATTCCGGTGACCTTTAAAGAAAACAAATCAAAACCATCTTTCTGTTAGTAGAAAAAAATGTCCCTGTGTCTGACATCCCACAGGCAGCATGTCCTTATCTAAACATTCCAGCACCCCTTCTCTTGTCACCACCAGAGCAACATCTCACCAGCGAGAGGGATGCATGAGTGTGGGAGGCTCGGACTTGGCTATTTTCAGCAACACCCTCATGGGGTTCATCTCGTGGTTGGGCGGCTCAATCTGTGCCAGCTCTATCAGGGTTACCCCGAGGGACCAGATGTCGGCCTTGTAGTCGTATGGACGGTCTTTGGATGTTTCGCACATCACCACCTCTGGGGCCATCCTGCAGAATGAGAAATTGGTAGGTTTGTAATGAGCTTTAAGCTCTAGATGTTTTTTGATCTCCTTAATTCCTTCATGCAATTTCTCTTTATTTAAAAAGAAAAACATAAAAAAAATATGTGCTGCATTTACACAGAAATTTAAAATTAAAAAGCTTTTCAGACTTGACATCTTGCGTGCATTTATTTTATAATTGAGCCTTTTTTTGTTATACTATTTTTTACGCTAGTTTTCAAACCACTGCATAGAACAGCCATCTCCCCAATTATGGGACACGCTAAGACAATCATCGGATGGAAAGGGGTGAATGCCCTCTCGTAAGCAGGCAGCATGACTCACCAATACGGAGTGCCAATGAAAGAGTCTCTTCTCTGTAACGTTTTGGTATTTTTAGCAGACACCCCAAAGTCAGCTGAAAGAGAAAATGAGTTATTGAACTTTTCATCAGCGAATGAAACTTCTCCACACAATGAGATCCTGTGTTACACACTGACTCAACCAGGACAGAATCTATAGACACATCACACAACAAAGCTGTCAGAAAATTATTCTATGAATTAAACTGCTTCAAATATAAACCCCTTAAAGTGAAAAGAAAAGCCCAGTCTTCTGCTTTTCAAGTCAGATACTTATCTAAAGAAATGTAGGTAGAAAAGGTAGTAAAAGCAAAAATAATGTCTAAATGGCTTATCCAGAGGGAAAAAAAATCTGCTTGTGTCGTTTATTTTTTTTTTATCCATTGGCAGCATTTAATTTTACAATACAAGCAATTCAGGTGTCATTTTTTTCTTTAAATAAGACATTTTCCTGGACTTGTCCAGTGACTGTGGCTCGTATTAATTCTAACTAGAACAGCACTCAGAGAGCACAGACCCCCACCAAGCATATTGTGATTGTCACACAACACTTCAGTCCTACTTTAATGTTATACTTCCTTTCAGCAGACTGTCTGCTACAATTTGGTGCGAGATGCAGGTTTGTTCGATAAATTGTTACCTAGCAGTGTTGAAAATTATGATGACCCAGTATATATTTCATATTCCAGGTCCTAGTATCCAGAATATTGGCAGAATCTGGATCGTACTTTTACATCTGTCAGAAATAATGGTGACACTGTCTTGTATTGTTTTGCAAAGCAATCCGACCATTTATGGCGGAGTTATGTACACATATGGTGAAAACAGCCCTATCTCACAATGATAAAGAATCCTTTAAAAAATCCTGGATCCAGAAGGTGATCCAGATCACCTCCAAAATTTAACTTCTTCCTTATCCCATTTTAAACATTTCCTGGAAATTTCATCAAGATCTGTATGTTACTTTTAGAGTTATGTTGTTCACAGACAATCAGACAAACCCTCCCAAAACCATAACCTCCTTGGCAGAGGTATTAAAACAGTTTCGCTAATAAAACATGAACACACACATATATTTCAGTTTTCGCAGTGTAAGCAGCAGTCCTGTTACCTGTGCTACTTTCAGCCCGCTCCTTTTCTTGCTTCACTTACAGTTTGTACACATTCAAGGAAAAAGGAGATCTATCATTAAGTCTCTGGTGGCTGCCTGATAATTACTGTTTGCCAGGCTCTGTCATGACCCTCTGCCTACAGAATGTGAATCATCAGCGAGCCAGCAGATACGGATGCTACAGCAGCAAAACAGTCGCTTCTACTTTGCTGGAAAATTACATAACCAATACAACATAACAGCCACTCCAGTGAACAAGTGCTGTATGAAAATATATAGTTCCTTAGTTCACACTTTTAACATTAAGGCAGATGAGTGGGGGTGTTTCTTCACATGTGAACACTATGCTGTGTATAGTATCCCTGTTCTGTATCCCTGAAGTCACATAGCTCAGCTGGCTGCCAAAGCACTGATGGCCAAGGGATCGAGAATTGCCTTTGCTAATGAGCTTTTTAGGCCTATTAGCACCAGCCCTGCAGCAGGGTTTAGCGTGGCCACTGAGGACAGCCATCTGAGAGAGAATCAGGATAGATCAGTTGAAGTTGTGTGCAGTATTTAAGAAGAAATGCATGGGTAAGTTATTGTGATAGTAAATGTAGCAGCAGAAAGAAGAAAGTTTATATTTTTACCAAGTTTCACTTCTCCATCCAAAGAGAGAAGAATGTTTCCCGCTTTCAAATCTCTGTGGATGACCTTGTTCTCATGGAGGTAACACAAGGCCTCCAGGGTCTGCCTACACACCACACGGATCTGGGGCTCTGTCAGGGGTCTCTCCAGTTCTGTGGATTAACAAACCTTGTTAGAAGTCATTTTGTTTCAGTTCTTTAACACACACACTTGTCTTTTTGAATATAATTACACCAACTATGAGAGCCTGTCGGTATCCAATAGCAACTGGGAGACAAAACTACCCTGAAACCGGCCAGCATGTATGACTAGACAAATATGGGGAGGAAAAAAATGTTCCAGTTGAGTCAGACCACAGAGCCTACAGCATCAACATTCAGCAGCACAGGGAATAAATTGGTTTCCCTTTTGTAAGTGTAATTCCCAAAAGAGAAAAAGTGTAAAGGAGTTTCTGTACGCTTCAAAACAAGGGAGAGAAACTGCAAAAAAGTGGACACACCACTCCTTGAAATCTGAGCTTTAATAATTGCACAGTTGGAGTGGCCTCTTTAACTGGCAAGAGGGAAAAAAATCCCACAGAGGAGGCTTCAGGATGGAATAAAAAGAGCTGGCACTGGAGGATGGAGCAAAGAAAAAGCTCCAGGAAAAAGGGACTTACCCAGCATGATGGCATCCACTGCACCGCCTGCACAGAACTCGATCAGAATCTGCAGCAGGGACACATATTACAAATAAATAATAATGAAAATCACACATTTAACTCCTAAAACACCACATTTCTTTTGCTGTGAGGTAGATCTTGAGTTATTCATGGCAACATGACCTTTATAGGAAAGACCTCACAACCCTTACTCTATATTATTGATTACACAGTGGAGACATTCCAAGAAGGCTATTGATCTGACATGGGACAACCACACTGAGAATATCCTTTCTTAGCACTGCAGTTCATATTTTTCCTGGATCTTTGAAAGCAAGAAGACAGGGCAAGAAATTCTGCAGAGTAGGCTGTGACAGTTGGCCAAATTTGAAAATTTCCCAACACTTTAGGGTGTAAATGCAATGTGTGTAAGTCCATGCATGACTCACACCCAGGATATTTCATCATACATTCTGACAAAAAATTACTTCCTCATTTAAGTGATAGTTACAGAGTATTTAGGTGGGCCTTCAGCTCATACTTTTCAGAGAAAGACCTTGTGTACTGCACAGACAGTCATTTCTTATCATGAACATTTAAATAAGTTATACACCTTAAAGCTACAGTGCAATTTTTATTCGAGATGACATAATGTTTCTAACAAGGTTAAACTGAGCTAATATAAGAGGACTATGGATTCAGTGGTTCAGGGAACTCATCATACTTTTCTCTGTGGAGCTGCAGTGCATTAGACAAACACACCAATGCAACATTAATCCTGTTATTGAAATGGTTGACCGATCAGATCCTGACCTCAGCCTCAATAGCTGTTGTAATGCACCTGATCACACTTCATTCATGCTGTCTGAGAGTTGGCAGCTGGTGGTATCAGATGATGAAAAAAAAAATAAAATCAATCAAAGCTGCAACTGAGCACCACCCTCTATTCACACAAAGAGGAGAAGCTAAGCAGTAGTTCCTGTTCGACATCATAACTCACTGTGCTGTGGGAATCTACATACTGAGGATCTCTGCAGGGTGTAAAGTACACAGATTAAAGTGCTGGTTGTACTCTCTGGTCCACTTGAAATCCTCAATTTCTTAAAGCAACATGCTTTTATTTTTTCTTGGAACACCATTATTACACTTAAACCAAACAATCAACACATGCAAAGCAGACAAAGTTATACATTCATCACGCTGCTTTGATGTGGGGGGGCGGGGGCTGTATGTAGCTCTGAATAATTTACGAGCACTTTCTCCAGCCACCAAAACCACTCCATTATCATCCCATAGATGTGGCCGGTCCACAAGGGACAGTCACATGACACCACCTGCCTAGACCTAATTGCTGTGGGGCCTCTTAGTGCGCACAGAATGGGATCTACTGACCGTGTATGAAGAGATTAATAAGAGACTCATTTTCTGCTTTTAAAAGAGCTCTTAAAGAAAACAGGCATGGAAGATTTAAAAAAAAGTTAAGAAGATTTTATTATTGCTGCTAATTATCCTCTACTTGGGATTCTTTGTAGATGATGACCTGTGACTTGTGGGCAGACAGGCAATCCTGCTCTTGAACATGCAGCCGGAGCTTTGAACTAGGCTTCAGGCCTTGTGACACAGAGATTCCAAAAGAGTAACCAAATGTTGCTCCTTTTCCACTATAAGTGATGGGAAAAAACCCTTCTTTCATCCCTTAATCATATGATATAAGAATCCTTTGGAAAACAGCATAACAAAGTGAAGCTTGTAATGAATTTGTCTGTCTCTTTGCGTGACTAGTTCACTGCCTCTGTGTCTCCTTGGCTCCAAATCAACAGCAACAAACGAGAGAAACTTACCCATAGTTTGCCTTCATAATAAAAAGCATCGAGCAGTTTGACGATGTGATGGTGGTTGCAGGAGGCCAGGATGTCAATCTCCACCATGTAGTCTTCCAACTCATCCTCCGTCTTTGTGTCAATAACCTTGGCAGCAGCGAGCGTCCCATTCTGCTTGTTCTGAGCCTGAAAGCAACATTGACGTCAACAGAAACTGGTTACATTCTCACAGTACAAAAATTACCAATAAAGACACAAAGAGAACAATGTTTCAATTGAGTATGCAGCTCAATACATTTTCTTATATCGCTGCTGGCTGAACAACAGAACAATTAGCTTTCCATGCAGCAAGTGTTGGGGAAGTACATCAAAATTTATGATCTCAGCTAAAACAAAAGACATTTTTTACTGAGAGCGATAAACACTTGGGTACCTTATGGCTTATGTAGACAATACCATTTCCCACACATGCGATTATAGGTTGTTAAATATGAACAAAGGAAAAGTCTTCTGGGTAAAAGGGACACAAGTCCTGCATAGGTCAAAATGTTACAACTGTAGTATCTAGGGGTGTAACGGTACAAGTTTACATTAGCCGCTGCACATGGCTCTTTAATATTCACGTGAGTACTCGTCTATGATTGGCTGAGCAGGGAAGGCGTTTTAATATTCATGAGGAAAGTGGTCTGTGATTTGTGCTTTGAGACCATGTGCATATCATGTGGACGTGACGTCTCACCATGAGCCAATCAGAAGATGAATATCAAAGAGCTTCCGTAGCCACAGGAGCTTGTGTCTGAATTGTGCATCATGGCTGCTGCTAACGACCAACCGGAGATTGAAAAGCCTCGCCCCTCTCTGTATAATGGCAAGTTTTTGGTTTAATAAACATGCTAAACAAGCAAATGGTTTTGCATCGTTCCATACTGTACCGAAAATGTACTGAACCGTGACCCTAAAACCAAGGTACGTACCGAACCGTGATTTTTGTGTACTGTTGCACCCCTAGTAGTATCCTGTCTCTATGTTTTTCTGTATTTAATTGCTGTTTTGAGTCTGACAAAACAAAATGTACACTTGTATACCCATGCTTTATCTATGATAATGGAGGTTTTTTTCAGTTAATATACTGCAGCCAGTAACCAGACAGGGTTCATAAACATTTTTTGGGCTTTTCTCAACCTTTATTTAATAAGTAAGCTTGACACAGATGGGAGCTTCAGGGAGAGAGGGGGGAATGTCATGCACTAAACCATGGACAGGGGGTCATTTCTACTACCAGAGCACCGAGGACTACTGTTTCTATACAGGGGGCGCATGCTCTATCACCTGAGCCAAACTGGTGCATTACAGTTGTAAACACTTCAGGCATCCAGTGTAATAAACAGCCTGTGGTCCTATCACTTCCTGCTAAAAAATGTACAAACTTGCCAGTTGCCACTTTTTACCCAGACCTCATGATCTTTCCTTTCATTTTCTTGATACCTAAACTCTCCTAAATGGGCCTCGGTGAAATTAATCTTAGAGATGTCACCAAACAAGTACATGACATATAAGTTTATGCTTGAGGTGCTTGTTATAGTACACATAGTTGCTACCGGCTGTAAATAAGAAATGTGTAGCCGCCCTGTTGTCAGTAATTGGATTAGAGACCAGAGTTTGGTGTTTTGGCCACCTGTCTCTTGATTTGTAGTCAGGCATGAGCATGTTGGAATTGAAGGGTTCTTACAAATTGCTAAGTCTCTATCCTGACTGACAGATCAATGCAGCGTACTTGTCAATCAAAGGGAGCCACACCCTGACGCTTGTCAATCTTACTCTCAAATGGTACACAGCTGACTACATGAACAACACGACGTAATGGGGAAGATACTGAGGACTTATTGTTGCGAGTTTAACTCACATGGGCTTAAATTGTGTTATCTGGTTTCCTGCAGTCTGTCTTACTTTGAAACCAGCAGAGTCTTCTGCTGACCCTTCTACATTTGGCGTTGCTTTACAAACCAACATAACATAAGTTCTGCTCAGTCTTACTGTATACAACCTCAACAAATGCCCAAATGCCTCCACTCCAAAAGAGGCTGCTGTTCTGCAGAGTGTAATAAAAAAATGACCAAACATTTGGCCAACAAGAAGCCAAAAATCTATTTTGAGACTGGCTGTGGATTTAGTGTTTATGGATACAGACACAATCTCAGGGAGTTAAGGAAAAAGAGCAGGGAGGGAGTGTTAGGAGAAAAAACTGCTGTAGAGTGTGTCACACCCTATATTTACACAGAACTGACCTGACACACTGCCTCTGTTTTTCACTTTGTACTGACTCCTGTCTACAATTCACTAATACATACAGTACACAACCTAATGGAGAGAGTGCACTGATTATTCGACAGCTGTTGAGTTGTTCAAGTGTTCTGTGGCCTTTAGTCATTATGTACAAAATTTTCAGCACTACCTTGTTTCAAGAGATTAAATGAGAGCTGTAAATATCATCTTTAAAAAGTTCATCACCATATCATTAATCAAATCGTATCATTGATCCTTTAAAAGAGGTAAATAACTTTTAAATGGAACAGGGTTATAACACTAACACACGTAGCTCTTTTTTTTGTCTGAAATTATTTTTAATGCCAATGTGCACTGACAGGGTGTGCAAACAGATTTATGAGTACAGTCTGTATTGTGTCCAAACAAAGCGACACACCTCTACTCTAATAAAACTACACAACCAGTCTGTTGATGTTTATGTGAATGCAGGACACATTAACTGCTGGTTCACACTTCGGTGGCAAGCTTTTCTCACCCCACCCAAATGAGGCAGCCACCTTCAAACGCCTGTGAAATAACTGATAAAATTTGTTCTGTCTTGACAGTAATGTGACCTGAAAGAGGCAGGCCTATCCTCTTTGTTTTTTTTTTTAAACCTAAGTCTAGGAACCCATGAAAGTCTTCTGGCTTTCATCACAGTTGGTTAAACCAGCTAATAAGACCTAGAAAGTGGCAAATTTAGATTTGCAGGCCATTAGCTGCATTATTATTTGATCACTAGAGTTCCAGGACAGGAAACACAAGTCAATGAGGAAAGGAGGGAGAAACCGGAATGAAGAGTCTTGGGGCTTCACAACTTTCAGCTGGACTTAACAACCTACATTTCTTCATTAAAAAATAGTCTTTTCTGATTGCCATTATGCAGGTTAATGGTCAAACTTATGAAAATAGGTTGTAAGTAATGAATGATAACAGCACTCTATTAACCTTCGCTAAAAATATAAATGCTACTGGTGCATGACCAAAGCTTGGTAGTCACACAAAGATAACCCAGAGAGAGGCTGATCAAGAAGTATAGATTACAGCTTAAGGACAAAAAAATCAAATACTTCAAGACACAAAGCAATCTCACAGAGCAAACAGCAGCTTTAGAAACACTCACAAAAAGAGGAAACACCCCCTTCCTGACACTCTGAATTTCCCTGTTACAGTCATTTTCAGTAGATTTGCATTCATCTGTTTTTGTGCTGCAAGTCATGTATTCTCTTTAAGTTTCGTAAACTGTGGCAAAAAGTCACATTAAAGCAACTTATTGTTAGCCACTATGCTAAAACATTACAGACTTTTGACTTTTTGCCCTCTGATCTCTTTAAGCAACTTTACACTCCATCAACTTATGCATGTGGGAGGCCATGTTTACTCTGAGACCTACATCTGTATCTCAATAGCATAGCAAAGTAAAATTCCTTAATGCTATAAAAATCACAGTTTGATGGGTGGCACAATTGGTCCCGATCATCAACATCATATTTTAAAAAATGCTACTAAGTCCAAAGCAGATTTCCTTTCCTGTATTTCTCACCATGATATCACTTCATTACTCCTAAACTGGCCCTGATAACATGATCTTTCAATTTATCTCCAAAGCTATCATCACAGAATCACTATATCGCGATATCATCGTTACTGGTAATGCATTACTTAAAATATTATCAGCTACTCCTGATCCCAAATAGCCCAAATAGTCCTTCCTAAAATCCACAAATTGGGGTATTGCTTTTGGCAGAGCTTGCACATGAGTTCCAGTTTTGACTAAACACAGCCCTGAGTCACATTTTCTTCACAAATCTTCTTCAGGAAGATATTAATGAGCCTTATAGTGAAATAGAGAATGCATGTTATACAAAAAATGCTTAAACGAGGGCCCGGAAGATGTGGCCTGCATGAGGACTGAGCTGTCACTGCTGTCACTTCACACCTTGTGTCCTGCAAACACAATGAAAGCAAATGTCTTCAAAGAAATAGGTTAGAAATCCCAAGGGTAGCTGTAATAATACATTACCTTAAACACTTTGCCAAACGCTCCATCTCCCAGTTCTCCAATGATGTCCCAGATTTCCTCTGGGTTAACGTCTCTGTGTACATGCTCATACTGCTTCTTCTTCTTGTCAGGGCCCAGTTTGAATATCTTCCGAAAATTGAAGAAAGACATCTTTCCAGATGAGAACTACAGTATTCGCGGTGTTGATGCGGGCTCCTCGGTTATTTCCGCCAAGAAAATATAGCGGATCCTCCTGACGCAGGGGCTGGAATAGCTATCGAAAGAACAGCATGCAAGCGACAATTGAGGGCAGACAGGCTGCTGTTGTAGCCATTCAGCTATGATAATGTCAATTATAACTTCCCTCGACGGCGGTTATTCATAGTCACATCATAGCTAGCAGAGATCACAGGACGCTCCTCCGACAGACGACAGACCGAGAAGAGTTCGCTTTTCCGCCCAGGCTAGTGTTTCAGTTTAAAAACAATGGGAGATATAGACCGCCGATAATTTCAAAACAGATACGACAATTTCATCCTTAATTGTAAGCGCATTAAAATGGAGAATGAAAAAGATCCCATGCTTCGGTTGGATGACCACACAGACAGAAGTTAGCGGACCAGCGTCAAGACGCCTGGCCTCACGTTTGTACTTCCGTTACAAACCTTCAAAATAAACCAGATAATGTAAAACTATTTCAACTCGCAATGTTTCTTAAATGTTTACGTGTGAAAAATTCGTGGACAAGGGGAAAGTCAAAGAAAAAACGTTTGTCAGCCGTATTTCACTTTGGTTAGAGTACTGGTTGGTAAAGAGAGCTGACTTTAAAAAAGTGGAAATCGATTTTGTTGGGATGCCGTGCCTCTTAGAGACAATGTGATTGGCCACCACAAGTGCCATCCAAAAATACTAAGCTATGATTTGCTATATTATGTGTCAAAGGCGGGACTTGAGTGAAACCCAACTATCAAGTTAAACTAGAATGTATCTGTTTTAAAAGACATTTGCATTGAAAAGGAATAACCTAAAAAACTCCGTTTTTAGTAAGCTGCGTTTTGTGTCGTTATTTATCTGTTGGACTTCACCTTTCACATTCAAGATTTATCATTTAACACAATTGTGTTACTTTTTGAAGTTGAACTGTCAAGCACAGAAATACAACATATGTGTGATGCTTTAATGTAAGTTGTTGATATTTTTACGTGTAGTCGCCCCTAAAAGCATGACTTGCCCCTGAGGTTAGGCATTCTATTATCATTATTATTATTATTATTATTATTATTATTATTATTATTATTATTATTATTATTTCATTATTATTATTATTATTATTATTATTATTATTATTATTATTATTATTATATATTTTTATTCATTTACAATCTATTGCTAAACATAAATGTTATAAAAATGTTTATAAAATGGCTTCTTCAAGGCTTTAACACTGGCGACATGATATGGTAAAATATTATTATTATTATTATTATTATTATTATTATTATTATTATTATTATTATTATTATTAATAATAATAATAATAATAGCACCAAATTTAGTGCTTTTATTTTGTAGGCTACAAACCTTTTTTCCATTATTAGTCATTCCCCTACTCGTTAGCTTGATGGACTTAGTTAGCTGTATCTGTTTCCTGAATCTCCTCGGCAGGACGTGCTCAGCGGCTCAGGTCCTGGACTCTTCTACGCATGCTTCTTCTGATCCTGTCGTCATGATGGAGAAAAAATAGAAAGAGTTCTTCTACAGTTTAGATCCCTTCAGGCCTACATTATGAGACATGGAGTCAGATGATGCGGGCTGGTAGACCTGTTCACTTTATCATGTGTCATGAAACTGTCATAGCTGGGACTATTTAAGAGCCTATAGTTTAACTAAAAAAAGTTTAATGGTTACTTAATAGGCCTATAGGTTCTTATTTCATAGGCTAATTCGCACCAATTGTAAGTCTATGAGTGGGTTAATACCTAAAAAAAAAATCCCATAATGACATCGTGAAGCTTCTTGTGTCGCTGCTAAAGCAGGCACTTCAAAGCATATGTAGGCCTTATTTGATTTTATTTAACAACACGTAAAGCACTCACTGTAACCCCCCCCCCCCCCCTTTTTTTTTTTTTTTTTTTTTTTTTTTTGTAAAAGGTTACTAGCACCCATATGGGACACTGCATACTGATAGTTAAATTCAGCAATCTCTTGGAATAATTTACTACTTCACATAATTGTAAAAAATAAATTAATTCATAATATTTGTCAAACTACACAAGGTACAGCCGTACACTGTAATTCATTATGATGTGGGGAATAAATACGCCACGTCATGCCTACTCCACTAGATGGCAGCAAAGTCATTCATCAATAGCCAAAATAACCATTAAATAGGCGGTGTATGGTTGTGAGGTAATTTTAAAAAAAGATTGTTGCGATTCTTATTCTTTTGTTATTGCCACACTGCCAGAAAACACCTTACGTATTTTAGAGCAGTCTTTTTTTTAAGTTGATGAAGACTAAAAAGTAGTCAACTGAATAAGAACTGGTACTCATGAAATATAACATTCACCTTCTGCTTTAATTCTTGACTTTATCACAAATGTTTAGCTTAGTTTATAAGGAGAAATGAGATTTAACTCTAAAGGCAACAATAGGCTACTATTTTCCATTACCTCCTTTCTTTCTTTCTTTCTTTCTTTCTTTCTTTCTTTCTTTCTTTCTTTCTTTCTTTCTTTCTTTCTTTCTTTCTTTCTTTCTTTCATTCATTTTGTTAGGAAAGAAAAGCCTGCTTTTAATCAGTAAAAAGATTTTCCAGAGATGAAAAGAAAACAAAAACAAAAACGTGACAAGCCAAACATAAGAAACCGGTCCAAACAGTCTGAACGGGCTTCTTCAAAGGTTAATCTTCAGCGTCCAGCCAGGGAAGTAGGGCCGCCCCTTACATTTACATGTTTCTGCTGTCCCCTCCTGCCTGTGCTGTGCAGCGGAGTCCAGCCCCTCTCATGAGGGAGGAGAGGAAGACTGATGAAAAGCTACTTTTTACTGCGTTGTTATGTTTCACGAGGAGTTCAGAAGCTAGAGAGTGACAGACACCACCAGCTCATGGATGCAGCCAAAGCTTGAGTGCTGCGAGTCTTTCCCCTATTTTTGACGGACTTTTCCTCCCTGTCCAGCCTTCACAGGGCAGTTTGTGTTTGTTTTTTAAGCCTACGTTGTTTCCATGGGTGAACACTTCAATTTGTAACACTTAGAGTAGTTATCCCGACTGGTGTTTGAAGATGCAGCTCCGCACAGTGCTCGACGTTCATGTTGTGGACGTGCAGAAGAGAAGGAATCCCTCCAAACATTATGTGAGTTCTCTCTTTATTTTGCTATCGCCTCATTAAGTTTACTTCTAACCTCATAAAAAGTTAGCTGCCTGCAAGTGTATTTAAATTTCAGTCATGCTTATAGCTCTATGGTTGTTGGTCAATCATAAATATCTCACCAAACTTTTAGTATTGTGTTTTGAGCACTTGTCCATGCTGAACAAACTGAATCCTTGGTATTCATTAAATTCCTCTACTCTCTTTCAATGAGGTTTACACTTATAAATGACAGGTAGGTGGGTAGATTATTATTATTTTTTAATTCTCAATCACAAATCACTAGAAGCACAAAATCCCACCCCTTTTGCTTTATTAATTATTATCCATTATTGTACAAAATAGTGTCATGAGGTGTTGAGTGAATTAGGAAGTCTCCTTTTGGCAGCTAGAGGGGTGTGTTAGTGTCTGATAGGCATCAGCTAGACAGCAGAGACCTGTCAGAGTTGCAAGAAACAACAAACTGAGCTGCACAGAGAAGAAGATGTCACAGGCCACACCAGTACCCAGACATTCCCAAAATACAAAAACCACAATGTACCAAAAATGTTTTTTTTCTTTAATGTGCTGGTTAATGTTCTGTTGCTGAGTATCCAACCTGTAAACTGACACTAGGTTTGTCTTTTCCTCCTCTTGGCTGTTTTTCAATAACATGACACACGGGACAAGACATGTTTGTGTTCTTGTGTTAGATTACAGCGTGACCTCAGCTGGAAAGCTAAATTCAGATGTTTTGTGAAGTCTGCGGCTCTTGACTCTACTGTGTAGCAGGCCGATCTTGGGTTGTGTGACTCTACTTACTGTTTTTTTTTTTTGGTGAAAGAGGTTGACCTTATTTTTTAAGGCTTTTTATAACTAACAAGTCCATAAACAAGAGAGTTAACGTTTTTAGGAAAAGATTTTGTGGTTTCGCAGTCATACGTTAGCTAATGTGTTTGCTAACAAAATGATAAAATGTTAAACATTGATGTCTCCTAATTGGTTTCAAATTCTTCAATTAGTTGTAAATATTGCTCGGGATGCATGACCTTAAGAGATCAAACAGAAGAAAATCAAGGTCTAATGGAACTTTATGCAACTGTAACAAACTGTTGATTTTGGTACCCCATGTGGCAAAAAGTCAAACACCTTATGTTTTGCAGATCCAATTCTCTCCATGTGTGTTTGGTGTTCTGTAATGAAAAATCCTCTGCTTTATTTTAACTGTGTAATGTAGTACTCACTGGGGAAACTTGCCTAAGAGAATAATAAGAGAATGTTTTGTTGTAAATCCTTTGAGCATAATTGTTTTGTCGGGCTGAATCTGCTGAGAAAATTTTAAAAAGGTGTATAACACAGGTCACTTTTCTTCAGGATGGTCTGTTTTGCTGTTTTAGTTCATTAACAAACAAAAGTATTAACTTCTGTCAGAGCTCTCTTTGATGCCCACCAGGAAGGTTTAGGGGAACTGTGCTTCAAAGTCAGGTCTGATATGAGCAAAGTGGTTAAAAAGCTCATTCACCACTTGAAAACAAGGTCCACAGGTGGTTTCTTTGAGATCCCACATTTGCGATTGGGCTCATGTATTATTTTCCATAGTGCATTTGATCCAGCTGGAGGGAATTTGTGCTGCACTAGCAGCTCTTAAAGAAAACAAGGGTCATATTTATTCAATCTGCTGAAGGGAATGTACCATACAGTCTTCATGCTTGGTGCCAGATTTTCTTTAGCCAAACACATCCCACATTATGTAAACATAATCAGTAGGAATTAAAGTAATGGACTTGGATATCTTGTGTATGGCCAAAGCAGGGTAGGAGGACAAGAAGAGGCCCCCACCACCACAGTAGGGTGGATATGTATTTGAGTAGCACACGGAGTATGGAAGACGGTGCTTGCTGTCCAACACACTTTCTGATCGTCATTTCACTGATCAAAAACCAAATAGATGCTTTAAGAAGAGGTTCAAGATGGTATCGTTAAAGTCCCATTGGAGTGTGTTGTTGAACTTCCGTCATTCCAGTAGGAGGAGTTTGTTGGTTCTTTGTGTCTCAGAAACACCTGTCATTGTTCCTGTGATGGGGCCCCCACAGATCCACATGACATTATGTATAACCTGTCTTTGGCCTAGGTTTTGCAAAGCACCTCTCAGGCTTGGATGTGAAGCCTGGGATGTAGACAACAGCTTGCAATCTGGCAGGGAGTTGTTTGTCATGGGCGCTTTTTCCCAGTGCCATTGTTTGGGATTTTTTTCTAGGATGTGGTTTTGAGGAGAATATAATTTACATTAAAATGAAAAACAACAAGAATAGCAAGTAAGTTCCTTCTCCATTCTTCATAGTCCTTCTTTAGTTTAAACATCTATAAACCTTTTCTCCTTTATTTTTTTCCACTAGAACAATAACCATCAGAATGACCTCTGTGTGTCTTAGTCACATTTTGTATGTGACCTGAGGTTTTGGCTTGTTTTGCCAGGCTTATATGCTAATCCAAAACAGTAAACAAATTAAACAATTCACTTGTTGACATTAACATGTTAGCATTGTGACAGTGATGATGTTAGCATTTCAAGGTTATCATAGCCTAACAGAGCTGCTAATGTGGCCTGCAAAGTCATAGTCTTGTTTGTCTGCAGGGTCGAGTGTTGGTGTTGTCTCACTGACTCAAGTAATCAAATCCAATGAGCCACGAGACATGTCTCAGTGGGACTGCAAAAATCAATTAAAGAGTCAGGTACAATTGGATTAATTAACCTGAGAGTTAGGATCAATTGCATCATCCATCTCCTGCTGAGAAAGGCTCCCTGAGGCCACTATACATAGGGCACAGACTTTCCCCCGGGACTGCAGCCGGAGGTGAGGGGCTGACTGGGAAGTCCCCACGAGGGAAGAAGACGGAGAAAGAAAAAATCTCATTATCTATGAGCTAAGCAACTGAAAATGCTTATCCGGTTTGAGAGAGGGAAGAAGCAACCCTTTGTCTTTTGTCCCTGCTGTTCAAGTGTGACTTCCTTCCAGGATCTCATGGAGCTGAAGCCAGAGAGTGCATGGCAACTAATCCTTGTTTACACACACAATCAGAGGGGGATGATGGGAGATCAGAGGAATGAGATCCAATGAGAAGTCTTTAGTTAGTGCAGTAAAATGTATTATTGCATGTGTCAGCAGATTAAGGCAACCAGTCTTTTACTTATATTGGAGCTTTTGAAACTGTCTGTTTACCCTTTCTTAATGTACATTATTCAGCTCTGATAGGGTTCATGGTCCTTTTTGGATGTATCTTGCCCTTGCATACCCTTGCACACCTTTTTAGCCCTATCATGCTGTTGCCTAAATCAGACTGTCTGGTTATGTTGCCTGTATTTCATTAGTGAGCTGCTGGAGAGCTTGTTCCGCCTTGCTGCACACTCTTTCTATAATGAACTGTGTGCAGATTGAAGACTGCATTTCAGACTTGCAACTGATGTCCTTGCAGATTACCGCCATATGTGAAAGTGCCGCTTTTGTGAACACACTGCCATGCCATGCGCTAAGTAGGAAATGCATTAGGTGCAACCATCTGTTTCCGAACCTCAGGGCCTGCATGGTTGTTTGTTGGTCCTTTATTGTTGAGGAGAATAGAGAATTTATTTTGGGGAATCTAAAGTCAACAGTGTTTTGTTCTATGAAGGACTGATGTCTGCCTGAACAAATCTGTCTCAGTGAAGACTTTTTTAGTGACAGTTTTCTTTTAAAGGACACAATAATGGGAGTTGTTGAGATTATGAGAGCATCATTTCATTTCCAGGGGCAGTTGGCTCAGGTGGACATAAGTTGTGAAGGGGACTGTCCACTGTATAACCAGAGGGACAAAACAATGCTTTTCCAAAAGTGAAACTAAAATAGTTTGACTGACCGTAATACAGTTCATAAACCCCGCCTCCTCCATGTTAACTGATGGAACATGATCCAAACTTTGAATTAAAACACACATCAAAGGAATTTTTCTCTTTTTTCCCTCCAAAAGCATATTTTTATTTTCTTATGTCACTTTATAGGAAGAGTCATGATTGACAGCTTTGCTTACTGATGCACCTGTAACACTGTATCAGGTTTGCAGAAAAGGCTAAAGTAAAACTAACAAACACTGAAGGAAGTTAAATATATATTTTGACCAGAGGAAGGGGTGGGACATTAATCTCATGGCTCCAGTGGCCAGATGACCTCTTTATGTCTTGACTCCAAAGTACATCCTAGTGCAAGATGTCAGCAGCTGTTGAGGAGGTAGCTATTTTGGCCATTTTGTACAATTAGAGGAAGCAGACATACACCATCCATCTCTATATACAGTCAGCGTAAAGAACCAAATAGACTCTTAACAGATTTTTGTGATCAGCGGTGTTTGAGGAATAAAAACATTTTAGTATCTCTGAAAACATGCTGTTTTCCAGAAATGGTATTAATGACATAACACTTGAAATCTGTAGACCCTCTCTTTGACCCCTGAAGGGTTTCCAATGTGTGATGGAAACAGACCAACTTAATGAGTTTATCTGACCTTTTACGACCCCTTGAAGTTAAGTTGGGATGGAATGCACTTTGTGTCATTGGGACAAGTGGAGCCAAAGTGGTGCCGTGGTGTCTTTGACAAAGTGACTTAATGGGCCTCATGTTTGTGCCTCTCTCTCTAGGTGTACCTCATCAACGTCACTTACTCGGACTCTACTTCCCATGTCATCTACAGGAGATACAGCAAATTCTTTGACCTACAGGTATGTTATATGAGTTGAAATGATCTCACTTCTTACAATAAAAGCTGAGGCTGAGGGACACTTGAATTATGTATGAGAAGATGTCTTCCTCATATTAACTCTGTGTGGTCAGTTTGACCTTCTAGTCACATCTTTCTGTTTAGCAGCTGGGAGACAGCATGTTCAGTAAAAGGTCTCATGTAAGTCTACTGGATGCTGCTTGGAATAAAGGGAAATGGGGGAAATCCAGTCAGCAGATGCAGGAAGAAAACATGACCTCAGCCTGGATGAAACATACAGCATGGGGCAAAGTTAAGCCTTAGGATTGTGTTCAGGATAGACAGTAGCCTGGAGTCAAATATCTGCATTTTTTACCCTGACTGAAGTTTTTAGATTTGCTACATGGGACTAAATATCATTTGTTTTGTAATATGAGAAATCACATTTAACATGTTGCAAAAGTCAGTGAAAAAGAAATCTTAAATGAGAATCTTCTTTAGTTCTCTTTGTCTTTTGATGCCCCTGGCTAAAAAGATAGAGCTCAAGGTAGCTATCAGCAACTCTAAAATGAAATTGTGCTAATTCAGAGCTAATTTTGAGGGATTCAAGAGGAACATGCAGGTATGGAAAAACGTGAAGAAAAGCAGATGCAGCATTTATATGGAATATGGACAAATAAAACACACATGACATATCTTTCTCACATCCTTCAGACCTCTTTTAAAGACATGTTGAAACATTTAGACTATCAAGGCAGGACTGAGTGAGGTTAAAATCTAAATTAGTGTCCCTTTTATCTAAGATTTTCCTTGTAAAAGAGTGTCTCTGGCTTCTTTCTGATAACCCTCTCTTAATAAAACTGCACTCTACAGTGCTGTGTGGCTCTGGTGGGCTGGCTGCGTTGAAGGCAGCAGAGGAAACCCTTTGTTCTCTGGTCTCATGTTAAAAGCCAGGAAAATTCTGCCCTGCTCTGCTCGTTGGAAATAGAGCTTCTCTCCTGTCTCTGCAAACATTAGTCTTGTCCATAGATCCCTGCTGCCTGGGTGTGTTTGTCTGGCCACGGTAATCCGTGAAGAACAACAGTCTGCAGCTGTCCATACAGAATGAGTGGGGAAGTTTTTTTTTCCCATATGGACAAAGTCATATAGGTAAAAGATTGAGTGTCAAGAGTGGAGCAGATCAGTAGTTACAGACAATTTATGAGCGGTACTTTAAGCAGAAGGAAATTATCTTTGAAATGTGTTCTTTATTTACACTAGTAAGATTACAGCCATTTCAACAGAAGGAGGATGTAGTTCAGGAAATGCAAGAACTAATCTCACACAGCATTTGATGGAGTGAGGAGGAAGCTGTGGTCAGGAAAGGGTTGGGGGTTGGGCAGTTTTGGAGCTTTGTATGTGAAGATGTACAGGAGACACTTTTCCTCTGATGCCTATGCTAAAAGGGCATGCAGAGCATCATTGGATTCCTTGGAAAGTGCTTTACAGTTTAAAGAAATTGTAATTTTGATTCCTTATGCAATATAGTCTCACTTCTTTTCCGCCTCTAAAATATTGGTCTTTTTCCAAGCAAAGACTGAGATGTGTTTGTGAATCTGCCAACCGACACCTACAGTCTCCCTCCATCCCTGCACTGTTCTCTGTTTTTGTGGCACAATTGCTCATTTTATTCTCACCAGAAGCTGACAGAAAAAAATGCATCTGACACCCTTGGGCTAACAAATGTGACCATGATCTCATCTGAAAACTATTAATTGACAATTCAGAAGATCCAGGCCAGGTCATAGAACAAGAAACGCCTTTCAAGCAGTGTCCCATTGTCCATTTGATGTCCTCTATCAGCCTTCATTGTACAGCTGGTTGTATAAAACCCACTTGTCCACAACAGCCACATCAGCTGTTTGTCTTTCAAGATGAAGTATCCATTTTCATTGTCAGATGGATGTCCAAAAGTGCACTCACTGCTAATGTTTCAGAGCTCTCAGCACACTCAACGTAACTCATAACTGCCCCCCTGGGACACAACAATCATAAATTATCCACACCAACTCCTTTTTATCTGATTCCCTCTGAATCTCTCCTGCTGACTTAAAGTGAGGCTGGTTTTAAACTCATGCAGTGCTCAGCACATTCATCCCTTATTTTTAACACCCCTTTTCTTCATTTAGAGTACTGCTGAGCCTTAACTGTTTCTGGTGTCAGAGGGGAATGTTTTGACATGAGCACAAGTTGTCAGTGTATCAAACAAAGTTTACTGTCTGGGAGTAGTGAGTGAACCACCCCCTCCCTCCCCCCACACCCTCAAACCACAGTGGACAGAGTTCAGCATTCCTCAAGGGGATTGTGGAGTGTGCACGCTGTCCTGGTTTCCTTTTGGATTGAAACCTCTACAAAATCCCTTACTCAACATTTTCTTTGATTGGGAAATTGGACTAGGGTCAGCCCCATCCTGCCTGTGTTGTAATTTTCCTGACCTACAAAAGACTAAATACCATACAACTTAACAAGGTTGTATTGGTAGATAAAAAGTCACTTTTTTGCAAAGAACACTAAACAAAAGCTGAGAACAATGTGAGGTAAGAGATTAATCAAGAAGGGGTGGGCAATACAGCAAAACATAATCACAATTTTACTAAGGTGGAATCAAGATCAGGGTTTTATCACTGTACAACCTAAAATCTTTCTTCTGATTTAAAACTGAAAAAAAAAATTCTAAAATATTCCTCAAAGAAAGAAGTAATATACTATTAAAATCTTTGTATCTTTTTGTCTGGATTTAATCTCTGTGTGAAGTTTGGTCAACGTGTAATAAGTACAGATGTCACCACACCAGAATGATGACTGGGTATTTTTCAGCTACATTCAGTATCAACAGTTTTTGCTGAGGCGAGAAATTAACGATGAGTTTAAAAGATAAACACAAACAACAGCACTCAGGAAGTGCAATCTTTGTAGATAACAGTGAGCTTATCACACTAGCCTCTGATTTTTTTTACTTCACTTTGTTGCTGAGGCAGCACTTAGTATGTATCTACCATTTTAATAGCAAATATTTGGTGCTGTCCTCATCAGTTTTACTGTCTGGTACAATTTAAAGTGATATCTTTCCAAGGTAATCCAAGAATATTGTTTAAAAAGATAGAAGGTAGTTTAGTCCTAACTGAAGAAAGATGAAGAAATCATCTACTAATCAGGCCTGCATGAAGTCAAAGCTTTTAAAACCTCAGTACTGGCACGGGCTAAATCTGCTGCAGTTGTATAATCACCTTTTCCTAAGATTACAGTTTTAATCAAAAGGGCTCCCGTCTTTAATCACTTCATAACCTGCATTTGAAAAAATAAACTCAAAGTAAGATCAGTGATAAACACATTTTTGATAGTGAGTGAGTCTGTCTTTGAGTTGACCATCTTTGCAGTACAGCCTGTTTATGATGCAAGTGTCTGCTGCTGTATGCTTTGCCAGGTTCATCACAAAACACTGAGAATTCACATGAAAACTTTCATAATGTAGACCTGGGGTTTTCATGAAGTGGAATCTCTCAATGAGGTGCACATGCCTTTTGTTTTAGCACTGCAATGGGTGCAAAGAATGTGCCGGTACTACCATCAATCATGGACAGGCACTAATCCTTCACAATCACATATTGTTTTATCACATACATAATATCAAGGTTATTCCTTAAATTTAGTCAAAGTTCACCAGCCAGGGGTATTTCATGTGTTGGTGACACTAACATTACAACTTAACTGGGGATGGGTACCAAATTAGGTACTTTTATAGGTACCGACTGAATTCTGTAAAAAGTACTGGATACCGATTCACATAAAAACCAAAAGGTACCATGTTTAGGCACCTAAATGCATCCTTGTGACAGTAAAGGAGTGGAAGAGAGGGCGATTTTCCATGCAGGCCATGAACACAGCATTGCAAGGTTATATATTGAAGAATAAATTTGTTAAATTAAAAATGTTTTGTATGTTATTATTAAACAAATTGATATTTTTTACCACATAAACAAATTAATATTTTTTACCACATAAACACAAAAAAGTACCGTAAATTGGTACCGTTGAGTACCGGTGCCAATTGCCAGGTACCAGGCATTGGTACATGTGAAAGGTACCCATCCCTGGAATCAACACCAAAATGTTCACTGGCTGCCATCATGTTCATAGACTTCTGGTCAGCTTCATGTGTAAGACATTAAATGATCTCAAAGAAAATGATGAAAAATAATCAAAATTCAGTTAATCAAGTTTTCATCTTACCAGTTTGCATGGTTCCTTTTGTAGTAGTTACTTGGTAGGACATGGGAGGTTCTGCCAATTTTCTACCAAATACTTTATCTAAAATGCAACTCAGTTGTAGACAGCCTGAGATTCAGGTGTATAAAGCTTGTAGCAGCTTGTGCATCTCAAGCTGGTAGCCCAAAACATAGATGAGTCTCCACCTCTGATTTCTAACTGAAGTGACAGATTCCATACCCTTAACCATACAAAGGTTATATTCAACCCTTTTATTCTCATAGAAAGCTAATTTTAGACTTGCCTGTTGGAGCATCACAAATTCAAGTTCTTAAAGTCAAAGGCTTCAAATGTTGCTGTGTTTTATTTGCAGCATGGCAGAAAAAATTCTTACTTGTTTCTGATGATGGTGCAACTTTGAAACTGCATACATGTTCTATTTGAGACCATTTCTGTCCGACCAAGAGGACTGTTGCCTCAGAATCTCCCTGCAGTAAACAACTTGTCAAGTAAATGTCAAAACACAACCGAGGGATGGGATCAGATTGTTTCCCCACTCAAACATTCCTCCAAACTCCCTCTGTCTGAGATTCCTCTCAGAACAGAGTCTTTGTCTCGCTGCACAGTGCAGTGTCTCTCTGTCTGTTCCTCCCTGTTCACTCCTGTGAGTGCAGTTAAATTTAAATACTTCCAATGATTGTCATTAGAGTGTACAGGAGCCGTTTGGGTTGCTTCTGCCACCATAATTCAGCTCTATTATGTTGTAATACCTAAATGAAGATATAGTTGAAGATTGAGTGTTTATTGAACTTTTCTCCCAGGGCATTTATCCCGGCACTGATTAAGGGGTGTGTGAAAAGAGCCTGGAAAACGTGATTACATCATCGCACCTGTTGCTACATGGACATGTTTGTTTCCCTAGTGAAAACACTTGGCTGACTCTGCGGCTTGGAGTATCCTGTGCAGACTTTAAGAGAGCAGTATAGAGTAAATACAGTATCCTGGGTCCCCAAAGCTTTCAAAATTAACGTGTATGAAATGTGAGAATTTCTTTCACTCTGAGTTTTGTTCCAAGAAGCCCAGCTGTTGCAATAGAAACAGCTTTCACACCTGTCCTCAAGGGTTGATGTCATATGGCTTCTGGACGGGGAGCCTCTCCATCGCCTGAGTCTGTTTCTAAAGGTGATGAGTGAGCACTCCATCATGTGAGGGAGTATCTAGCTGCATCCAGCTGTTAGACTGATAACATGATGAGTGTGCAGCTTGTGTGTCAGACAGGCTATACTATTCCTGAATTTCCCGTTGTGCTGTACAGCCCTTCTTGTTGTTAACACACACTATTGTTATAATGTTCTAAAGAAAGCCTGAAAACCTGGTTTATATGCATATCTGATGTTTTTTCTCTTTAGCTTTAAAGTAGAAACTGTGTGTTTGGCATGTCTGAGCGCAGGTGTGGTTAACCAAGGCTGTTATACTCAGCTCTTTTATTTCACCCTTGTACCACAATAATGAAGGCTGCTC
Organism: Halichoeres trimaculatus; assembly: GCF_033239565.1. Classification (NCBI taxonomy): domain Eukaryota; kingdom Metazoa; phylum Chordata; class Actinopteri; order Labriformes; family Labridae; genus Halichoeres; species Halichoeres trimaculatus. The sequence goes on along the minus strand of NW_027437186.1, from coordinate 25,078,704 downwards.
CCATCAAAAGAAACCATCCCTTTTTTTGCTAAACTTCTCCTAGGGCAGCCTCCCCCCCGCCTCTGAAATACAGACAGCCAAGGCAGAAAACTGATGAGCGCAGAAAAGAGAGAACCACAAGAGGAGGGAACCAAACCACCTCTTAGTGGAGAAGTCCTACAAACAACTCCTGCAAGCCCAGACAGAGTGGACCCAACACTCCCCTTCAGGCTTGACTCTGTTTGTCCACCTGGTTGTTTTTGGCTTGGTTTTAACCAAGACCCGTCTCCTGGTCTCCTCCTCCCCCCAATCAAGTGTGCTTTAGCTTGACGTATGCAGTTTTTGCTGCTTAACAGAGCACATCTGGAACAAGGCAAGGCTGAGTGAGCAAAGGCGGGGCTACATCTGGATTTGGAGCTCAGCTCGTTCTTCAGGATGCTAGTAATACTTTTAGTGATTTATTCAAAACGGAAACTAGAAACTCTTGCATGTGATACAGACACAGCCAGCACATTTGCATTGCAGGTTCTCCTCAGCACTCAACCCAGCATGCTCGTAAATCATGCATGAAACATGTTCACAAAAATGGATATACACACATAAATATATCCAGGGTCAACACCTGCTGAAGCAGTTACAGAAAAAGAGTCATTCGCTGTCATCATAAAAGACTTCACACAGCATCCTTCATTCATTCTCTCAGTCACCTTATCTCTTTAAAGATCGATCCTGCAAATGACCAGATGCATCAAGTGTCGGCATCAAAGTGTTAATTATCCGCTTTTTTTCAGCTCCTCAAGTGGAACTAGCTTTTGATTTTTCTCCCCAGACAAGTGTGGATGACCTAACTTTTGTCTGCGGCCCCATGGATCAAAGGGAAACAGTTTGTAGTTGCATGACACAGTAGCTTTTTAGATGAATGCAATTACACCCCCGTGCTGAACTCATGTACCGTAACAAGGGGGTTGACTGTTCAAGGAGAGTGTGTGACCTTTTTTTTTCCTTCTGTTTTAATCCCAGATTCCTGCCCTTTCAACTCTGACTGATAAACGTGTGGTAGATAACAGACACTTCATGTGGTTTAGACATTAAAAAGTCAAGATATAATGCCTGGCTTTTATCTTTTTTCCGTTGTTGAGTTAATTTTGTGCCTTTCTTTTTGATTGTTCTTTCTTTTCTTGTTTTTGCAGATGCGAATCCTCGACAAGTTTCCGATTGAAGGAGGACAGAAAGACCCAAAAAAGAGGATTATTCCTTTTTTACCAGGTGATGAACAAAATCTGTCAAATTAATTTGAAGTTTACAGTTTCCTCACCTCTTAACTTGTTCCTACATTTCAGATTATTGCAAACATGAGATATTCCCTAACCAGTTTTACCATTTAATCAAAACTCTTTATATCTATAAATGCTCTCTTTAAATACTGCCTCGGATAAAATAATCTACAAATGCACACAGATAGCTCAGACCAGTCTTATCTCTCTGATCTTTCTTGCTACGTTTACATGAAAATCCTCTGACAGAAGTCACCATTTGGTCACTTTATCTTGCCAACCCGAAAGCTTGTTTTAGGCAATATTTGAGGCAGATACTGGTGCCAGTATTAGTATCAGAAAAACTCTGGTTACAAACAGGAATTCCAACAGACTTTAAAGGCTCTTAAGAGTTTGTTTATTAAGAAAGAGTGGTCCAAAAAGCAGAGATCAGTTGCATGCACAAGTAATCCAGAAGGAAATTGGTTGCACATGATCTTGGTTATGGTTTCCTCTGCAACACACTCATAACTTTTCATATTTTTCCAACATGAAATTTGTTTGCATGCCATGTTTTACCCTCAGCAGCAACCACATCAAGACATACTTTCCTGTGTTGATCTGATACGTGAATAACCAAAATTATCGGATTTAATCTGCAGATGTAAGATGATGACGTGTGGAAAGTCAAAAGTGATGAATGCTGTTTTAAGAGCCATGCACATGCAAGCAAAAGAGAAGTCCTCAGTCACTTTCTTACACATCCAATGTTTGTAAGCACTCTTCCATACTTCATAGCAGGGCCAACCACACTGCATTGTTTGATTAATCGCCATACTCCACCCAGGCTGAATCAATTTGTGGTCTGCCTCGGTGGTAGGAGGCCAGCAGAGAGGGATTTTTCTAATCTGATAAAGCCAGAGTGGGTGGGAGCAGAGGAGAGCAGTGAAGTGATTCTTTGTAAGACAAGCTGAACTACTCAAGTCTGACTGATGCTGTTTTGATCTTCCATGAAGCCCAACCTGGGGTTAACCGTTTTCTCTTACACACAGCAAACAGCAGGACTTTACTGTACTGTGAGCCTCATGCAGTTTGACATAGAGATTAGTCATCAATCTTCTGAAAGTTTCAAAGGAATGAACCTCTTTGAAGCTGCTATCATCAATTTTAAGTAATCAAGGCATCTTATTTCAGTACTGCTGTTTTTAGAATCTGGGCTTGTATTATTTATGTATTTAAAACATTTTTTGAGTGCTTCATGTCAATTTAAGGAAAACACAAGTTCTCTCCACAGTGGGGATTCCCACTATGACAACATACAAATTAAATATTTGATGAAGATTAGGGGTTTTGCAAAGCGACTAATGTTCCAGATGTTTAAACTGCAGTTTATGACACAGTTTATGAAACAGCTGAACATAAGATCACAGAGTGACATTGGTTTGCTCTGTGGCTAAGGTTAGCAGAGCTAGCACCTCCTTGCTGGTTAACATCTTCATACCTGTGAATGCACTGTACATGAGAGTCATAATCCGTCACATGTGCTTGTTTACAATCAGACTGAAGCCTTACAGCTAGTCGCTATTGACTCCTGCTCCAGCCCCAGTTAGTAATAGATGGCAGCGCTGCAGCTTAGACACAACATGTAACTGGCATTTTAAGGCTTACAATAACAAAAATATGAATAACTCATTTAAACCATCAGTGAGTCTGGTATACTGTGTTTTTTTAAGGATGCTTTGTACTAATTGAGCTCTGTTTCTTTCCAGGTAAAGTCTTGTTTCGTCGAAGTCACATCAGAGACGTAGCTGTGAGAAGGCTAAAGCACCTCGATAACTACTGCAAAGTAAGACAATGTTCTTTCAGGATATAATCTCAGGTTTATATTTTCCTCACATTTTAAAGCCCGTGGCATTAGTTTTCCCACTCTTTCATGGTTATTCGCCATCATTCAGGTGTGTTAATGTTGACTACTCATTTGTAGTTTATGTAAATCGGTTGAAGGAGCATTTACTCCGTCAATGCTTTACTCCCTTGCCACAGTGTTTCCGTGGTAGGCCTGGACATTTATCTCCCTCCACCAGCCTCAACAGGAAAGAAACAGCTCTATCTGCCCTGGTCATTTCCTGTCACCAATGTAAATAGGCAGCATATGAAGGAAGCAAGGGAAACGGGTGCACCCAAGGGTAAAGCTGAAGTTAAAGGAATACGAATGAATCAGCAGAGTTGAGGCATAGTAGTGAGTGCAGCTGGCTACCTGACCCTCTTCTATTCATTAGGTCAGTGACGGGAATGTAGGGCAGGTGTGCTGCCAAGTGTGGCAGCAGTTTTTCATTTAAGGGAACAAGAGGAGATTTTCTGTGAAGGCAGGGGGGCTTAAATATGACGACAGTAGACTTCTTTTTTAATATCCCTCATATAAAGACGTCTTTTCTGATTCAAGTGGCTGAATCATCTCGTTCTGAGTGTGTACAGCTGAGACAGGCGGTGGTTACACGGTATCACCTTTACGTGTTTCCTTTGTTTTAACCCTCACTCTGGACTCACAGGCTTCCTTCCCCTCCACACCCTCCACACCCTTTGCAGAGTCAGTAGGATGAGAGTGACTAAAAGTTATGACCTGGTTACTCACTGTCGTTAAACTAAACTACATACAACCTTTTGGATCTGTTTTTTTAGCGTCACAACACACTATAAACATGTTTGCCCCTCCCTTCTCTTTCCCACAGGCTCTGATGAAGCTTCCTTCCCACATTTCACAAAGTGACGAGGTCCTGCAGTTCTTTGAGACAAAGTTAGAGGACCTCAACCCTCCCACAGAGTAAGTAGCTGACCCTGCATTAGACTATAAATCCAACCTTTGATCAGAATCATCTCTGTTATAAAGGCTGTAAGATTCCAAACAAGCCCTGTTTGGGGGCTTTAAACAGAGGCTGCTGCAGTACGGTTTATGTGGCTTTGCAGCTGGGACAGACGCCTTTCACCCGCAATGACCCGTCTTTATCCAGAGGCTTTGCTGTGCCTCTCAGATGATTGATGGATGGATGGGGGTTGAGAGGCTCCATGTTTTATTAATAATGATTTCTGGAAGGTGACACCTGATCCCCAAAACAAATGAGAAGGGATCAGTGGTGTCATGCCCGTGTGGCTGAGTTCAAGTCTCGGAGCAGATAGAGCTCTGAGTCGGGTAATTCGTCATACTCAGTTCAAAGTCAGAGTGGGAGTAATTACAGGCCTGCTGCTGGAATGCCTTTTGTTGAAATCCAATCTGCCTTTAAGACTGATTTCCTGTATATGATTGTATTTTTAACCCCCTAGATATGACTTTTAACTTTTATAGTTTCTTCGACCTCCCAGATACCCTCGAGGACAAAATTCTTATGGCCTTAAACACTTTTGTCTGACCTTTAAAAAATCAAAGAAAGGGTATACCAAAATTTGAATTTTACAGAGAAGAAACCACCAATTAAAGCATTCTTTTTTTGCCCTATCCTTTTCTTGGGAAACCCTGACTGGTTGTATAAATTCTAGTTAGTTGTAATCGTATAACCATGAGTTTAAGTGCCTAATGGAGTTCATTTAATGCCAGGAATTAAGAATTTAATTAGTGAATTCTGTTCATATATGAGAGAAGAAAAATATTGTTACATCTATAAGGTTGTATTTCTGTTGAATTGCAGGGGGGTTCCCAAAAAATGTGGACAAATAAGATAATATATCTGTGGTACAAACAGAATAGAAGAATTATTCTGGTAATGACAAAGTTTAACAAGGTAATTGCTGTTTTTGGTGCTAAAATAGTGAGTCTACACTGTGTCAAAAAACTGTTAAACTTTCCTTAGTCAATTAAATCTGTCTCCATGAAGAGGATTATTGTGAAAACAGTTACACTAGACATATTTTCTGAGTTGTTTAACTTTTGTTCTTGCCAGTAATCAGTCTTTGAAGTATCACCAGCAAGCCAATTTTTGTCCAGCCCTCATCTGCTACTGCCACCTACTGGACATTAGTGATCACTGCACAAGTTAAAAACAGTTAGCAGATGTGACGTTTCTCCATCACAAGAGGGAGCCATGCAAAAGGCTGACAGGTGATTTCACTCTGAGCCTGGTTTAAGAGGTTTAAAGGATAAACTGCACATTTGATGTTCATTCTTACATCTTTAGCTCATGCTCAGATTTATTTACAAATGACACATCTCTTTCTGTTTGTAATAGCCTGACTGGTGTCAGTTTGGATTAACACCAATAAAAAGAAAGCTGCTGCATCCAGGTAAACACATGAATGAAATGAGCTGAAAATCTAAAAAGTTGATAACTTAAACTGCACAATTATGAAAGACTCAATAATATTAGACACTGCTGTTGCACCATAAAGTACTCTATTTCTAAATACAGTAATGATGTCCTCTTTTAAAAGTACTGAAGAGGCTGAGGGGCTTGAAAGCTGATAAATATTTCACAAGACAAAGGAACTTTCAGAGGAAACTTTGGGACAAATTATGAAAAAAATGACATTCTAATACATGGGCATGAAAAGAGAGAGATTTTTCATAATCTCATATCTTAAGGTCCTCATCAGCACCTCAAATGACTGTTTATGAAAGAGTACACACAAAGAATATTTAATGGTGAAGACGTCCATTATGGTAATGAAAGCCACTTGTGAGGTCTGAAATTAAAAAAGGGAATTTTAGTCATCCATCATTCCTTCAGCGCTACAGCATTAGTGTGATAGTTATGCAGATTTGAGACTGAGCTTTGGTGTTGTTTGTAACAAAGTGAGGCAATTTATATCAGTTATTTTAGAGGTACTAGCTGAAAATAAGCAACATCATTGCCAGGCAATGTTGTTTCTTTTTATTGAAAAACATTATTTTATGACCTAGCTGCAATGTGACTTTCTCTGCACCTTAGTGAAGACAACATATTAGTCCCTGTGGGGAAATGTGTCCTCGACATTCATACATCCTGACTATTAGAGAGCCACAGCTCACTGTCTGGAGTCTGTCTGCAGCTCTGAAGCAAGAAAACTCAGCCACAGGTGATGTCTCAATAATTAATGACTCAAATTCACACATGTGTATGTTAGGCATCTCCATTTTAACACATTTTACTTTTCCCAAGGTCAAGTTTCAGGTCAGGTTAGTATTGATGTTGACTTAATGTTGATTTGTTTTTTTCTCATTTCCTCTCCAACAGACTCAATCTTTAATTGTGAATGTAGTCCATGGTGTCATTGTTTGGGGACAAATGAAGGAGTAGATTAATCAGAATAAAATGTACACATCAAATATTTAGACCTCAATCTCAAAGTTTAGATCTTAATAAAAAAAATGAAGATTAAATGTTGCACTATTGAGTGTACACAACCTATTAATTTGAGGCCACTGGAATCAATCTTCCTAAGTGTCATTTGCTCATGAGGAGGTGCACATTTGATACCATATAATAGCCACCCTAAAATCACTCTACAAAACTTGTTCTGTTGTGACTGCGGGCAGGTTTTTCATAAAATGTTACTGAGAATATACATCTTTTAGTCATAAATCAAAGTAAAAATAGATAGATAGATGTCAGGCTGTGTAATTTGAGTGATGCCTATAGAGGAAAACAAGTTAGAGAGAAGTTTCTTTCTGTAAAGAAGTCAACGGCTTCTGATGGTCATGAGAAAGTCGGGATGAGTTGCAACATTTTCTGCAACACATTCTGTGAAGTCACAGAGAAAGATATAAAACAGAGACTTTCATGAAGACCTTAACCCAGCTATAGCCAAGATAATTTACAATAGGTGCTATACAAACTCTGATAATGATGATTGTTTGGTGAGTTTTAGTTTCACAGTCAGCGTCCTTTTGCATTTACCTTAAATCTCATCATTTTGAAACCATGTTCAAGGTCGAGTAAGTCAGTAAGTCAGGTTTTGGAAATATCACATCAAAGGAGCATAGGTTTATTTTTCACATGATAAAAATAGGGATGCACGATATGTACTCATTAGCTGCCAGCCCTTTTCAGAGCATCTTGAACAATCTTTTAAAACCCCAAAAATATTGTGATCTATGACTATGTAAACACCAAAACTACCTGAGAAGAATGGACCCTCTTCTTTTATGTCTCTCTTACTGTTTTTGATCCAAGAAACAGACAAAACATACCTTTTGGATCACGTTAATCTTGGGCGCTCCATCCTTTGATTCTCTCCATCATCATTTTTTCTCACGATCGCACCGCTCTTTCTTTTTGAACTTCCTCAACACATCATCCGTGTTGAGATTGTTTTTTTTCCCCCTAATATTGATACTAATAAGTATAACAGCATAACAGCAATATTAATATCAGATATCGGTATTAGCCAAAATTTTCATATCGGTGCATCCCTAAATAAAAGAGCAGGGCATGAACAATGTGTTATTCCCTAATAAGAAATAAATAATTTAATCAACACTCAAAGAATAAATTGTGTCTTCAGGGTTGCTGAAAAAAAATGTAATAGTACTTTTAGTTCTTATAAAAATGCAGCAGCTTTTTTTGTAATGACAGTCTGAAACAATGTGATCTCTGACAATGTCAAAGAGTTTTAATGAAGGCAAGTCTCACATCTATGGCTTCTATTCAAAACTAGATCATCCTTTTGAAACAGAACCTGCCATCAAAAATACTTCTCCAGATGTGCGTACATTAGGATAACACCTTTTGCTCTCCTAACATATGCATATGGAGAGTATCTCGTGAATTTATGACTTAAGCAAATGCTGACACCTTTTTTGGGGGATGGATAATAAACATAGCCAGTTTACCTTGTGGGAATGTACTTTTGTCACATAACGCTGGGCAATAAACAACATCTGGAATGTGTAAATACTACATTTTAATGCAGCTACACAATTGTGCTTATTTATTTTATATAGAGATAATAAAATTGTTGTAGAGCCTTTTCTTTTCAGCCTTAAACTTGATTTTCCATCAGTGTTCAGCCACAAGGGAGGTCATAAGCGTTGTTTTGTGATCAAACTTGCAATCTTTAACTCTGACATCATTGTGCAATCAGGACCCAACTTTGCTGGAAATTTCTGTACACTGGAGTTTAATGTGCTCCTTGTGAGGATTTATATGAGCAGCATTGTTTCATAAGATTATAAAACAAAAAACTGCTACTGCTCCTTTCTCTGCATGCAAACCAGCCGTCTCTATTAGAATGATTTCCTGATCGTTGACGTCCACCTCCCGACCCCTGAGCTGGAGGTTACTCCTCCCGGGGTTAATCTTAGGTCAGACGGGAGTGTCTGTGCAGTGTATGCATGCAGCAGGACAGACACTTCAGTCCTTTGGCCTGGCTGAGAAATGTGAGCAAAGGACTGATGTCTCACACATTCCATCCCTAATAGGCCCACCTACAAAGAGTGAACTGCAGCTATGTGCAAACAGATGGCTATTCTGCAGGGTCAGAGATTTTATGACGGGTTCAGCCCATGCAGTCAATGTGAAAATGTAACCAAAATTGTGTGAATCGTTAAGATAAACTCCAGATTTACTGTTAACTTACAAATCCCACGAAAAGCCAAAGGTACCAAGCTTTCACTTGTCCTTGGACATACTTTTGTTTCCATTACTTCCCCAAATCTTTGAGATTTTAGAGGGACAAGACCAAAGCTGTGTGCTCAGGCTTCTCTTGGGAAGAATATTCTTTCAGCTCTGTGCTCAGGGTCACAAGCTAGCAGGGCAGGTCAAGCATCTTTATCCCCATCATTACTCTCCAACTCTCTACAGTGCTTTTCTCAGTTTTGTACCTCCACCCTGACATTTCTGAACAAAGCAAAGAGAAAATGCTCCTCAAACCATCAAATCTGTACTTGTGACATCTATGACTTCTAATCTTGAATTTACACATTTGCTTTTCTCTCTTTAAGTCGTGGATTTAGAACCACTCCTGTGATACCATCTGCATACACTATTATTCTTTTTTAATAAGCTACAACCCAGCTTGTGTTGGCTCACCACCAATGTTAAACATTATTGTTTTTTCTCCTCCTCATTTCATGTATGAAAGTTATGAAATTCAAACTGGGTTTAAAATTGTTTTTCCACAGTGAGAGTATTGCTTGAAGATCCAGTATAAACGTTCTTTTAACAGCGTCACAATCCAATTTAATAGCACATTCACAGTTGAATTTATTGTTTTATTTCAACTGAGTAAGTATATCATTTATGTTTTTAATTAAGCTGAACTGAGCTGTAAGTTAGGACATCTGTGACTGGAAATGTCTCATAGCTCATTTTTCTGTTCAAGCATCTGGAAACAAAGAAGTCTGTGGCCAAAAGTGACTTTATCCTAAGTAACAAAGGAATACAGTTATTGTTAAAAATGTTTTGATTAAGCAAGAATCGTTGCAGTTTGAACTAAGTTGTGGTGTCGGCCAGGCTCTGATAATCTTTATTTTTCCATGTCTGTATCATTATACATTTCCATTGTCTTTTAAATCTAAATATGAAATGTCTTTTCTTTGCTATTGTTGAAGTTAATCCACTGAAGAAGTTGCACAATATCTAAAAATCATACTTTGTAATTAGTGAAAGCAGGAGAATTTGACAGACAGGCTGTAAACTGGCAAATGTTGGACGCGGTTTATCCAAACATGCACTCATATGCATAAATGGACGTGGCTGTAGTCCTGCTGTTGGCTTCTTGGAGAGCCAGGTGTCTGTTCACATTTGTGTCAAACATCAGCCTCTCCTTAGTGTACTCTCTCTGTGTGCAGCTTACTCAACTAGATGACGACATACAGTCAGCAAGAGCCCCCTGAAACACGCAACATTATGCAAAAACAATCACATGCAGACATCTAGAAATGTTGCAGTGTTTTAAAATGCATTTTTACTTCTTCAAAATGTACATCAGAATATTTTAACTTATTGCCTTTATTCTGCCATCATTGTCTGTCTTTAAGCTTTTTCATTCATTCATTCAACCTTTACTTAATCCCTAAAAATCATAGAGGATGTTCCCTCATTTTCAATGATGTCGAGGGGACAAAGAACAACAACACAACAGTACAATTAATAATAGTTAAATTCAAAAGCAGCATAAAATATAGAAAAAATGCAGGATATTTAATATAATTTCACAGCCAGGTAATGGATCAGATTCTAAAAGTGCTTTAGGTTATGAAAATCCAGAGGCACCACATTAGGGTTCAGAATCACAGCTCAACTCACAAAGCTTCCTGATACTTTATAACAGTTAAATCACACGGCAGCAATTCTGTGATAACTCATAATTTGCAAGTCATTTATTTAATAATCATAATGCATCCTCAGTACATTTGTTTATTTTCTTGGAACCAAGTAATTTAGTAGCTATTGAGACTATCTTTGTATGATTAAAACATCATTATAACAGTCTAGCATCCTGCCCTGAGAGTAACATCAGAGGAAAATGGTTGATGTATGAATACGGAGAATTATGTGAAGCATCATTACTTACATACCTGCGTCATCGTAAATGAAGCATGTGTGCAGAAATTGAACAGACAACTCTTTAATGAATGAATTTAAATTTATTCATGCTGAGCTCACTGAGCCGATGGCTGTTTGTTTCTTTATTATTTGTCATATTAAAATTACAGCATAATATTTCATCTGGGTGAATAGATCAAGCATCAGTGACAGATTAACTAATATGCAAATTATCCGTCCTGAACCAGAATAAGGAGTTCACACAAAAACTGTACAGTAAATTTATACACAACCAATGGTTCATTGCTCATTGGATCATCGACTGTGAAGCTCATCCTCTCAGTGTTTTGTTCCAGTCTAGACTTTGGAACAGACACGCTTTGACATCTTTACATGAATGAGACTTATCAAAGGAGGATGATACTGTTGTAGAGAAAATGAATGCTGTTCTGTTAAACTGAGGCAGCTGTGGGTTCTCTATGTTTACCACAAAACACACACACATTTGGACGATGATTGCTTCTAGATGGGGTGATTTGTGTCATTACTGTCCTTGACACACTTCCTCGCCTGTCTGTGTGTTGTATCCCACCCTGTCTCCCCCTCCCTCCCTGTGGTAGTGGGTCAAGTTCGGGGTACATTCTCAACCAGGGTTTGGCTGGTACTTGTGTGCCAACTTTATTTTGGATGGTCCCGTAGAGGCTCAGCTTTAAGCAGTCTCTCGATTGATCAAATGGTATTAATGCTCTGACCTCTCCTGCCCATACACTCATAATCACCATGATTTTCTGGTGTTGCTTCTTTTGCAGAGACTGTGGCGGGTCTGGGAAACGTAAATCAGGTAAATAAACAAACATTTTCCCTCTCTATCTTTGGAGTTTGTTGAACGTTTTTGTCTGATTCTTATATCTAAAATAGTACTATAATGTATTTCATTGTGAGATTTTGAAACTTGATTTGATTAATAGTCTTAAACAATGTCAGGTCAGCTGTATTGATATTTGATTATTGGTCTATATTGTTTTATTACAAAATGTATCAAGAAAAGTACGAGTCTAGCCTCTAAAATGAATCAATTTCTTGTTTTTTTTCTGCATATTTACATAAAGATTATATTATGTTTTAACTTTTCTTTATTATTTGGACAAAGAGAATTGAAAGGACCTCCATAACTTCTGAAAAATAGCAAATAAGTTCAGTTATTAGTTTCGGTCCTGGTTCTTTGTGTAAAATTACTTTATCAAATTCTGCCTTGTTTATTTAAATCATTTACATTTCCATCATGAGTAAAAAACATCTGTTAGAATTGCATGCTACACTTGTGCTTTATGTTTTGTTGTATTCTTCAAACACTCATTCTAACCTCTCATGTTTGTATAATGTGGAAATAACTCAAAATCCGAATTCTGTGCCAGGGCCACCTGTTTGTACCTCTGTGTTGTGTCCTTCTTCTGCCAGGCTTGGCTGTTGAGTTTATATTCTTGTATGTGAGAAAAGACAGGAAGACTGAGTGACTCAGCTGAGCATGGGGGATACAGGCGTAGGAGGCAGCAGGAAAAGTATGAGAGGAGTTCAGCGAACAGCTGTGTGAGTGTTGCGTACATGTGTGTGCGTGCAATCTCAGAATACCCACATGCATAACTAAATGACACCTCAGTGTTGCAGTCAGATACAAAGCTGTTTTGGCCATCTTTCCTGCAATCTGCCACAATTATGTATGACATAGCCGGGCAATAAATGACCCATAAGTTAATTTTCTTGGAGCGATCAGTTCAGAGGAAAAGCTGTGCCTGAGCTGCCACAAAACGAAATCAAACCCCTACCTAATTTCATTATGTGCTGCATGGTATTGGGGGTTTACGTAACAGGGAATTCCAGATACATAGCGGAATGGAAAAGTGTCCCTCTTTCAGCTGTGAATGTGAGTCGAGAAGCTTAAATTCAGGCTGTGTAAGATATTAAGTTGGTTTCAAACTTTAATCACCTCCACTACCTGAAAGGTTAGTCTTATTCCTGCTGCTTTGTGCACACCTACAGCTCCTTCAGTCTGAATAATACAGCCTTTAAGGTATCCTTGTGTTTATGCTGTCAGTATCTTATTCAGATAAGTCAGCTCCTTCAATGCAAACAATCATCACACACTTTATAACTCATGCTCATGATGATCTATGTTTTACAGCCATCATGGAGCACAAACTGTAAAGGCCTTCTCATACTTGATCTCCTAACCTTCTCCACGCTCCCCATGCTGGACATTAGTGGTTAATGCTGCTGAAAGATTGATCTTTCTCTTTTAGAGCCGGACAACGGATAGAGTGTTGTGGGTCTGTGGTGAATTTGTGCTGTAGCTGCAGCTTATGGTCTCCATAATTACATGGTACAAGTTTCCCATAAGAGTGTACTGAGTCCCTGGCCTGGGGAGAATGTAGTCCTGCACCACAAAACTGCATGTGGTCGGAGGTATAATGAAGAGCTCTGTGTACCTGGCAGGAAGGAGAAATGAGATGACCTATTAGTGCTGGGCTCATCTTTAATGATCTCGTCTTAAATGTGTGAATATGTTCCATCTACATCTGACTTTAGTGCACCAGTGAGAAAAAGATCAGCAGAGAGGGGGTTTGTGTGGTCAAACAAAAATCGAAGGGGAAGCAATTGTTTACAAGGTGAAGTGGTGAAAACTTAAAAAAGTACAGCTTGCACTTTAATAGATTTTTATGAATGTAAATCTTTTAGTGGCCAAAGTCTGTTTCTCATGAACCCAGTAACAGTGGTAAATAGCTCAATATGTTTATATACTGGAGCTATGACCAGCTCCTCCTGAATGGGATTGTTCTGACTGTTATCTAACACAAGTATTTCACTTTATGCTGATGAGTGCCTCATACAACCCCACTTCAGCACACCTGAACTATCCCTTTAAGGATGATGGCATTTTAGCCCATGTGTCTCTTATCTTCCCACTGTGGATTCAACTTTGAGAGCCCTACACTTTGAAGCTGAAGCAGCTTAAATCATAGCCATGCCGCTATCTCGATAAGGTTTTAACACAGACGCATAATGGATTTGTCAGGACTGACTTCTGATACCGGGCTTGTAAGAATAAATCACTGTCAGTTGGTTTGGACCAAATCCTCAGGAAACATCTTTATGACAAGATACTTCCAGGATGATGAAATACGTAATACTTTACGAACACTCAGGAGAGAAAGACAAGTGAAACTGTTTGATAGTTAAAGGAAAACAATCTGAAAATTTAAATTAACTCAGATTTTAGGATAAGCTGTGCCTTACGTTTGGGGATGTTTAAGATTTAGATCATCATCTTAGCATTAGTGATAATCTGTATTTAAGAAGAATGTGATAAATGTTAGACAGATAGAGGTTTAGCAGAGGAGGAAAAGAAACAGAGTGCTCAGGGGTGTAGTGCATGTGAAAAGCAGCTGGAGAGGAGGTTTACGTGGCAAGTGGAAACCATTTCAGTGTTGTGCATGGACTGAGGGAGTGTGTTTATGTGTGCAGACTTGCTGTCTTTATTTGAGCTGTGGGTCTCAGGGGGCCTGCAGGGTGTGTATGTGTGCATATGTGTGCACAAGCTTGTGTCTATGTGGGTGTTTCCTGTGCCGAGTGCTGGTATATGTGCGCATGCTTGTTCGGAGGAAAAGGGTTAATGTGTTCGTAAGTTAGAGGGTGGGTGAGCTCAAGAGGTCTCTGTTTGTTTGTGTTTGCTGATGGATCAGATTTTAAACTGGCATAGGAAATCATTAAGGCAAATGAGCACTTCCTAATCACTCTAACAAGCGGACACTGTTTCAACTGCTTCTTTCTCAATGAACTGCACCACTGTGCCCCCTCCATGCACAGTGAGCCTCACAGAAGTTTCATGTTTAGTGTTAAACCTAAATGAAAGGATCCATTTGAACAGTAGATGTTGATAACTGGCATTGATAAAGCTATTGAGTTATTTCATGGATTCAACTGTTACATTAGCTAAGAAGCAGTTCTCATTTCCCCCCAAGTTACCTCTCAAGTCCCGTAGGACAGAAGCTCCACCCACTCCTCCAGTAGTGCAGATGCAGCATTGGGAGCTCTGTTTCTGATAAGGGACCGTTTGTCACGGTGGACTTCCACCCTGGAGACAGAGCTTAGGCTTTTGGCTAAAGACACTATGTTGTAGCACAAAAAAATATTATGTAACCACTGAAGTCATAAATGTTTGTTGGTAATTTGAAATAGAATGCCTTTCAAATGGATAAATCATGCTTTTGTTTGCAGTTCCTGTATACTATGCATACTTGTTCCTAGTTAAAGCTATCAGATTTTCAACTGGAAAACCTGATGAAGTGTGGGACTGGTTTTGAAGTCCCTCTCGTTTAATTAGCAGCGTGAATTCAGTATTTTGGAAGCCTCTCAATCAGCTACATGCAGTGCAAAGTAACTACTGAACTTTAAGGTACCCTGTGGATTTACAGTGTAGCAAGGTTTTTACAAGACGTTCCTTATTTAACGTGCATGTACACAGAGTTACACGTGCACATGCAAGCACAGTAAAACATAAACACTTCTCTGATTGTTCATTTTTTTGTAATCGACAGTTTGCTGCTGCGGCAACAAAGACACCACAGAAGACTCTTCAGAAGTGAATATAGATGTTTGTTTCCTCAAACTTTTTTTAACATTTACTCTTTAATCTGAACATTAAATACTAAGATAATCTAAAGCAAAACCAAATGAAGGTATTGAAGAGTTTTTAACACCCCTGTGAAGTCCGTCTTAATAGGATTTTGGGGAAAGTTTCTCTGTTTGTTTGTGGTCTGCCCCTTCTCCCTCAGGGCCACATACTGATTCAATGACATGCATACATCTGTACAACATTGAACAGCAGTCTTGTGTCCTTTTCTAATCCAACTGAACATCTGCTGCTGATGAGCCAAACAAAGGCATCTCATTCTGCCAAAATTTACTCCTCTCAACCCATTTCTGCTCCCATTAAGTTACCCGGGGGTTCAAAATATGGCACTACAAAACATCAAGCCCAGAGCCAAAATGAAAATCTCCAACGAAGAAGAATTCCTTGGCTTATGTGGGTAGACATGGACTCCCTGTTTTCCTCCTCTTGGTGATGAATTATTGTAGAGTTCTTAACTGTCATCATCTTTGGATGGAGCTGATGATAGGTGAGAGGGGCTGAGGGTGGGTGTTGGCTGGAGTTAGGACGTTTGGGAGTACAAGGGTGGGAGCAGGAAGCACATGTATAAATCTGAGTGAGGAGAGATATAAACACAGAAAGTGGCTAACAGGACTTTTTGGGGAAAGCCAACAATAAAATGCTTCTTTTTTTTTTTTTCAAAACCTGTACAGTGTTTTCCCTAGGTTAACAGCTTAGGGCAGGAGAGTGAGTGTTGCATCTTCACAGAGAAGGCACTGGAAAATGTTTCTTTTGGTGGTTTTCCCAGCTCACTATCCACTATACAGAATGTGCTTTTCTGTGTGTGTACATGTGTGTTTGTGTGTCTGTGAACGCGTTGGCGGAACTTCGCTGCACGCAAAAGAGCACGAGGAGAAATGGTAGTGCAATGATGTACAAATGACATCCTGTCATGTGAATTAGATAAATAACATGAGGCTTTTTCATCTGTTAAGTAAAGAAAAAACAAGATATGTACCTGATATATGAGAGTGATAACTCTAAATTACTTCTGCTGTGATATGGGCAATAAAATTAACTTAACTTTTGGGGGGCAGGCCACCCCTCTTATACAATTGCAGGGGAAACACTGCTGTAATACTTGAGCGCTTTAATGCACTTTTGTACACCGTGTAACACAAACACATAGTACTCGTTGAAATTATAATGCAGTGTTATATGCATATTGTTGTAGACCTTTAAGGGGTACATTATGAAGTCATCTTTTGTGTAATAGCACTTTGGTGTCATCATAAAAGATAGCTATTTTACGATTTAACCATGGTTTTGAATGACCATTTTAAGCTAAATCCATCACGTAGCAATGTCTTGAAGCTAACGACTGAGTCATTAAGTCATAAAAAAGGTACCTTTTACAGACTTTTCAACATTTGGCCTTGAATTTGAACTGTCAGTACATTTGTTCATAATTTTAAGCTAGCTATGTCAACAATT
This sequence comes from Halichoeres trimaculatus, assembly GCF_033239565.1. Taxonomy (NCBI): domain Eukaryota; kingdom Metazoa; phylum Chordata; class Actinopteri; order Labriformes; family Labridae; genus Halichoeres; species Halichoeres trimaculatus. The sequence continues at coordinate 25,061,878 of NW_027437186.1, read as the reverse complement.
GAACCATTTCTTTGAGCTAACACTTTAAATCATTAAGCAGTTCCTTTGAGCTAACATGCTAACACTCTCAACAGTTGACTCTATTTAAACCATTAGCATTACCATTTGACCTTGCATTCGTTGATTTATTTTAATAGCATTACCTGTGAGCTATTCATTTTAGCCCTTGAATTTAGTCAGATCTATTACCTTGTCTTAGATATATTTAGTTTTTTTTTTTCAGTTTTGAGTAGGTTTTCCACCATTAAGCCATTATCTAATTGTAGCTAACTATTTAAGCTTTGAGGTTAGCTGCTAATAATTCCCAGACACTTTCCTTTAACTGGTTCTGTATGTGTATGTGAACCTAATTTCCATCAAATCCTGTTTTCAAAATAGTTTGGCTTTTTTACAATCTCAGGAAATGAAATCACTGTGTCATTTGAAACAAGACTTTTCAGGTTTTAGCTAATTATAGTACTTATTAAACCGTACTGCTTGTTGGATGTAAGAAAACATGATTTGTACACTGTAGTTTATAAGCTCATTTTATACTCAGCTCTTTTCAAAAATAGTTCATTGGAATCAGTCCTATTCTGTTCGAGACTGTTTTACATCCCATTTTCTCACACACATTCTCCTTGTTCTGGCTCTGTCTTCCTGCTGTTGCAAAACATTTCATTTCCTGAATGAGGCAGAAATATTTGCTTTTGTTTTTCAGGGACTATTGACTTTGCTGACAAAGTCTTTACTCACTCACCACAGGTCTAAGATTTACAGTTCGCTCACAGCAGTAGTACATGCTGACTTATAGAAACCATTATTTGACAGATTATGGTTTTTATGAAATTATGACCTTATGTCTTTTAGCCTTCAAATTATATTGTTGACAAAAGTGTTTTGCAAAGTTGTGGTTGGCATGTTTATTTGATATTTGGCTTGTAAACGGGTCATTAATCAAAATTTTGTGCAAGATTCTTCATCAACTAAGCACAAAGAATACAAACCCAGTCCCAAGAAGTTAAGACACTGTAAGATGTCAGTGAAACAGAATTTGTTGCTTTGCAAATCATTTAAACTTGACATTTAATTGAAAATGGTGCAAAGATAACATCAAATTTGTAACTGGAAATTTTCATTGTTTCATTAAGTTATGCTGACTTAACATTTGAAGCCGAAGACATGTTTTGGAGAAAATGGGGAAACTGAAAACGTTTGATAACTTTCTTGGCTGGTATAGGATTTGTAAACAGCTGCATAACAAATCAGACTTTTTAGTTGTATTTTGTTTAATGATGGACCAACCATTTTCAGTAGGCTGCAAGAGCAAGCGCAGGGATGCTAGTTAAGTTTCCAGACTCTTCTACTACACAGTCATTATGTTGTTATACATGCAGAGAGTAGTCTTCCATTGAATTGTTAAAATATGCAAGGTCATCCATGAAAAGGCATTGGCTGGAAGGAAGCAAACAGAGCTCCAAATCTTGTGTGTATCATTCAGCATTGAGCCTGTTTTTCCAGATGTGTATGCAACCCAATCCTATGACAGTTTCAGGCTTATAAAGGGTGTGCTGATAACAATCTCTGTGGCTCCTCTTCTGTTTGGAGCCAAAGATGTGGATGTCAAATTTTGATTCATCAGATTAATTTTTCACTTGGCATCGATCCATCTTAAATGATCGCAGACCACGTAAAAATACCAGGGTTTTTGGATCAAGTTAATATATCTTTTCCTATTTCCAAAGTTTTAACTTGCAGGTTTTATTATGAGACCATGCAGTGATTTCCACTACAGAGCTGCCAAGTCTGTTTTACTGCAGTGCCAGCTCAAGGCCCAAAGATCTTTACCCAAATCTTACTAGATTGTCTTAATCTTTTAATGGTAAAACTTATTGTGAAAATGAAATCCCCAATTTCAGAGAGACTTAGCCTCTTTGGAATGTGCTTTTTATACTCTGTCATATTACTAACCTTTTATAAACCATCTTTTTGAAACATGTCACAGGCAGTGAATCTCAAATTTGAAACAAACATATATATATATATATATTCCTAAAACAATTCAATTTTTCAATTTAAACATTTGCTATGTTCTCTTTGCTTTAGTTTCAACTGATTGTGGGGTTTAAGTAATTTTACCAAAGTTTTACACCATGTCCCTACTTTTTAGGAATTTGGACTAGGAAAACCTCAGAGCAGAGCCAAGACCCATCAGTTAGCTAAAGTAAGCTGAAAACTTGTTTCAAATTTGTGATATCTGACAGGTTTTTGGAAATAAAGTGAAAATGAAACATGTTTATTACGATATTAAGCCTGAATAATAGTAAAATTACTCTTTCATTACTTATCTATTATTCAGTAGCCGAAACGCCATGAGTCATCTGTTGTCCTTCTTCAGCCAATATTGTGTAATGATTGTCTTTAATTGATCTATGACTTAAAACAAATCCTGCAACCACAAGTTTCCAAGAATAGCGTCAAAACAAATATCACTGCCGTTACTAAAGCAATAGCTGTCATATTAGACTTTGAAGAACAAGAGGGCAATACCCAGAATTGAAATAACACGTTCTTTCCAGTCTTTCTGCACCCAGATTTGCGGTTTGACAAAACATCTTGCACAAATAACATGAAGCTTCATAAACCACAGCTCGACCACAGTAATCCAGTGTCAGACTCTTTGGCAGTTTGAGCATCTAAGATGTTAATGGTACTGAGTTCATCTTTATAAGTTATGGGCTCTTTGACATTTCAAATGTAACTCCAGAGTTGAATCTAAAAGTCTTATCCTGATAGAGGAATGCTAATCTTAAGTCTGAGGCAGTGTCGCCAGGTCAGCTCTTTGGAGAAATGACAGCTTAATCTAAGTTGTCTCAGTCATTCTTTATCTAAGCCCCAAAACTTCATCTAGTGGGCAAAATTCTTCTTATTTTCCATTCTGAAGATGAAGTAGAGCTCCCCTTCCCGGTTCTGTTTATGAAGCATTTTTATTTGAGCTTTCTTTGCTTTTCTCTCTCTACAGTAATTCTTTCTGTCGAGGCAGATTCTGATCTCTAAACTGTTTGCAGATCTCTTGCTCTTAGTCAAACACACCATCCAAGTACATTGTGTATTTGTTGTAGCTGTAGGATAAACAGATATGATCTTGTGTGTGCAGACAGTAGCTTCCTTCTGTTAGGAGCTTTGAACTCAGCGGTCAGCAGCAGCTCTTGTTAATGTGTGAAAGTCAGCTGGAGTTGCGTCTGGATTCCAGGTGATGCCCGTTAGATCTGCTCCTGTTGGAAAGCTTTGCCTGTTTGGGGGATTTTTTTCACAATGAGGAATGAGTTTTTGCAGCCGTACTTGAGTGGATATACATTACAAATTACACACTTTTTTTCTTTTTAGGTTTTTAGAATTAAATCTGTCTCCGTCCAATAAAATGCATTTCTATAGTGAGTTAGGGTGAACCGAAATGAATGTGACCAAGTTATGAAAGCAGGCACAGTGAACGAACTAAGTCACTGCTGGTGTTTATATGGTTAACTGAGTGAAGTTCAGAAAGAAAGATTTCCATTGGCCAGGCTGCACGCTGTAGTCAGAGCTCTAGTGTTTCATGGAGACAGAGGGCCATCCCTCTGAGCACAGCTCCAGCCCCTTCATCTGGTTCTATTTAAGGCCTCCAGTGCCGACTCTTATGATTGGTGTACACAACCCCCCTACTCTTCCTCTAGCTCCAGCCCCAACTGAGGAGAAGGAGGCTTTTTAGCAGATGGTTTATTTTCCAAGGGAAACCATTTCTTTCTCCCACTCTACTGTCCTGTCCTCAGCTGGCTTAAGCTCACTTTTCTGTCACTACAACAGCTTTTTCTTCTTAGTGCTTCTCCTCTTTCTGCCAAGTTCATGTGCCTGCCTGTTTCTGCTGACCCGGTCCAAGTTTTGTTGGACAAAAAGGATGAGGTCTCCTCAGTGACAGAGAATGGATTTTCAGCACTTGGCTGCTTGATTCTGTACTTTTCAAAGGGAGATTCTTTTCCTAGACTTTCAGGATCTCCATTGCCCATGCTGTTGGGCTGGAGGGGGATGCAGCTCTATGGCTAGACTCTCAGGAAGATGCACTGAGCCCTGTGAATATTGTGATTGGCTGAGCTCTACAGACAAAGTGGCCTATGGCACAACGGGTGCCCGGCAGTCGTTCTCGTGGACCTATGGCTGGCAGCTGGCTGACAGCTTGTTTTTTCCCATCAACTCCAGGTCTGGATGCTTCGGATCCCATGCTCCTGGAACAGTATGTGGTGGTGGCCAGCTACGAGAAACAAGAGCCTGCAGAAATCAGCCTTCAAGCAGGCGAGGTGGTCGACGTCATTGAAAAGAGCGAGAGTGGTGAGTAATCAAAACTAACGCACAACAAAGACATGCTCAACTGGAAGCAGGCGGCTTGCTAGTTTTAAACACATCAAACACAAACAGATAGATCCTTAAACATGCAACACGTTCCCCAAACTCACCCCTCTCACCTCCTTTGTCCACTGCTTGCTAACTGTTACTTAGCCCCATCTGGAGGCTCGCTTTGGCCCACAGTCAGCCCTGTTTTTTCCCACTGTTGGTTTAGGCTGCAGGCCAGAATGTTGCCTCTAGCAAGAGGAATGTCTTCCAGACTTGTATTAATTATTCCACCTCACTTTAATGGAAAGCCAGCAAGACATGCTGGATTTACAAATGCCAGCTGCAGAGAGTCCTTAGTCAGCTGTTTAACCTCTGGGAAGAGTTAGTGAGGAGGGCAATGGATATTTGATGGAGTTTAACTGAACTAATCTCAGTGTTTAACCAGTTCTAGCAGTGAAACATAAAGCGTAAGCTCATCATTATGTGAAGATGTGCTGACGGTGCATCTGCTGAGGGTGAAAGAAAACACAAAATTACCCCAAATCAAGACTAAAGTGTACAAATTTCTTGAAATACAATTTATGATATCTACTTTTAGAATCCAGTTAAATTATGTTAGTTAGATAACACACAAGAAAAGCTTCTTGTACTGAGTTCACATGTTTGGTTTCAATACTTTGAGTGTCCTGTCATGTATTTTCAGAAAACAAACTAGTAATGGGAATGTCACAGACGCCTGCATCAAAGCACCTGCACAAGTAACTTTTATTTTGAAAAAAAATTGTTATGCAAAGCACAAGAGGTGACCAGAGGGGTAAAGGCCCGGTAACAGGAGTCTGACGTTGAGCTGGGATGGCGTGCTGAGGCAGTAAAACAGTAATGGGTCTCATGTGTTCGTCAGTGGGAGGATGGGGAAAGGAAGGATGGAGGAGGCAGCAGTTGACCAGGGAGGCGATTGGACTTGGGTTTCATGATGGGTGTGAGTGAAACGCCATGCCACACTGGCCTCAAGGAAGAGAGTCCATACGTAGAACAGGATCGCTTTGAAGTGTCACGTGCTCTGCTTTTGGGTTCGTGTATTTGTTTTCACTCCTTGCTCTAGTAGGATTTCAGCTCAATGGGGAGCCGTAGTGAGGCGGATATCCCAACACCTTGAAGTCTTTTTATCGAGGGGGCCTTCTATGAAAGCTTTCCTCCATGAACTTCAGGGACATGGTTCTGTGCTTTTAAGTAGAGGCCCTTTCTTTAACGGTGCATTTTAGCTGACCACCTTGCAGACTTTGTATGATGATCCATGCAGAATGCAAACTAAAGCTTTTTTTCTACCCTATTGCAGATTTATCATTCCAGGCTTCTGTGTTATTGCTGTTGCTAAATTTCCATAAAAAGTATTGCTTTGTTTCATCCTTCTCTCTGATGCAGCCCACATTTTGTTGCCTCGCTCGGTTAGGCTCATTCATTCCTCTCTGGTTGGGTTTGATTCGTCACGAGCGTCTAAAGCAAAGCAGCAGACTGCAGGCTTCTTAAAACACATCTTAAGGCGATTTGACAGTTTTATTATACACTGTCGGACAATTTCACAGAGATCTGAAGTAAATACACCCCCTTCCCCTCCCTACATCATGCTTTTGAGACTGTTTCCAGCAGCACAGCTTGCACTGAACTGAAAACTCAACACATCCTGCAATGGAAGTTAGGCTAAATCTGCCCCATTTGGCAGGGTGACATCACCCCATATCCCTTTGCCAATGCTAACAAGACCAGGTGTGTGCTAAGAAGATTTCAGAGCCTGTTTCATTTAGCATCCGTTCACTTGCAGGATAAGTACAAACCCTGTAATGGTTTCTGACAGTGTGAACTATTTATTATGCAGCTGAGCGATGACTGTGTTGAATTAGTGGTAGTGAAAGGTGTCTATCACAGTTGTAATGATAAAAGGATGGATGGATTTTTACTGAGCTTTAGCTTTGGTGGCACATTTTCATTTAAAAACAGACACATTTAAAACCCAGCATGAGGTCTTTTGCAGAGCCTTTGGATTAACTGAGTGAAAAATTTCTCTTGTTGCTTTCTGATTTTGTATCAGAATTGTGTTTTTACCTGTTAATTTTTACTCAAAGCTGTTCAAGAATCAGAGTGACAGATCTTGAAATGGAAACTACAGCTCTGCAGTTTATTTGCCTTTCAGTGTCCTCTTTAAAATGAAGTCCTGCTGTTAAACCTACTGTACCAAAGACTGTGGCTGTGACTGCTTTCCAGTGCAGTTTTTTTTAGCTTTTCCTTACCTTGGATTAGATAATATATGCCTTTGACAAGGCAGTGAATCTAGGTCAGACCTATAAGCGAGCTCAGCTTTCTCCACTTTTCCAGCCTGCTGTCTCCAGCCACAGCAGTATTTTCCATTGCACTAACTCGACATTACAGTCTGTGTCGTGTCCTTTGTGTCAGTTTGTACAGTAGTTTATATTGGTTTCTGCTTTGTTGGGTTTCAAGAAAGCGTAGGATGTGGCTAATCCACAATCAATCAGTCAATGTGCCCTTGATGTTGGGCTTTACCAGCAATTGAAAATAAACAGGCGTAGCTGTGTGCTAAGACTAATTAAACATCAGTTGAAAAAAGTTGTGTAAGTCATAATTAAATATATACAAAAACTAAAATGAATCTTCTAATTATCAATGTTGTCCTCACTCCCTCTGCAGCTACTTTATTTGTCTTTTTATGAGATTTTGCCAGGGGGAGATGCTGGCTCAGGAGGAGAGGGAGAGCAGGAGAAGTGCAGGGGGAGAAACTCAGAGAGAAAATGGAAAAAGACATTTCCTGCCAAAGTGAGTGGTTTAGAGAGGTTGGTTCATTATAATGGCTTAATGGATCCTCCAGGATGCCTCCTCAGTTTACACTATATTAGACAGACGTTAACCAAAGCTAAGCTAGCAGCCTTGTCGGTCAGTGCAAATGCTCTGCATGCAGTGGTTTAAACTGTGCCCTTTAATGAAGGAGTATGTCAGAAGAGGAAAATGATTTGCAGTCACTTCTGGAAATATTGTTCTTACTGTAGCTACCTACACCTCAAGGGCAGCGTTAGGGGTGTTGTGCCCAGTCTTGTGTAGAAAATCTCTCTCAGTGGACCACTGAGGGTTTAACTTGTTCCCATTCCAAGTCGGGGTCAGCCTCTTTGAATTACAGTTTGCCAAATAAAATCCAGGAATGCCTGCATGTTATGGAGAAACCAGATTGCCACCAGGTCCCCCAAGACCCTTTGGCACCACCGTTTTGCAGTGCATTGCTGCCACGCCACCCAGCGTCTTTGCTCAGGGTGGAGTTAGGGGAAATCTCACGTAGAGCCCGAGGGGTCACTTACTGAGACAGCAATCTTATCTATATAAATGTTGTTTGCTCTTTGCAAACAGTTTCATTTGCAAGTTTGACAAATCTTAAAGATGAGGGGGGTATCCTGTGGGTGATGCACCAAGGTCCCACAGATACTGCTGGGGCTTTATAATGGTGGATTAAGTAAATCTGGCACCTGGCATGGCATGATGGATGTACAGGATGTCTTCTTTACTTCCGTATGAAAAATTATATATTTTTTGCTGTGTCTCCTCAGGGCCTAGCTCAGCAGGAACTGGACGTTTAGGAATGCCGATTCTTTGAGTTGTTCTAAATTAAACTTGAAAGGCACAAATCTGTTAATACTCTGAAACGTATTTCACTTGTTAAATCCAACATGGTGTTTTAAATATCATTGTACATTGACGACAGTTACAGATCAATACCACTTTTGGAGAGTAGTGGTTCGCAGAGGTGACCTTAGATGAGGTAATAACCTGTTAATTATTAAACAATATAAACAGAGAGGCATCAGTTTTAGTAAAAGCTAGCAAAAATATTAACAATCAGTTGGTTATCACATTAGTACCACACTTTGTACTGGCCTATATTCGTGGAATCAGTATCTAGTAGGAGAAATTACTTTGCTTTTTAGGCAATCTTTTTTTTTGTTTGTTTATTTTTATTTTTCGTTTTTAGCCATGCTAGCATCATAACATGTGGTCTATCAACTTTGGTCAAGAGAGACTTATCCAAAAACTGTTGGAACAATGAACTGCCATGAAATTTGGCAAAGATAACGTTGTACTCATTCATTTGCATCATAATGACCCACTAAACTGTGACCCAATCTCTATCTCCACCTAAATATTTGTATTTGTTGTTGTTTTGGCTTTAACTAAGATATTTCAAAGTTGTTAAGCATGTTTATTACACTTCTTATTGAACTATATAACCTTAGCTACTTGGCACCTGTATTGCTATTTGGTTTAAAAGATTACTAGTGGTTATAGCCCAAAATAATAGTCTTGTACTGTGTGCAAGATATAGCACAAAAACCCACCACAAGCTGGGTCAGTACCTCTGGTTAATAGCCACTTCATAAGTGCTATTGTACTCTAGTCAGAGTTAAAATTTCTGTTTAAATGGCTAAGAAATTAGTTGCTTCTGAACATCTTTGGTCTCAACTATTTCTCATACTAGCTGAATATGTTTTATAGTTTGACTATTGTAATTTGACTCTATTCTGTACCTAGAAAATGATACCCAATTGGTTAAAAAATGGCTGAATTACTTTGCAGATTTTAGCATCAGTAGCTCCCTCTAGCATGGTGTATACTAGCCAAGAGTTTTACTGATATTCAGGAGGATTAAAGACAAGGTCAGCATTGAGCTTCTTGGGCTGCAAAGTCTCAATGTTTCAGTTTCCCATTTTGGTATGTGCAGTTTCAACAAGAACACGTTTCCTTCTATAAAAGAGGAAAAATCCCATAATTCTTGTCGATGAACCACAAAAGACATGATACAGAAAACCTTCCAAGTGTTAAATGTCTTTTTTAAGCTGAAATGGAGCAACAGCAGATGGAGGACACATTATCCACTTGTAGTAATCCCCATCCTCTGCATTCTTTCAGCTTACCAAAGGAAGTACTAATGATCGTCTCAAGAAAATAACCTTATCCTGTATTTTAAGATATGGAAACTCAGATGGGAGGTTTGGAGCTGGCTCTTCAACTTCTGGCTCCCCTACTTTTTTTTGCATTTTGTCACAGAGTGATACAGACAAATAGTGCCAACAGTTGTGTCGAGGAATCAGCCTGTTCAGCCACATAGGTGCCGTTCTCTCTCGCACAGAATGAAGAATTGACCATTGAGTTTTACCAGCTCTTGAATGGGTGGGCTTTCAGACACTCAAGGGCTGCTGTGTCTCCTAATCAGTAGAGCCTAGAAAGCACACCAACTGTGGGCGACACAGCTTCGTTCAGACCATGAGGGGATCCATTCAGAGGCTGGGCGGGAGACGATGTTGTTTCTTAGGTCAACATCAGCTCTTGAAAGTCATCTTGTCCCGTTTTCAGCCCCCACACCCTTCTCTTACCAGACCCACTTGTGTAATTGAAACCCAGTGTTTTTATGAAAACTGGAAGTGTGTGTATTGGACTGGATACCCCCTTGTGCTTTCATACTTGATCCACTGTTATACGAATACAGGAGCTAGAAATGAATGGGGTTTTCTCCTGCTGCACTCAACAGTGGTGTCGGATGTCTGCAGGACTGCTGAGCCGCTGCATTCCTCATCCTTTTAAGACGAGAAAAAAAAAAGTTTTCCCTGTGCTGCTGAATCTGTGGTTCTTGCATTCATGCTGGATGTCGAGCACAGAATTACAGAGTGGCTCCAACACTCGAAACAACATTGATTTTGTGCTTCAGTTCAGTTCCAGGCCTATAACTCTTAGTGATAAATGTATGAGGATGAGCACAACATTAAGCAACACCAATGTGTCACTCTATATCATGTATGCCATTGCATAGGCATCAGACTTGATTGATTGCGCACATAGCTTGCAGAATTATAGTTTTATAGGTTAGGCAGTCACCTTAGGAAAAAACACTCAAAAGGCATAAATCTAGTGTCTTGTTGCAGCCGAAGATCTGTTGTTGATTACAGTAAAAAAGAAGCACAGCTTATAAAACTGATGGAGTTTCCAGATGGCAGATAGAATATGAGAGACACAAAGAGATCAGAAAGCCTGCTCAGTCAGTCTCATCATGCATCTGTCCCCTGTATCTGCACCCACAGAGGTAAAATATAGGCTAAGTGAGACTATAAGGAGAGCTCTATTAAAAATTTCCAGCAGGCATCTGTTTACATGAGGACAGTCTATCTCAGAAACACTTTTCCATCTGGAGTTGTAAAATTGCTGCAAACCTAAAACTTGAATATCTGGCATTGATTTCTTCATTACACAATCAAATGGTTTCTGAAATAAATGCTCAGAGCTTGGTGAAGGATTGTATTTCATTTCTGGAAAAACAGTTGTTCTTTTTTGGCTAAAGATTATAAGACAAGGTAGATACCACTTCGATAGCACAGGATGAATAGCACAAAGACTAGAAACAGAGAGAAACAGCTCGTACCACTTTCTTACAATAGGAGCAAAATATAGCTGCCTTTGTGTTTTTTCTTAATCAACATTTTTGATAAATGTTGTCTTTTTCTGCCAGATTAGCAGTGCATTGCTTCATGCATTCCTAGATTTAAACTGAGTAGTAACATTCCTTAAGCACAAAATGAACGAAGTGTATTTCATTAGTTTTTTTACTGATCCAATACCAAAGTACAAAAATGACATTTTTCATTGGGCTTTTTTGGCTGGAAGAGTTGCCAAACTACCAGGAAAGACGCCAGAAAGTTCTGAGGAATAACACAAGCTTAAATGGCTCTGGATGGAGCCAGACTAGTAGTTTCTAGACAGTTGCCTGATTATTGGTGGCTTTGTGTTAGTGTTGATGACTGATCGTGAGTTCTAATCAATAAAGCTGAACTTTCCACATCTTTTAATAATATGTTTTTTTATTTTTCTGGAAAATGCTCATTTTTCACTGAACCCATAGTCATATTGTATCGTATGGATATTGAGATATATGGCATTAACATTGAGATATTAAAATTTGTCCTTATTGTTTAGCCCAACTTTTTACCTATTTCCAGTCTAGATAGTTAACTTGCCATTGCCATATGCAGACATTCATGAAGATTACCTCAATATCTAGAATATAAGTTGCACTGAGAACATCATCACATTCAGCAAACACAACAATGTGTAGATTCTGTGCAGCTGTGTAGCCTCAAGTGCTGTCTGTTTTAGAGTTTGCAAACCTGTGCCTGGCTTATGGTAACTATGAAAGTTGTGAGGTATGGACAGTGCCTCTGCTTGTCACCAATAAACCTACAGTCATGCCACTACAATCACATGAGAAAACCAGGGTGCTTTAGTATTTGGATCGTTGGAGAAGTTGTTCCAAAACAGGGGTGTTTTCCCCCCTTGGCCTAGGTTGTTTGAACGATCAAACTCTGCTGCAGAACAAAGCAAATAGGCCGAGTAATCTCAGCTTGGTCTCAGCATGTTTTCAATCCAACCCTCAGATCAGTTCATTTGAAATGGGAACGCAATCAGCCCAGCAACCGGAACCAATAACCTCCTGACTCATCACACTCAGCAGAAGGTGAGGTAGGCAGCATAAAAATAGCAGTAGGAATCAGAAGCCGATTGACTTTGAGTATTGCACCTCTGCGCTTAAAAAAACATCCATGTTTTCATGATTTCACTTTAGCAGAAAAACAGCGTTGTCAAGGCAGACTGTTTGGTTTCTTCCTGTCAGAGACTGACATTTGAGGTTGAAGTCTGTGGTTATGATCCTACTGTATGGTGGTGTTATGTGAGAGCTCCACCAGAGGGTTGTGGGCTTAGCCATTGTCTTATGCAACCACCGACCTCAAAATAGTGGTAATTACTAAAGTATTCTCTGTTTAAAAGTTTTAAAAGCTTCATGATTTACTCAGGATGTTGACTAAGTAGCTCTGGTCGTAATACTGAATAATGTTAAGTGTATTGCCAGTCAGCTTTTGGCTCTTTTTTGGTTTTCTCCCATTGTGGTTGAAAGTGCTGCAGCTTTCCAGGATTCCTTTTTTTTGGTGGATTTCAAGGCGTGTGATGCAGGCTGATCAAAAACAGGAAGTAGATAAAAGCAAGGATATCAATGCATGCATGCTTTTGTGAGTCTGTACATTTTGAACAAGAGGAATGATCAAACCTGAAAAATGTATGGACACATATGTTCTCATACTAACACACACACACACACACACACACACACACACACACACACACACACACACACACACACACACACACACACACACACACACACACACACACACACACACACACACACACACTTCCTGACATAAAATATGCTTCTTTCACATTTGTTCCTCCCACATCAGTACAGATAATCCCGGCCATCAGGAGTCAGGCAGGAGGGAACACATTTTTCTTCTAATCTAATTTCCACTATCTGTCATTTTACCTCTCAGCAGATAAATCCATACCTTTTTACTCTTCAGTATTCACTCAGTGTTGCTTTTAACCATTTACTTTGAGCAGAGTTCTGATTTGGCAGCACAAGCGAACAAAACAGGTGTTTTCTTTTGCAGTGACCTCACACTTGAAGATTTGTGTTATTATGAAGAATGTACAAATGATAAGCTTGTCAAATATCCAAAAGTTAAGAACCGAGCTCCCCTCCCAGCCCATATGGAGAAATATTCTGAGGAATTTTCAAAACAAAAGTTACAATATGGGAAATGATAGAAGGGGTTAAACTGAAATCAGGATCTCTTCACATCAACTTAATAGAATTTCTTACACAGGCTTTCCTGGAGTTTGTTATTTTTTTGGTCATTTTGTGTTGCTGTTATAACGATCTGGGGCTTAGGTCGCTCTTTGAAATGATTCATTGAAAGACATGAAGCAGGTTTGGTGCTGAAGTGTTTTTTTCTTCTGATTCTCATAAAGTTGCAGTCCATCTGATAAACAACCTGCACTGTGCAGGAAATCAGCGCTTGCGTAATGTTTTTAAAGGTTATTTTACTGCCTCTTTTGTTGTTCAATGAATTCAGCCAAAGCACCTGCCATATGTTTAAAAAAAAACAGCCAAGGCATTCCTCAACTTCAATGCCACTGTATACTCAGGATTTATTAAAATGACCATATGTCTAACAGCCAGCTCTCTCAATTATACTACATTCCCGTGCCCTTACTCTTATATTTACGGAAATTTCTATAAGGGGTGGTCAGCTGTAGTGAAAACGACATTTCCTCACAGCTGAAGTGTTGGTGCTGACCTTTCTTTGTCATAGTCAGCTTCCTTTCATAGACCATTCAGGTAGGTGATATTGCTTGTTGTCTGTTAACCTTGTTCATTTCATTTATTTTACTATTTCCAGCCAAGAGGAAATATTACAAAAGTTTAGTTAATCTTGTATTAGGGTAATCACAGATTTCACTCAAGCTTTAAAATCCATTTTGTGGCATTATTGTGCATACCACTATTTAGGTTCTTTGTGCTCATCTTTGTGTGCTTTGCTCATCTGTCTCATTTATTGGTATGAGGTCTAGTTGAAGCCAGTGCTGAGTATAAAAACTGCACACATTACATGCTTTTTTTTTCAGACTAGAGCAAAAACCAGCACGTTGCTCAGAGTCAAACAATAACAACATCCTTCTTTCTGGACCCACCCAAACTGTGAAAAATACTCCTCTGTACAGCTGATCGTGATTTATGACATGCAGCTCAGCAAGTTGATTAATGAAATAAATCACCCCTCACATGGATCACAGTGAGGTCTTGACAGACCTTGACAAAGATTCTTCTGCATGCCATTCATTTAGTTTGGTCTGTCAACGGTAAAGATCAACTGCTCTTCTACATTTGTCATGTTGAATCAATGAAGCTAATGAAAATTGTCCGGTGAAATATTGTGAACTTGTTCTGTCTATTATTTTAAAGGTCCCTTTAGGTACGTGCATTTAAAGATACCTCACTTTTAATGAGAGGATAATTGTGCGAATGTAGTCAACTTAACAACTGAACACATCACTCTCAGTAGTCAGCACCAGAATGTTAGCACAGAGTAGAGTGCAGAGAAAAAAATTGGGTTGAAGTTTCATGTGTAAAGCTCTTACTTCCTTACTCATGTTTGTTGCATCTGGTCAAACTGGCAGATAAGTACTCGATCAGAGCAATATAATAACAGCACAGTGATGTGGATGTCATCCTGAAAGTAGGATCAGAGGTGTGTCATGCTAGCTCTGCTAATGTTAGCCACACTTGGCAAACAGTTTGACTATGTTTATCTGCAGACTAATTAAAGAAATTATGCTTAATTTTTGATCGTATCTTTTTAGTGTTTTCCTACCTTGAGACTAGTTAGCTGGTCAGAACTTAACTTTCTGCTTAACACCTAGGATAAAGCTAAATCCCTGTCCTAGATAACAAAATTTAAGCATGCAAGCTTATGAATCTGCTGTTGAAACAGATCTTATAGCCAACCATGATCCATCCTTTAAGATTAAAGGGAAAGCTGTCTTTGATTGCAACATCAAAAAGGTGAGGCAGTTATCCAGAGTAGGCAGCGGCAAGACGGCATCATATGCTCTGTGTGTATTAATGTTTAATGAAGATATTTCAGACTTTGCAGATAAACGTACAGCTACATGTGAATGTAGTATGTAGTAGGCACTGCATATTGCCTACTGCTTGTCGGCAGAACCAACTATGGGTAGATCTTGACATTTCAATTACTTTGACAGTCAAATCACAACAGAGTCATCACATTTGATTTTTAATACTGCTCTTAAAGTTATATCGTTTATCAAAAATAAATCTGGAAGGAATTGTCTTTATTTTTACAGCCAATGGAAAAATCTGTTTGATATAATCCACATGTGGTTTACAAAAAGTGAATCGTGGTTCATATGGGCCTTAATGAATTAGTAGAAGTTAACACTTCTTTTACATCTAGAAGAGACAAGACTGGTGTTTCTTTCACATCACTTCAATTTTCTCTCACATTCCGTCACGTTAGTGCTGTTGTATTGTAGTTATACTGCTGACTCATTCTGGTAGATGGCAGTAATTGACCAAAACCTGCCACTCACATTGACAAACAGCATTAGTGCCATGCACTGTGGGAAACAGTATGTCAGGTAGACTGGTCTGTTGCATGCTGAAAAATTTTCCTGGATCAGTAGGACATCCCAGGATTTTTGACAAACTGCAGATTTTGCAAGTTTTCTCATACTGCCTACTACATACTAAATTTCGATAGGCACAAGTAGTGTGGTAGGCAGTTTGGAAAACAGTAAAAGTGTTGCATATGTTGAGGCTACAGTCCTTGTTGATGCAGTTGCTCAACCATTGCTGCATGTCTTCCCCGTCTCTCAACACCCATTAATTTCCTGTCTCTCCTCAGATATCTGATTGAAAAAAAGAAAAAAAAAGGGGAAAAATGGTTCAAAAAGTATTTGATGCAAAGGAGAGGACATCATATCTGGAGTGTTGATGCAAAAGGCCTTTTGTGTACTCATACTGCCTCCCTCAAACACCAGTCATAAGATCTCCTCATTTGTCGCAGACTGTAATTGCTGCCTGTCTAATTGAGATGCATGACTGCAAGACTGAGAATTTAATTACATCATATTTCACTCCATGCAGATGAATAGTGATGGCCTAATACTGGCGTCTACTATGTTTTTTTCAACATTAGCATCCTATCATTTCGCCTCATCCTTTAACCACACCGTTAATTAGGTTATACATCTTCTCTCAGTTCATGTCTATCACACTACATCATTCTGCTTCTTTTCATTAATTATGTATGACTACACCACTCCTAAATCACAGTCTTTCTGTAGGGAAAATGTACACTGGTGTTTTGGAGCAGCTGTGAAAGTGTGATGGAACACTCATCTCGTCTTTATGGGCTGTCTGGACAGCTGTCAGCCATATTGTATCCTTGTTACCACAACAAATAGCCTACATATGGCAATACCATAGAGCAGGATGTGTGCCAGCTTTGTCACTCAGGTCTCCTGCAAGGATTTGCTGAGAGGTTACTCAAATGTGGGATGACATATTTGAAATGTGAGTGGAAATGATTTAGCAGGAGTAAAAAAAAGTGAGTTGACATATGTACTTTACATTCAGTGGGACTTTTACTGCGGATCTGACACAGTGCATCACTCTCGTCTTCCTTTATTGGGATCAGACTTTTCTAAACTGAAACAATTCTTTGCATGTGCACCTCTCCAGCTGAGGCAATTTTTTTTCAGAGATGTGCTGTCTTCTCAAGACAAACCAATTCAAATCAGCTTCTAGATTTCAAATGGAGATTTTGGCTGGAAAATAAATCTCAGCAGTTTCCTGGCCACTGAAATCCTGTCTTATCCTGATGAAACGCAGGTTGATAAGTTCCTAGTCCAGCCACGGCCAGGCGGTGTTTGCTCTGAAGTTTTGGGCCCTGATTGTAATTAGAGAACAATTACATTTCTCACGCTCTGTTCCCTTTTAGCTCATCTCGATGCACAAATGTGTTATGACTGGAGAAAAGCCAGAGGAAATGATGTATCATGATATCAGAAAGGTTAACGTTCATAATTTTTTCCTATGACAGGCACAAATACTTCCAAAAGCCATCATACAACTTCAAAAACTGAAAAGTCTACACCTGCTCTTTCTCACTGTCATCAAGCCATTAATCTTTATGAAGGGCTTTATTAAGGGCATCGCAGGAGTGAAACTTTACAAAAAGAGAAGGCCTAGACCTTTACTGTCTAAAGAGGCATTTTGCCTCAGCTCACTCAGATTTAAGTCATTCGGGAGCAACAAAATGTACTTTATCTTCACAAGAAAGACAAAATGCGTGTAATATTCTGGCAAAAATCTAGTGAATCTTAATGAGGAGTTTTTGTGTTTATACAATTGTACATGTGAGGTCTGATTTTTTATTTTTAACATTTTAAAAATATTTTTAATAAGTTCCCAAACTTCTGAGATTAAAAAAATTTTTTTTTTGAATTTTCATAAATTTGCAAATACGAAAAAAGTAATTTCAATACGTTGCTAAATTATCCAAAAATTGTAAAAAGTTTTTTTTTTTTTTTCCAAAAATTGCAAAGTTTTAAAGAAAGAAAAAAAATGTAGTTTATAATTTGCAAAAATGTTTAAATTAAAAAATATTTGAAATTAGCAGCATCTTCCAAATATTGGATTTTTTTTTCAAATTTGAAAAAAAAAAATGAAATTAAAAAATTGCACAAAGTTTAAAACAATTTTCAGAAATCTTAAAAAAAAACTGAAAGCCTTATTTCAAGAGGTGATGCATTTGCAATTCCACATAATTTTAATACTTTCTGTAAGAAACATTAAAATTATTTATTTCAATGATATTTTTGTAAAGCTACAAGGAGCCACTAGAAAGGAGTCAACGAGCTGCATGAGGCTCCAAAGCCGCAGGTTGCAAACCCTTGGCCTACACAGTATCAATATTAAGATACACCCAGCATGAAGCCACCATGAGCTAGCATTTGGAATCATTCAACAACAGTGGAAAGGACAAATTTTCCTTCCAGGACCAGAATCATGGTGAGAAGCTGTCTGCCTCAAAGGATTTGCTGTGAAAGTGGGATCGAGGGAGATGCAGAAAAAAAAGACGCAACAAACTGTAAACAGTGAGAGAACAACTCTTGTAGGAAATAGGAAATGTTTGATCATTTTCCTCCATCGCCCTGTTGGTTTTTGGCCTCTGTTTTTCAGCCTCTGTGTTTTTCCACAGGTTGGTGGTTTGTCAGCACAGCAGAAGAGCAGGGTTGGGTCCCTGCCACCTATCTCAACTCCCACAGTGGCACACGCGATGACTTGGAGTTGGGCGCCTCTAAAAGTGGTGAAGGTAAGTGACTGAAAGTCTCCCCAGCTCCTGACCACACACAGACACAACCTCTTACACTCTGTTAGACACCCACACACATGTACCACCCATGCCCTTCATCCTCAGTCTTTGATCTGTGACAAAATGGAGCAAATTCACTCTGCTTCACTTCTGCCGGCGCCTGCTTACTCTGAACACCTCTCTGTGTCTGCCTGCCATCATAAGCACACATGAACAGAGAGCAGATTCAGACCTGGGTAAGGAGAGCTGAGAGAGAGACCACACCGCAACCACCGGAGTGATGTACTGGACAGTAATCCTCTGATGCAGCAAATGACCTCCATGTAGAAGGTTTATGAAAGAGGCATGTGTTCTGATCCACAGCAATAGATGAAACAGGAGAATATATCCCAAGTCATGCTCTTTAGATTATGATTATCATAAATAAAAGCTAACTCTGACATGAATTATGCTGTTTCACGCAATGTCTGCTTATCATTGTGAATTTCTGATAAGTTGCAGTACAGTAGACCAGTGTTGATGTTATATTTGTGGAAAGTCAGCCAACACGCTGATAGGAAACACACATATATGGAGTCCACTGTGCCAGAATCTGATGCAGACACATGTGAAGCTGAGGCTAACTTCCAAGCACGAAATCATGTTGATAGTCCTGTCAGACATAGTTATCAGGCCGTTTGAAAGAGACTCAAATCCTTTAATTCATAAAGAATTTTCTATAATACCATCATACTCTGACTTCTCAAATTGTTGACAGGTAGTTCAACTTCTTTGTTCTATTTTGTAATATTGCATCTAAGAAAACCCAATCAACTGGAGGCACGGAAATCATTAGGTTGTGTGTAACACTTTCAAACAAACATCAAGACTTTCCAGCTGTCTGGCCAAAACATCCTTTGCTGTACAATAAGGCTACACTGCAACAATGAGACACAAGGTTCCCTTAATGTTGTATATATAATGACTCAAAGATAGACAGAGAGGAAAAACATGAGGTTAAACCCTCTCACTGCTGCACATTATGTTGAAAACATTAAATGCAATTTTTTCCCAGTTTATCAACTATGTTCAACTGACCACACACAAACCTAAATGTGTATGTCCACACCAAACACACCTATCTGCAGCAGCTGTTTGCAGACAGGAGTTTTAGTGAAGGACAGCCTGTCAGTGTAATTAGTGTTTATGTGTCTAGGAAGTCATGGGAATGGCATGAAACTCATAGGGCATCTTTTGTTCACTCCTGTGGTGTTCAGATTTCTGTGCCACCAGGAAGCCAATATAATACCCAAAATCTTGATGGAGACATCATGGCTCTTTTAAAATACTAAATTAAACATGATAAAAGCTTTGACAGCCCTAGATGTGAGTTCAACCACTGATAAATCCCTTTGTGTCACGCTGCGGTCACATTTGATCCAAAAATAGACATTGCTCAGGGGGTGGTTGTAGTTTTGGGAAATATGCTCATTGCCTTCATGTAGAGGGTTGAATAAGTGGTTTGATTAGATTCTTATGTCTAATATGAGACTGATGTGAGCAGCTGGTTAGCTTAGCTATGCATGAGAAAATGGTGGGAAACACTTACTTTGACTTTTAATTCTCCAGCTGGGATCTTGGGACTGTCAGGAGATTTTTGAGTGTTGTCAGATAACTCCTTAAAAGCAAGAAATAAATGGGAATATACCCAAAATGATAATGATTTTTTTCTTACACAAGCTAGCTTTGCCACTGATAGAAGCTCATCTGTCACTTTATGTTTGTAATGAACTGTAACTTATCTTTTTAGATTATAAAGAGGCACTGAAGTTCATTTTAATTATTTCCACAATGAGTCTAAACCTCACAGGCACTTTAAGCTGAGATGATATTATACTATAAAAATCTTTGGTGGTGTTGGGACAGAACTAGGCTAGTTGTTTAACCTGTTTTCTTGTGTTATTCCTAAACTAAGCTAACTAGGGTGGTTTCATGTTCACAGATAAAGGTGGTACCGTTTATTTTCATGCTTGACCATATATTTCAAAAGTTGTCAAATTTAAGTTTCCTGTTTTGTATCAGTGGTAGCATTCCTTATCACAGTTTTTCACATGGACACATCAATAGTTTTCAACCTCTCTCAAAGATTTAGTTTGGTATTCCTGATGTTGAAAAACTGTATTTCATCTTACAAAAAGGGTTTTGTTCGCATCGGTTCTTGCAGTTGGCTAAAATCTTTTCCATTTCTACTGTAATAACTACAAAACACAGAGGAAATCTTGACCTCAGGCTCAAAGCTCTAGCCAGCAGGCCCTGTCAGCTGCTCTATTAATTGGAAAGCCTTCCTGTAGCAGCAATGTGTGCCCCAGATGCTGTAACACAACAGGATGGGAAAACCATTCTAACGACATCCTAATTACAAGCCACAGTGAAGATGTCTTGGTTTTAACGCTTCCTCTGTAATCTCCATCTATCCATTCACTCTAACTGTCCAACATGTTGCTTCGCGGCCTTGTTTCAGTGTCCTTCATGTAGCTAATAATGTGCCTCTCTGTCTGGATCCATGTCATTTGTGTGCTGCGTGTTTGTGTGAAATTTTGTGCCTGCTCTTCATGTCTCCCATGTTTTGTTTGTTTGTTTGTGTGTTTATCATCTGGTCACCACATGTGTCTGTCAGTTACTAAGCGACATAAGGCTCATCTGAAGAGGCTGGACCGGAGATGGACGTTGGGGGGTGTCATCAGCAGGCAGCAGAGCCGAGGTGAACAGAGACAGATGCAGCATCAACTCCCCTCCTCTTCCTTCTCCCTCTCCTTTGTTATTGTTCTCCTCACCCTGTCTGTTTTTTACGTCTCTTATCTCATCCCTCATCTCGATCTTTTCCCTGTGCACATATTTGGTCATCCTGTGTCATCTTCCAGCAAATGTGCTCATCATGCGCCACAGCCCAACGCAGCTAACCACTAACTAACATTGATATAAACATGTATGGAAAGCTAAGGTGAAATCAGTGACTTTTACACACACCAATTATTGATGCCATGCTCAAAGCATGCTACAAAGTTCCTCTTTGTAAGCACTTTTTTGTTATAATTAAACCCTGTGTGCCAAAACCAGTCCTCCCTGAATCACAAAAAAACCCTATCCTCACATCTGAGAGTAGTTGTGTAATAGACTTTGGAATGCGTCATGCTGCATTTTAGAGCCATATCTTGTTTTTTATGAGGAAATGAAGCTTGTATGTATTTTTAATGAGTGTGTTTTCAATCAAAGTACTGTGGTCAAAGCCTGCTGTGATGCAGATAGCAACCAGTAAAGACAGATAAACAAATAGCCTTGTTAACCTCTCACTTATTTATCAGAAAAAAAGTCGTATTCTTAATCACAAACTTGCACGTGTTCTCCTGACAAAGGCCACGGAGATGCATTTGGATGCCTGACAGAGGAGTGAGGATAGGCTATTGAGTTCAGCCCAAACTTTGCTCTTGGCAGTGGATGCTGCTCTCTGGAGTGGAGACAGAGAGTTGTTTCCAGCCCAGCACTGAAATCCTGCTTTGTGTTAGAAGAAAAAAAAAGATATTTTGCTGACTCCACAAAAATAATTTATAACACTGATGCAGGCGATGCATGTTGTGGTTAACATAACATCTGATTCAGAGTTTCCCTTCATTGCACGGCTGGATATTGTTTGAGGGGAGGCTGGTGAGAGGGAAATGTTTTACCAGCCACAACACAAAAAGGGCCGGAAGAAGCAGGCAAAAGGAAAATAAAGCGTTCTGAAATATCCTTTAGCGTGGAGTCTTCTGTAGTTTTTGCAAGTTAAGGGAATTACCATCCCACACCCGGTCAGCTCTTACACTACAGTGGAAACGTGTGTAAGGAACACAGAATGGAAAAAATGTGTCACCAGACTGTTGATTCTTGTGCATACAGCAAACAGAACAGCACTTTTTATGTGAACACGCCTCTCCTTCCTCTGCTGGCTGTGTTTAGACAGGAATTGCTATAATGACAGGAAATTGTGTTTTTGCTCTGTCCCTTTGCCTCTTGGGAATGTATAAATCAGCATGGAGCCTCTGCTGTCTATTAAGAGTGAGGATAAGTTATGCAACAAAGCCGAGGACACTGGATGGCCCCATGTGCTGCAGTTGTCTTTGGTCAAAATGTAAATGATCATCATTTCATCCACAAGCCTTAAGTGGACATGTTTACTTACACCTCAATCACTCTGTCCTGTATTCTCAGGTGTTTTCCCACTACCTTAACTTATTTATCTCATTATTTCAGATAAATAGTTTTTGATTTACCTTAACCATAAAATCACATGATTTTATATATCATATCATCAGTTGCAAAAGCACAAAACAAACCTAAACAGGCGTAATGTATCACTTATACCTGATACTAAACTAGTATCTTTTCACAAATTTAAACAGTGCAAGCAACTTTTTGCTGTCACTCTTGGTGACAACAAAACTGAGGGAATATACCTTGCTTGACTTTCCTCATCACCAAAATACCATTCCATATTTACCTTGGCCTTGATTGTTATGGTCTCTAACAATTGTCAAAGACAGTGAAAGTTTTGAGAAGTCTTTTTTTTGGTTTGTCCGGTTTCTCTGGCAGGCTACAGTTTGTCCCAAACTTGAAAGGATGACGTCTTCTTTTAGTTTTCTGAGCACAATGCTTTAATGTTGAAAGGGGAATCAAAAGCATCATTGGTTCTAATTTTTCCCTCCAATCCTCATGACCACAAAGAAATCCCCAATAGCTTTTACAGTGCAAGCGTGTTGAATGACATAAACCACAATGTTTGTTTCTTGTAAAATGCAGTGAGGTAAATGTGGTATTGGGCGGCTAAATCAAGAGGGAATCTCCCAGGGTTGTTCTGTTTGGTCCAAACTTTCTTTTATGTTTCCTCATTGTTTACTTGAGAGGCTATGGTGAAGGAAAGCAACAAAAAAAAGAGGCGGCTCTGACTAAAAATACAACACCTTTTGTCCCTCACATCACAACAGGAGATCTCTTTGCATCTAGTGTAGACAGGTGGTTCCTTTGTATCATGAAAATAACATGTTTTCTAAAAACAAATGTTTAGTTACATCCATATGAATTTTATAAAAAAATATGACACATAACTCTTATGTACCAAAGATCATTTAAACTTATAGTCCATGTTATCCAGGATCTGGCAGCCAAGTTGCTGTTGAAAGGAAGATATGTTACCATCTGTGTTAAATAAAAATATATATATATACTTATAGAGTACACACTTCCTTCTCTTTTTCCTCTCCAATGATACTTTCGTCCTTAAAGATTTCACTGCCGCAGTAATCTCATTCTCTGCTCTGGCTATTGCAGAGGAGAAGTACGTAACTGTGCAGCCATACATCAGCCAGGGCAAGGATGAAATTGCCTTTGAGAAAGGAGCCATTGTGGAGGTGATTCAGAAGAATCTGGAAGGCTGGTGGTTCATCAGGTGAGCCTTTGACCACTCACTGCAGATGTTGTTATTTTTTCTTCCTAAAGATTATTAAAATTGAAAGGTTGTTCTTTCTTCTTTGTTTCTCTTCCAACTTGTTATAAAGGTACCAGGACAAAGAGGGCTGGGCTCCAGCTTCTTACCTGAAGAAGATGAAGGATGACTTCTCTCCCCGCAAGAAGAACGTTACAGGCCCAGTGGAGATCATCGGTAACATCATGGAGATCAGTAACCTGCTCAACAAGAAAGCCTCCAGTGAGAAAGACATGCAGACCGAAGGTGTCCCAGAGAGCCCCCAGGTGGCCAAGAAGGAGATCAGTTTGCCCATCCCTTGTGCTGAATCCAGTCCTTCAAGTACTCCACAGGAGGGAAAAAGTAAAGTAGAACCTGCATCACCAGCTATAGCCCGCATCGCACCACATCGGGTGGAAATTGGTAAATCATTTAACTGTAAATGCTTGTATCTGTTGCTCTGCAAAAGTCCACACCAAACTGTTTTATATGAAAAAAACAATTGTTGTCCCTCTGTGATTGTTTTAAAGGTTCCCCAGTTCTCAGGCAGAAACCCCCTCCACGAAGAGATGCAACCCTGGTAGGACTGTGTGATATTTTATCCATCAATACATTAATTGAAGGTTGACTATCATTGCTAGGGGCTGGGACATAACCTGTGAGAAATTTTAAATTGCAGTGTGTAGGGATGGGTACCTCTCACATTTGAAACAATATGGTAGCCATGCCTGGTACCTGGCAGTCGGTATTGGTACTCAACGGTACCAATTTTTTGTAGTTTTTGGTGTTTATGCGGTAGAAAATAACCAATTTGTTTCATAATAAAACTTTTTTTTTTTCAGTTTTAGATATTTATTCTTCAGTGTATAACCTTGCAATGCTGTGTTCATGTCCAGTATGGAAAATTGCCTACTCTTCCACTCCCTCAGTCACAAGGATGCATTTTGGTACCTAAACATGGTACCTTTTGATTTTTCGTGAATCGGTACTCAGTACTTTTGACAGAATTCCGTCATTACCCATAAAAGTACCTGAATTAGTACCCATCCCTAGCAGTATGTGTGTACTATCTTTACCCATTGTTGAACTACAAACTTACAAGTCCATAATGATTAAGTACATCATGCATCAGGTTCGGGCAAAACTCAAAGGCTAATTTGAGGTTTGGAGAATAAAGTAAATGCTAATACTTATTCCACCACTGATCTATGGGTATACTTTTCAAGCCTGAAGCCATTGGCCACTTAGCACTAAAGCACTAAGGGGGTAACAGAGGGAGGAACATGGCGACTGGAATGAAGTAGTACAAAAGTAGGCCATGTTTAACAACATCTGAGAGGGAGATATGATGATGATAATTAGGTGCCATAGAGTGTATTGTCTTAGTATGGTTTACATGTGATTGAGTATGTCACTGAAAAAAGTGTCAAATATATGCTCACTGCTAAAGACTTTGTATGGCTTTAGAAATAGAAATCATCATGCTTTATTTGCTTACAAGATCATATTTTTTGGAATTAATATGCAATAATTTCACATCACATTTTCAGGGTTTCCAGTTGCCCTCCCCACCAGAGCCCCCTGCAGTTGAAGCAGAGTATTACACCATTGCAGATTTCCAGTCCTGCATATCTGATGGCATTACATTCAATGGAGGGCAGAAAGCAGAAGTAAGAACTCGTTTTAAACCTTTTAACTACACAAAACTTAAACTTAGATTTCAACTTATCACATCACAGTTACTTTTCAGGCCAGAAAGAAAAATCAGAATCAAAGGGAATTATTATTAAAGGGTCATCAAATTAACAGCTGTTTGACATTGTGTTTTAGGTCATTGAGAAGAACTCTGGTGGATGGTGGTATGTTCAAATAGGAGAGAAAGAGGGCTGGGCTCCCTGCTCCTACATTGACAAGCGCAAAAAACCCAATCTGGTTAGAAGAACAAGCACTCTGTGCCGTCCAAAAGTCCCACCCCCTGCTCCACCAGTCAAGAAGCAAGACTCAGTGGAGACTGCACCTCCCAGCAGCCCTGGGTCTGAAGCCCCTGAGTCTCCAGTGTCCCCAGGGAGGCCTGTGTATGAAGAGCCAGAATATGATGTCCCTGCCATTGGTGATCTAGATCTAGAGTCTGAGTTTGAGTTTCTGAGGGGAGAAAGCTCCTTGGTGGATGCAAAGAATGAGGACAATTCCTTGGAGAAGGGATCCCATCTTTCTCCCAAGCCTTCTCCAGCTTCTTCACTTCACAGTGCCTCCTTTAAGATGGGTGAGTCATTTGAAGATGGTCATGAAGCAGAGGCAGAAGACGAGTGTATTTACGAGAATGATGGCTTCAGACCTTTCAGGGATACACCAGAGAGACAGTGCAGCAGGGATTCCAATTCTTCCAAAACAAGTGCCGTATCAGAAACCAGCAAGACTTCAAGCCCCACATCAAGTGGATGGAGACCTGCAGGAAATAAGTTTAAGATTGACTTAAATGGGAGTCAATTGCCAACCAAAGCTGAAGAGGCCTCTAGTCCCAAATCTGCCTCTACTGAGTCCACCCCTGATCTCTCCAGAACAAAGAAAGACCAAGACGAGGGCAAGTCATCCTCTTCTGCCAAGTCTTCTTCTAAACCAAAGCCGGTGGTAAGACCTAAACCACAACTAGCCAAGGCATCCAGTGCAGAGAAGATGGACATCAGCACCTTGAGAAGACAGCTGCGGCCAACAGGGCAGCTGAAGAATGGGACAAAAACAAAAGGGGAAGACTCTGAGACAGCATCAGTCATCTCCTCAGAAGACTCCTTTTCCTCTCAGAGTACATCTGACCTGTCTTCGATCTATTCAAAAGGCAGTCGGGGAGACTCTGACCTGGAAGGCTGTAGCTTGTATCGCACCACAGATCCCTATGAGAAAGTCCAAGATACTGAGATCAGCTTCCCTGCTGGAGTAGAGGTGGAGGTGGTGGAGAAACAGGAGAGTGGCTGGTGGTATATCCGCTGGGGGGATGCAGAGGGATGGGCTCCAACTTATTACCTGGAGCCCATCAGGCAACAAGATGACATGGCAGGGACTGAATCTGATGGTACCCCGACCAAACCTGGAAGCCTTAGCAAGTCCAACAGCCTGGAGAAGAATGAACAGAGGGTGCAGGTGCTAAACAACATCAACCAAAGCCTTAAGAAGGTCACCCCACCCATCCCCTCCAAGCCCCCTGGTGGCCTCTCAAAATCCATTGGCTTGTTTGGTTCACGGAAGCAAAATAGCACTAAACAGCAGCAGGTGGTCAGACCTCAGTCTGTCTTCATATCAGCCCCAATCAGGGATGGTCCAAGTCCTGTGGGCTCTCTCAGAAGAAACGAGTCCCTTAACTCCACTGACCATCCTCGTTCAAGCCCCACAGTGCGACGCAATGCCTCGTTTGGCACAGCACCACGCAGCCAGGCACCAAACAACATAGCACTACCCATCAAGAACAGATTTTGTACTGGTAGCTCTGAGTCTCTTGGCCTTAGCTCTCAGAAGAATGCCATCCCTGTATCTACAGTGAAACCAAAGCCCCACATCATCCACAACAACCTCAGAGAGGTGTATGTTTCTATAGCAGATTACCATGGGGATGAGGAAACCATGGGATTTCCTGAGGGAACGAGTCTTGAGGTCCTGGAAAGAAACCCCAATGGTTGGTGGTACTGTAAGATTCTGGACAATGGCAGACCAAGGAAAGGATGGGTTCCTTCAAATTACCTCGAGAGAAAGCACTAGCACTCATGTGTTGAGCTGGCAGAACTCTAACCATGCGTGTAAAGACTACTCAAACAGATGCATTTCTTTTGTGAAAAAAAAGGCTAATCCTGACACATTACAGAAGGATTGGAATCCCACTTGGTACCTTTGCCAAAATGAGCAGACAGTTAAAATTGTGACTTTGAAATGAAATAAGACATCTGTTGAAATGAGTCAACATAATACAGTGCCTGAGATGATGCATTAGGAACAATATAATGGGACTTAGTGACACAGCCAAAGAGAACACCAGAGGGCAGAAGAATGATTTAATAAAAATTCTTCAGTACTTACCTTTAACTTGAACTAAGATGTTGTTTTGTGTTCATGCCTTGAACCCTTCTCATTAAGTTTATAATGTATTTTTTGTAACTTTTTAAGCATTTAAAGCTTACTGCATGTTTAAAATTATTCATTATACTGACGACGCCTTTGGCTGTTGAAATAAAAACTTTTTCTCCTCTTTACAGAAAATCTCAGTTAATTGGCCTGATATTGCCTGACCCATTCACCTTGGTGAATTGGTCTGGATCCATTCTATTCATTTTTTTTTTTACCAGGGGCATTAGCATGTGGAAGTGCCTTTGGGTGTGATTTGAAAGACCTACAAACAATCAAAGCACAGAGCATGTGACATGCCTCAGAGTGGTAGAAAATCTTCACAGTCAGCAGCATGTGTTTGAATGTACATCATACAGTTGTTAAAATGGCTGAAATAGCATATTCAGTTTCCTTTCCCTGGCAGAAGCTGCAATCTTGGTTGCTCATGTAAGACTGATGCAGCTCCTGTTGCATCATGCTATGTGACCAGCCTATTTTCTAAATAAAAACTCTGATTCCTCAGGTATACCTGAGATTAGTGGGACATAGTCAAGAATGACTGCGGATCCAGACCCACCTGCCAGTGAAAATAACTATGAGCAGGCTGAGTCTGGCAATGCTAGGCTATCAGCTATGCCAAAGCTGCTTTGTGTTAGTCTCATCTTGGTGCTGTCTTTTGCATGTTTAAAATCATTTCATATTGTATGTCTTCTGTATGTGAATTATTTTATCCTTTTGAGTGTTTAATAATATCTAAACTTAACAATCTGTGAGCATCTCTGATTATGGTTATATGTAAAAACAATCAACAATGATCTCCCCTTAAACTTCCAGCTTTTATTTACGCTGAATTGTCCATATTGAAATTTCATTGATGACAGTGAAAATTGTATTTATTCATGACGTAAAAGTCTTATGGTCTCTTATTTTATTATCATGTTAAGGCATCTACAAATAAAATATATATTATCAACAAAGGCTAAACATTTATAAGAACTGCTCTGTTAATTTCAAAAGCACATTGAATTTCTGCTGGGCAGTAAATTTGACATTGCAGCGACAGTATTAGTGGGATGCTCACTTTTGTTTAATGTTTACCGTGTGTTCAGTGATGATAACTGAAGTGCCAAAGAATGACTTAAATAAATGCACTTTTGAACAATCGTTGGTATTGTTTTTAGCTGTGTGTTGCCTACCCATCAGGATGGCCCTTTGGAGGGCCAGATGCCAGTCTCTAACTTCAGCCTCAGCTGGTAGCTAGCCCATTAGCCTATCCAGGTAGCATGTTGCAGCGTCTTGGCTACTGTCGATGCTTCTCTGGTGATATAAGAAAGCATTATCAGCTTATACAATGTAAAGATAGAATGGAAACTTGGCACAAAAGAGTGCTATCAGATAGATGAAGGCCCTCACCGCAGACAGCAAAATTCACCAAAATGGGTAACGTGTTTAACAGCAAGGGACCAGAGGTTATTCTACACACAACTAGCATGGTCTGCAAAAATGTCAGTGCAAATATCCGTGCGACAAAGCATGTCTCTGGATGTATGAATGAAATTACAGCAATACTGAGTGCAACAGAGTGATAACAGTGAAGGCAGTTTATTTCGACATGTAAAAAAGGGCAAAAGCTAATAAGAGGGAACTGTATACTGCCTAATACTTTTAGATGTAGTATGACTATTCTTTTGCCCTGTTTTGTAGTTTACTATGTTGGTTTTCAGTTTCAGGAAAGTGGAAGTACAACTGATGGATTTTTCTTTCTTTTTATAAAAACTTTATTATAAATTTACAAACCATGGGTACATATTGGCATTCAAGATAAATGGATGGGGCATTTTATATAATTAATTTAGTGTGTTAGAATAGTAATTGCAATAGTAATAGTAATAGTTTTGTGTTTTCATTATTTTTAGTGGCTTAGAGTACATTTTAAATTCATGTAGAAAAGCTAATTTGGGGAAGGTCCTGTTTTATGAACAAAACAATGAGAAAATGCACAAAATTATACCACAGCAGAGGTAATCATGTTTGATATTAATATTAACTCAAAAGTTACATCATTTATTGAAGAAAAAAAAAACGCTCCCATAGAATCCACATGTAGAAAGGTTTAAGCAGCTTATGTGGACTTAAATGATTTTTGTGGAAGTAAACAGTGACCTGAGATGGTCACTAGAAGTGAACAGTTACACCGGTGTTTCTTTCACCTTACTTTACTTCTATCTCGCGGACTCAACTGTTAGTGTTGTTGTATTGTAGTTGTAGAGTTGATTTATCCCAGTAGGTGGCGGTATTGCACAAAAATCCGAGATTTACCCGCAATCTACAGAAAAAGAAGACGAACAATGCCGTCCAGTGTGGGAAACATGCCGGGCGGACTGCTACGCAGCATTCTGACATCAGTAGGAGATCGGGGGGATTTTGGCATACTGCAGATATTTTTCACATACTACTTATTAGCCATACTAACCATTCACCAAATCAGTGGACACTGCTAGTTTTGTAGCCGGTTTGGAAGAGCCAAAGGCTTCACACTTTCTACAGGTCCTAAATCGCAGAACAACACCTGTTGCACCGGTAGGTACGTTAATTTCTTCTTCGTTGTTATTAACTGGCAGTAGCCTACTCAGGTAACCTTCAGATAGTCCACCGCTACCGAGTGGCGGTTGTACAATATTTAAGTCTGGTAAAACAAAATAGTGAGGGAAAAAATGATTTGGTGTTGAGGGCTGCACAGTGGCGCAACAGTGCTGCAGCCTCACAGCTATAAGGTCACTGGTTACATACCCAGCTTGGCCGGTGGGCCTCTCTGTGTGGAGTTTGCATGTTGCATGTTCTCCCTGTGCATGCGTGGGTTCTCTCTGGGTCCTCTGGCTTCCTCGTACAGTCCACTAACATGCTCATCAGGTTAATGGGTCATTCTAAATTGTCTGTAGGTGTGTGTGAATGGTTGACTGTCTGTCTGTGTCAGCCCTATGACTGACTGGCGAACAGTCCAGGGTTTACGCCGCCTCTCGCCCAATGACAGCTGGGATAGGCTCCAGCCACCCGCGATGAGCGGTTCAGAAAATGAATGGATAAATATGGTGTTGAAACTGTTGCTTTCTTTTTTATAGTTATTATTCAAATATTTGAAAATTATGACTCAACCCTATTGCGTATGCAGTACAGTTAAAGGGCCTGACCAGCTTGATGCTGGTAGGCAAATAAATTCAGCCACACTTGGTTGCATAGCATCCCTTTCATTTCTT
Organism: Halichoeres trimaculatus; assembly: GCF_033239565.1. Taxonomy (NCBI): domain Eukaryota; kingdom Metazoa; phylum Chordata; class Actinopteri; order Labriformes; family Labridae; genus Halichoeres; species Halichoeres trimaculatus. The sequence goes on along the minus strand of NW_027437186.1, from coordinate 25,030,877 downwards.
ACTCACAGCACAGTCATATATCTATGCGAGTCACTCTAATATGCCTCCATTGGCTGCCTCTGCTTCTGGAAAAATCTGCACATCTGACATTGATTTAGATTGCTTTTTATTTCATGGTTGCTGGGCTGCTTAATTTAGCATCAAGTGACAAAGCAAAAGTTTTTGTTACAAGCAAGGAGTAGAATTGGCCAACAATATTGTCCCCTTCAGATATAATCACAGAACTACCATATCAAAAACTGGTGTTGGTTTTCCTGTGTCAGACACTTCATATTGCTGATATATTAGATTTGGAGCCTGAAACATAATAAGATATACAGCCCAGAGGAATTTAATGTGAAATATGTCCATCCCACTGGCTGTTTCCTCTACTGGGATCTCGACACTGATACTGCACTCACTGGCCTGGAACAGAGTTTTGTGTGCCTGCTTATCATTGTAGCAACATGTTTGTCGAAATGGCTCTGTGTAAACGTGTGGGTATTTCTTGCGTGTAAAAGTTGTTTTAATTTGAAAGAAAAATAATGTAAGAAGAACACCAGTCTGAAATACTGATGTGCGGAAACAGTAGAAATTCTAGGGCCAAATCTTTTTTTCTGCATTTTTTTTCTTTTCAAAGGTTTAAAATAGATATACTTGCCCACTGCAAATGTCTATTTTAATTCGCATTATCAATAAGCAGAAATATATTAGATTAGCCCTTGAAAGGGGCATTCTGCATCACGTGCCTGAAAATGTTGAAGTACATTGCTAATGGTTTTGCATAGTTAAGCAGTTGCTGTAGTTGTGTATGGCCTCTGGAGGGCAGCAGCACGCAGCTTCTCATTGTACATAGAGCACAGCACCCCAGTAACCTTCACCTTTGTTTCCATCAACACAGTAATGAGATGGTGTATGGGTGAGATCCCTCAGCTGATGTTTGAGACTATGAACAAAGTTCTACTTTTTGATATAATTGCACTCCTTCTCACAGTGTGTCCCTCGACACAGCAAGTCTGACAGAGAAAAAGATTTTACATCACGCTGAACATCAAAAGCTTAAAGTCTTAACTGCAACAGAGGAACAAACTCCAGTTCTGACTGTGTGATGCCTGGTTAAAATTCCAGATCGATACTGTCTGGCTTTTTTGGAATACAAATTTGATACCTTAATTGACAGTGTCTGTTTGACCAAATAGCTGTCTAGAAGAGATACCACAACACAGCTCAAACAAGACTGCCAAGCCTTTAAGCCTTCAGAAGGCCTGCAGCCAGGTTCACTGAGAGGTCTGAGTGGAAAGTCTATGTGTACACAGACAGCAGAGAGAAATACTGTATTCATGTCACCGAAACAGGCCCTGGCTGTGTGTTTCCCCCTCACCTCTAAGAGCACTTGGCTATGAACGGCCGCCACTGCAGCCTGTTTCATGTCTGCACGTCATAGGCTGTATTGGAGTGCAGCATTAAACAGAGCTGCATTAGAGCCAGGCCTGCAGGGTAGTAAATAACAGATGATGTTCACGCTGGCCAGGTCTACATACCGCGACTCTAAACAGTTTCTCTGTGAGTTATAGCTGTTTACTAAAAGCCCTTGCCTTTGTTATTCATATACTATATGGCAGAGTGTTAGTCAAGTATACTACTGTGGTGAGTGATTGTGTTGGATGTTAAGCATCTAAAAGATGGCTACATTTTGTTCTCTAACTGTTGCACAATTTGAATTTTCTTGCCTAAGAGGCTACATCAACCATTTGTGTAATGTACATTATGGGAAAAGGTAATGGCAATAATGTTTTCTCGTTTTCCAGCGTTTGTGCCAGATTGACTTCAGTTACTTACTTTGCATAAAACATAATGACTGTTGAAATGGAAATGGCCAGTTTTGACTTTTTTCAATTCAGTTTAAGCCAAAAGACTAAAAAGATAAGGGATAGGCTTCTTCAGCATCTGAGGCAGAGCTTTTTGGGTGTGAAATAACATTTCAAGTGAAAAAAAAAACAATAGGGCCACATAGCGAATGATTCAGACTTGAACTTTATTAAACTAACTGAACATTATTAATCTTTTTGAGTTTTCAACAGCTGTTATAAATCCAAGGCCCAGGGTACTGGAGTTTGAAGTAATTTATCTTGTCCGTCAAACACAGTGACTGCAAATATTTGGTCACATTTGAAAAACAGAGTTTTACGCTTAAAAACAAACAAAAAAACTTAACAGGCTACTTCACACAAATTCATGATCAATTTAAATATGTACAAGCAGGACAAATAAAATTTGAGCAATCGTATGCTAGCAAAAGACATTTTACCAGCTTGTAAAACCATGTTTGGGAAATAAATTATTATTTGTTTTCTGGTGGAGGATTTCTGGAAAAAATACCAAGCTCTTATTCACCCAGTTTGTTGTCACTACAGTAAACTAGCTTAGCATTAAGCCTATGAACATGTTGCAGCTAGCAATTGTTCAAAGGTTACACTATAGAGTACTCTAAAGATTTTTTTTTAAATGTTAGCCTTTTAGATATTGTATCTCACTTTTTAAAAACAGTTTAAGAAAATAAACAGTTATGGATGAAGGGATTTTTACAGGCAGCAGAAAATAAAGGAAAATTGGTTTAAAGCTCATAAAGGACCACAACCTTTTTGTATTAACGTAATATAAGTTGGCTGTTTAGCCTTGTAGATCTCAAAAAGATATGAAGGTGAAAGGTTTGGAAGAAGAAAAATTACTAATTCAGCTTTTATTTGCAATAACAGATCATTTTTGCAGACCAAATTTGTGGACAAACATGACACTCACTGACTTTTTAAGTTAATTTACCTTACTCCTTAGCAACCAGTCATTTTTACAACACATGATGCAGAAAAAAAGCATCACTAATGCTTTTTTGCTGTCCAGTCCTGCCTTATGAATTCAAGCTCACTCTTTTAAGGTTGTCATAATTCTCCTCTCTCTTGCTCTTTAGCTAGCAGATGCGCAGCTAAGTTGGCTAGTTGTGTCAGTTGAATTCTGAATCAAGTTCAGGCGATAAATCTCCATCCCCAACATTGTCACACTGCTATTAAATTGTTACTTAACACAATAAAAATATCAAATACTTTTAGTACAAGTCGTCACTTATACCACAATACGAAAATACTTCACTACGAGTAGGCTAAAAGTCCTGTGTTTTAAATGTAAAAGTAGGCTACTAGCATAAAACAACAAAAGTTATCAAAAGTTAAAATACTCCCATCAGAAAAATGTGTTATAACATTATTTACATTATTTCCAGAATAAATACTATTTAAACTAATTGTACGCAGCATAATAATTATGAGTTACATTCCCTCCCCTCCAGCTGGTAATGGTTCATATTTTCCAATATGTCGAACCTTTCAGAAAAGTTTAAGCTGACAGACTCGCTAAGGGTACAAACATTTCTATAACCTTTAACTATGCAACAATAGAGAAAAGTCCTACTTTTTGGACACTTAACTAAGCCATAAGTAACAAACAAACAGTGATATTTCTTTATAGTAGCACTGACAAAATAAATAAACCTCATAATGTACAGGTCATATTACACTCATCAAAACCATTTTCTATCAATTTTCATTAGCCAAGTCTGATTTGGTCGGAGAAAAAAAAAAGTGTATTACTGTAAAGGCAGAGCAACAAAATTCCAGTATTACAAAATGCAGTGACTGAGGGAACAAGGCAGTTCTTTAACATTTCATCTTAGCAGTAAGCAAAATCCCAGAACGCTACAAAAAATGTTTATTTCATCGTCAGACATGACACATAGATTATGTGGTTATGCCAGCTCACATCACGACCACATGAGAGTGACTTTTAGTTGATTGCTAACCTCAGTGTTTGTCCTGGTTCTCACAGTGAGGAGCCTAGCAGACCAGACCTTAGCCAGACTTCTCTTTTCAAAGGCACATACGGAAACTTACTGTTACCCAAACAAACTTACAACATAACTGATAATTTCAACTCCAAAGTGGTGAGATGACAAGCTTCCACACCTTGGAAAATAACAAATCAGCATGTAGTACTTTACAAATTACTGCGTAATGTTCAGCAAGGCCAAAATAACACCCGAAAAAATCTTCTTAACAATTCAAAAGCAGTACATAATGCATGAGATTAGTCAACAGAAAATGTCCTTGGAGTATGCTTTTACTGACAGAGAGCAGCACTAAGAAACTGATATGCAGAGAAATACTCACAATGTCCTACAATGACAAACAAAATCCCTGTCGCTGACTGCACACAGGCTATTTTCCACTGTGAAATGAAATACATCATTACTGAAAGATGAAATTCTTATTTAGTGTACATTTGAAAGAGATGTGTGTAACCTGAAGATGTGAAGCCATCTGTGGTTTGCTGTTTTATGGATTTCTTACAGTGAGAACAAGGTTGATTACATATCCTGTGTGCTTTTTCAGCATTTTAAAAATAACCCTCTGCCCACCAATGTTTATTCCAATGCTTTTTGTTCAATTACAGCATCCAGAGACAGCTGGGACGTCTGCCAGGAATCAGGACTTACAAACTGTTCAAGTCTCACATTTTACAGGCATTCATACAAACCTCTGATGTGTCTGGTTTGCATGAGTGAGCCAACACTTTCTTTGCGTGAAACAATGTGCAGACGCATAGCAAAGGTGGCCCTTCCTCCCCTGTCTCCATCCCAAACATATGACATCCTCTCCCAGATCTCCTCCCTTGCTCCCTCATTGCTAATTCCCATGCTCATTCAGCTGTAAGCGTGACCTTCTACGGTGACAACACTTTTTTTTTTCACAATTTGCACAATCTCGCACTGCTTGAAATTTACCGAACTACCTCAGCAGGCAGCGAGTTATCCCCCCAAAAAGAAATACACCTCATTTATTTCACATACTTTAAGGATTTAGTTACCCTTTCGGGTTGTGGCATTTTACTGTGATTTTTATGTCTGAGCGAGTTCTTTCTGCCTTCAAAACTGGTTTATTTTGGAAGTGGGACGAATATTAACTTTGCTACCCTTTTATTCATTCTTCATTGCCCTTAGGAAACATTCAGGAAAACTCCAACAAAACTATCTTTTCTTGGCTGTCTTTCAGATCAAGAGAGACATTGTTCTTACTCTTAACAACACTTAAACTCAGTAATCTCTGACAAGCAGTGACTATTGAAACTCTGGATTCATTTCCTTGATTTTTTTGTATTATTGTTATTATTGCAGCCTTGGAGAAATTGTGCTCCTCAGGGACCAACAATGGCAAGTATTTGCTTCTGGGATCAATAAATATGAGCATCTGTAGGCAAAGAAACATCAAATAGCTACAAAGAAATTATAAATTTGGTAAACTTTGCAAAGTAAAGCTTCTGTTGACCCCACTTGGCATTGCCAACATTTGACACAACAAGATCTGAATTTTGCTTCAGTGGACGATGGTCATTTGCCGGCATTCGTGCATGAGCTAGCATCCCTTTGCTCTGCGTTAAGTAGGTCAAATGTCTCTTTGGATTACTTTCTCTTTTCCCAGACACACACATCCCAAGTCCCTGGACAATTCTACAGTGGGTCAGTGTGATGTGTTTGGTCCTTTCTGCAATGATTGAAGTAGCACATATTTGGTTTCTAATGATCACACTGTTTTCTTAATGAACCGATGACTCATTGCTGAATCAAAGGTAGGAACTAATGTGAGCTTTAAAAGATGTACCTCAGATAGAAAATGTTCAAATAATGGAGTTAAAGTCCTGCTGTAGAGTACCTGAGCCAGATTGCACATAGAAACAAGCATGAGTTTCACTTGTGCAGTGTCCCTCTTTTAAAAAGTCCTAAATGGCTTTGACAAACTTTTGAGCTTAACCTGACTGTTTGACATGTTTTTCATCACAGCCCTACGTGCTCCTGTAGGTCTTGATAATGTCTTTGATTGTCCTCCTGCAGATGGGACAGCATGCATTGGCCATCTTCTTTAGCTTGAGGCCACAGGCATAGCAGAGACACATGTGTCCACAGGCGTAGAGGACAGTGTCCACCACATTCTCATAGCAAATGGTGCATTCGTCACTCCAAGAGCCAGAGCTGGACAGAAAAGTTGGGGACTCTGGCTGGCTGGAGAAGGGAGAGCTTGGAGTTGTACCTGAGGTGGTGAAAGAAAATCACATTAGAGGTGTGGGTTCGAGTGAGTGACAAAATGAAAAACTACCCCCCTTGAAAATCAACTGTCAATACCCTGCTTCTTGTTTTCCTTTGCGGATCAAGCTGTCCTACAACTTTTACATGACTGTAATCCAATTCGCTTCTCCTTTCGACATTATATGCCAAGACTTTTCCTGTTGTTTTGCCTGCAGCTTCAGACTGCAATGATGTCAGGGATCACTGCTTCACATCACCAAGGTAAATATTTGCTTCATGTGCAAACACGTGAATTGAGAGTTTACGTCTTGCTGTGCGTTCAGTCTGTGTTTGTGTGCTTCTGGCTGGATTATTGCTCTCCTGCATGTCAGCGCTTTAATCAAATTCATATATTAAACAATGCTGGGATGATGACATGACCATAATTCTCTGAAAAGAAGAACACCCTGGGGTAACCCAGGGGGATGAAAGATGAAGAGAGGACAGAAAAGAAGAGGAGGTTAACTGGATCATGAAGACAAACCTGTAGATGAAGAAAAGACTGTGTTGTAGTTGGCATTGAGGGTTGAGTTGAGGTTGATGTTCATGTTGAGGTTGGAGTCAGAGTTTCCGCTGCAAAGCACCGTGGGAGTGTTGGGTGTGCAGGATGGAGAGCTGGGAACCGACGGGCCTCGAAGGTCTAGGTGTGAAGATGAGCCTGGAGACACAGTAAACACCGAAGCATTAGCTCAATAAAGATTCTCTTCGAGAGTAGGAACCTGCTGACACAGTTTTTCTTCCTGCTAGAATTGATTCCAACACCTGGAGTGGAGCATGGAGTGAAACTGTAGTAAAAACACTGATTATACCAGAAGCCAGATAGATATATGTCGAATTAAGGGCTGAGGACAACGCTGTGATACTCCTGTGTTCAAAAGGTTGAAATAAAAAGCCTCAGGAACTGGGCCTCCAATATTTTCAGTATTCACACTGCATCTCTGAGAAGTTAGCCAAAGTAGATAATTAGTGCGAGGACGTCTTGTTGCATATCCCTCACTGTCTCAGTCTGTCACTCTCTATCACATTAACTCGTTTCTATCACCAAGCAGATGACTTGTGTGTTCACAGCGTCTGTGTGTGGGTGAGTGTGAGCTTGTGAGTTGGTGGAGTCTCATCAGAGATGCCAAACCCCCGTCTGTCCTTCTTTCAGAGCTCATAATCCCTCTGGGAAGGGTACTAAATGCTTCCATGGACTACCCTTTGTCGGTCTCATAGAAGTCGTCCCCATCCACACCCCGAAACCACCGGCTCTGGCATCGGTTTTCATTTTGGCAGCTCATTGAGAATACTGACCCCAATTCCATGGACAAATCCTGATCTCGTCAGCCCGTCAGGCACATGGCATTGTTGTTTACAAACTGTCCTTCAACTGACCATGGCAGAAATACACCACACTGTCAGACTGGTGGCTGACTTGGCACAACCAGCCACCCAGGGGCTCAAATACTCTAAAACCGGGGTTTACATCTTCGCCCACAATTTGATCACTTGAATTTCTCTTCAGTTAAAAATAGGACAGCAGATGGTGTGAAATTGTTGGAAAAAATTTGTGGTCAGTCATTGGGACAAAAATGGACACAGTTTTTGCATAACTCAGGTTACATGTATAATGTCTCTGACTGCTGATACTTTTTCCTCAGACCATTCCAACCACTGCTGTCTTAGTTTCAGGCAGTGGCTTTTTTTAGTCATGCAACAAGTTAGAAGTTAAAAGTATGCAAGAACTAAGTGCTTTATGCTAACCTATACAAAAACCTTTCCATAATTAGTTTGCTTTTAAGGTTGACGCAGGGATCAATTTGTTTATACCATTTTGCTGAGACAGTCACTTTTTCAGAGTCATCTATTCATTTATTCTTTGTATTATCATATTTTAGAGTGGATACACAGGCTTAAATGCATAGGGTAGCATTAACTCAACCTTCCATTGCCTACTTAACGTGAGCTATGTGACAGCCCGGCTGTTAGTAAATGTCTTGGTCAACTCTAATAAGGAAATATGGATAACCTTCATGTCTATTCATGTACCCTTTCATCAAGGGGACCTTTCATCTTCTCTCGTATTATGAATTTACTGCTGCCTGCACCACTAGGAATGAGAATGTGAATACCTTAAGATATGCAGGCTGTGCAGGAAGCTTATTTGTAGTTGAGCATGTGAATGGTGGCTTTCAACACTTGTTTATCAGAAAGAGAAAACCTCAGCACACCCAATCAAACTCTTTCTTTTTCTCCTGATATCTGCTCCAGCCTCTGTGTTTCTTTTGGCCTGTAAAGGGCTGAGTCTAAAAACACAACAGTAACATCATCCTTAGGGCAAACTTGCTGGGAAAGTGCTTATTGTTATGTCCAGCAGACACATTATGATCCAGTTGGGATTCTTTTTAATACAAACTTCTCTTTTCTTTAAACTCTGTATGAGTCTTTATGAACTCTCTGGAGAAACAACTGGTATTACAGAAGTTAGCTAACGCTAGGGGCAGCAGCTACTTGCTTAATGTGAGACCTGAGAGGATTATTTTAAAGACATAAATCAACTGCTTTTAAGACCTAAACTATAGCCCTGAGAGTGGTGAGAATTGACCAGACCACATCGGCTATCAGTGACTAATAAAGGCCGTTCACAGATGGAGCCTTCAGTTTTCCGTAAGCAAAAAAGTAGTGTGATCAACATAAAAGGCTCCCTCCAAAGATTGCAATACTTTTAGCATTGTCTACAGCATGTTGAATGTAGTAGAACAGCTGAACATGGTGATCCAGACCACAAAACGGGAACAGTGATTTACACTAGAGCCACAGTTTAGCTCAGTTAGAGTATATATTGGAAGGAAGGGGGTGCAAATTTTTTCACAACTCGTTATTTTTTGAGCTATCAAGCTCACACCTGTTGTCCCTGGCTGATTTGACTGACAGATGGGCAGCCTGTAGCTGTCAAGCTTTTTCAATATGGCACCCGACAAAGAAAGGCTTGCATCAGAAAACTGCATCAGAAACATCGGAGACTACACCCAACTACTATACAGTCCCTGTCCTTCCTTAAATTACTCTCTCTCTGTCTCTAACAACCAGTGGCGTTTGAGGTACCTTAGCCTAGTCATGTACCCACTTAAAGCATTTGTAATTATATTTTCATTTTAATACACTTTATTTGTCACAGTATTAATAATCCATGAGTTCCCCCCTCAAGAGCAGGTATCTGTATCCATCTAAAAAGCCTCACATCAGTTGGGCTCTAATATAAAATGTACACAGTAAATCAAAATGTGGGAAAATAATCTTATCTAATACTTAAAGCTAAAGAAAGCTGCATAGTAGGGGATTATTCTCTGCTTGTCACCAAGACAGCCCCCTGTACCAAACACGTAGTAATCTGATCAGTTGTTTTTTATGATTATAATATTGCAAAAGCTGCTTTAAGCACATGCAGAAACAGCAGATGCTAACACACTGAAAGACACGGTGATGATGAAATTTAGGACTGCTGTAGTCTAGTATTGATTTCATAAACTTAAAATGAAATTATTTAATCCTGGTTTCTTCGAGAACATGGACAAAATGACCATGTGAGAGCAACAGACTCCCATCTGTTCCACTTCACGAGCTCAGCAACACCCAGCCATGACAAACTGTCACTTGCCTCACTGGCTAGATGTTGCCATGGCAACTTGTGGCGTGTGTCTGCAGCGAGTGGGTGAGCAGGGACGTCACAAATGCACTCCCCACAGCTGGAGTGGGTAATGACTCGGAGAACGCTCATACCCCAAAAGAATCAGCATAGAGGAGGGGGGTTTAAGAAAGAGAACGTGCGGGGAGCAGAGGAAGAGATGAAGTGCAGAAAGCGATGGAAGGACTGGTGTTAGGGGAACAGGCTGTGGGTGGAAAACCCAGCTTCTCTAACCTCTGTGCAATTACATTTTAATAATGCATATGGAGAGAATCATAAGGATCTATCACAGCCCCCCTACTGATACATAACGCCGGCTGCTGGGAGCCCACGCAAGACAGAAATAACCTCTCCAGCCTGGATCTGACTGACTACATGAAAGGGAGGAAATTGAGAAACTGTTATCCATGAATGATCAGGAAACAGAATTTAGAGAACAAACAAATTATAACAAACAAATTCAAACACATTGCCATTGTCAGGGAATTTGCGTGAACAGAATATCAGTTTCTGCTATGAAATAAGTTTATAGGGAATGATACATTTCTTCATCTTCAATAGACACTGTAATATAGTACACAAGCAATGTCTGACATCTATCTAATGAAATATAGAAATTCTAAAACCTGTAGGTCTCCTCAAACTAAGTGAGTCATGCTAAATATTTCAAACACAGAACTGCACAAAATGCGGTGAAGCTCATTTAAGACTTAACTTAAGATGTCTGCTGCCAAATGTCCTGGAAAATAAAGTCTTAGCAACATTTTCCACTTCAGCGATGTCTTTTAAACTCTCAAAACATTGTGAAAAGTGGTTCAACATACTTACTGAATGCTCAATGAATACTTTAATGTCCTGAACACAACAACAAAAGCATCTCTTCCACACAAAGCTTCTAAAGACAACTAACATCCTCTGAGTCACCCATTTCTTCACACATTAACAGCATATTGTTGGGCTGTGATCATCACCTCATTATTTGCATGGTGAACTTACATGCTTGGTTTCACTTTCACTTTTAAAATTAACCCAGAAAAGTTTTGGAAAGGAAAAAAAAAACAAACACCAAAACTTTCATCCATTGCTTGGCTTCAAACCACAATTTTCCCAGCCCATGAACCTGTTTGCCATTAAATCCTCTAATTCTGTTCATTGTGAGTCAGACTAGGAGCCAGAATCTCAAACACCAGACGTGATTAACTTCAGGGTACCTTCAGGTAAAGCTGCGGTATCGTCATGTGAAATCTGCAGGAATCAGACGGCGCAGACAGAAATTCAGTTCAACTGAAGATACAAAGTTAACATTCATATGCAAAGTGTGGGGGCAGAATGTAAATTCCCAAGCGATATATGAGTTGATAAAAACTCAGAGCAGCCCAGACAGAAAGTATTTCATGACTCGGCTGAGTGGGAATTCAGCCTCCAAAGGTCTTTCAAGGATCACAGACTGCATTAACTTCTGAATGGAAAGTTCCAGAGCACGTCCTGTTAAGATCTGTGGAACGTGTTCCAATTTCAGGAACCACAATTAAATAAAATATTCAAACTTTTGCTAACAGAAATGCTGATGAGGGACTGCTGAACTGTGTAGATTCTTTTTTAACATTTAACTGGGGCCTCCATTGCTGATGCAATTTTTGTAACTCAAAGTAAATAAAGATGGGTTTTAATTTGTCAAATAACAGACTGTGTTTCAAGAAGACTGTGACTCAGTGGTTAGAAATTACAGTGATCTCACGGCATAAAGGTCCTTGGCTTCAATCTTCAGTTTGGCTCTTTGGCCATGAGTTTTCACACTCCCGTCCAGGACATTTAAAAGAACACTCCAGGGCCCAGTTGTTCTCAAGCAATCTGATTGGATTAGAGCTATAACATTGGATTAAGATATCAGATTGGATCAAATCAGGTTGTTGGGAGAAAAAAAGAATGACAAAATAAGGTTAAGTCGGGTAATCCGATCTTGATTTTGTCCAGATAAACCTCAAGTTAATGTTGCTAAAAACCTTTGAGTATGATTGAAACAGCTTTGATCCTAAAGACCAGGGTTATCCAGTACAAAATGAAATAACGTCATAGATGAGGTGGACTCAAGGGTTGCAAAAAATCCCCCCAAAAGACACATAATTTTTTCTTAATATTGAACATAAAATGCCTAAGGACATCTAAGGATCTTGCAGCTTGTGCGAACCTTGGCACCCTTTGTGGACAAAGTATACCAAGAGAAGTCACATCTATTCAGATTTGGTAAATGTGAACTAATGAACTACTGTATGATGGTGTTGATTCAGTCCAGTTTTTCTTAGAAACTGGATTTCTGAAATCACAATAACTCATAAGAATCTAAGTAGGATGAAGATACCCCTTAGATTGAACAGTTTACAATCATTTGAACTCTTCCAGTTCATCCCTTGTTTCTTTCCTTTTTTTTCCCACAATTCTTAAGAACTGCACTTGTCTTTGCATTTCTCACCTGATCCAAGACCTTGAAAATTTTTCATTTTTAACAAAAAGAGAAAACTGAACAAACCTAAAATCCTGAGTTGTGTGACGGTCCCATGCAGCCCGTAGAACATCCACAGAGGCCTGGAGTTATCCACACACAGCTGCATCCCTGCACTGACACCATTCTGGCTCATCATGACCTCCCCTTCTGCGTTCATTACAAAGCCCAAGATGTCTCCACTGTGCAGTGGCATCCCCACCCGACACACAGCCCAGAACTCCTTGCGGTCAACCAGAGACTCCGGGTTAGATGGGAGGTCACTCTGCCTCAGGGTGGCCGGGTCACATGATGTCACACCGTAAGAGAGACAACCAGGCCGTGTGACACCTGCTTTCACCTTTACAAACACGGTCTCTGAGCAGCGCATTGGGCGGCTGGTGAACACCAGAGTCCTCTCATCACCACGGTGATCGAGTCGAGCCACTGTGTGCTTATCCAGCGTGGTGACATGGATGCCGTGCACCGTGTGGAAGTGCAGATCAGTGTCCAAATGGCTGGGCAGCAGTGAGCACTGCTGAGAGTTTTGAGAGTTCTGGGGCACATGGCAGGACGTGGAGGGTTGTAGCCGGTCCTCTTCCTCATCATCTTCCTCCAGATGTGCCTCCTGCTGCTGTAGGCTGAGGTCACACAGGCTGACGGAGAGACGAGGGTCATCGCTGTTTCGCTGAATGGAGGCCCGGTGGGCGGCAGTAAAAGAATGAGGACGCAGGCAGTCCAGAGGGACCATCTCACTGTCTGTGGAGAAGAACAAAAAAGGACTCTTATATAACCGCAACATATAAATCTGAATCAACCCACCATGTCCTACTACCTGCTTCCCTGTGAGTTTTATTTGGATAACATCATACCTTTATTGGACTTTGGCTCACACAGTAACTCCTGCATTTTTGCAAGTAGAAAGAACAAAATGTAATTCATAAACCCACTTGGTATTCAGTGTATTTTCGTTTGCAACACTGGTTTGTTTTACATTTACTGTCTGTGCACTCCTCATTCATCATCCCCGTCACTGTAAACAAATGATCGCTTCCAGCTCTTCTGCTTCATAACTAATTCATCTAATGCACCCTCAGTACTAAGGCTTTTCGTCCAACAATATGAACAAATACATCAATGTTTACATGTTTAGAAACGTATCAGGGCCTTAAGTGGGGCCAACTGTAGCTGCAGGCTAGTGAAATCAAAAGAGACATAACAGCTTTATATAATGTTCAAGAGATGGCACACGAAGCTGCTCCAAAACAGTAAAGCTCAGCTGTGTTCAATCCTCCCACTCTGTCTTTCGCTTGGGGTCCTGAGATAAGAGCCATATTTACCTACTTATCTTTTTCCTTTTCTTATTTCACTAGAAGTCATTTTAGAGAGCCACCACAATCTCCAGCCCAGGGTGTAAAAATGCAGATAACAGTATGAGCTATTAAATGTACAGAATAAGTGTTTTATAAGGCACTTCTTAAATGAAAGTGCAGTCCCTTTCTAAAGCACTTAAATTGTATATAAGTCACATATAGCTGTAATGAGCCCACACAAGAGACTGTCTCAGCAGCACTAATTTAATGTACTGTATTCTTCCTCTATACGCTCAAACTGTGCTGGATGGTAAATGTAGCAGATTTTCTTATCAATGAAAGGTGTTTTAAGAGCTGTATCACATGTCTGTCCTTGCTATAAACTCCCCACAAATAGCACTCTGCATTCTAATTATGCTCACTGTAAAACAGACGCCACACGGGAACATCACTGCAAAAAAGTAAACATAGAGCACACATCTTTCCATGCACATGCTTAGATCCACATCCTGGCACGCTTGGGGACACACTTCCAAATTTAACACTGGCTAAAATTAGCCTGATTGGACATTTGAGTGGGGGGGTGACATGGTGGAAGAGTTGTGTGGCTCTTAGCCTCGATCTGCTCTGGGCTTCCCCCCATGGGAAATGGATGAATCAGGGGAGTGTGGCAGAGGAGAAGAGGATGAAATATGAAGGAGGGGTGGACACTTGAGAGAAAGGGCATACCTCACCCACTCCCCTTTATCACACAGAGACAGCACATCTCCGGCCAGCCACTGATAAACTGCTTGAACTTAATTACTTCCTCAGTCAAGAGTGTCCACAACCAAGCATGAGGCTCGTATTATTAGCAGCCTTATCATCTTCAAGGCAAAGTTAGCTGGCTTTGAGATACAAGAGATGGTCTCTGTGCTTGTGTTTAAGGCTTCCTGCAGTTCTCGGCTACTTAGAGGTGCAGCAGTCAAAACAAGCCGTGAAGAGAATAGTGACATTACACAGAAGTAGTTTCCCCATTTTATAAAAAATGTAAAAAAGGATGAAATAAACACTCACAAAAAGGTGGAATAACAGCAACGACTGAAAGAGTGACTGCTGCTAAATAAATATGTATGACCCCTCTCTGGGTTTAGTCTCAAAGGTTTTAGGGATACAACAGCACACATTAAACCCCAGGAAAACATGACAAACATACAGTAAAACATTGAGATTACACAGCTTGAACCACACAAGGCCCTCTGGTGATCCTCTGTGTCCTATGATGAACACGTGTTTATGTCTGTACAGTTACATTCACAGCACGGCTGCATGTAGGGGGTTAAGAACTGTTCTCATAACATCACACATAGCAGGGACATGGCTGAAATAGTCACAGTAAACCTGTCCACACTCGCTATATGTTATACAACAGTAACTCTCAAGCACTGCTTTGTAGTGGTTGGGGTATATGGAAAACATGTTACCTCAACTTGTCAACAAAAACAAAACCAACTTAGAATTACATTATACAACATAACACACCCATGATTGATTCATTTTTGACAAAGAAATAGAATTGTTATCAAAAGATGGCTAAATATCCAGACCGTAACAATACTTGGTCACATAAGTAGCTTAAGTTTTGTGTTTGTGGAGGAAGTTGAAACTCTACTAGAGCTCTTTGGACTTTCCTTTCAGTATGACAGCTAGCCTACCGGATGTTACGCAGCTTGTGTTGTTAGCATGATAAGTTGAGTAAGCTAAGCAACACAAAGATGACTGGCAAATGATAGCTATTAAGACTCAGGACACAGGGCTACCTGAGTGTGGCTACCTGAGCTAAAAGTGATGTCTAACTGTGTGAGATGTTTGGGTTAGTGTCAACATACGGTGACACAGTTGTGGGCTAACTGTTTGAGATCGTTAAAGCTAAAAAATAAATAAGTAAAACATTAGCTTGTAAAGCAAATGGTCGGAGTAGCATTGAGTTGCCACTAACTGGTTAAAACTGTAACTTATTGGGCAGAAGAGCCAAAGCTAATGGCTGATGGCATGATGTACAAATGCTTTTCCCACTCAACTGATGTGATTAACACTCCCATTTACCTGTATCATTTTCTTATTACAATGACTACATGATCCCTGGTTGATGTTTTTTAAATGAACAAATCTATTATGTTACAATATGCCTGGAGCTCAAGGTGTGTAGGTCTAAAAGAACAGAAACACTGACCTAAATTATTCCAACAGTACACATAAAACCACTAACAACCTTATTATCTCTTTGTTGGGTGTAAACACTCTGTTAATTCAGCTAACACAGAGCCAACTCTTTCTTTTCACACCTTTAAATATTAGTCAAACACAGACAGGTATAGTCTTGTCCTTTCTTCTGTTGTGTTGTTCAACACAGTACATTTAAAAAACAAAACTGCCAGCTTTATCCAACACTTATTTGGGATTAACATTTAGAAATACTGGGACGATTCAGTCATGACATTTCAAAATTCAAGATGGAGCAGGTTTTAAATATTGAGCAAACTTTTAGTTATTTTCCCAGGCTTGAAAGTATTAAAAACGTGATTCAGCGTACAGCTGTCATTTCCCCCTGTAACAGTAAGTGGTCTTTGGATAGCCTCTGCTACCCAATCTCAGGAGAAAAGCTCTTTTAAATACAGGAACACATACCAGACTGACATTATTTGAAGGGCCAATGGCTGACCTCTTGGCTCTGATTTTTCCCCCCTCACAGCTACAATGTTAAAAGAAAAGCCAGACTTACTCAACTCTTAATAGAGGAATGTCTTGGCTCTGTGAAGTAAGAACACACCCAAACAAACATCTCTGGAAAATCCCTACACCTGTTTCAGGTTTACCTCCTTAGACAAGCTTAACAACAACTTCAGGGACAGAAACCATTGGCGCGATCCAGAAAAACCAGTTCCTTGCAAAGTAAACCTGATATGAGCAAAGAAGGATGTCCGGGATATAACTGAAAAGAAAAAAAAACTGGCAGCCTGTTCAAACTGTGAAAACTTGCCTGATAGAGAGCTAGCATAGTGCAGTTAAAAAGCCGTTGAAGATGTAACAGTGCCAAAACAAACAGCGGCTCCACCTCGTTTTGAAATGCACATCAGAGAAGCCTGCATGTACTGTGTAACTGTACTCTGTGAAGATCCTGATCTACAATGTTCATTAAATTTTGGGGTTTTATGTATTCTCTGCCTTTTTTAGCCACAATCTGACAAAGGCATAGCACTGAATAGACGAGGGAGGGTTCACTTTATTCCTTGGCCCCAGTGGAACAGGATTAGGAGGCTTTTGGGGTTTAGCAAGGCTGCAACCTCTATACAAGGTCGGCAGCACCAATTGTGAATGTGTGTGTGTATAGTGTGTGTGGGGATTTGCCTGGAGTATGCATGCCTAAGGGGCCTATCTAGGGCTCTGTCGAGAATGAGTGAAGTCATCTGTCATGAAAAAGGAGGTTGGAGAGGAATGGTGGGCAGGTGGTGTGTGTGTGTGTGTGTGTGTGTGTGTGTGTGTGTGTGTGTGTGTGTGTGTGTGTGTGTGTGTGTGTGTGTGTGTCCCAAAAAGGAGACAGAAAAGCTTTCAGTTAAAAAAAAAATAAAAATAAAGGAGCAGGCTGCAGGGTGAAATCTACAACGATGAGCTTTTGAGGAGTGGTATCCTTGTCACAGTTGCATGAGCGTGAAGTAGTGGGGTCTAAATAGGCTCCAAGAGTGTTTGGATATTGATACAGCCCTACAGTTTGGGTATCTGAGATGCCATGAGCAACAGGAGCTTAGCACATGTGTGGCGTTTTTTAGACATCAAGTCTCTGGTTTTGTGCCAGATGTTTTAGAGTTTTGGATCATGATCACATGCAGAACATGGCACATGCAGAGGCGACAAATGGCCGTTTTAAAAACAAGCTCTTCAGCACTTTGGGATGTCACATGGACTCAAAGTTTCCAAGGTCTTAAAAGCCACTTCTGTAGTGATGAAAGCTTCTTTAAAGCCAATGCACGTTTACCACGGCTCTACTTTAAAGCCAACGACCCTTTTTAACCTCTTGTTTTGAGAATCTATAGAGTGTCCATCAGTTGACACTGTGCCCTCAGTGTTTTTGATGTGATCCCAAACACATTTCTCCAATTATAAATTCATCTCAATGTTTTGGACTAATCCATGCCAAGAGAGCCTCTTTGAATATGACCCAGATGGACACAGTTGCTCTCTAAGACTCAGAAAATTCAGTACAAATATTGCCGTCTTCACTGGGACTCTCTGGTCATCTGAAAGCGATTAGCTTCCTCTCTGAAGGATTCCCCCCGCACAGGCCAGCTCCCAGGATCCAAACCTGACAGGCTTCATTACGATTCCTATTTTGATTTCTCCACAAATCTGTTCGATTCCATCTGGGCCGATTAAATCCCAGATGAGGCACAATAGCCTTGTGCAGCGGCATTTATTTTGGTTCAACAAATCAAATAAATTCCAGGCCCTGAGATCACTTGAAACAGATCTCTTATGAATACATAGACTGTAATCCTGATGTGTACATGCTGGCAGATGTTAGGTCGAAGGTTTTCAACAGCCTTTGAGTTTAAACAAAGTCTCAGATTTCATCATAGCCAACTAACCCAATTGAAAATCAAGTTATATTTTAATATGACATAAATGACATATGCAAACGCTAAGATGTTTACTTTTGGGTCAAAGCTAGGGGGGGTGATCCACAATGAATTAGACTTGAATAACTTACAAATAAGAATGCAAACAAATGTTTTGTAGACCCAGTAAGTACAAAAAAATTCCATGAAGACAAGATTAACTCAAGTCTGTAAATCTTATATTTATTTGTCTTCTAAAGTCATTTCCTGGCGGCTTGTTTTGCTCTTGACTCACACCAGCCTCAGAGGCAGCGTTACCATGGTTTCCTCCATCTACTGTTTTTATCTAGGTGATGGCAGCCAGTGTGCTGAAGAGTTTTAAGACATCTTATAATCTGGGGTAAGGTGAGCTGCCAACATCATAACTGTGGATGTTTCAAGTTTTGGGATTAGATAGTCCTCTGCTCTTCTTTTTTTCTTGATTTACTTGATTTGCATAAGCCTTCAGCTTCCAAACGAGTTCTGCCTCCTCAACGTTTCAGTTGCTCTGCTGGATAGGAAGCAGGTCAACAGACTAGAGATGTATTCTGAACAAACTAGAAACATTTATGGTGCCTCTGACATAATCTACAAATACTTAACTCCTTTTTGAGATGCTGCATGTTTAGCAGTGAGAATTCAAAAAAAATATTAATGATCTATAATTTAGTTTCTGTATGACCACCACGTTGTGCATTGTACACAGCTGTAAATGCTGGTAAAAATGAAACTATAAACAACATCTGAGTATTTCCCAAATTAAGGCCCGTCAGAGCCCAATTTGTAACGATCAAAAATGTAATAAAAAATGTAACAGAACCCAAAATATAATCAAATACCTTAAATGTAACAGGTTGTTACATTGACAAATGAAATAAGTTGTTACATTTTGGGCATACATTTATGTTTTGGGCTTAGCATCTTGTTACAATTTGGACCAGTTGTTTTAGGTTTTATCATTTTTTTTTTAATGGGGCGAGCCTGCAAGCTAGTTCAGGCAGATAACTTGAACTGCACTGCTTTGCACATCCACATCCAATCACGTACTCTGCCTCTAAATTTGGCAGTTTATTTGAACTGATAATCTCCCATCTCTTCCTCTGCCTGCCTCTGATGCCCTGCATTCGTGTTGCTCCATATTTTTTCATCCCAGCAACCACCTGCAGGCTCCGGGAGGGATTGTGTTAAATATGTTTTGCTCATCACTCCTCAATGTTGCTATGTAAACTTCTCTGCTAGGAGTGATGAGGCTGGAGCCTGGGCGCCAAACTTAAATGTATTACTGCAGTAAACAATTGAAACGTGAGTTGACTGACGGAATTACATTTTGGGTTATTCTTGGACATCGAGGCTCTAACAAGGCCTGAGTCCAATATTAAACATTTGGGATTGAGAGGCTCAAACATGGTCTGGAGCAGCAAGATAGCCATACTGACACCAGGCACTTGAGGATTTCTTTGTTAAAACATATTGGGTCCTCAGTCTGGCTTGATATTATCTAATGCATTGCTATACCAAGTTTTTTTTTATTTGCAACTGTGGTCAAAAAGGTTTCTTGAATGTTTGACTTTCTCTTCATCATATTCATCCTAAATGCATCTAAAATTAGTATTCATTCACAGTAATGCTGCCTTTGGCATAGTGAGGAAGGTAGATGTGTTGCTGAGAAAGTTATAGTTACAGCATGAGGAACAAACACGATGAGCAGAGTCCTAACTCAAAAAATGAACTAGGTTATCAAAGCAATGCACCACAACTGTCTTAATCCAGCCTTAAAAATACTTCACCAAAAAAGGTATCAACATCAGCCCTAGCTGGTCGCTGGACCTGAACATAAGCTGCAGGCTTCCCTGATTTCCATAAGAGGGGAACTTGGGATAAGAGCTGTAGTCTTGCAAAATCTTAATGCGACTATAATCAGCTTTTAATGTCCACTTCCTTGAAAAAAGATCACTTTTCATGTGATGAATCGGCCTGATCAGCACACAGGGAGGGGCTGTGTTAAGAAAGAGAGGGCAAGAGAGAAATAATGGTGACAGGCTTTAGTATGATTCATGATTTTAGACTAATTCTGCCAAAATAATTCAGCTCAAGGAAATTACTGAATGTTTATAATGTGGAGACATTTAGCATATCTGTTTGCATTTCCCCATCACTGTCTACAGTTTGCCTTTGGCTCAGGACAGACTTTTGACTAATGACTTTGCATATTGTTATTACCATGCTGAATTTCCAGTTTATTGTTTTTGGAGGATTTGGCTGAAAGCAGCAGACCAGAAATCGAACGCATTAGTGCAACATCCATTTGCAGTACTTTGGGGTAATCAGAGCCTTCAGGCCTATCACATGTCTCCATCAATCAAAAGCAACTAAAGGGTTTAGTTCTGCTCCCTTATGAAGCTCTGTGAAAACAACAGAGGACGACGCCTACACGGTGTAATGAGCGCAGCATTAATAAAGATTCAGTTTAAAATAAATCCAAAGTTTGACTCGTATTGGATGTTTTACAGCTTTCATTTTCTCCTCATCCTATCACAATCACTTATTTCACCTACACTGACTGTACGGTCATTGTGATGTGAGCACTCTCGACAGGCTGTACCTATCTGACCCTCTCTCTATATATATATATAAAACCATTTCATCCACAAATCAAAGCCCTGTAAAACTCCACATAATCCGTGTTGACAAGTGAAACAATAAGTGAGATTTGAAGCAAGTGAGCGTGAGTGCTGGGTACACAGAGTGAACACAGACTAAAATAGACACAAAGAAAGGAAAGTACAGCACAATCAGGTTCAGACAACTCAACATGTTTGTGCAGCAGAGACCTTTCTTTTCAGCATTTCTAGTCTATCTTTTTATCTTGAAACAGAACAGGTATGAGTCGAAGGTACAGGGATCTTAACCTCCTTATAAACAGTTTCAGTTGCATTTAAAAACGGGTGTTTGTTAGTGATTCAAACGAGGATTGATTTTAGTAAATGATCAATCTGAATGGTGAATACAAATCATCTACATTCCCTGTGACAGACAAATGTTCCCTTGGAATATACCATAAAATGTCTGCTCCAACGTCAACTCTGGGTCCCTCAGTGAATGGACAGGTCTAAAACAAAGAGTGATGGTATTTCCATTATCAAAGCTATCACCTAGCTGAAAGCTACAGTAATTTTTTTTAAACTGAGACAGATAGTTTGATAACTCAAGAATGATAAGTACTACAAGTATTACATTAACAGGTCATTACATTTTGATTTAATTTAAGATAACACTACATTTTTCAATGCATTAAAAACATAGTTTTTTACTAAAATGTGTTTTAAACAAAAAACAAAACAAAAATAAACAACAACAAAAAATCCCTGATCCATTTGATGTGTTGACATTATCAAAACCAGACCAGTATGGTTAGCATGAGGCTAATGAAAGCATGCTTGCACAGAGCTGAAGCAGTCAGAAGATTACATTTGTCAGGCTGCTTTAAAGATGGCCAACGTTGTGCTTGTGCTATACCATATAAGACGAAACATGCAAATAGAAGAAGTATGATGATGTCAAGATAAACAGCAAATTTAGATTTAGGAGGCAACATTTTTCATTTTTATCCCTGTTTATGCGGAAAATGCATGTGCAATTTGAATTTGTTAGGGGTTTTCCAGGAAGCCCTCAAGACATATAACATTCTGCAGCTGCCTCACTTTAATGGTGCAACAATTAGTTAGTCAGCCAATGCATGGATCTAATGCTACACCATATAGGCATAATATAAGAAATGCTCCCATCTATGTTACAACTGGACATTCATATGGGATCTGGACACTAAGAGAGTGGCCTGATGCAGTGAGGCCGAGGGCCAAAAGAGATTGCATTAGTTTACATTTAAATTCTACTTTACAAGTACTTCAGGTGACATTCTTGTCTTTTAATATCTTGAATTCAGACATTTTACTGGTCAAGTAAATGCAGGTTTAAAACTAATATGACAGTTTTTATGCAACATGAGCACTGAGTGTACTAGTATTGAATGTATAGAGTTAGGATGTAAAATAACACAGTAAGGCCCTCAGTGTTTTTCCAAGGGTGTGTGGGGCAGCATCTTTAATCAAAATATTAGCTACATTAAATGTCTGACAGGATGCAAAGATGCAAATATAAAGATAGTATGATGTTAGGATAATGGTGATCTTGAGCACATCATGCATACAGTTTTGCTTTTGCTTCTTAGCACTGGACAAAGCACAGCTGCAATTGATAACAGTCTCAGGTGATTTGCATGCATTTGGCTATGAAACATGTTGGTTTCAAATAACACTGAGTCAACAAATACAGTCAACTGACCTCAACAGCTCTATGAACGAATGATGACAATGGATCTCATGATATTTAACATGATAAGTGAAAAAGTTGACCTGCCTGTGGCCATTGATGGAAAAAATCTGGAATCACTAAAACTATGAGTCAAGTCAATGCAAATGTATTTAAATAAAGCATATCTAAAAATAACTCAGGCTGATTAGAGATTCAATAAAACAACATGATGTAAAGGTTGGCCAATCAAGCAGTTGGTACAAAAGGAAACCATAAAACAGGTGTGACAAGGTTTAAAGTTTCAAAAAGGTTAATCCCAGAATGAATATGTAGCTTAATCCCAGATCAGCTGTACCGAGAGGCTTCAATGATGTGATGTTGTGTTACGAGTAGATGGCTTGTATGTGACTGTCATGTTGAAGTCTTTGTCAACTTATGATGTTGCAAATGGAACTGAGATAAATTCCAGACTTGAACTCACTAAAAGGGTCTGGATTTCTGACAGCTACTGACCCATGCCTCTGAATGTTAAAAGAATAAAACATCCATGCAAACTGTATATGTCTGTAAAAGCCTCAGTTTCTGCATCAGCTGTCATTGCTGTACCATCTGATGCTGGAACATAAGTGAAATGTTTCACCAGGAGCTTTTCCCCACCGTGATGCACTACAGGCCTGATGCATCACAACGTGATGTACCAGGATGATTGATGTCAACTCCCTCCTCTTAATCACTTGAGAGCTAGTCAGCCTCTTGACAGTCTGGCAGCCATTTTGGATTCTTCTGTAATGACTGGAGAGACAGGTAGCAGATGATGTTAGCTGACGCCGGTCTCACGGATCACTAGCACTCTGTCAGTGATTAAGTGACTCATCTACCTCTAGTAAACAAACCCCCAGTAGAGCATCTTGCATCCATCAAAAGCTGCCTTTGACTCGCTCTGCTTATCAGACTTGGAAGAGATCCATCATACCTGCACAGAGCACCGGATGCTGTGTGGTCTCTCGGGACTGGTCTCATAAACAAACAAACTCTGTTCAGACCGCAGCCATACATGTGTTAAGGGAACGCCGTTAACTTTTCTACTGACTACAGAAAGATATGGCGTTCCCATATGTGTCGCACTTCAGGGAAATGAAACTGGAAACACTTGCAAGTTTTTAGTGACCTGATTTCTGCCTACAACAACAAACTTGATGGAACTTAAATCCTGGAAAGTTAACTACTGAAAAATAAGAAAACAAACCTCACAAACTTTACTTTTTCAAAAAGCAGAGTGTATGGTTCAGACCTAAACCAGATTCTTTATTCCACTGTTTAGATAAATACAGAGGACTGTGTTAACATACTGTGCTTTAATACTGTAATTTGCTTCAGAAATATAACTGGAGGCTTTTAAGAGCCTCTCTATGGGCTTGTATGTCTCAGCACAATGCCACACTTTCTGAACTGCACAGGCTGTTAAGTACAAAGCCAAAGCAAGGCACTTCAGTCTTTATTGATAGCTGCGTGTTTAGGATAAATGTGGTGATGTGACAGATCTTTCTTGAATTGCATGGGTTGCATTGTTGATGCGGACAACCCTTCAGGCTCAGTTTGATTTCAGCAGATTAATTTAGCTTCCTCTCTTACGCAACGCCATCTCAGCTTTCAAGCAGTCTCACTGATCTCAGGCTCACCTTTGACTCCTTGCATGGGTGGCTAGCTGCTGCACTGCAGTCCCTTGATAACAGCTTAGAAAAGAAACAACACCGCTCTTAAAAAGATCCTTAAACATCAGAGTCAGACCTGATAGGAATATTGTTTGAAAGCGTGCTGCATTGACAAACAGCACAAGTGAGAAGGTGGCGATGTAAAGCAGCTTTGATTCAGTCCTGAATGCAGCATGTGGAGCAGTTAAAGATCAAACAGATACAACGGTATGAGAATCTTGTAGAGCATGTGTTTGATGGGCATTATCACAGGCTAAAATAACATCAGAAAGCTACATTGGATCTATGTCAAAGAAGGTCACTGCTACTGAATGGAAAAAGGTCAACATATCATTCTGACATTTTCTTCTTTGAAGAGTTTTTAGATGTTATAAACACTCATATGCTCTTGGGTTTTTATATGACTTACAAGAGCAGACCAGACAATCAGTGGGAAAATCTGAGCTTTCAACGTGATCATTTTCAATGCTTGTAACCACTGCTGTGAGGTATGTCATGTGCAGTGAGTCCCACACTGCGGCAGAACTGACCTTAAGTTGCATTTTCTGCAGCAAAGATTCAACATAAGGGATTTTTTTTACTGTTCAAAGAAAGCAGGATGAGATTTTCATCTAAAAACACGGATTAGACATGTACACTGCGAGACAGGGAATAGATGGAGGTGCCACAATGACACAAATCTTATGGAGGTCCCTCATTTGCACTTTATAAAAGCAGCTTTTTCATTCAGATTTTTATCCATCTATTCACTGAGGCGATGTAGTCAGACACAGTTATGCCCACTACATGGGTCTTATAATAGCAGAGAGTAAATGCTGGTATGGTCTGAGCTAATGACTGTGTCAGCTGGAGAATGAGGTCACAGCATGAGAATGGTTCTGCTTGAAGAAACAATGGCCAAATGTTTTGGAGGGAAGAAACCTGCTATTATGACACATTTACTGTATGTCTCAACATAGGGGGGAACTCCAGTGATTTGCCACCACTGTGCTTTCATAAAGCTTGGGGACTCAGGAGCCAGACTAAAAGATATGGGTTCAATTCCATTAATACTACATGAATACTATGTTTCCCATGATGCCAATCAATATGTCTCTTATCAAACATTTCTCAATCTTCCAAATGCTGGTTAACGTTGTAATTCAGCCATATTTCAGGGACACCAAGGCCGAATCAAGTTGATGCTGATGACATTTTCATCACCCCATGATTTCTTAAGGGTAATTTAATTATTTTGCCTTCTGTTTCTTCCAAATAGGGAAGCATAGAGTTTCATAAATTGCTAAGAACAATTTTGCAGAAGTCAGCTTTCAATGTGGCAAAATTACGTGAATAAATAACAGAAATAAATTTTAGAGTAATAAAAACAAGCTCAGTTGTTTTTGGTAGTTGCTTTCTTATCTCTGCTTAAGGCTAAAAGCTCTGGGCTACATTAGCTACCATTACCAAAACACACTTGAATCTTGACCACACTGTGAGAGGGCAAGATGCATTTTTAGCATTTACAAATTCGTTGAGAAATTGCAAAGTTTCAAGGCTAGCTCTTTTCAAGGCTCCTTTAAATGCATCCAACATAGTGTCTCATTTTACACTCCCAAAGTGTTAATTAAGAGTGAAAAGGGGATATGCAAATAAGTTAGAACAATGTATTAATGTTCTTTCTTAATGCAAACATAACTTTAGTATGTTCTTAAAGGATTGCTGTAATGTTGGTTACTAGTGTTTTACACTAATGTTAATATCCTGTTATTACAGAGGCCACCTAGTGGGTGCTGTTCAGGCAGGAGTGAGCTGTGTAGTCCATTTTTCTTCAAATAGTCAAAAAAATATGTCAAGTAAGTTCCCTAAGTTCTGTAAGTAGCATCGCTTATTGACATTTGCAAAAACTGGCAGAGTTCTCCTTTAAAAACCATGACTTTGCCAGGTCAGCGGGTTTATGACAAATTGTTTTCCCTTCGATTTGAAGTGTTCAGTGCATTTATCTACAAAGCCAAATCAAGGTCAGCTAACCCCCTCACAGCACTTATTCACAGCTCCACGCTCCATTTGATTCCTGTATTAAAAAAACAAAAAGACAAAAGAAACAACAGCGCAGGCTGTAATTCCCACCTGGGCAGATTGTGTGATAACAAAGCCACAACAGGTGAAATTTGGCTCAGTTTATCAGCTGGTGCAGCATTTATTTTGGAGTGTAGTGTAAGCATCATTAAGAATCAAAATGCACCACTCTGTTAAGGGAAAATACGCACATGTGCCAGTTCACAACAGCAGACTTTGATGTACCCGCCCATATTTCAGAGCCTAAGTGTTTGCTGAATTGCAGCCAACAGCCAAGACAATACAGAGTCTTTGAGATATACCATACTCTCAAACAGTGACGCTCTCAGGCTACAGAGGACAGCTGATAGCCAAATGGTCCTTCAGTTGACTGAGGGCTAGGGATTTTAGGTTTAAGACATCAATGTGGGGATAAAGTTGATCAATGTGGGAAACTCAGTGAAGGAGCAGTGGGATTTAGCACTCTAGCCTCATTCACAGGCTAAAAAGTACACAAGGTTTGACTTTGCATTTAAGAAAATCTTGCTTTTAGTGGTAAAATGGCAAAATTATGTTATTTTTAAAGAAGTTTTTCTGACAGCCCCCCTCAGGTGAATGAAGTGATCGCAGGGAGATCAGATCAATGAGGTAGAACCCTGACTTGCATTCACAGAGTAAGACATTCTTCTGGCTGCACTGCCAAGGAAAAATCACCCGGGACATGTCATTACCTGACATCATCCCTCCTATCCTCTGTCCTCTTCGGGTGACCAGCACACCCCTCTTGTTCCTCGACAAGAGCTGTGTGCTGGTCAGCACTGCAAGGCCAGTGAACCCCAGATAGCTGCACTCTGGTGCTGGATACCAAACAGCCCATCACGAGATAGCACGCCTCTCGCTGTCAAGCACACCGCGAGAAATGAGGTTAAATGGCACTATCTACACAACTTGGGAGCCTCTTCTATTTTTATTAAGGGTGATGACAGCCTCTATTCTTTGGAGAGGGGCAATCCAATTCTAGGAAATAGTTATAAATAAGTGCTAAGGCATCCACAAGGATTTCTATTTATCTATTTTACATAGTTTTATATTGTTTCCAAAAATTGGAGACAGCTGTTTGAAACACACGTTGTGTTTCATGAATGCATCTCAATCTACAATCCAAACATACTTCAGATGATTCAGTGCAGAGAAAACCACGACCAACGACCGGAGGGGACCTGTTTACTCTTAATTTCTTTCATGTAATGACCCTTTAAACACCACAGCGAACTTGTTAGAATAAATTTCAGACATTTTGAAACCAGCTCCTGAGGGAAATTTCTCTAATACTAATGACTGTGGTAACTATACAATCTTCCTAATCTCCCACCATCTTTTTCCACAGAGCTATTTGGAGAGTGTGGGAAAAGTAGAGCAGCTGTGTAACATCACCTTTTAACCACTTAAATGAAGAAAAAAAAACAGATGCAGAATAGTTTCCAGTGGTGCAGCATTGTAGCGACTGTACTAAGAGTCTAAGCTATAATGATCCTGTTTTCAGTGTTCAGATCTGAGTCCTAACAGGAATGTATAATAGGATGCTCCAAAACAGTTTCTTATGTTTTCAATGTCAATTTTGATTTCTAGATTTGGATACTGGCTGACACAGCTTCAACTGAGTGGGATCAGTTAAATAAAATCAATAAAATATGCACAATATTGGTTTAAAAACACCAGTAGCCAACATTCAACACAACACTTACTGACTTTGGGACTAACTGATGATTACATTCATTTAGTACATTGACAGTAATGCATTTTAAAGCAGATCAAATTTAATTTTAGGTATAACGTGTTAGCTTAGCATGTTCAGCATTTTAGAGCTGAACACAAAGTGCTGCAGAGACAGTATGACTGCAGCTTCACTAGTTTAACTGAGCACTGAACAAAGTAATACACCAATAAAATTTGACCTCTTAAGGGCACTTGATGGAAAATCAAAAGATCATAAAGTATATTACGATAGATCATCAAGGACATCCATCAAAAACTATTGATAATTTCTTTTAAGACTCAAATACCGATTAAATTAACCAAACATTAAAATAAAACATTAGAAAGATTCAGGTTCCGACCGCATTACTCACCTAGCAGCTGGACTCCTCTGGTGAGCCCGTAGACGTCAATAAGAGCCCACAGAGGTTCAGAGACATGCACCCCGCTGAAGAACAGCATTGGGCTGGAGTCATTGATCCGGTAGAACACCCGGCCCTTTTTGTCCACCCAGAAGGAGATGATGTTCCCCTCATTCGACAGCTCTTCTGGTAGGGCTTTAGCCCAGAAGCCACTCTGGGACACCAGGTCGGGACAGGCGTACTTTGGCAAGGTGTCAGGGTTTATCCTTGATGGGTCTTTGGTTGTAAAACCAAGACGTAAGGCACCACTCCAGCAGCACTGCTTTTTAGTGATCTGGAGAATATGCAGTAACAAATTTTCAGTTAATGACAGTAAACTTAAGATTCATTATTTACTTCATTCTTATGTATTAGCTAATGTATACATTAGCTAGAAAAGGACAAAGCAGGGCCATGCTGTAAAGCTATTAGCTAAATGCTAATGTCAGCACACATACATGACAGTGCTCATATGCTAGTGTTCCTTTAACTTTAACTTTGTTACTTTAGGGTATATTATCATGTTAATATTAGCTAATCAGCACTAAACAGAAATGACAGCATATACCAAAGGAAATCGTTCATTTAATATGTAATTGGTCCTTTACACAAAGTATTTGAACATCAAAAGTTGTGCCAAATAAAATGATGACATGAATAATGAAAATATAAAGACAATTTAATTTAACCCCTGGCAGATCACCAGTAAATGAATTCAGACCAGCAATGGCATAGTTGCTGATCCGGCTCCATAGCTAAATATCTGTTTTCAGACAAACAAGACTACTAACCTTGGTATTTTTATCACCTGCAAACTATTTTTGTCTTATTTCAAACATGTATTTACTCTGCATTGAACTGTGCCAGATAAGACTACTCCTCACATGGCAATGCTTGCCCTGCTCCCTCACTATCAGGACATAGATGGCCTGATAGGTGAAGTGGAAACTTGTTCTAAGCTGCTGCAGCTTTGGCCCACACAAGAGCAGAGAGGGAAGAGAGAAAATCAAAGCTGGAAAGCAAAGACGGGGGATAGAGTGAGGGAGAGGGAGACAGGGAGATGAAAAATAAAAACAAACAGAGAGAACTGAGCATTGCATCAGTGCTGTATTGACCCAAACTGGGTCAATTTTTAACCCAGTGTTTTTTTTTTTGTGTAGCATGCTGGGATTTTTGATCGACTTCCTTTTCTTTTCTTTTTATCTTTTCACTGTTTACACATCACAACCCCAAAACATGCTCTGAATGCTTTCACTGGGACATGTCTGACGTGTTTTTTTTTTTTTTTTTTTTTTTTTTTACCTTCAGCCGAACCTGCTCATACACAGCGATAGGCCTGTTGCTGAAGGTGATAGCGTTACAGAAGCTGGCTTGTCTTTTCACGGTCCTATGAGACATGTCCATGACGATTTGTGAGCCCTTGGTGCTGGGGTGGAAAAGCAGGGGGAAGGCAGACAAACTCCCACATGGTTGGATGGGCAGGCAGCGCTTGGGCTTGTGGTGGCATCGGTGGGATGTGACGGGAAACGGGCCATTCAGAGAATCTAAGTGGAAAAGAAAAGGAGTTTCTTATCTTGAACCACAGGTGGGGAATAGAAAACACATTACTGACAATTTCGAGTGAAAAAAACAACAAATTTTAGATTAGATTAGAATATTAGATCAGCTCATGTGCCGCACAGCAAGCTTCACTTTAAATAAAACACAGACATCATGAGGTGAACTCCAGGATGTGACCTGCTGTCAGCTCCTGTAACATCCAATTCAGAAAAAAAGGTTTGAAATAATCTAATCTTTGGATCCTGTTTCCAGTTTCCAAGGTAGCACAGTGCAACCTTCCTCCTACTGTGAACACAAAAGACCTACGTGCAAAGTTAATAACAAGCTAAATGTCCTTGAATAAAAGAACATACTAGACAAGGATGGAAATACTTCTTGTTGTGTAAGAAAGAAACTGGATGAGGCAAATTGATATAGTTTCAGATGATAATCAATATATCTGTTTTATCCTGATGGAAGTTTTTCTTAGACAGTTTGCTTCTCACCAAACAGGATCACATTTTTACTATTACAGGTAGAAAGAAGGAAATGAAGAAAAAGAAGAAGAAAAAAGATATCTTAACAGCTAAGTGCAGCAAAGATGAATCTTTTGGATCTCTTAGGATGTTCAGCTGGTTGATACAGTCTATTCAAGCTTCTCTATTAATAGCCAAGCATGGCTGTTACATGTTACTCCCAGCTGTGGTTCATGTTTTCACAGACTCTTGTCCATACTCTTCATAATTATCTGGCCTTCTCACAATTTACCCTGTTGTGTTGAATACTTGATTCTGTTTGGTCAAAACCCATAACATAATCATGAATTCTCAATTGTAAGAGCAATACTGGAGACATCCTGTTGTCTTGCTTGTCACATCAAATCAATCTGTGGAGAAGCGTCTGGGCCACTGGACTTCTGCCTTTTTGTTCCTGTTTTTTATTTTAGTTTGAAAAACACTGAGGAAAAATCATTAGTCATCATCTCAGGCTGGTTTTGGTAGTTATCACTGATAGGGAATTTAGCGCAACATCCTGTCTAGCAGCAGCAAGTCAGTGCATCTCTTGTTGCTGAGTGCTACCAAACCAGTTAACTGTAGTGAGAAAAGTAGCAGTGCTGAAAGTTGTGACACTTGTGTCATTTAGTTTTTAAGTGTGGCAACTGCAAAGCTCTGAGAAAACAGAGAGCTGAATGAGGAAATGTCAACACACAGTTTAACATTTAAATTCATACTCAAAAACATTTCAAATTTCATCCCCTTCAGGATGAAACAAGTCTGCCTGTTTCACTTTTTGCTCACCCTGTCAGAATTCTAATTTGCATAATCACTTTACTTCATTCCTTTCATATTAATGCTACCAAGTAAAGAGGAAACCACCTTCCGTGTCAAAATGAAAATGAAAGAGAGCACAAAATCTTCCAAACAGAATTACCATCGCTCAATGAGATTTAAAGACATTAATCTTGCTAAGCCGGTCAGAGGAAGCAGCAAAATAAGAGCAGACCCAAAGGAGAACATCTGACTCACCATGTGCAGGAGGGTTTTTAATATTTTTCCCATGTGAACATGCGTGAATCATGACTGCTCCCACTATCCCACAGTATCTCATGATGGAGCCGGAACATCATTCGTTCACACCACATTTGTCTTTTTTGGGTTTAAGACTGAAAAACAATTCGCCTAAAGTCGTCATGATTCACTCCTTTTTATCAGGACTAACTATCCCCTTTGTGTTTAAGACATCTCCCACACACCAAGGTCACTGGGGTGGTGTGGAGAAGGAATTTCCTCACACAAATTAAGTTCTCATCACATTTAAGGACAGGGTCACGCAGAATTATTTGATAAAATGTACGAGTGTAATCAAATCAAGCACTAAAGCACTTGAGTCCTCTACAATGACATTTAAAGGCCTTAAAGTATGAAATGTGCCAAGACTGGAGGCTAAACACATAAATTTGGCCTAATTAACACTTCCTCGTCCTTGAGAAGTGCCTGTTTTTTCACACCTAAATCTGGAGGACGGTAGAAACTGCTCATGTTTTTGTGTGAGGGAGAAAGACATCGCTGGAGATGGTTATTGTTTCCTCCTCTTTGTGGCCTTGGGGAGTTGAGAGGTTTATAACGTACGCTGAGACAAATCAAACACTCGTGACACTGACTTGACATGTGACCTCTGACACCAGGCTACTATTGTTGTGATATGAGTGCAGAGGTGTGGGTTTGAAGCCTCCACCCCTCTTGGATGTAGACACTCTAATTGTGCAGAAAGCAGAAAGAGTCTTTCCTTGTGGTTCACAATAAGAGAGGCTCTGCCAAGTGTTCTGGGCTCAGTGCAGTCTATTTGTTAGGCCCCTTGCATGCTCTTGTCCCTGCAGAACAATGTTGAATTGTGTTCTTTGCACAACAGTGGACTTAAATGAAGTCATAACAAATCCTTCAACCATATTGCAAACATGATGTCATGTCAGACGTGATGTCTTCGGGAAAACAAAACAGGGCTGTATTGTACTCCATCAAAACCAGGCCTGAGACTGAATTGAGTGTTTCCTGCAAGGTCACAAAACAGACGCAACACCTCTCCAGCCACTGGGGACAGATTCACAACTTATGACCATCTAATCGAACCGAGAATGTAAAACCTTGATAATTTGCATTCTCTTACTCTGTTTTACATTAGCACTGATTGCTTTAAATTCAGGACAAATGGCTTACTTAAACCTATGAATGAAGTTAACTTGTAGACAAATAAAAAGTTTAACTTGGAGTAAATGCAAATGTTGGGCTAGTTACAGCTAACACTGCTGATTTTAGACTCTATTTTGAAACCACCAGATGTAGAGATCAGTGTCAACAATGATAATAGCACTGTCACATTCAAAGAAAGGTAGTATGACAGATGTGAAGAGTGAGATTTTACAGACAAAAAAAAAACACATTTTACACATCTGTTTAACCAACAACAAAAAAAAAGAGGAAATTTGTTGGTGAAAATCTCCACAAAGGTTTATTGGCGACATGCTACCAATCAGCTTCTTAGAAATCCATCCTAGTGTCAGCAGAGAGAGGCAAAGCAGGAAAAAAAAACTGGTAATAAAAATGAACAATGCGCTTTGGTTTAATTTTGTCATCTTCAGGCGGAAATGTGTGCAGAAAGTCAAAAACAAAAACAACAACAACTGGACACAAAACAAAACAAAACAAAAAATTACATCAGCTTCAACCAGAAACTTTTGGAAATAATTGTCATCTGTTTGATTTTACTGACAGGCATAAAAGGAGATCATTAGCATTGACCATGTTAATAAGTGAAAGAGTGGAATATGGCGATACACCATTTCTGCAGGGCACTGATGATTCACTTTGTAAGTCAAATAAAGTTGTTTTATTTCTTCTCTTTTGTCATAAACATATAAAAAGTTTTCTTGGAATGATTAACGAGTCATAGGTCTTTACGCATCTCTGCACACAAATTGACTGCCTCTGCTGTCATAAAAAATAAAGCTACAAACAAAACTCCTGTCCAGTGTCCCCTAAACTCTTTACCTGCCTCCTGTTTGATCTTCACTTAAAAAAAAGTGCAACTTCATATCAGGCCTTCGATGGTTATCTTTCACAAGACAGGCCCTTACAAACAACATCCAATAGAACAAAGTGCGTCTGATATGTTACAAAAATGTCCCCCCTTTGGTGGATTTGATAAGTAAATCTGTAAGGCCTGAAAATATGTTTCCTGTTGGTGTCAGCCCAATACATTTGCTGCATAAATAAAGGGAAAATGATTTATCATGAAATTAACCAGATGAAAGAGATTTACCCATATGTATGCTTGGAGGATCACTCTTTTTGGTTAGTTTTTACCTCCAGTGACAGGACCACACTCTGTGATTGACATGACAGAAGGTCTGGAGGGGAACATTGTAAATAAACTTGTTTTGCTCTTTGGGGACCTTGAAAGTCACACAAAGTGTCCTAAAGAAACTTTCTGGGTTACACTCTGACCACTAATGAAGAGTTTTGTGGCCTAGGAAGTTGTTTAATTAGTCAGCTACAACTTGAAAAGCCTCAGGTGTGTCTTCAAATGTCCTGCTTTTAGGTTTGCCAACAGTAATGATAATCCAAGTTTTTAAAATTATTAAGAACAGACGACCAAAATGCTACAATTAAATTCTGATGAGTTGTTCCCAGGAGATTTTTTTTCTATCTTTCTTTTTTTTTTTTTTTTGAGAAAAAAAGGATGATTTAAGTTTCCAAACAGATGCTCAATTTTCAATCAGTCAACCAGAAAAAAACAATCACTTATTGGCTCTTACAGTGAAATGTAAGGAATGATAAGTGTTGCTTGTTGTGGCTGTGTTTCTCGTAAGTCAGTGCCATAAGCCAAAGTGAAGCACGTTTCAGTCCTAGATGAAAACAAGACCTTGGCTCGGTCCATTGACAACACCAAACTACTTGATGCGTCTATTGTTCTAACACAGACTTAGGCTAAAATAAACAGGGGGTGGGGATAACACATCTGTCAGTCTATTGTCAAGCATGTGCTGAAACAAATTGAAGCTACAGGGCCACACCTCAGAGAGAACTTTAATCACCCGCAGCTCGTCGTCTCTTTCACCTGTGCAGTTATCAGTGGCCAAGCTTGTCATGTGCCCAATGCAAGGCAGCTTGTTTAACTTCAACCCTTACTACCCTCCCATTCTGTCCTTTTCTCAGAGAGAAGGAAGTTGTCTTCTAAATGTACACTGGTGTGTTTTCATGAACAAATATTTCACCATACATTGATGTGACAGTAAAGCAGGGGTTACATGAAAAAAAAACAAGGAAAACACAAATGGGGACCTCAATTGACAACAAACACTGCATTTAAGAATACCATGGTTCAGTGGTAGAGCTGCACGATTTGGGGAAAAGGTGCGATTTGCGATTAGGTGGACAATATTGCGATTGCGATTGTGCTCGCGATTTAATAAAAAAAGTTGTGTCATGATGAGTCTACAGACTTGCTTGGTTATCATGGAGAAAAATCTGAACTGCATGTGCTGACATTGCGATTGCGATTGCGATATCCTCTTTTGCGATTACATAATTGCATGTGCTGACATTGCGATTGCGATTGCGATAATCGTGCAGCCCTATTCAGTGGTTGACCAATATCAGGTTTTTTAATTGCTAATGATAATGGCGATATTTCAGGGCAGGTATGTTGATGGTTTGTACTTAATGAATGGTAAATGGATAAGTACTTATATAGCACTTTTCTAGTCTTTCCGACCACTCAAGGCGCTTTACACTACTAGTCTCATTCACCCATCCACACCACATTCATGAACTGAACATCAAAGTTGTTGTTGTTTTTTGCACTTCAAAATACAAGAACGTAATAGTTATATCAAATATTTAACGCATATAAAATCCAATAAACAAGATGAGTTAGTTTTATTCAATCTGTGATACAGAAAACTATGTTGGGTTGTGCTAGAGTTTCCAGAACATAATTTGTGCTTATGATTTAACCTTGTTTACTTCTACACATGGTCATAAAATTTGTATTAAAATTCAGCCAGAGACTGTTTCAGATTTAATGTGCTGACAGTTAGGATGAGAAAAACCTGTTCTAATTTGGTTCGGCATTTAAAGAGCAACCAGCAACCATGCCGATGAGGCTGCCTGCAGTGTCTGCAGGCATTGTTTTTCAAATTAGCCTTGTAGATGCAAGAATCAGAGTGCCAGTTACTTCAAAATGCCTTCATTGGCCAAATTAATCAACCCACAAACATCAGTTATTAATTAGTAAAATTGTGTCTTATAGGGCTCAAATTTAGAAACGTTTACCGTCTGATTTAATCAGGAGATTATACTTTGTCATTGATTTTCTCAGTATTTAGACTACAGAGTGTAAAAAACTTTCAATAGCTGCTCAGAAAACAAAGAGCCAAAGGTAACAACTTTACTTTACTTTAAATATTACTACTAAATTATTAAATCACCAGTCAAAAAATGAATAACTTTCAATCATTCATATGGCTTTACAAACAAGAGTAAAGAAGCAAATACTCCCATTTATTAAACATGGACCAAAGGTCTTTTTTTAATATCATTATTGCTCAAAAAGCAGTTTGCTGATTGTTAAAACAGATGCAGGGGATTTTTCTGGCTGTCAACCAAACAACTGATTGTCCAGTGTTGCAATTCAACTGCAAACTCCTCTCTTGGACAAAAGTTTGTGTGCTTGGAGAAACTTTTGAATTGTCTCTTAAGTAAACAAAACGTAAAGATAAGAAGTAAACAATACAAATAAACAAACCAACAACAAAACAGAAGAAAAAGAAACGCTAAAAGTGTCTAATAAATATAGGCTGTAAATTTATATTACATGGAAGAGTAGGGAAATCTTAATTGTGTTTCCATTCTGGCAACTGGGTTCTTCAAAGGCAAAATATCGCAACAAATTATTTGATTTACTTCAGATTGAAGCGTACTGTGCACCTGATACATGTTTACGTTGTTTTACGTTATGCACACAGTGATATACACGTAAAGTTGTGGTTACAGCTGCCAAATATGTGATGAAAAGTTGTGCGCTAACTTGGTCCACTCTCCTCTTATAATTCTAACTTTCTATGTGCAGTCTCCATTTTATTTAAATAACTTTAGACATGTTGCTGTATTTTCGTGATAATATTTATGGAAACATACTCATCATAAATTTTCCCTTTATGCAAATCTGGTCGTGACTTACAGAAGGTGGCAAAACTTGGCTAAAGCAGACACTTTCACTTCTCATTTATTCCAGGCTGCCATGCAGGACGCCTACTATTTTGATGCACACGGGCTTAAAGCTGCACGCTCACAACTCCATGATATCATCCTTCAATTTAGCCATCACCAACCATCCCTGATAATTAAGAATCCCGAGCCGTGAAGCCATTATCCTTACCGTAGAAGGTGTTCCTGGTGATTTGACCTCCCATGGCTAAGATGCAAGGTGCGTTCACCTCTCCTCAACGCACCGGCTGGATCCACGAGATTCACGTTCAGCCGCGTATCCCCAGCAGCGGCGACATTACACCGAGACGTTCACAGAAATAGGAGTCCCGAGCAGACAGGTTGAGTGAGTGTGAGTTTGTGTGTGTGTCCAAAAGCTTCATCGACATTCAGCAGCAGTCAAGCAGGCAGCAGCACACAGACAGAGCTCCGCGGCTCCCTCCTGTCCGTGCACAGATCACACTGAAATTAGCATAAAAGGTGGTGGTGGAGGTGGAGCTAGCCGAGACTATTAACGCTGTAGCTACCACAGAGAGGTCCTTAAGAGTCTCAATATGCACTAAATTACCATTATATTAGCATAGACACGTCGAGGACTCTTCTCTCCCACTATCATTTACATTTAATTCATCGGGGGGCTTAATTAGCTGCATTACATACCATTTTTAATGTCTGACTTTTCACTGACAAAAGTTTTGCTTCCTAATTTTTTCTCCTCCCTTTCTCGTAAAACCCCAGTAACTTATCGGACAGTCCAATCAAACAGGTTGAGGTAGTTCTCTATCTCCCCACCTGTTGAAAGGAAGAACCTGTTTGCTTTACCCCTCAGCTTTCACTTTTGAAATGTGCATGCTGCAGTTTGTTGTTGCTGTATTGAATTCACATGACTGGCAGAGATAATCTTGGACAGACAGCAAAACTTCCCAGCAGCATCAGGCAGAAATATCTATCACATGTTAAGTTCAAAAGGCAAAAACTCAGTTTTGATTTATCGATATTTAAACCACAGAAAAGCAGCACATGTGGTCATCCAAGAATATCAAACAGCATTCCGTTTAAAAGCACCGAGAAGTTTTTGACCGTTTTTCTTTTTAGATAGTCTCACTACTCGTGATCCCTCTTTGCAACCTCTTCAAAAAATGAGGTAACAGGTGGAAGATTATTTTCTTCAAAATATATGTATTCTGAATTTCTGTGCCTGTGGTCAGACTATCTACATTGAAAAAAAAAACTAGACTATTTTTTGGTTAGTTTACTTTCTACATTTTATGCTCATGTCTTATACTGCAACTGGATTAGCAAAAAATAAAAACATAAAAAATAAATGTTTCCATAAAACAACAACAACAGCAACTTTGCAACCAGAGATTTGCTTGGCAAAGGTGCAAAATTAGTTTGTATTTATACCTGTATGAGAATGCTTCACTGCTCTTATGGTCTATCAGCTATTTGTTAGGACATGGGAGCACACATTATGATGCTCAATCTATGACAGGGAGTAGTACTCAAGTATATCTGGTTATCTTTTGTTAGCTAGTCAACAGTTACTAGTCATGTAAAGTCTTGTCTGTTGATCATTTTTGTAATAACAATTCTAGACATTGTTTAACCTAACCATCACGCTGTCCTTAATAAACAAACTGCATGGGTTAAAAAGAGAAATATTTTCTTAAACATGGGTGTGGGTGCTTATGGGAAATACAGTCTTCAACCCAGAATAACAAACAATTTCCTGCAAAGAGGATCCCTGATCAACACTACTTGAAATTTTCTTACAATGTATTTAAACAGGTTTTACCAAAGCAGTAGCTGTATGAATTTATAGCTCATTAATATCATTATTAAAAATGAATTTCAGAAGATCAGTAGATTTGGATTCAAATCTCTCATATCGGATATCAAGGCTAAAATGAATCTGTAGCTGTATGTCATAGTTTTTGCAACAAAAACACCAAAGACACTAATATGAGGTCAGTTCCTGGACCTTAGATACTCTGTCCTTCTAACACAATCAGCTGTTAAGTTCATTTAAAACCACAGGCCTGTCAGGTTAGAAACAACAGGATCCAGGGCTCTGTCTGCATTTATAGACTGAGCTCCAAGTACTTCAAGTGCCAGCTAATGCACTGGGCTGTGTTCAGCCTAAAGGTCAGAAAACAGACAGAAGAACATTTTAATTGTACAGAATTTATACAACACTGCACCGACAGGATCCGTTTGTTCTCCTGAAGTTGTCTCTGAGCAACTAAGCATCACACAGTCAGTCATGCAGCTACTTATAGCTAGAGCTATACAAGCAGAAAATGGACTTCTGACAAATCAAAAAGCTCAAAAATGAAGAAATCACCTTAATTAGGAAAAAATATGGTTAAGTATTCATCTGCCAGTTTCACTGAACACAGACTGATTTTAATTCTCTCTTGTGTAGATCCAAGTACTACCTAACTGCACCGCCAGAGTACCAAAGCATTCAGCGGGGAAGCCATCACGATAATTATCTCATTCTGTTCTCTTTAACTAATCTGTAGCAAAACTTTACTGACAGGTTTTGATTTAATTGAATTTAAGCTGGTTAAATATGTTTGAATTAGATCTTGGTTGTTCAAACCTGATTACTGATTTGTACACTTCACTTTTCACACAGCCTCTGTCACCTTCAAAACACTGGTGAGTGTGTCGCTGCATTTACATTCATCTGAAGAAGTTCAGATAATCCTATAATCCCTCAAAGAAAACAAAAGGAAAACGAAATAGTAGGAAGAAATGTATTTCGACAGCAGGGTCTTCCATATATATATATATATATATACGTGTGTGTGTGTGTGTGTGTGTGTGTGTGTGTGTGTGTGTGTGTGTGTGTGTGTGTGTATCAAAAACCTGCTGAAATCCACTTCAAGGCCTCATCTTGAGGAAATGAAGAAAAATAATATAGATATAAAACTCTACTGGGTGTTTCTTCCAACAGCTGAGGGTTTACATTCATCCAAAAGCATCTCCTTTACTCTACATAGAAGTCTTTCTAAGATAAACTGATGTTGATGCACTATGACTTGTTGTTTTGGCGGTGAAGTTGCCACGATGACCAGGCGGAGTCACCGCTGGCGTCAGGCGCACTGAGATACTGGAGGTCAGAGGCTGGGCCAGGAGAAGGAGACCAGACTGTTAATTTGCTTGGGTTCTGATTTCATGAATATCATATCCTCAAAGGATAGGTTTTTGGTTAGGAAACAACCTTTAGGGCTTCCCCGAAGTGTCTGGCGTTAAAGTTTTTGCATGGGCACGGTGACCCTGGTGTTTAGCTGGGAACTCTCAGGACCTGCCTCGTCGCCTGAGCGTTTACATAACTGGTGTCGGCAGCCAGGCCTGTGAGACACTGTACTGGCTCTGTAGCATGAGCTATATTCTCATGCTGTTTACACAAACTGATTGCGGTTAACTCGACTGTCTGTAAGCAATTTGCTGAATGAGGGTAAAGCTGAACCACTGGGGCTTTTTTATGCAATGTTTTGTATGCTGATTTTTGAGGGAGGGCAGTCAAACTGATTTCATTGGTCACAGTGGATTGAAATGAATAAAATATTTCATTGCAAAAGTGTGAAGAAAATACTTGGGATTTATGGCATGGACCCTGAAGCTATCACAGTGATGCTTAATGGATTTTGATGTGCCACCTGATCACCAGGCTGTCAAACTCTGACTGGTTGTTCTGTAATACAAGGAGAAGTGTTGTTCCCTGTGAAATGATAAAACATGATGCGTTGTGTCCTACAGTGACATCTCAGCAGCATGCCTCAAATCATGCACAGCACAAGGTTGCCAAATATCCAGCGGTTGAAATATTAATCATAGGAAAGGGGAAGGCAAAGATTCTGGTCTAATTTTATCATATAATTACGCACAAGTGACGCAAAAAAAAAACCATGATGTAAATTTAACTAGTTGTAAAAATAATTGTTATTATATTTAGTTGTGTGCTGATAAAACCAAGACAACCACACAATACATCCAGACAGACTGCACAATTTTTTAGAATTTATTCTGTTCTGGGGTAGTTTTCTATATTCCTGATTTTTTTTAACAACCAGATTGTTTAATGCATGATAAATTTTGTGTATTTCTTTGTTAAATAGCAGTACTTATTTGGTGTCAATGAGCAACTCCTTGTGTTGTGTGCTGTGATCTGCACAGACTTTTTGAAGGGCAGGGGCGAAAAGGGAGAAAAAAAGGCACATACAGCAGTTCTCACCACTGAAGACGGTACTAAGTTTAGTGTGTTTTCAGGGGCACTTAAACATGTTTTTTTTGCCTCCCAGGATGGCACTTTATTGTGTTAAAACCAGCCAAAGGGGCAGTTTTGTGTGTTTCACCAACCAGGTGGTTTGGCCCCCAAGAGGGCATTTTAGCACGTTATGGCTCCCAAGAGGGCACTTGGGCTTGCTTTATGGCCCCAAAGATGACACTTAAGTGCTAATTTAGCTCCCAATATGGCCCTCTAGTGCATTACAGCTCCCAAGAAGGCATTTTAGCACCATTGGTTGTGTGTGACTTTGATACTATTCTTCATGTCTTTGTGTCTTACAGTGGTCATGTACATCCAGGGCTGAGATATCCAATACCTCTATAAAAAAGTATGGACACTTTTCTGTTGTCATTTAGACCCTATTGGCTCAACTGATGTGAAACAATCCACACTAGATAGCTGGCATAGCTGATGTCACATAACTTGTACCCATTACTTTGAGTGGCATTCAAAGATTCAACACCTTTCCTACTTAGAAATTTATATGGTCAGCTCTTTGACTGAGTTGAAACCAGTTACTCTCAACTGAGCTTGTGTGAATTAAGTTTTGGGACATGCTCCACAGAGGATACATTTGAGGGCATAGTAGTTTTGCATGCCTTTGTCTATGTTTTTGTTTTTGTCTCTTTAAAAGTTAGTTTTGCTTTGCAGTTGTATCTGTTATCAT
Source organism: Halichoeres trimaculatus (assembly GCF_033239565.1). Taxonomy (NCBI): domain Eukaryota; kingdom Metazoa; phylum Chordata; class Actinopteri; order Labriformes; family Labridae; genus Halichoeres; species Halichoeres trimaculatus. The sequence continues at coordinate 24,989,159 of NW_027437186.1, read as the reverse complement.
TTTCTGTTTTATTGTTGTAACTGCTCCTCCTTGTAGTAATTTAATCAACTCTCCAGTAAGAAACACTTGAAATCCCATAGAACAGACACTGTGGCCAGAGACAGCAGAGTCTTTCCCTACCAGCTACTATTTAATAAACTAAACGTGTCTTTTTAAAGCTGATTTATTATGCTTCAATTCAAACACTATTACAGTTTGAGCACTTTTAAATAATATAATTATCTAGTTTTCTGTAATAGCTCTAAACCTTTCCCTTTTTATTACATCTACTATGTTTACCTGATGAAACAGGCTCACATCTCCTCCTACTGTAGAATATTTGACAATGGACTCCTGGCAGGCAGCTGCTGCCTGGTGGGGTGTGCTGGCGTTGGGCCTCCTTGAACATCTTGACAACCTCATTTGAGGCAGCCGTGAGCTCTCTCTTCGGGGAAGATCCATGCTGAACAAAAACACCATTCAGCTCAGAGTTTGGACCCTGGCCCTGGAGCCATATGCAAAACATTACAAAGTAACACAAGAGCATCATATGATCCTCGACAGGGGGGCGTCTGCAGAGAAGGAACCCCACCCGGCAGGCATGTATCAGAGGTGAAATCAAGTTGCTAAATACCATCTGAAAGTGATAGTAGACTGATAAAGGATAGTAGGGAAAAGTTCATTGATCATGAGTTTGTCATCAGGCAAACTGCAGCTTGAAAGTATTCACAGCGTTCATCTAAAACTACCAGAAACAGTTTATTTATTGGCAAAGTGCTCGCAGAAAAAATTTGGACTACAGTTGTCAGGGGCTCCACACGCAGTGCCAAAATATGCAGACAAACAAACAGAAATTCAGTTGTTACACAGAGCAAATCGGTATGTGTAACGTTTCTGGTTCATTATCCCAGAATTTTCTTCACCCCAGCACTTTGACAGACAGTTGTTCAAGGTTGTTGATATTAAAAGAGGAACATAACAGCTTTATGAACTTGGTCTGATTTTTATTTAGTCTGGCACTCAATGGTGAGCAGTGATCCAGCAAGAGTGGAACTAAAGACCTATCTCTGATATTATGATGTGTTTAAGGACATCAGGGATCGTGTGTTAACTCACGGGGAAATGAACACCTCACTGTATCTCTCAAATCATCAGCAACAAGCATCTCTTTACTTTTACTGTAACACCAGCAGTTCACCGCACAGTTTCTTTGCTTTTGCCTAACACTGATTGCAGATGACATGTGATCAACGTGCCCAACACCACAAGATGCCTCTGACTCAGGACAAATGTTTTCCATGAAGCTTTAACTGAGAGGCAGGACAACAGGGTAGAGCTTGGTTCCTGGCGTCAAAATATTTAGAGTTGAGTTTATCTGATTGTTGACACCCTTTCCAGAGAAGCTGTCATTTACAAAATTAGTCTTTTCAGATGTGAAAAAAATTAATGTAGTGCTTCATGTCTGAAGTTTTAAGTTTCATATTAATATAAAAAAACAGTTTATGTTGACTGGTCACAGTGTTTATAAGAGAGCCTGCTCATGCTGTTCTACTTGTTAGTGGATTTTGAAGAAATAACTTTCACATCACTCTCTGCACATCATATAAAACCCAGTTTTGGAGGAGCAACAGCTACATGCACATTTATATGTTAACTGTGTGGCCTCAGGCAGAGTGGTAGCTCTGCGGCTAAAGATCCCCCCTGATCATTCCAACAGTTGAAACCCCCAGGGCAGAGTCGGCTTTTTTTATTTTCTCCAACAAAAGGGACAGTTTGTTCAAATGGATCTCTGTAAGACAATTAAATGTGTCATATCGTTAGAAAGGACTGTAGCACAGTCACATCCTGAGTCATGCACAGTAGCGATTTGGCTGATGAAGCTGTGTAATTGATGTCATGCCCCTTCCGCTAACCCTGACACACATTTAACTCACTGATAAAACATCAAAGATCCCTCAGGGTTGACTCAGTCTACAGCCAGCCACATTTTTGGGTTGATTTCAAGCCGGCACTCATGGAGTGTTCATCACCTCTTGTGTTGTTTTTGTTTCATCTTCTCTCGCTATTTGTCCTCTATTTTGCCAATCTGTCCAGATGTACCTGTCTAGATGTACTTAACTAAAATTGCCATAGGAGCTGCATATGCCTTCTCTTCTATAAGCATCGAAAAAACGTATTAAATTAAGCTTAGCTACAGTGCTAGTGTTATAATTCCCTCATTAATGCTAATTAAGCTACTCAGTTGTTCTGGTGCAGATATGCTAGCACAATGTTGACTCCCATAATCAAACTAATGTCATTGTGTTAGCTTGCCCAAACATTAGCCCAGCATAGTTCTTAAAGAGTTGTGACTTGACCACCTTATTTTCACTGTGTGCTGTGTTCTGTCTGTAATGTGGACTGTGGAGCAGATTTGTTTTTGGGAAAACCTGGTGTTGCCACATGTTGATACATTACACTAAAGATTCACACCAAGTGCTTTTTGCACTTATGCATCAAGCTGAACTAAGACAATCTACCTGGGCAGGGATTTAAAGAATCTATGAGGAGGATCAATCTTAAGTGGACTGTCTCACCACTTTCTGACCTGGAGTCTCACACACTGTCATAAATTACTTTTAGCCAGGTGTGTTTGTTTTTGGATTAAATGGAGAAAGGATCGAAACAAAATTTTTTGTTCAAAGCAACTTTTTACTGGATACAACGGGCTGAGGTAAGGTATTTATCAGTACAGTTACACATTGCTACAGTTTGAAACGTGACATCAAGCAAACGTTGTAGTACCTGGCTATATGTAGCGCTATTGGCAGCCCGGTGCTCCGACACATCTGTAGGCTAATGTGAAAACAAGTTAACACTGTCACTTTGTAAGTAGTTTAGTAGCTGTTTATGTTTAGCACAGCTGGCAGCCAAGTGCTCTAAGACATGTCTGTTATGTGTAACATTAGTGAATCCTGGTTAGCTATGTCCTGCCAGTCATCTACCAAGCAGAGCTAACGTAAACTCACTCTTCATTTTATTGATAGACTCTCAAGTTTGAACAAACCACTGCAGAATAACTGCTGCATATGGGTTGGAATGGACATTATCGCAAACAATTTAGCCCCTGTGTTAGCCTTTAGCCTGTGCGCTATTACTCTCCTGTTAAGCTTTCTTCTGCTCCTCTGTCCTGTTTCTGTCTAAAAGTTAGGCTCCTGTGTCCACCATCATTACAAAATTAATCACAGAAATCGTTTTCAAGCAGAGATAGACACAGATCTGTCTTTTCACTTGTAAACTTTGTCAGCTGGCGTGGTATTGTCATAGAGACCTAGATGTGCCGTAAACCAATCTGGTCCTGCTCAACCCGATCGGGAAGCTAAGGAATAGCATTTTGAGATAACCTGTAACAGGTTATATTGGTGCTGATAATCTCATTTAAAAGTAAACTCATCTTTGCTAAGAAGTTAGCTGCACACATGCTGAAACACCACTATGCTGGGAGAGGTGAGAGAAAAAGAGTGGGCTGGTGTGCAAGTGATACAAGCTGCCATGCAGTCATGTACACAATCTGTGTGTGTCATACATTGTTACATTATTGGCAATTTGTGTGGGAGTTTTGTGCACATTGACAGTGCTATGTGACAAAAAGTGAACGAATACCTTTTGGTATTTGCCCAATAACGACAAACAAAAAAACAAAAAACAAAAAGCCTTTTTGTCATTGTTCAAAAAATTCAATCTGAGGCTTAAATAGCAACTTCGGACATAAACACACATTTCTTTGGAAATGTTGAATCACTCCTCTTGACTTAAGTTGACTTAGATTACTTAAACCCTGCTTTAATCATTTCAAGACTGATGCCCTGTAAAAGTTCCCACTTGGTTTTATTCTTTTATTTCTTTTTCATAATTTGCCTCACTGTTCAAGAAATGTATCTGCATCTTCTCACCCACATGTTTACCAAATTACAGTGACATTCAAATAACTGTCAGACACACACTGATTTAGCTCCTACATTTCCATCTCAGCCTTCTCTCAGGCTGCCGGAGCAAAATAAGCCATCCTCTTACAGCCACGAAAACAGCATAAAATGTCCATCACATTTCTCAGACATGACTCATGAACCATAATCAGGTGCTTCCAGCCAAACAATTGCGCCATGGGTCCAGTCATTATCCCCTCTTTTGTCCTCTGTGAATATGCTTTGTCTTCAAAGGCGCCAGCAGTCACACCAGACCCTGTCAGCAGCGCACTGTTAGTGTGGAAAATAATGAGGTATTCAGGGAAATTTGATGGACATTTATGTTTTTTTTCTCTGTCCGACTAGAAAGATGGCCCCATTAACGTGAACAGTTTGGGATATGGGGAGGCTGACTTGCCTGGTATTGCTCAAAAACTCACTGGAGCTCTGATTGATTTAGAGTGAGCAGAAAATGACAGATTTCATCCTGAATTTCTGTCCCGGGGTTGACTATTTTATTCTCTCTGACTTCTTTCTTACTGGTTTATAATACTGAGATGTGACGTGTGCATGCACTGGAGGCCATTGCACCAAACAGTCAAAAGGACTTTGTGACTATAGTGACCTAATAAACCTGCCGTCAGTATTAGCATGCACTTCTGCTTTACCGCATAACTATATCAGAGGCCAGTTGTTGCATACAGATCCAAGTGAATGTTCTGTCCTGCAGCTTGTCTTGGCTGACCTTTTTTTTGCCTAAACCTGTGACTGCAAGCTTCTGACCTTTTCAGATAAAAGTTTTGTGCCTTCAGATGAGTTGTCAGTTTAAATTCTATTTTATGCAGTTTTTTATCTTAAGAAGGGAACTGTGCTTTTGTCAGTTTTTACACCATCCCTCTAATAACTTTACATGATTTACAGCTGAAAAACCCTCATTTCAGCCACCATCCGAAACTCTTCATTTTATAATAGCTGCTGTCTCTTTAAGCCACCCCTGCTCCACAAACTCCCTCCTTTCTGATTGGCCTGTTCTCTGAAGGCCTGTCAGTGACAGAGCTTTGTGTAGACCTTGATGTCATGAACATTTGGAGATAGTTATGCCTCATCATTTTAGCAAGGCTACATCAATGGTTAAAATATGGGAATGCATAACACCCCTTGTTTATGTTTTTATATTATACCAATGGGTCTCAAGAAGAAACTATTACTCCCTTAGAGCACGGCCATCCATACCATGCCCAAGCAAACTTGAACCCCAAAGTTCAGTATGTTTGGCCGATGTGTACTATGCTCCAGCACCATACACTTCCTTGGCTTTGACACACTTCAGAGAGGTTTACTTCGAGGTGGCATACTTCATGCATAAGCACTATAATCACTGTGACTGCTGACCTGACAGTCATCTTAAACAATAGCAGGATGTTGGCTCTGATGAGACCGTGCTGCTTGCAAACAGAGGCTTCATGATGACGTAGGCGGACCATGCTTGTGTTGTATTATAATACGATGACATATGTACAAGAAGCAATCGTGTGTAAGTTTGGTTTATATTGGAGCAGTGTGACAGCAGCGCCGTACGGATGTCCAGTGTGACCAGGCCCTTGCCATAGATAGATAGACTGTATATAGAATGGAAAGCATGGCTCCGCTATTTATACCAATGAGTATTTATGGTTTTGGAACCAAAATAGCCTCTTCACAGGCACTGTGAGGGACTCTGAGAGAATCCTAATAGAGCTCGATGACAAAAAATAATATTTTGTTTTCTTTTGAGAGTCTAATCTCTTCTTCCTTCTGATGTATTTTACTAATCCCAAAAGAATTGCACAAGAACAGCGACTGTCAATAATTATTAGATAAGGTGCAAAAATCCAGCTTTTAATGTCTAATAACTACTGAAAAACAAAACTTTTCTGAAAAAAGAGGACTTGAACACAACACAGTCCAACAATATCTTCAAATCACCACAGCAATTGGATGTGAGAAACATGGATTTTCTGACTTATACTGCAACCAGACACTAGAGGAAGCAGTCAAACTGAGCAAGATGATGGCTGTTTTCCAAACCATCTACTACACAAGTAGTGCCTACTGTTTTGACCGAAATTCAGTATTTCGTAGGTAGAATGTGAAAACTTGCTAAATCTGCAGTATACCAAAAATTCCTGGATGTCCTGCTGGTCAAGGAAAATTTCTCAGTATGCAATGGATCAGTCTACCCGGCATACTGTTTCCCACAATGCCCTGCACTAGCGCTGTTTATCTAAGCAGGTGGCAGGTTTTGGTGAATTACCGCCATCTACTGGAATGAGTCGGCATTATAACTACAATACAACAACACTGAGGTTAAACGGTCCATGAGATAGAAGTGAAGTGATGCAAAAGAAACATTGGTAAATTTTGTCACTTCTAGCTGTTAAAGAGGTGATTGGCTACAAATTCATCAAAGCCCATAACAACCTCTAATTCACTTTTTTTTAGACCTAATGTGGATTATATGGAGGTAGTTTTTCCATCAGCTGTAAAGATTAAAAAGTCAACAACCTCCTTTCTTTTTTTTTTTTTTTTGGCCAAGTTGGCAGCCTTCACTTAGTGGGCTTGTTATTCCTCTGTTTCAACTCACCAACTTTGTAAGAACATTAATCTAACTTTACATCTGATTTGAATAGATACAGGGCATTCAGTACACTACTGAATCAACACATTAACTAAACCTTATGGATACAAATCATACCTTGCATTACCAATGGGAATGGTAGGGGCAGTGTCAAGCACCATTGAAAGCAGTTTACTTTGGAAAATTGCAGAACTTTTTGAGAAGAGACTGCACAGTTTGGTTCAGATAAAAATATGGTGTGATTTCACCTTGCACAGTTTGAGTGCCTCAAAGTATATGCATCCCAACTTAAGGGACAGATAAGTTTGTTGGTGATGATGGTTTGCTTGGAATATACAGATTGATTTTGATTCCTAAAGAAAGCAAAGGTGATCTGAGATGAGATTGATGAGAGGAAAGAATGCAACAGTGCCAAATGTTTTTGAAGCTTGCACCCCTTCTTTGTTTTGTCAGGCCTATTTTGTTTTCACCACACTGCCAAATCACACACTGGGACAGCAATATTAAGACTCAGTGGTTCAGTGTACGCAAAAGTTAAAAGATGGAGTCTTGGCGGGGCTGTGGTGCTGGCAGAATATCTGTGAGAAAGGTCATATTTTGTCAGAGAAAGGTTTAATGAAAGGTTTAATAATTACTTGCACATACTCCAACCAAGGAGACTCAGATAATTTGAAAGCAGATCAGAGGAGTTTGGCTAACTGTGACGATCTGCAGTGCAGAAGCAGTGTAGTGGCAGGTTCAGCTCAATTTGTATCATGTATTTTCGTCAACCATTACATGGGAAGCCTTGCAGCATTGCATGAACACATTTAATTGGGTCTCTAGCTGAGTGTTTTGGTTCTTTTGGTAAACAATAACCCTCACATTAAAGCACCGGTTCGTGACAGAAACTTAATTTAGGGTCAGTTTTTGTCTGTACTTGGAACATTTTTATTTCTGGTCAGCTGATGGCCATGGCAGGTGACTTTATAGTTTTTTGATGAACCACTGAAGGCCATCGGATGATGTTTGCAAGCGTTGTAGCTGCCCGCTGTACTTCAACTTCCCTTCAACAGTTGCTGGAAACTAAAGTGAGAAACACTGAACCCTCAGAGTAGCCACAGAGCCTGAATGAGAACTAGTGCCACCCTGGTTGTGATGTAGCCGGTCGTATGCTGGCATAAAAGCTTTAGAGAACTGCTCAGCCTTTCAAAGGAGCGCTGGATATAGAAAGCGGAGGCTGTATCCCCATCCTGTCACACAGATCTGGAGTAGATTCTCTGAAAGACGCTGAGGCTACTGAGGTTAGGGTTAGGATTTTAAAGAAGTTGTTCTTGTTGCTATGTCTCAGCTTGTATTCCAGCTTCCCTCATCACCCTGGATGATGGATTGTCTCCAGTGATGCTTGTCAGATCCTAAGACATTTCCCTCTCCAATTTAGTGACTGTCATGTGGTTTGGACAACACTGCTGACACTGATACCTCTGTTGCTACTCCAGTTTTATCTTTAGATAAAGCCCTGCCAGGTGACCATTGTCCAGACCTATGATGCTTAAAAGTTTTGGCTTCACTTTGGAGGTAGCTGTTGCACCATCCATGTTTTATGGCAACTGCAGCATCAATTTTTGTTCTCAAATAGTTTATACATTTCTGTCATGAGATTTATTGAAAATAAAAAGAAAACTTGTTGATGAGAGGAAGGATTTTGCTCATAAGTTAACAAAGATAAAAAAAAAAACAGATGATGTGGGAACTATACTATAAACAGGCTTGTTAATATGTGTTTTTTATCAATATGTAACAGAATGTTACATTTTTCAGATGCATAAGTATGTTATAAGATTGTTTCATTATGTATTGATTTTTGTATTTAACCTCAAGAGTGATCGTCCATTGATTCACAGTAGCTTCTCAACTGTGATAAACTTGTTATGTAACATATTTAAAATCAGGTAGTGAATCAGCTTAGGGTTATTGACAATCATCTTGATGCATTGATTATTTTGCGGGTTTTTGTATTGATTGTGAATTACTGCAGGCATTAAACTGGATTGCTGGAGTGAAGTGAGAGCTGAACCTGGGGGCAAAGTCGATGCGCTTCAATCTTCACTTCTGGTCATAAGCTTTGATTAGAGAACAACGGCTTATTACAGGTTTTCTAGGTATGTTCAACCAGAGGGAGACTCCAGGATGTGCCAGGGATTTGATATCCCATTTTCCTGGGAACACTTCTGAATTCCTCCCGGAGCTGCTGAAAAGCATTGCATGGGAGATGTTTAAAGGCAACTTGTATAATTGATGCTGTCCCCTCGGCTTTGGCCTGGAAAAGCAGGAGAAAATAGATGCATGGATGCATGGATGGCAGAATGGATGGATGGGTGAGTGTGTGATGAGCATTTGTTCCCACACAGTGTATTCAATTCAATAGCTGCTGACAGTGAGCCTTTGGAATTATTGAACAGTTTTGATACAGTGGATGTTTGCCATTGTGTGATACCACAATCAATACTAGATATGATCGTTATGGAGCATTTATTGGACCTTGTAAAAACAGCATCTGAAAGCAGGCTTTCAATCATGTTCATTACTATGGAGGGTTCAGATGATTACCATTGATCTTCCTCCAGAGAGAATAAAACAAAAGCCAGAGGAAAAAAAACTCATTAGAATCTGGATCAGTCACACAGAACCAGGATCAGTGTATTCATGGTCTGAATGCTGAAGTGATTTTCATCATATACCTATTGTGCAATTCAGTTCAGCTTCCCATACAAATTACAAAGACTTCAAGAACAATGTGGTATAATTTAAAATGTGCACATGGTGAACGCTGACCCATAAAACCATGCACAGAAAAACTGAAAAATCAAGCGCAGTAACAGAACGTTGTAGTCTTAGCAGACAGTGCTGAAGAGAAGAGATAAGTAATTAGTCCTTCCTTTCATAAGGGTTTCTTTGTTTTCTTCTTTAAGCTGTTGTGGCTCCACATCCAAGGATCGCTGCTGAAGCTCTGGTTGAAATCAAACACCATCCAGTCTACAGATGTTCCCATCTGCTCACTTTGTGGTTCATTTGATGCATCACAGCAAATCAAATTAATTCAGAGCAGGAGCTTTTTTCCTGTCTGCAAACAGCACCTGCATCTTTTCAGCTAAAGAGGAAGTGAATGGGAGCTAATAAAGCAAGGCCACTTACCATCTTACAGTGCATTCTTCCTTTTATCTACTGATGTGTTGTGCGGAGGTTACATAATGTTAGTATGGTGTCTGATGAGTGATGTGAGAACACTAACACAAAGCTTGAAGTGTAAAGTCCCTGTTTTTTGCCAAGCAATGAGACCCTAAAATCCATGCTGTACTCTCAAAGAAACACTGGTGCAGTCCAGCTGCAGCCTATCCCCCATTGTTAGCTCTGTTTTATAAACTGTTTAAACCTCCTCGAGTATAGAGGCTGTAAAGCATTGTTGAACCTGAGTGTGTAAACATACTGGAATGTTAACTGAAGCAGAGAGTAAACAAACCCTGAATAAAGCAAGTTTATAATGAAATATGACATTTATAATCAATAATGTTTAAGGTTGTCCCCCTAGCTTTTGCCTTATGCATAATTAAATCTCAGCTCATACATTAATAATGAAGTAATGGCAAAAGAGGACATAATTCAAACACTGAGTGTCTCTGTTTGCCTTTGTGGTGTAACGTATTGATCTTATATCACCACCCAGGGCATTTTTTATTAAAGACAAACATATGGTGAGTTGGAAAGCTTACATCTGCTCTATGGTGAGGAATGTTCAGCCAACAAAAATAACAAAAAAGCTGAAATTGTGTTTTTACTTGTTTATTAAACAAAACAGTAAAAAGTATAGGTATTTTAGAGGATCATAAAGTCACAAAGTTCAACACAGTTCATCCTGGACAAATGTATTTGGCACTCTGAGTTTCGTAACCTTAGATTGAAATATTATACGGTTATGGTGCCAAAGAATAAAAGAAATATCACAAAGTCTTTATGATGAAATCAGACGGTTACAACAGAAAGCAAGCAGCTGGAGTGCATGAATGAATAAAAAACAAGATGTTTACCAAGTTTAACTTTGATGAACCCAAAGTTGCTTTCACACATAGCTTTTGATTGCGTTTGTTGGATTTTGTTTGCTGCAGATGCTGAACTGAAAGGAGAAGATGAGTTATTATAGTGCAATTTTACTCCTATGCTTACAACCTCCTATTAAAAAAAATACCCCGCAGCTGTATTGTTATGTCTAGCTTACTACTTATACTCAACCAAAAGTACAGCCTCTATTCTATGTACTTTTTTAAATAATGAAGTGATTTGAAACTGAGAAAAAAAATATCAGTAGCTGTTGCTGTTTTTTTTTTAAGTGCTGAGTTTTAATCACTCATTATCCTGCATTTGCAGTTCTTGTATAAAATAAGTGCTGCAAAAAATATGAACTCTTGTGTGGAACCAATGATTTCTGGATACTTGAGTTTCTTCATTTGTCAGAAAATCCTCTGTAAGGTGTCAGGAAAGTTACGAGTCAGGACCTGAAAGTCCTGTTTTATGCAGCCCGGATCAAACAGTGTTTATCATCTATCTTATTATATCTCATGCCCAAAAGGCAGAGGCAAGTGATGACAAGGCTGGCTCCTCTTTTATGGAATCAGACAAAGATGAACTTTGAATAAGTTCATTCATAATCAGTTTTCAAAGGATGACACTCAGACGTTTTTTTTTTTTCCTATCTTTTTTAGAGCAGATAGTTTTTACTGTATCGTTTGATCCCATGTTTCCAGAATGAGATTGTGTATTATGATATAATCCTCCAAGATAATAAAACATCTGGGTATCATACAACCAGCCATGCTAATACATAGTAAATCAAATATAAATCCAGCTCAAAACAGCAGCAGAGTAAAAAAAAAAAGCATCCCTGCTTTTCTTTGAAACACTTCTCTTCCTGTCCTGCAGTGTTAAGTGTGACTGGTGTGGAAAGAGGAGTGTCAGCATGTATCTGTCTGTGGAGGGAGATTTATGTATGATTCTTGACAGCTGCTCACCTTCCTCAGAATACTGAACTTAACACAGAAGCTTAGTTATAAAAAAAAAAGCTGCTTTGCTGCTATTTAGATGCATGATGTGCAGCATCTGCATTGTCCCAGTGTTAAGGTGAGGAACTCTGTGAAGCCACTGAAATACAAGATCAGGTTATCAGTCATGGCTTGTTAGGCCCAGAAGGAAAATAAGGTTCATATTTGTCATATTTTGTCAGAGACTGAGGGCGGCATTGACCTGTCTTCCTCTGAGGGACGAGGCTGGAGGCCTGACTACAAAAAAGTGCTGTTATTAAATTATTCTTAAACTTTTAGCAATAACACCTAAAAATGAATAAAACATGACTTTAACAACATTTTTTGGAATCAAGAGAAAAAATAGAAAATACTTAAAGAATTACCCTTTACATGTCAAAATACTCTATAAAGGATAACCTATACATGGGGTGAAGTAGACACACATGAGCTTTTTAATGTGATGCTTCTGTGGGTATTAAGTTACAACAAAATACAAAGTAATACAGATTTTCTAAAATCATACAGGATAAAGTAAGGAGATGTCATTTAATAAACATTTCCTACACTACACTACACTCCAAAATTAATAGGAAACAGGCATCTTTGTCAAAAGAGACCTTTTTGTTTTTTTTGTTTAGTATTTTGGACTAAGGGCCAATCCTAATTCTACTCCTTAACCCTTGTTTTACCCCTCAGCCCTTGGTTTTTGCGAGTGCATGTCTAGTGTCCCAGTTCTTTGTAAGGTGAAGGGGAAGGGCTAAGGGTAAGGTCTTCACAGCCCTAGAAACGAAAACAAATCTGGGACCTCAGTTGAAACCAAGGAGTATGACAAAATTCCCATGTTACCAATATTTTTATCTGATATCCAAACTTTTGCTGTTTTGAATTGTTGTTAGTATTTTTGAATTGCTAATTACAACCGATGACAGACCAGGGTGAGAAATTAACAGCAAAAGGACTTCACTAAGATGAATTGCATTTGCTAAATAAGCTGAGATAAGCAAACTTTGCGGTATTCAGAAGCTACATTATATAGCTTCTAATACTGTAATATTTCCTTTTCAAAGTTTGTTTGCTGTGAATCGGTCATCCTGATCTGACATCGATTAATCACCACTTTGTGAAAATGTGTTCGATTTTTAAATTAATTTACAGTCACTCTGCCTATGACACAGCCAGTGAGCGACGAGGGGTGATGATGTAGCAGGGATCGAGTGGCCCTCTTATGGTTGGCCAAATGTGGTCACCTTGCTTGTTAGAACCAACATTTGTGTATTATTTCAATAATTAAACTTGTAGGCCTGACGTATCATGTCTAAGCTGTCGTGCAGCCACCTTCATCTGTCCATGGCTAATCACTAAATCCAGTTTATAACTAGCCTACTGCCGGAATGCTTTAGTGCACTACTACACAGATGCAGAAGCCAGAACAGATGGGATCTTTTAATGTTAATCTGGCAGTATTTAGTTGAAGAAATTAGAGACAAAGCTGTGTTAGGCTGTGTTCAATTGGTATACAACTTCTGAACCAGAGCCATATGAATCTTACTGAGGTATGTGGACATTAACCTGCAAAGAAGACTGAGACTGGTGGTGCTAGCTCTGCTAAAGTTAGTCACGTTCAACAAACCAATTTGATTTGTGATCCTACGGTTGGCTATTATTGTTTCTAACTTTTACACCACTCAGCTAATCAGAATTTCATCAGTTTCATTCAGGAAAGCAGTCTGTCAACAGATCTGTCATGGTTTGTACTTTGATGGCAATGAAATCGGTCACCTAGAACATCCAGGGAGAATACAGTGTACACATAAAGCAACTGGGATTTAGGAGTTCCATCCAGTCAAGGAGGTTGTAGCAGCAGCAGAAAAAACAACACATTTCTGTGGAAATGGTGATGAAAAAAAACCTTTGCTTTGAAACCCAACAGAGCTTGAAGGTTTGCCAGACTGCACAGTAATGCAGAGAGATTCACTGATGGCTTTAGTAATTTCTCTTGAGGTAAAACTCTGATTTAGTGCCATCTGGTGAGGATCACAGATGTTTGGCAACAGGATATAATTAGAAAACCTTCTGAATTATTGACCTTCCCTCTCTAGTTTTATGTATTTGTTTGTAAAGGATGACAAAAGCGTTGTTATTTTTGGAGGACGGGGTTTTAAAAAGCAGTTTTACACCACTCACATTTTTATTGTTCACGTGTACACCACTGAAAAAATCATGCTGCAGCCTTTGAATCTTTAAAAATAACTCCTCAATGCAGAGCTTACGTAATTAATGGGTTGACAAACTGTTAACATGCTTTATAGATCTCTGCTTTTTAAGGAGCAGACGATAGCTTCTTATTTTACTTATGATGCAAATAGTCAAACCACTCGGGTGACATATGCAGAGGACACAAGTTGCGACACTGCAGTCTTTCCGCTCTGACATAAATCACTACGGGACAGAGCAGGGAGGGAGAGCCCTGAAGGAGAGGCTAATGGAGCGAGGAGCAAAACCATGTCATCCCTCAGACAGGTTTACAAGGCATCTAGTATACAGACTTTAAATTTCTCCCCCACACACTTTCGGGAACTTTCTTGGAATTACACCTGGACAGTGAACTGGAAAGTTTATGAGCTCTGAATGTTTATTGTTGTCAAAGAGGATGTACACTGAAAATGGACACACAGCTGCAGCTCAGGGACAGGAAATGTGTCAACACTACATGAAGATTAGCCCTGGCTCCCCGTAGTGTCTTCATAACTATTCTCCCATGCACTGCAGAAGAAGGATTTTCATATCGCCTGCAGACGAGTGGATGATGTTTTGGTTTTGAAGTATTTTTAAATACTTTTATCCCCACTGATAAAGACATCTTCTGCATCACAGTAGGGGTCCAAAAAAGGAAAAGATTGATCTAAAATCTTCCCTTTACATCTTTCCATGATGTAAAAGATGAAAAACAAGGTCTAGTTACTGTTTTTCTTCTGTTCTGCAGTTTAAAAGCTCTTTAAGTGTACAACAAAGAGTCTTGTGTGTTGATGCAGTAAAAATGACTTACTTCGTGAGACCAAAGCAAAAAAAAAAAAAAAATCAACTGTTAAAAAGTTCCCTTTTAAGATTTGGAAAGTCTGGGCACAGCAGTAAAGAACAAGTAATACACAGTTTTTTTTTTGTTGTTGTTTTTTTTTTTTTTTATTTAAGGACTTTTTAAATTAGTCATGCATTATTAAGTCGATACAAAAAGTCAATGTAAAAAAACAAACAAAAAAACAGTCTCCAAAGAAGGGGTTTAGCTTTTGAGTTTTAAATACAAGTATTTGAAGTATTTATATTTGGTTGTACCTATGTGGGTAATTTGATATTACAACATTGCTTTATTTATAAGTTTCCCTGAAGCACCCTCAGGGAACTTTGTGTTAATTCTATAAACTGGTTCAGGAAATTTATTTTTTTCAGCTCATAACTTAAAAGAAACTTACTTTTCACACATTTCAGACTTAGAGACTCTAATTTATTTTTTCCACAACACCTTTAGATGAATAAGATGTGTTTCAAAGAAACAGAAACAAATAATGCTGAAACCCTCAATCAAAAAGGTCTCCAATTTATAAACAAAGCTGGAATAAATTACACAAAATGCTAAATATTTTAAAGAATTCTGTTTCATCAAAGGGCTGAGACAGGTGTTGACACCTTTGGGTTTTTGGGTAACACATTTTTTAATGCTCTTTGAGCACAGAACTTAAAAAACCCCACATCAGTAGCTCTGGATATCCATCCATCACTTGTGAGTGTTCCAGCTGCTGTTTTGGTCAAGTAGCAGCACTCTCATAAGGACTGATGCGTCTTAACTACTGAAATCTGGATGAGAGTTTTATATCACAGCTCAATCACCTGTAACCTGTTTAAATTCTGTATACTCAACAAATCTTAGAGCCACTTCTATGAAAACAAAAACAGGGTGTTTGAAAATACTGTGACTGGCTCAAATTTACCAGCAATAGTCCGTTTGAATTTCACAGGGAGCTGCATTTGTGGTTTCTCAGTCATGTTCCTTGAGTGTTGTTTCACATGTGTTTAAAAATTGAACCCAATGTCCAAAACGTACCTGAATGCTGCTAACAATATCAGCACACTAGTTTCATCTAATCCATTTGTTCTTGTCAGTTGTTTCCAAAAGAAGACCAATGTGTTGCTGAGCAGTGGACCTTGAAGGGAGGGGGAACTCTGCTACTCCATATTCAAACATGGATATGAAGCAACAAAGCTGGATGTTCAGACTGAACATGCAAAATTTCAAATTACTTTGGATGCATATGCTGCAGAAATTCCGGTAGCACTTTAGATTACAGCCCGCGTCTTACAGTGTAGTTTCCCGTCTCTTACAGTGTAGTTTCCTCAACTGTAGGGGTAACTCTCACACATGTACCTTGACATTTTGCGGTACCTATCGGGTAGTTACGCTCTCGTCTTACAGTGTAGTTTCCCGTCTCTTACAGTGTAGTTTCGTCAACTGTAGGGGTAACTCTCACACATGTACCTTGACATTTTGCGGTACCTATCGGGTAGTTACGCTCTCGTCTTACAGTGTAGTTTCCCGTGTCTTACCATGAACTTATCAAAACAGTGTAATTTTCCTGGGCATATGCTTTTGCTGTTAATGTGCCACTTCCTCTTAACAATTAGTATGGTGAATAAAGTAGACCAATGATGAACCTAAACACTGTAATGTATTGATGAGTATGTGTTTCACACAATAATGATAAGACTTGCAGATGTAAAAAAAAAAAAAACTTTATTTTTCTAAACACACAGAGACCCCACATAGTAATTCACCTTTTAAGTAACCCGGCCATTAAGTTAACACTAGCCACTGCTTACTGTCTAACTGTCCAGTACTTCCACTGCGACAACCCACTACTTCACCTGTAACTACTGGTCAACAACTGGAACCGGGCTGGATTATAAAGTGCACACTTGTTGGCTTGACTTACTGTGTAACTACCCACTACTTTACCTGTAACTACTGGTCAACAACTGGAACCGGGCTGGATTTTAAAGTGCACACTTGTTGGCTTTACTTACTGTGTAACTACCCACTACCTTACCTGTAACTACTGGTCAACAACTGGAACCGGGCTGGATTTTAAAGTGCACACTTGTTGGCTTTACTTACTGTGTAACTACCCACTACTTTACTGTAACTACTGGTCAACAACTGGAACCGGGCTGGATTTTAAAGTGCACACTTGTTGGCTTTACTTACTGTGTAACTACCCACTACTTTACTGTAACTACTGGTCAACAACTGGAACCGGGCTGGATTTTAAAGTGCACACTTGTTGGCTTTACTTACTGTGTAACTACTCACTACTTTACTGTAACTACTGGTCAACAACTGGAACCGGGCTGGATTTTAAAGTGCACACTTGTTGGCTTTACTTACTGTGTAACTACTCACTACTTTACCTGTAACTACTGGTCAACAACTGGAACCGGGCTGGATTTTAAAGTGCACACTTGTTGGCTTTACTTACTGTGTAACTACCCACTACTTTACTGTAACTACTGGTCAACAACTGGAACCGGGCTGGATTTTAAAGTGCACACTTGTTGGCTTTACTTACTGTGTAACTACCCACTACTTTACTGTAACTACTGGTCAACAACTGGAACTGGGCTGGATTTTAAAGTGCACACTTGTTCGCTGTACTTAATGTTCAACTACCCTCTACTAGTGTGCATTTTATAATCTAGTCCAGTTCCAGGTGTTGACCAGTAGTTACAGGTAAAGTGCTGGGTTGTTGCAGTGGAACTGTTGAAGCTACTGACATCTGTGTTTCTATGATGAATAATGCTTGGACACTTTATCCACACAGATACTACGGTCAGAGAGTAAAGGCAGATACACAGTTCACAGTTCAGTCTTTTATGTATCCTTTAAGAAACAGCATTACAGCAACGGCCGGATGCATGGAGAATGAATGAACGAAGAGGATGAATAATGTGTGTGACATCAACGTCCAACAGCCACTTATCAGTAGTGCATCTCAACAGGGTTGGCAGTGTATGGTATCTGAAACAATAAATAACAGAAGGTGAATCAAAGACAGTGTCTACCAGACGTTAATGATGCGCCCACTAGCTATTTAGCATTAGCAGTGCAACGTAAGGGAAACAAGAGCCAAAATTCCTGCCACATAAACAAACATTAGCTAAATGTTCATTCCTCACTCAACACTCCTTAAAGATAACTTGTAAGCTATTAAAGTACTTACTTCCTCAAGAATGCATCACTGATAACTTATAAGATGTTTTGAAGATGCTTTTAAACAATCGCGGAATCCCCGTTCGGGATATACAACTTTTAGGACCCCAGGCTGCCCGCATAAAGGCATGAACGCAAATACGCAAAATCCTAAGGACCCCGGTCTACCCTCCAAGTTGCCTGAATAAAATTATATACAAAATGCTTACAACACATCAACGAAGAACAGAGGCAATTTATAACAGAAAATACTGGATAGTTAGCCAATAAGCAAAGACAAGTGTGATCTTAATGGATCAGTAACTTAAAAGGAGAATTACAATGTGGGGTCTCTGTGTGTATAAAAAATAAAGATATTTTATACGTCTGAATATCATTATTATGTGAAACCCATACTCATCAATACATTACAGCTTTTAACTTTATCATTGGTCTACATAATCTTTATCCATGCTGATTCTTAAGAGGAAGTGATACATCAAGGTTTGCATAGTTAGAGCATATGTCCAGGAAAATTACACTGTTTTGATAAGTTCATGGTAAGACACGGGAAACTACACTGTAAGACTCCGGGACTTACACTGTAAGACGCGAGCATAACTACCCGATAGGTACCGCAAAATGTCAAGGTACATGTGTGAGAGTTACCCCTACAGTTGACGAAACTACACTGTAAGAGACGGGAAACTACACTGTAAGACGAGAGCATAACTACCCGATAGGTACCGCAAAATGTCAAGGTACATGTGTGAGAGTTACCCCTACAGTTGACGAAACTACACTGTAAGAGACGGGAAACTACACTGTAAGACGAGAGCGTAACTACCCGATAGGTACCGCAAAATGTCAAGGTACATGTGTGAGAGTTACCCCTACAGTTGACGAAACTACACTGTAAGAGACGGGAAACTACACTGTAAGATGCGGGCTTTAATCTAAAGTGCTACCGAAATTCCAAAATGTGTCTGACATAAAGGTTTTCTGTAACACCACTCTGACAAAAAAGGCATACTTCTGGGGTTATAAAGTTAAGAAAAAAAAGCTAATATACAAACAAATGCACCATACCCTCTCTTTAATCACAGTCGGAGATCTTCAAGCTCTCGCCTCCCCTTTTTGTTGCTGCCATGTTGGGCTAAGCATGCATTGTATCTGTGGTGCGCCTCCATCTCCTGGTCTGTTCGGGAGCTTATATTTGAAGTACTTCTTGTTCTGCATGAATTTGGATTACTACACATCGGCCCTGTATTAAAAGTCCTATATCAAAACAGTCCAGTACTTTAACACCCTTAGCTCCCAGCATATGTAAATGATTGACTTGCCAGTGAGGGTCTGCTTTTGTTAGTCATAAAAAAGCATCAGTGTTAATTTAAGCCTGTTTCACTGCCAGCTAAAAACTCCTCACAGGAGCTTTATGAGGAAGACCTGAAAGCTCCACTTACTTGTTTATAACAACATAAACTTGTCTTAAAAGCCCATATGTCAACACTTGTTTATAATTTTGGAGAAAGCATTAATTCAGGAGTATTGATTTATAACCCTCATAACCTTTTCCCCCACTTTTAGGATGAACCAGTGCTTCTGTTTTCAAAGTCAGTCTGTAATAAGATGAATAACACCTCACTCCAGGGTATTGATCCCTCTGTGTCACAAACAGATGCTCCGTCATTGGCTGAGACTCACAATCGTATTGAGCTGACAACAAGGTGAAGGCCATGTTATAATTAAATAACAGCCCTGCTCTCCAGATACAAATTGGTTCACATGTCTTTACCTTCCATCCCTCCTCTTTCCCTGTCCTCATATAAACAAATGTGCATGCACACACACGCTCAGTGGGTCGCTACACATATGCTAACAGCTGGTGAGAATCATTTGAGTCTTGGTTAATAGCCTAGGATGGATTCAGGAGACAGATTCATTTGGCATGATGGGTTGATTTTAATTCTTTAAGTCTTCTGTTTGTGTAAATGTCATTTTCCATTGTTGTGTCTATCATGGGTGATAATTTGAAGCTGCATGACAACACGCAGACAGTCTAGTCCAGATTTCCACTCTTGTTCCGCCTGTTGTTTCTGTGCTCTCCAAACAGATGCTCCATCAAATCTCTTTATACTTGGCTGAGCAATGGGAGTTACGCTTTGTCACTCCATGGCCCTCATTCAAATACACTGAATGTATAAGCTGTCAGTCACTGTGATAGCATGGGCATGTTTGTGTGTGTGCGTGAGTGAGTGTGTGCCTGCTGGCTCGTGAACATATGCCACTGGGTTTTGTACTTTAGTCTTTGTGAAACCCTTTGCTTGGAAATTTAAGTTCACTCTGCCAGTAAACTGGTCATATGTTATGTTTATCCACATATTCAAATCACTGACCTCATATGAATGTCTTGTGACCTCGGGTAGATCTTCCAGAGAGTCCTCATACTGAGTTATCTTTATGGTGCTGCTCCTCTTCATTACATCATTTGGAATTTGCTGTCAGGACAGGTCAGTGCCTGCCTCTATCTGAATGAAATATGAACACTAATGCAGGATGTTTGGCACTAACCAATGCTGCTTCTGCAGAGCATCTGAGTGTCATCTCACTCACTGTAACTCACTCTGTACTCAGAAGAATCATAGCCCTACTGCTATGACAAGAATCAGCTGCTAAAGCCAGGCCTGCACCAAAAGGTTTTTCTTATCTCAACAAACATTGAAAACAAGGGCGTAGATTTACATATGGATGGTATGGACATGTCCCCACCATTATTAAGGTTGAAGAGGAAAATAAATGCGCCTCATGTGGCACACAAAGGGTTTAATCCTTTCCCACTTCGTCACTGCCTCCAAAATTTGTCTTTGAGACTGCTCTGGATGTCGATCAAAAAAAGAAAGGTGTAATGCTTTTTTACCAAAGAGTAGGCAACCGATAATAAATGCAAAACACCAGTTACAACCATTTTACTCTTAATAAGAATTGATTATTGTCCTGTTTGTCAGACAGCAGTGAAGTGGCAAGGTTACACCAACAGGTGATCTTGAATTAGGACATGGTGGTTTATTTAACAATGGAGAAAAAACAAACACAAACAAGCATAATAAAAAATAATTTTAAAAAAATGACCAAAGCACTCTGTGGTGTAGCTGTGAATTTTTATATAAATATAAGAAGCAGGGATTTTTCAGTAGTAGATCTGATTTAGTGATCCTGCTTTATGGGTTTTGTTTTCAGCAAATAACTTTTTACTTTAAGAGACCTTCATTAGAGAAGCCTTTTTTTAAATCATACCTTGGTGGAGTGATTTTGTTAAGACCAAGTTAAACTCCTCAATTTTCCAAAGCCAGCATAGTGCCTGTACAGGAGCAGTCAAAATGCTTGTGGTTTTTTTTTTAATTCTTTATTTTGGTAATCTATATGTAATGCAAAGTTTGATGCCATTATTTGAAGTAATTTTACATATGATTATAAAACAGCCACTTCATCTTTCATTATGCCATCAGAGAGTCTGGTGCTGGCTATGTCTCCACTAATGTTGAAATCAAACCTTCACCACTGGTTGAAAATGTGAGTCTTCGTACATGTCAACAAATAAAGGATTCAAAACAGATGGAGCGGCCACATTCATCTACAGAGTAGATCAGGGAAAGTCAAGTCATTCTTCAAAATATCTCAAATAAAAAGATAATTTAGCAAGATATTCTTTAGAACCATCAAAATATCAGCACTTCACTGATTTATTGAGGAGAATGGACCTTAATATTATGTTGTGTGTACCTAACTTAAGAAAGGTCATAACCCCTTCAAAGTCTCTATTTGAGCTGATATGTTGACAAAAGACTTAGATTTTTTTTAACCTCACTTCTTTGCAAACAGAAGTTTTTAGGATTCCTTTGGCTGAGTTACTCGACAATTTGCTTATATTTTGAAAAATAAGGACCACACAAGTCATCGATTACCAGTCTTTCCAGTCACCCAAAATTAGTTAAGCTGACAGACTCTTTCACTCATACATTTTCACTCGCTGATAGTAGAGAGTCATCTGCTTATAATGTTTACACACTGCTATGAACTGAAACAGCTTTGTTTAGGTCACTTTGATCGATAATTTCATAGAAATTTTATTCAGATCAGCACTGTCAAGGTGATGGTTTGGCTCACTGGCTAGTATGTCCCAAGCCAAATAGCTGCTGTTCTGGTCCCAAGTTGTACTCCGGCTCTTGGCTGTTCTGTGCATTGCATTCTTAATCCCACCTCCCAATATATCCCTTTATTCTCTGCTGATATGTTAACAAAGGCAAAGCTGTCATCTTTCTTAGGCCAGTAGTGTTTATTCTAAACATTTCTGACCAGATTTCTGAACCTTTTGTTTGCAGTGGAAATTGGAGGATCAAGATATCCCTTCAAACACCAAAAAACTAGCTGTGAAAATATTGGTTAGAGTCAGTAGTTTCAGATTTTGTTTGGCAGTGCTAATCTTGGAGGTGAAATTTAGGTGGCCAAACTACAACCTCACTTAGAGGATGTTGTGCATGTCTTTCTTTCTCATTGATGTGTGTTTTCCCCCACATCTCCAGTTTGGTACCATTGTTGTTTAAAAAGTAAAAAATTAGAAGTCAGTACATTAATTTGATCTGTAAGATAATAGAGTTAAATCCTTTGTTTGTCAAAATGGTAGCTTCTTTCTTCTGACTTTGTTACTACTGCATATTCAGTCATGAATATTTAATACTGTGGAGAAATATTGAAGGTTTGGGTTCAGGGCTGAGGGTCATATTAAAGTTTTCTGGAATTATTAATTCAGTGTCAAAGCCCCTGAAGGCACTGGAGAGAGTAGACAAAGGCTGTGTATTGTGTCTTAACTTGACTTCAAATTCGTTGTAATTCAGCTTCTTAGTGCAGAAAGGGGAACTGGACTTTGTTCTACTTCAAGGCACAAAGTTGCAAATGATCTCCCTCTGGAAGTTACTCTTGGAAGCAAAGAAAATAGCCATGATTTTATGGTTATTTTTCACAGCTGTCAGCAACATAAAATGGCAACATTGTGAATCACAGAGATAATGTATAGTAAGAGTGTGGATGCCAGAAAGTGATCCTTTGTGCAGCACAGCTAAGGTTCTGTTGACTGTGTGTGCACTGATGACGCAGTCTGTCTTCAGCACATCTGTCTTTACTCACACTGTAAAGATGACATCACCTCCACACATGCAGACCCACGCGCACAAACCACAGCCACCCCCTGCTTCACCTCCAGCACAGGCCTCATGGACACTTCCAGAGCATGTGGAAGAAGGTGGGGTAAATAAATCAAAATGAGCAACAGGCATCTGTTAAAAAAACAAAACGACTGACAGGAGGCAGCCTTCGAGCAGACACAGCGAAGGTCAGAGGAAAGAAAAGGAAGCACAGTATTGTCTTTTAGGCTGGAAGCAAATGGGACCAATTTTGAGTCATGTTTTTTTCATCTTGTTTCACATAAATCACACTAATAAGAGTAAGGCTTCATCTCCAAGGATACAGATAAGGAAATGGCTGAGATGTTGCACTCTGTTGTCAAGGAAACTGGTCAGAGTCAGAGCTGTGGCCTTGGAAGCTCGCTGCAGAAGTGCTGACCAAAACGTCAACAGAAACAGACTGAACATGGAAACCTTCAAAGACGAAATTGTCCTTCTATTTTTTTATTTTGTTTATTGTCTTGACTTGGATGATGCTCACATATTTCCACCAATGTCACATGTGTATAAAACGTTCAGGTGTCTTCAAGGCTGGACAGAAAACTGGGTCCATGTGATCATTGTTTGCTTCTACAGAGGACAAAATGTAGGAGGCATCTTATTAAATGTAATTAACACATCCAAGCATCCAAAAATAGATTATTTTCTTGTCCAAACCCATGAAATGGAAATTACAGTGAAATTTGTTCTGTAAAAAAAGAAATTACATTGATATAGACTCATGGACTTTTAAAAATAGTGAAGCACCTCGTGAGAGTTCAAAATCAGGACACCGACACACAAACACACACATTAAAAAAAATCCAGTCAGTGACATTTGATGGCATTTAAAGAGGGGATGTTTTGCTTTTCTGTATAATAAACATGGATATATAGAACAATGCTGGGTTTTCATACTAAATTTGTGCTGATTTTTTAAACTGCAACATGTACATGTGGTGGAGAAATCCCAATATCTCATTGTAAACAGTAAAAATGGCCCATTCTTGAGATAGCAGGAGAACCAAAATCTTCACAGGCCTCACTGAAAGCCTTATGTGATGAGGTCATCACACACCCTGACAGATCTCCAAAGGGCTGGCCAATCAGAGGGAAGGGGGCTAATGGAGCAGGATGAATTAAAGAGACAGCAGCAAAAATGAACCGTTCAGAGGCTGCAATTGGTTTTTTTTTGTTGTTGTTGTTTGTTTTTTTAATAGGTTGGAAAAAAACTGATTCTTGTTTAGCTGTAAATCATGTCAAGCTACTAAAGCTAGGATAATTTAAGCCTGCCACAAAATGCACAATAACCTCCTTTACCTATCTGCCTTTTATTTGTCATTGCACGTCCTATGTTTGTAGCTTTTTAAAAGACACAA
Organism: Halichoeres trimaculatus; assembly: GCF_033239565.1. Taxonomy (NCBI): domain Eukaryota; kingdom Metazoa; phylum Chordata; class Actinopteri; order Labriformes; family Labridae; genus Halichoeres; species Halichoeres trimaculatus. The sequence goes on along the minus strand of NW_027437186.1, from coordinate 24,964,735 downwards.
GTGAAGATTTTGCTTTCAAGGATGCCTTACTCTGACAACACCTTCTGATTTTCTGGCCATTTCAGCACGTTTTCTTTTTCTCAATTTAGTATTGCTATCTGCTATCACCTATCAATATCGGTTAGCTCATGAAAAATAAATAATGACGGTCATGCAAGTTTATAGAAACCACTTAGAAATTAGAAACACTGCATGTCAAATTGGAGAGAAGAATGATGGGCTCCATAAAGTGTTACAAACCTCTGTGTGTTCACACATTGCAGATGGTTTCTTGTTCTTATATTGTCATATTGTCAGTATTAGCGGGTTACATGTTAACCAATCAAGTGACACAGATTGAAAAATTCAAACCTCTGGCAGAAATTTCAGTTACTCTTAGGAGGAACATTTTTTAAAAAAATCTTTGAGAAATGTGTTTTAATGCAACTGAGCACTGTCACAGCTGCATGCATCAAATGGTCACTTAAGGGAAAAGATATTGAGGAGAAAATGGGTACAGAATAATTCATGACAACTGTCAGTGTGTGTGTGTGTGTGTGTGTGTGTGTGTGTGTGTGTGTGTGTGTGTGTGTGTGTGTGTGTGTGTGTGTGTGTGTGTGTGTGTGTGTGTGAGTGTGTGTTTTCAAAGACTCAGAAAACTGACGTCTGTAAATGGAAACCGCAACATGTAATGATAATGTGAACCAAGAAAACAAATCACAGGAAACATGATTACAGTTCATCATGCTGGGAGTGAAATGTCGCTTTGAATCCTCTGCAAAAGATGTTTTAGAAGTGTGGAAATCCTGTCCCTTTTTTAGGTGGCTTTTATTGTGAACTCAAACTTTCCTCTGTCAGTTAATGAGATGTGGCTCCCTGTGGAAGGCAATTAAACAATGGACCCTCACCGTGTTCCCGGCCCTGCCAATATTCTGACAGTTCTCCTCTATCAACACGCAACTATCTAATACCAATTAGTTTCTGTCTTTTCAAATACATGCAAATTAAAGTTGCAGCAAATTAACCCGCTTTCCAGCTTATCCCAGGCACTGGAGTGTGGACCCACTGCTCTATATCTTTTTATTCTGTCATTATTTCATCCTCCAGTCAAAGTCGGTTAATTTCTCAAGGGGAACATGATGGGGAGGGGATTAACCTGACCCAGCTCAGAGTATCTGATTCAGCTGACACTGATGTAGCTGTTTATCTGGACTGTGTGACCGAGAAAAATTACAAATGTGTCCCTGTGTGGGTTAGAGTAACAAAGAGACTTACTATGGACGTGAATGTGAGGAGAAATACATGAATAGAGCACTTTCTGTAATCAGCTTGTGTTTAATGGAACTTCCTCTCAATGATCTAGCCCCCTCTAGTGTGTAAAGAAATGATCACGTAGGAGACTTCTGCCTCTGAGGTCTTCCTTTGGCACATCCCTCATACAGCATACATGCAAAAAACTGTCTCAGTGTTTCTTGTGATAAATATTGTAGGGCTTATTTCAAATACATAAAGGACAAAAATCACATTTTTACAATCATGTTGGGTTTCATTCTTTCCCCTACTATCCTCCACAGTCTCCTCAGCAGCTGAAACCCTGTGCTGGCCTGAACTCTTGTTCCATACATTTGCTTTCTGATAAACCAATTCTTCCTGTTCAACATATAAAGGCCCTATTAAACCACAAGGGGGCACTATGAATCAACCCAGCCATTAACAAATTAACAAGAGAGTCATAAGGGGAGGTTATTTCTCCAGCAGTAGCTGTGTGTTGTTGTGTTGCTGAAATATAATTCAAAACAAACAGTTCTGTTTGGTACAATCTCCCCTGCTATTCCTCCAATTTGCCCTCACACCACTTTCCCCTCCTCTTTTCTTCTTTTTCTTTCTCTATTTTCTTTTTTCTCCCAAACCAACCGGTGGTTATGTAGTCTAGAATATGCTAATCTGCCATGCACCGGCAACTCCCTGGGTGAAGATCACTTATTAAAAGCATAGTTGGGAGGGTTTATGCAAATTGAGTCAAATCAAAGCAAGCCTTCCCTTGGTTGGTTACTCCTTTGCATACATTGTGAATTAGAAACCAATATTTTATCCCTGATATTCTTTTGCGTGTGCCACTTTTTTCACATCACCTCAGAGCTGTCCTCGTTGTGTGTTTAATGTCGGATTCATGTTGCTCTGCTTTCTCATTCCTTTCTGTCAGTGTGCTGCTGCACACAAACAGTTTGCTTGTCTGCAAAAAGGAGAAGTTTCATTTCCCGTTGAGTGGATTGACAGATTTGTTAGAAGGCAAAGATGGATAATATCCGCTGTGGCCGAAAGGCTGCCGAGAAGTAGTCTGACACAGACACTGATTAAGCCTCTTGAGATCTGAGGGGATTGTAGGTCTTAGTTGGGAGAGAAAAGGAGAAACAAAAAGAAGAAGAAGTGAGCAGGATAAAGAACAAAACTGCAAATTGGACTGGATGAGATGCAAGTGTCCTGTGGGTGTGCTGGCTCTTAGTGTTGCAGGTTGTCCAGGTTGGAGCAACAATCAGTCGTGCTTCTTGAACTCTACACCATTAGGCGCAGCAGAGGAGGACTAAGCAGATCTCAGACCAACAAGGAGCTGCAGCATTAAGGATAATGTGCTGCATGCTTTTACAGGCAGTGCTGAATTCTGATTCCTGGTCATTACTTAGAAAAAAAAAAAGTCTCCCTTCCTTAGCTTCCTTAGCCAGCAGTGCCCTTTTTGCACACAACCACTTATTGTAATGAAGGACTTAATTGGACCTCCTGACATGCATTTGGGTTTATGTTGGTGGCACAGCAATGCAAACAGGTCTGACTTTTGGAATCACCCCTGCCCTTTAGTGCATCATGTGCTGTGCTAATTTAGAGTGCAAAGGTGAGCCCTGGATGTTCCATATTTATGTATTTGACAGTAAATTAAGTAAGGAGGGCAGAGGTCGATGCAGCCCCTCCAGACAGTTATGCAAACTGTGCAGCCTTATGTTGGGTACTAAACATCACCTTGCGCTTCGATTACTGCTCTGGATTGGAGTCAAACTGGGAATTTTTTGGCTCAAAGAGAAAAATGAAAGTCTATAAAGGGCATCAGTGATTACTCAACGGTTCACTACATCTCAGCAGCGAGACTGATTAAATATATTGAATGTTTTTTTCATGCTCTTGGAGGCAAAAATGTGCGTTTAGCCATGCTTTACAAAGACTCTTTGCCAGTGTTTGCCAGGGAAATATTCCACTGTCTTTGTCCTGTCGTCTTGAATGTAATTTCTGACAAAGACAAGCCATAAAAACACAAATTCCACAGCGACAACTTTTTAAAAGCTACAGTCTCTTGTGAAATGTATTTTACCTCATATTCAAACAGATATGAGATTCTTTATAATGAGGTAATTTGAGTCAAACCTTGGCGTATCATTTTAAAGATGAAGCAAGCTCCCTGGAGTATTGCTGATATTCAAACAATCTCAAAGACCATGAAAGTTATACATATTTATGCATCACCTGAACATTCTTTGGAACCTAATCTGTGCTTTTTTAGATGTAAATTGCTTCTAAATCTGTTTGGCAGCTGCCTGACAACACAAACAAAACACACATGACAACTGTGCATGTGTGTGATGTCTTCAAAAGTGGCTTTTGTCTCGGAGTATTCTTTTAGACAGTTGCATTCCTCCATGTCTTTGCGGGTCAATTCAGTAAGGTTTGGGCTACAAGGGGATCACTTGAGCACATTTCAGCGTTTAACCCGAGCATAAACCCCATCAGTGCAGCAAAGGCAGCTGTGGATGAGTCCTTAATCCAAGCAGACACTGGGAGAAGGATTCATAAAGGCAGAAAGGCTTTCAACAGCATTTTCCTTATACTCTACACCAGCAGGGATGAAAATCCTTAATGTGAATGCAGAGGGGTTTGCCGATTGCAAAGTCTAATTGCAATATTAATCAATTACAGACTAAAAAGCTCATTTTTATGCCTGCCATGGGTGGCTAGCAAAGGGACTTCCTCTAGACTTCATTCATTGGATCTTATGAGGCGTGTGCTCTGTTGTAAGAGAATGAAATTATCCCAATTTACTTTGATTTCTGAATGTGTACTCAGCAACAATTATGCAGAAGTTTAGTAGTTTTATAGCACATGTATGGCACATTTCATGTTTGCTGGGCTTGTGTTGATGTAACTACACAGAATCAGTCCTGCATTAATGGGGAATGCAGTTCAATAATGTCTCAGTCAGGATGAAAGCAGCCCCCCCTCCATAAGAACCATCAGAGGGCAATCGATGTGCTTTCATCCCCAGGACGGAAATTGCACTCATATGGCTCAGACTCTATGAAGGTCCCCCATCCGAAGCCAAATCATTAACATCAAACATGCAGGAAAGAAATCAAAATGTCAGTTCGCCCTGCAATCTCTGTGCTGATGAGTATATTGCATTCATTTCTTGTGCAGTTTCATTTAAGACATATCTATGTCAATCATGGTCTACTGTAATCTTTTACCACCTGTGTGGCACAGTCAAACTGAATATAGATGCTTAGGACAATTATGCATGTTGACAAATGTGTGCTTGAAAGCAGTTGATCATTAATTCCTGCAAATAAGCTCCTGTTCCAATAGAGAGATATTCTGAATAATGGCTCTGGAATCTCTGAAGACCTCATTACGTTGGTGCATAATTAATTCATGAAAAATGGTCAGCTCATCTAGTTTAAATAATACTACTTCACTTATTAAAACCACCAGGTGGTCATAATACAATACAGTATGACACAATTCCATACACCACACAATACAACATACCACACCATGAGTGAGTTTAGGCTTACAGATTGGTTGAGCAGCAATGATGAACATAGTTGTCTAGGAGTACAACCTCAGTTTGAGAGCTTTGAATTTTCTTCGTTGTACATGCTGTTTTTGAAAACTTATGCTGCTGGCCTTTTTTGTGTATTCACATTTTACATAGTTCTGTTTCTCTCTCACAAGACCTGCGATACCAAGATTTTAATGAATGCTTTCGTATGCATGCTGTAAAGGAAAGTCTTTAAATATTTTCTTACAGCTGCCAAAAAGGGACTCATCAATTCCTTTCGCCTCTAACTATATATGATCTACAGAAACGTAACAGACCACCAGCTTGAGTATTGATTCAGTCTATATTTAGTCATTCAAATGTCACTCACTGCTGTGTGTACATGATCAGTGGATGCTAAGAGATTCCTTCCATCATATTTTCATCATAAAAAAACAGGGTGGCAGAATGATTACTGAAAACAAAGTGATGTCCAAAAGTTCAATATGAGTTAATGTTGGTTAGAAACAGTAAGGGCAAACAAAATCTTTCCTTTCTGTCTTTTTTGTGTTTATTTTTTTTTCTAACAAAGTTCAAACAAAGTTGTTTCTTTTGTGTTAAAAATTACCCTATATTTTTGTAGGTACAAAGAACTACTACAATTTTCTGGACAATTGCTCAAGGCTTTTATTATTATTATTATTATTATTATTATTATTATTATTATTATTATTATTATTATTATTATTCAGGGTTTTTTTTTATGCTGTCAGTTATAAAAGATAAAAAATAAAAATCGTTATCGGCCAAAATCGTTATCGGCAGGTCAGGCTTTTTAAAGATCGGTGATTGGCCAGAAAATTGTGATCGGTGCACCCCTAGTTACTACACAGCTGATTGGTGGCCAGCTCTCTTTTTTTCACATTTGTGGTCACAGTTAGAGAAAGATCAGGATAGTGATTTTCTCTGCACAAATGCTATAAAGATGCTTTTAATGTTGTTTTATCAATTGTTTGACTGTTTTTCTTGTGATTTTATATTGTTGTTGTGCTCTCATTATGAGGGCTCTCCCTCAATGATTCCTCGAGATTTAAATAAAGGTTAAATGAAATAGTTGATAGGGAATACCTGATTTTTATGTCTTCAAATGCTGCATAACTCTCAAAGCTAGATCTTTGAGATGTGTTGTAGCAGGATGAGAATCACAGAGGCCGCACAAAGCAGATGATAATTTATTGGAAAGGCTGTGAATGTTCAAACGGTATATTAAAGCACGGTAGCATTCACTTTAGCTTTCATCCTTTTGATCATCTGGTTTTCATGTTAAGTACAATATATGCCAAGGCCTCCTGTGATGAATTCCACAAACACAAAAATACACTCACGCTCTTCCTCCCCTTCCTTTTTTTCCTGCACCTCTGAAGTATTTCCAAGTCTCTGTACTCATTTAGTCCTCACACAAGAAAAGCAACTTATGTGTCTGAAAGACAATTACTTGTGCGTGTTCGAGTACCCGCTGGAACATTGTATTGTTACTGAGGCAATTAGCAAGCTAGAAACAGCACTGGCTCACTGTGGTGCAAAATTGAAATAATGCTAGGCAGATGACATGTAATGACTGTAATTACACTATAATGACAACTAATGTAATCATGCTATCAGTGTTTTTGTCACCATTATAGCTCATGATCGGCATAAACTATTATCTTACGTCAAAGTCGCCATTTAATCTAAGCTGAGCTGAATGATTTGTGGAATTTAATCTTTCGCCCCTTGTTTTCTTATTTAAAGGAATAAAGTTTCTGTCCTGTTTTTCAGATTGCTTCAGATCCCTTGTTTTAATGTTTACCTTTGTATGAATGTTAGAAAGGTATCATCTGTATTGATCCAAGCACATTACACAGTAATCTCTTTTTATCCCTTCTCAAACATGCCTTTGTCAAATTTTCAATCTGCTGTCAACACTTTGTTGGGTTTGTTTTTCTGAGTACATCAAAATGTTTCTCAAAATGAAGAAACACATCTCTCAGAAATTCAATTTCCTTGGTTTCTGAGTTTAGTCTTCCTTTCCAAGGAGCTGTATGAAAATCACACAGAGAGGCTTGTCAGAGGAAGGGTGCAGGGTAGTTATTTTCATCTTTTTGCTGTCAGGACGGTGCACCTTTTTGTGTTTTTGCTTCAGTTATGCATTTTCTACACTTCTATTGTGAAATATACAGGCTGTAAAGCTTAAATATTCAATCACAACAACTTCTTAACATATTTGATTAAGTGTCTTTTAAATGGTGCATCATATCATATAGTAAAAGAAAATATGACTTACATTTTTCAGTACATTTTAGAACCATCACACCAACCAGCTGCAGCCTCAAGGGCACATGAAGTTAAATCAAACCTCAGTGAAACAATTTAACACAAGACTGAACATTAAAACCTACATGAAGCTAGAAGTGAAGGCGGCACTACTGTGCAATATTGCAATGGTTTTAGCTAGCTGTTGCTAAGACAATATCTTTGAAATGAGGTGGTTGACTTGAAGTGGAAAGCACAAAACAACTCTAGTGTAACTAGCTCATGTAATTTAGGGCCCAAGTCCAGTAAGCACAGTTTGATATTGTAGAAAGCCAGTAAAAATGATTAAAAGAACATTTAAATTCATTAAAGCCTTGCAGGTGTTTGTTAAGTGGAAATATTTATTACCATCACTGCAATTAAAAAAAGGCTCATAAACCAATCATAGCACACACACCGCAGTTTTTTTTCATGTGGGGAAATTTAAAAACCCTGAAAAAGTGAAAATTTGAGTGAAAGTATCACAGATACAAACTTTCCTCGGGTCCTCTGTACGTAAACTTCACAATCACACAGACATATTTTTTTCCAACCCAGAAAGTGGCTGAAGCATCACATCAATGCGGGGAAGTAACAGCAAAATTTCACACACAGATAAGCTCAGATGTTAGCACTTTTTCAACAGAAGATTTGGATAAGTATATTTTGTAAATTAAACTCATAAATTTATGAGTACTTGCTGAGTACAACCAATAGCTGGATTCAGGGAGCTCTATAGTTTAATAGGGTACAGGGTAGCTGCACACAGTTACAACAATCTATCATACATATTCCAGATGAATATACCTCCACTGGTGAATCTGGTTTCACATCACCAGAAGACACCAAACTTTTTGTGGCTTCAGCGATATTTTTACTACTTTTTCTCCTGTGTTTGTCTAGAGATCCTGCATGGCTGCATTGTTTACATGTGAACTCGGCTATTAGCAGCCTGTAGCATGTCAATGCTAACTGATGTAAGGCCTGATGTCTTCCTACAAGGTGAGGAGAAGGGGGGTGAGGACGACGTGCTGGTTCTCAGGTGTGAGCTAAGAAGTGACGACATGGACCTGTCCTTCCATCCATCGTTATTGGGAACGTAAGATCTATCTCCAATTAGATGGACGAGCTAGCTGTGCTAACCCAGCAACAGAGGGAATACCAGAAGGCAGAGTAGCATCATGCTATTCACAGACATGGCTGACAGAGCTAACATCAGACACCAATGCCACATTAGAAGAGCTTCACTTACTGTGAGCAGACAGGATCCAGGAGACAGAGACTGAACTGACTGCTGAAGAAGCTCAGTCCTGGACCCTGTGGAGGTGGAGGCTGGCTGAACTGGAGAATGATGGACAAGCTGTCATCATCTATTTTCTTATGGACATTTTTGCACTTTCTATACACTTTCTTACTTTTGTTTTCTTGATTGCTGCTGTGACTTCAATTTCATCGTACTTGTTACAATGACACTGAAGTTCTATTCTATTCTATTCTATTCTATTCTATTCTATTCTATTCTATTCTATTCTATTCTATTCTACTTCTGTCTTCACCTAACATCTAAAGAAGCAGCACCAATAACTTCCAGGGGTTTCAGTTCAAACATAACCTGTTGAGTGCAGCTAGCTCATGCTAATAAGCTATATATAATTAACTAAAATGTGTCAAGTCCTAAATTTTGTTACTTCACAAAATGTATACATGCTGTGATACAAATGACTCCTTGAGAGAACTTTCTGAAGTTTTCGCATGACCTTGGGATCTAATGCTCAAAAACTGTTCCTGTGGAGTACGGTATGTGCTGTCAGATTGAGCAGAAATGGCATCTTTTAAGTCTTTTTTTCTTTTACAGGAATTTAACAAGGGACGGTTGTCCATGTAACCTTTGTCTGTTGTTTAATGCTTTGAGAACCTGTGATATGAGGTAAAATGTGCAAAGTAAGCATAGTAATGTATGAGTTTGATTAGTGTAAATTGAGCTTTTAGTTCCAGTGATGCAGTAAAATGTTTACTTTTTGTTGAATAAAAACTAGTGATCAAACATCCATTTAAAGCAAGAACTTGCACAGACAGCAGGAAAACACTCACAGACACACATTCATCAGGGACCAGGAAACAATCTTTTTTTGACATGAATCAATGTTGACATGTTCTTATATCTAGAGCTAAGCGTTTTGTTTTTTTTCTACCACACTCTGTGATGAACTGAATGAAGTTTCTGCGTCGTCGGCTGGTGCCTCGGTCAATAGGCCAGAGTTGCTCATGGACTCTGGCGGCAGAGCATAGGAGCAGACGGCAGAGCCAACAGAGCCAGATCAAACAGCTTGATGCGTAAAGGCCCTGACTGGAGACACAAATTGACTTGGGGGGGTGTGCAGTGGGAGAGTAGCCGCACCCGAGTCAGATAACTTTCACAGTTCATAGACACAGAGAGGGACACATTTTTGGAGGCGCGCCACAGTCATTAAATCCAGACTATTTTTGTAAGCTGCGCACACATCTGCAGAAGATCTGTCACTGTGGTTGTGAAATCACGGGAGGCGGAATAACCTTTGCCCTTCGACTCCCTCCCATGTTGGTGATGGAGGGACTTATGCTATTAGACACCACAGGAAAGGATTTCTCTCCCGCTACACTCCTGACTGCTGATTGAACACCCCAGCGCTATCTGTTACCAGGAGAGCGGTCGGCTGCCAGAGGCGTTTCTTGTAGTAGTAGATTATTTGCTTCCACTCAGATGGATGTACTTTACATGACATTAAACAGGAGCAATATGTGATCTGCCTCGTACCAACCAACCCGATCCAGCCCTCCTCCCCTCCCTCTCATCCTTCTTTCGGCCTTTTGAAGACCGTGGGAGAGTTTCACGCATGTTTCCCCTAATAAATCTTACACCCTATAAAATAGAATCGAGGCATGATGTGGAATTTATGACCTAATGCTCTTAAGAACAGAGAAATTGTTGTTTTCATGTGTTTCCTCAAATTGGTAATGATTTGAGGAGAAAAACTGGATCCACTTGCTACAGAGGACTCTAAAACACACATCAGCATAGATCTGTCAGGCTTTCTTTGCTAAGTGTTTCCATTGTTCTGACAGAGAGAATAAAGAGCCTAATGTCTCCTGGTGCACACTTCTAAATAAGACTTGTCAACATAATCTTCACTTCCCATGATGCCCTTCGATATAGGGACGTCTTTTCTTGTTTGTTTTGCATTCAAGGGACTGCTTTGAAAGGGAAATGATAGTGATATTTTCTCGTCAATTGTAATCACTCCCCATTTGGAAATCTTAGAACTCTGCAACAGAGGGACAGTGTGCATGCATCAAGATAAGCTCAAGGCAGGGACAGGCTGTATTCACCAGAGACACATGCTGCTAAAGTGTTCATGATTACAAAATAGAGTGAGGGATGGATCCACTCAACATCAAAAGATAAAAAGAAGAAACATTTTAATTGGAGCAACACAGACATTTTTAATGTAATCTCACTGACTTCATATATTGAATTTTCAGTACATGCTTTTGTGACAGTTTCACTGAGCCAAGTTAAACAACTGTAAAAAAAAGAAATTATAATGTTGTCTTGCTTGTAAAACCCGTTTGTTTCTCTGAAATGACTGAAAAGTTATAACCCAACTGTCATTTTTACTATGTCACATTTTGAAGAGGGTTCAGTTTCTTTATCTCGTACCTTATTACAATGATTTTCTTCTTGCTTATGATGCACATCCCACCTAAGTGACAACTTCACTTTTAAGGAACGTCACTCTCCCAGCACATCCTGAAACTATATGACAGAATAGGTCAACTGTCAGCGACACACAGAGTGATGTTTGATGCTGTCAGGAACAAACATACTGGAGTTCATTGTTTGGAATGAGTAACAGAGTAACACATTTCTACTTTTTGTCATAAACTATATTCCTGGGTAGTACCAGCACAGCCACCTTTTCTTGGGATGAAAGTTTGACAGAAATGGTTCCAGTCTGCCATAATGTAATGTCCACCCCTACACACTGTGAAGGCTCAACTTAAAACCAAAGTTGAGACATGGTCTTCACAAGACCTTTGGGGGTGTGCTGTGGTATCTGACACCGACTGAAGCAGAAGATCCTTTGACCTGCAAGCTATGAGGTGGAGCCCTCCATGGATTGGAGTTGGTAGTTGGGCACATCCCACAGATGCCTGATTTTATCAAGAACTGGGTCAAGTCAGCACCCTGACCCTGTCATATTGCTCTTTCTTACATTCCTCTGTGGTCCTGTTCTGATGCTGACATGCCTGGTGTGTGTGCTTTTAGCGGTGGGAGGACATGAGAAAGAGCACCCTGCTCAGCCAGCAGCTATATGCAGTAAACGCTGATGTATTGTGCGGTCTGACCATAGACTCCATGAAACATGGATGTAGCCTCAGGGAGATCATCCACTGGTTTCTGAAGCAAATATGTTGGTGTCCATATCAGAGATGCTACCTTGCATAACTTTAAAGAGTGGATATTGTACTTTTTTGTTCTAAAACTTTTATACTGTCTTACTGGTACTCAATAATAGCTTTACGTGACGCTCAGTTAAGAAAATCTCCTTCTGTCACACTGGTGTTGTGGAAAACCCTGATTTCAGCCTCTGTCTGAAATGTTTCATTTTAGCTGCTGTCTCTTTAAGGCTTTCTGCTCCACAAACCCCGTTCACTCTGATTGGCCAGCCTTCTGACCAGGCCTGTCCAGAGCAGAGTTATTGGCAGATCTTGGTGTTTGAGGCCCTGCCCCTCAAATGTGCCATGAACCAGTTTGGAGATCCTAATGTGGTGACCTAATCATTTCAGCAAAGCTTGTGAAGGCCTTGAGAAGAGCTCGTGCTAAATTTTTCACAACAGTTTACAGATTTAGGGATTTTGACAACATATGAATACATAACTGTTTGAAAATCAGTACATTCTTAATATGGACATTAGACATCCAGCATTGTCACTTTATAACTATGTTTAAAAAATAGGGAAGCACATTACCCTCTCCTCAAGTTGACTAAGCACAAAACAAAGAGGAAAAGGTCAGATAGGTCTCAAACCTCTTCACAAACAGTAACAATGTGCCTGTGAGTCAGTCTTTTTATTTCTTCTTTTTTTTCTTTTCTTTTCCTTTTTTTTTTTTTTTTTTTTAGCTATGATTTAAGTTGTGTCTAACTAGACAACACTTGTAAAGGTCATATCTTCAAAAAAAAGAGAAAAAAAAAAAAGAATTATAAAACTGTGTATTTGTTATAAATGGAAATTCTAAAAACTAAATCTGTTTTTGTACCAGGCTGTGATCAGATTTTTTATGCCGGAAAGATGGATATTATTCAGTGGATATTAATAGAGACACGTGGGCTTTTGGGCTCAAGCCTCAAGTACACTAGATGAACTGCAATTTTCATCACTTCTGTGTTGACTTTTTTTGTTTTTTGAGGTTGCACGTTTCCTTTTGGCTTTTTTGATTCTCCATCAGAGCAAGCATTACATTTTCCAGCAATCTTTCAACAAAAGATGCATGTTTCAGCACTTGTACTGATTAAATAACCTCATCTGACCAGCACTCACGGGCAGGTCAGATTTTCTTCTGTTCGTCAAATATAGACGTCAGTATTTTTTTTATTTTATTGCCTAGCCAGAGTACATGAACTTACAGGAGCTTTAAGAGGTAGAGTTTTGACTGACTTTAACAGATACATTTTTACTTGTTTACAGTGCAACAAGCCAGTGATAAACTACCTAACTACCTATGTCACATGCTGCACATATCACCCTTAAGTAGCCTTTTCGTACCTCTGGCTGAAACATAGCAACAGTACCACTTATGTGAAGTCATGCTCCGGGCAAGCTGATAGCTTTAAGTCCATAATTCACTCTGCTTTTAGCTCACTTTTGCTCTCCAGCAGCTCTTGAGGGAAATATCTGCCTCTTTAACTGCTAAATGCTCCACTCTGTTCACCAGTTAGTGACAAACTTTATCTGTCAGCTGTTTGGTGCTCGGCAGGTAGTTTACAGTGGGTTTATTGGACCCTTTGCTGAAACAGCTGCCTGCAGCTGCTGGAAACAGGGTTGATGAGAACAGTGAGAGTGAACCAAAACAGTAAAAGTAACAGGCTGTAAGAGACAGAAAAAAAAAAAGGAAAATCCAATCAAAAACCTGCCATCATGCATCAGCAGCAGCAGCTCTGTATCTCATAGGGCTCTGCGGAGATTTCTTATTTGTTTCAAAGAAAATCTTCTAACACAATTTCCTCATAATCAAAACATTTTTTTTATCAAAGTAAATGGAATGGTGCTTTTTTGAACAGCTATAAATACTCACTGGTTAAAGAGTAACTGCACAAACAGAATCAAATTTAGATCAGCAGAAAAAGAGGCATCAGAGAATAATAAAACAAACTCTTTTGATTTAGTTTCAGCTTAGCTTCACAGATATTTTCTCTAGAATAACCCATTTTGCATTATAATGCAGACCGAGTATTTTGAGTGTGTCTTAAGGTTTAAAGTCAATGTAAAATGTAAAGACTGCTCTATACAGAGCTGCACAAATTACCAAGACTCAGTTATTTTACATTATGAGAGGTGTGATGGACCCATATGAGCTACTTCTATCTTTCATAACTAATGTATACATCAACACAACAGCCTTTACAGTAAACAAACTGACAGTGCAGCAGACTGCAAGTACCACAATGTAGCGTGATAAGGTGTTTCCTCCAACTACAGAGACAACAAGCCTGTTTAACATTCACTACTTGTGCACTGTTTTAGAGACGGATGTCCATGTTTAAAACTTCAAAAAAAACTTCAAAGTGTTAGGTCAACAACTTAATCATAATGACAAGTGTTTCCGGTGTAACCTAAGAGATGAAGGAAAACATTCAACTAAGCTAGAGAATCCCTGCAGGCAGACATCAAAATATAAAAGTTGCACTCTTATAATTCTGATATTAATATAATTCAGAGAAGATCATGCTGGAAATCACCAGATAATACATCATGACTAAGTGCCAATCCAAATTATATCCCTTGGTCTTACCCTTTCACCTTGGTCCTAGAGCAGCGTTTATTCACTTCGAAGCTGCCGTCTCCCATCATGTTACCTTATGCTTGGGCCTTTTTGATTTTCTGTAATATTTACATGGAGTAGTGAAGGATTGATTATCTGATAAAAATGTGAGTGTCATTACTATAAAAATCAATAGTTATGCTTCTGTTGTCTCCGCTCCACCATGATGTATCATGGGAAAGTTCTCATACATAAGATCCGAGTTTGTCTTCACTGATGGGGGTTTTGCCAGCCCTTCCCTTTAGTCCTTCCCTTAACCTTATGGAGGACTGGGATATCCCTTCACCAGATGTGAGCGCAACACCAAGGGCTAAGGGGTAAAACAATGGTTGAAAGGTACAGTGGGGATTGGCCCTAAACCACAAGACTGCTGCCGTGCATTAGGATGGACTTCTTATTACACAAATCCAGGCCAAGACCTCCGTCTTCATGCAGTGAGCATTGTTCACGTTCAGGCTACCTAAGGGCCTAGTCACACTAGCCATCTGTACCGTGTCGTACTCAAGCCTCCCATAGTGCCCCTTCCTCTCTGGTTGGTATGACCAGCAGACACTACTGTAATACAAACCACACTAAAACATGATTGCCTCTCATACATACATCATCACATTGTAATATGACACATGCTTGGCCCACTTATGTCATCATGAAGTGTCTGTAAACAAATGTGCAGTCTCGTCAGAGCCCAATGACAAACACAGAGAACATGGCTTCAACTTTTTTGGCTTATGTTAAGTTGTCTGTCACAGACCCCCCCACGGTTGAGTGGGGTAGTCCAAATAGTCCAGTCTGCAGAGCATCTTGTAGAAATGCATGCAACAAAGGGGCTTTGAATGGAAACTGCACTTATTCTCTCCAGTACTGAAATTGTGCTTACCTATCACAAGATTCATAGGCTGGGGAAGCTTAACTAATAACCCATGTTTTTCCTTTACACCCCCACCCCCCCACCCCCAAGAAAAAAAAAGAGATTACAGATTTTGCAATAATTTAGAAGATGACCCATAGGACCAGCTCAGTCCATTCACAGCAGTCTTGCCTGGCACATGTTTAGCTCCTCTGTTACTACCTGTGACAGCAGCACAGCAGTGGAAAAACTTGGTCTGATCACACTTCAGTGACGGTCACAGTCACAATAAAGGCCAGATGTTACAGAGGCATATACTGTATGAAATGCACCTTGCACTGACGATATAAAAAAGGCTTGTGTCACCGAGTACATTGACATATTTTACTTTCCTCGAGTAATATTCTGGTCACCAGGTTGTGAATTTAAATTAACGATCAGAGTAATAACTGCAGCTTTCAATCTTCACTTTTAGAGAGTATTTCCAGCAAAAAGGTCAGAAAGTTCCTGCACAAATTACAAAGTTGGAGGCCTTTAATAATAATACTTTAAGACCTATTTCTCAGGAAATTATGCAAACTTAAGTCAGAGGACCTGACAGGGTGCATGCATTGATTGATCATCCTATCATTTGAAAAATACTGCAATCCTACATTTTGAGCCGCCTATTGTTGTCCGGGGTTCCAGTTATTTTTAAGACCTTGTTAACACTCCTTCTTATTGGATTGTGAGGCCAGTGTGAGGGGTAAAATTCTCAAAGCTATAAAGCTGTCATTGAGTTTGTGCTCTGGATGATGATAAATGATTATAAACATTTTTAAAAGGTTTGTGCCAAAAAAACCCCAGCAGTTTCTATTGCACATAATTAAACTGTCATTGACAGTGGGCAGCAGTTCTTAAAGGAAGGATATGGTGTATTTTTAGCTAGCTGAAAAATTTCTATTTTTTCTCATACACTTGGGTCACATTGGCTGTGCATACTAATGAGATGACCAGGTTTGGTTGCAGCTTCTTTTTGACAAATGAAGTTAATGGATTAATTTGAACTGGTGGAGTAATTATGAAATATGTATGTGGAACACATTGCACTGGAGTGATGAAAGTCTGTCATTGTCCTGGCTGCTGGTTTTAGCATTGACGTTTTAATTGGTGATTTTCAGCTCTCATTCTGCACTGAAAATACACAGTTGGCAGAGAAAAGTTTCTGGGACATTTCTGAAAGACTGTTAGCTTCTAAGCTGGTCACATACACAGGCCTGCACAGAGACACAAACACACACTCATGCACACACTCTGCGAGGGGAGTCATTGAAATTGAGTAGTCTGACTGTGCTGTGTGTGGGCTCAGTGACAGCGTTGATTAAACATTAAGGAAGAGATATAATGCCATTTTACCACTGTGAGTTATCCAACCCCTTTGTACTATCATTTCATCTTTGCCCTTGAACTCAAACACATTGCCAACTGACAGGAGAGAAAGAATAATGATTATGAATTATGCATATATGAGAACTTGAATTCATCTTTATCCAACTTTGGAAAGTTAGTGCATGCATTTGAGGACCCCTGAGTGTTATTTGTCATGCAGCTGACAGGAAACACTGTAGTTGGTGCTTGTAAAAAACGGGTTCAGTGTCTGCACTAAACAGAACGGTGCTGTGCAGCAGAGTGGTCCGTGATCCTGATCCTTCTTGTGTTTGAGAGGCATATAAGGGTAGGAAAGTGAAGAAAATAAACATTCCATCAACTTGTATTATTTCTTTTAAGCTGCTGTGAGGAGTTTTAGCAGATTTTGAAACAGATTTGAACCAATACTGAGTCCTCTACATGACTATGTACGAAGACGCACTTTAGTTAGAAGATTGATTATGTCTGTATTCTAAATACTGCTGCCAAAGAGCATGTGCAGAATATTCAAACAGGTGTGTCACAGCTGGGGCACTGATTTGTTAATGTGATGACATGAAGCATGTGTGCATTCACACGGACAACTTTCAAACCAAAATATCAATAGAATAGAATAGAATATAATAGAATAGAACTTTATTGTCATTGTAACAAGTACAACAAAATTGAAGTCACAGCAGCAATCAAGAAAACAAAAGTAAGAAAGTTTATAGAAAGTGCAAAAAGGTCCATAAGAAAAAAGATGATGACAGCTTGTCCATCATTCTCCAGTTCAGCCAGCCTCCACCTCCACAGGGTCCAGGACTGAGCTTCTTCAGTCATGCTCCATCTGTCTCCTGGATCCTGTCTGCTCACAGCAGGTGACGCTCTTCCAATATGGTGTTGGTGTCTGGTGTTAGCTAAATTAGCCATGTATGTGATTAGCATGATGCTACTCTGCCCTCTGGTCTTCCCTCTGTTGCTGGGTTAGCATGGCTAGCTTGTCCATCTTATTGGAGATAGATCTTACGTTCCCAATAATGATGGCTGGAAGGACAGATCCATGTCGTCACTTCTTAGCTCACACCTGAGAACCAGCATGTCGTCCTCACCACCTTCTCCTCACCTTGTGGGAAAAATCATCAGGCCTTACACCAGTTAGCACTGACATGCTACAGGCTGCTAACAGCTGAGTTCACATGTAAATATTGCAGCCATGGTTACATGTAGGATCTCAAGACAAACACAGGGGAAAAGCAGTAAAAATATCGCTGAAGCCACAAAGAGTTTGGTGTCCATGACCAACAAATGAGCCTTACAAAGTAATGATCCACTCCAAATACAAAGATTACCAAAAAGAGACAAAAAAATTACAAGAAACGGACAAAGAAGAGAAAGCTGCTGCAAAAGGCAGCCATAGCCAACAGGGCGGCGCCTAGCAAAGCTAACAGGTAGCTAACGGTTAAGTTTTAGAAGACTTGTCATTTTGCAATTACGCATTATGCATTATCCCCTAGAAAATCGCAGAGGAGCAATGGGTGATTTTTGGTGAGGAAACATATTTTTAAGTGGTGAGAAAAGGATCAAGATATTCACAAATGAAAATGTAGAAATCTTGAATAGAAACCCTTCTGGTTTTAAAGTTTACTTCAATTCAGCTTTCTATCAGATTCCCCATGGTGCAGCTGTAGGTGACTTTCCTATTGGTTCAAACAATAAAAGGGAAAGCACAGACTGTGATTCCAGATGAAGTGTCGATGCAGATAGAAAAGGGCAGCAGACATTCACAGAGAGAGCTGGGTTGTCAGATACACTGCTGTCTTCCTGATTGCTGTTTTGTCTTCAGCTTGTCTGATCCATCACACTGCAGCCGTTTATGGTAAATAGAGGTCACACGTGTCTTTTTCTATTCATATCAATAACACAGAACGCATGTGCTTTAGATCCACTTGGACAATCAGAAAAATTGCACCGCAACATACTGAGATATTCATAGCTTTGTTTCAGCCATGGTTACACACTTATCACTTTCATTTTGGCCAACATATTGCTGTCGGGACATGTAATTTTCCCTGCAGGCCTTCGAATTTCCTGGATATCTTATCATCAGCCAGAGGCTTTTGATGTTATGAACTTCTGAGCGTGATATGAAAGGCAGTTTCTGTATACTTCACATAGAGGTGTGCTTTGTAATCCTTGCTCCTAAAAAAATTCCACTCAGCTTTTTTTCTGTTACAGGATGAGATCTTCACAGTGAAGAGGCATTAAATAAAAATAACTGAGATGTTGAAGAATGACGTCTTTTGAAATCACAGTCACTGCTTTTTGTAAGAGTTTACATGCCAAACACGCAGGATACCTCAAAGTTAATGATGCTCTGTGTAAGTCATCTAAACTAATATTTAGGCTAGTATTTATGCAGAGAAAACACAAAACAATGAAACTCAAATTTGACATTAAATGAAAATTTCATGCTGATTTTGAATTTGATTCCTGTAACATATTCAAAAAAGGTGGGACAAAACAACAAAAAAACTGAAAAAAGAAAAAAATGTAAAGCAATAAATAAATGAATAAATAAACACAAGGAGGAACACCAATAAACTCATTACAGGTGATTCTTGACAGGTTAGGAAAATGTCTCAGAAGTTTGGACAAGAAAGGTTCAACGTTTTGCAAGGGTCTGCATGAGCAAATAGTTGAATAATTTGACAAAAATGTTTCTCAAAAAGAAAAATTGCACAGCATCTGGAAATGTCATCTTCTTGCCTGCAAAATAGCACTAAATGATAAAGAGAATCTGAAGGAAATCTTTGTACAAAAGGGACAAGGCTGATAACTTAGACTGTATGGTTGGGATCATCAGGCACTCAGGCAGCACAACAATGAAAACAGACCAGACCCTAAATTTGAAATCACTGCATGGTCCAAAAATCCCTTCCAGAAATCACTATCTATGAAGACATTTCATCGCTGCATCCACAAAAGCAGGAAAAAAAAAACTGCACAAATAAAAAAGAAAACTACAAATAAGCATGATCAAGAAACAATGACTTTGGCAGACACACCAGTTTAAAATGAAGTGAGGCAAGAGACAAGGGCACCTTACACATCTGGAAAATTGATGATGGATGATATGTGATTTTTTTTTTTAGGTTTTAACTTACTAATATTTAGAAAATGCCTTTTTAAGGACCTTGCATATACAGCAAGTCAACCAAACCATATACTACACAAAGTGCAACATGATGAATATAGCACAAGAATGTGGGAGCTAAACTGGCAGCCTTCAGTCCCTACTAGTCCCCTGTCAAACAGTGGACACATCATAAAGTTCTAAAATAACAAATTAAAAAAAAATACTGTTGAGCAGATAAAATTCGTTGTCAGGTCAGAATGAAACATTTTATTTTCAAAACCCCCTATGGGTCTCCTTTATACGAGTCCCTCTCCTGACAAGACAATGTAAATCACAGTCAGTACATTTAGAGGTAACACTTTATTTTGATAGTCCATCTGTTGACACTCAACAAGCTATCAGTAGATATATAACGTACATTTTCAACAGACAGGTAACATACATTCAACCAACTATAAGTAGACTAAGGTGCATTTCAAGGTTTTACAACATTTTACAAAAAATGTCCCCTGACGCTCTTATTTTTTAAACAGACTATCAAGGGACATTCAACTATCTGTAGATTTTGAACTTCTTTTTGTAAATTGAGACTACACTGCAAAAACTGAAATCTTATCAAGTGTTTTGTCTTATTTTCAGTAGAAAATTCCTTTTTAGACTCAATATGAGCCAAATTCACGTGACCAATCCAGAAAAATGTCTTGTTTAAAGTTATTTAAGGACAAAAATTAGGGTTGAATTGCTCGTAACCAGTAAAAAAATCTGCCAATGGAACAAGAGAAAAGTTACTTGTATTAAGACATTGTTCTAGTCTCGAGGAAATTTTTCAAACAATTTTTCTTGTTCCATTGGCAGAATTTTTTTTACTGGTTACAAGTGATTCAAACCTCATTTTTGTACTCTGATAACTTGAAACAAGACATTTTTCTGGATTGAAAAGTTGAAAGTGGCTCATATCAAGTATAACAAGACAATTTTTACTTAAAAAAAGACAAAAACACTTGATAAGATTTCAGTTTTTTGCAGTGTACTAGTCTGAATCATTTATTTGAATTACAAAACATACTCAGTAGTTACACAAAATTATAGTAACATTTCAGTTTACTTATACTTGTGTTGTCCCCCAAACAACTGTTCATTTGTTTTCTGAAAAAGATCCCATGTGGGAAACAAACCAGAGGCAGCTTGACTTCGTCTTCATCTCTGCGGTAACAATTTCACTGGACAGATTGATGAGTCTTGTTAAATATAAACTGATAAACTGTTTATGTGAAACTGCATATCTATTGATAATGCACCTTATAGTCTGCCTATAGTTAGCTGAATGTATTTCACTCGTCTGTTGCCTAGTCTTGTTATATATCAACTGACACTCAGTTGATATTCAACTTCTAACTTGATGATAGCTTGTTGAATGTCAACAGACGTACTTTCAAATTAAAGTGTTACCTATTTACATGCACGCAGCAGTCTCACTAAGGTCATAGCTTGAAGGTAAAGTCACAGTGAGGGATCTAGTCACTTCTGCATATACTTGCAGAAAAGTCTGACTTTTGTCCGAGATTGTCTCTGTGGCTGTGCCCCCCTATTGAAGGGGATAACCAAGGCTGCATGCATATAGAAACAGTTTTGGTTCGCCTGAAGAGAAAGCAACATTTCAATGACAATGGTCGAGATGGATGCAGCTGTAGCTCTTCACGTTGTTTTTACTTATGTTATATATGTGCCACAGTGTTTGTTTATTGTGTTGGAGCCATAGACTATAAGCGCAGCAACCCTTTTAATCATGGTCACCTACTTCCTCCTATCCAGCTGAACTCCGAGGCATACTGAGACATGCTGCATCCAACCGCAGTCCGATAGCATTCGCATTGTCAACATGTGTTAATCTAGCTATGCTTTTTTTGTCATACATTTTAATAGTCCCATTTTGTCCTGACTAAGCTCATAGTCAGATTTCTTAAGCTGCATGTAAACGTACTGAGTATTTAGATTTTGGGTTTGCACAATAGGTCAGATAGCTCATAGCCAGACGACAGAGGGGCTCCAGCCACCAATCAACTCTTGGTCTCTGCTGCAGATTGGTGCACCGAAAAGAATGATGTCATCTTTTCTTTCCAGCTCAATCTGCTCACTTTGAACCAGTGATGAAACACATAGTCCTGTATGAAATGATAAAAGTTTGAGTCGTTTGCTGAAAGCTGTATTTCCAGTTTGACCCCATTGCTCATGGTAAGTATGAGATGAGGGAAAAAAAACCCAACATTTTCAGGCCTTCAGTGGAAAAATGGTATCCATCCTCATTCTGACTGTGAACATCATAAGTAGAAAAAAATGTCCATGCAGTTGTTTTTCACAAACCTGTCAAAACAAACACTTCTGTCTGTTGCAGTGATTAGATTTATTTCTGCTGATACGGTACAACACTGACCTTCATAACCTACCAATGCATCATCATGTATCGTTTTCACACCTGAGCAACAATGTTTAATGTTTCAAGGTGGAAAGTGTGGTCCGAATGACCATTAGGTAAATGTTCTGTGGATTCTTCAAAAAATATCTAGAGGACTACCTGAGCCATGAAGTTAGGGACCATTTAATATAAAAGTACCCCTTCCTAACCTTGACACTAATATTCTCATTACGCTGCAGTGCATTACAACGTTGAATATGCAGCTATTTTTAATTTACTTGTGCTAAGGGAGGTCCTTCAAAGCCAGGCTGTGCTTGATGAAGGTGCTATCACCCTCAATGAGAGGAATAATTATCAAAACAACACATACATAAGTCCTCTATTAGATTAAGACTTGCTTTAATAGAGTCCCAGTGAGAGTGGGAGTGGAGCCTTAATGTAATTGGTTACAAGACGACATGCTGTGGAAGGCGTCACGACAAATGAAGCAGATTTATAAGCCCTGCTGTATCTCAATTTCTCTTTTTTTCCCTCTGTGTCTCCAGCTGAAGCTTTATTTGACCACTCTAATCGCTCCTGTCCTGTGATCTCACAAGTGTGTCATATAAATGGCTGGCGCTTTCTGTTTATTTTCCCCATCCATAATACATGGGGTATCTAAATCCTGCTGGCGTGTGCAGGAAACAGGGAGAAAGAGAGAAGGGAAGTGGGAGAGAGAGGTGGCTTGCTAATGGTGTGAGGCATAAAGGCTCAGAACAAAGTGGCAGAAATACATACACATAAGCCAGGAAGAGCTGCAGAGGCCACGCACTGTGGCCCGCCAGTTGAGAAGCAGTGATTTGAGAGTTTGGGGCTTAGGAGGGCTTTTGGCTGAGTTTGATCTGCCCCTGCCCAAGCACTATTTAGAATCAGCTACCAAAGTATTGCCTCACACTCACCTGACTGCAAGGTCACCCAAAAGCCACATTTTAATTTGGTTCACCGAAAGGCAAAAATCACTTTGAGTGTAACCTTTATCTTTCTTCCGCCAACAGAACCAGGGCGCATAGTCCATCCTGCAGAAGTCTGTGCATAAAAAACCATTTCCACATACACAGGTTCATTTTTACTACAGATCTGCAGGCTGTGTTAGCACGTCATATATCATGCACAGACATGATGTATCAGATGAAAATACACAAGAAGAAAAAAAAAACTGTTTTGCCACAGTCAGAGCTCCTGTCATTTGCATATAACTGTGATTTATAGATATGCAATCAATGAATGTGACCAGTGGTGTAACACATAAATCTGTGTTGTGTTCATAAGCGCTCCACTGAAGCCCTTTCTTATATCATATGCATTGTTGAACATGTGCAAATAGTTAAATCCACATGCAGACACATGCGTCTCTGGTGGTGATAATGTTATTGATCAGTTTGGAGTTGGAAAAGTTGTTAAAGAAAGTATGCAGGGATTGAAATCTAAACCTTCTGTAGTTCTGATTTAAACTACATATGGGACCACACCAGTCAGACCAATCAGCAGAAAGATGTCAATGTAGCATTAACTTGTCTGTTGAAATTGGCTAATAAGTAAAAAGAAAAAGGGAAAGAAGAAATTTCAGAGAGGCTATGAGTGCTGGGCAGCAGGGAAATTGCCAAAATACTATGTAAAAATGAAGAATCTGTTTTCAGCAACTGAATACTTTGTTGTGGGTTTGGTAGTCTGATCTATTACCTGTCACTGGGCTTCGGTGTATGTAGGAAAAACATTACGTCTGGAGAGCCAAAGCAGGTGGAACACAATCTACCGAAATAACATATTGGCTGCAATCAGAAGTAACCTGATGATTTGTTTGTCTAAAACAACATTTCTGCATTCAGGTGATGCCTGCCATCTGCATGAGATGACAAAACACAATCAGTGTTTAGATTTCTAAGGTTTGTGGAATCAGTTGAAATGATTGAGCTGACCAATAATAAACTAACAAAAGAAATGTAAAAAGTTATTTTCATATCTCCTCTTGAGAAAAACAAAATAGACAAAGCCTGAATTTTGAGGAGAGCTTGAAAACCTGTTAAATTCAAAAAAATGACAGGAAAATTGGTTTCTTTTTGTGGTATCTTACTGGCAGAGAAAGCCAGAGTGAGGCTCTGATCTGTGTGACTCACTATTTACAGTGAAACTGAGACTCACCAGAAACAGATGCAGCTGCACTACTCTGAGGGAAGTAAGAACCAACAAATTACTGTTCTATTTGCAGACAAATCTGGAGGGAATACTTCACTTCACTTTTGATAGAAATAGAAATAGAAATAGAAAATACTTTATTTATCCCCGAGGGGAAATTCAGGAGTCACCGCAGCATTTAAGAAAACAAAAGTAAGAAAGAGTATAGAAAGTGCAAAAATGTCCATAAGAAATTAGATGACGACAGCCCATCCACCACACGTCCACCACTCTCCAGCCCAGCCAGTCTCCACCTCCACAGGGTCCAGGACTGAGCCTCCCCAGCAGTCTGTTCAGTCTCTGTCTCCTGGATCCTGTCCTGATGTACCTGAAGTACCAGGAAGTTGGCTATTGTTTTAGTTTTAAGATTGATTTACATGATACCTCAATTAATCAGCACCACCATGACCACACTTAAATTATTTAAAGACAAACTGTTCACCTCCTGTTTATTAAGCCAACAATAATAGCTTTCTATATGTCACTGTCATATAAATGTGTCATTCCAGGCATTTCCCAGGTCCTCCCTGAGGTTTTGTTGATCTGCCACAAACCCCCCCAGAGCCTCGACACACCAAATGTGAACCCTCCCCACTCACTGCCCCGTGGTTGACTGTTTAGCTCTTCATTTCTCCACTCATTTGAACTCATATGTATGCGACGTCTAATGAATATTTCAGCCTTTAACCCACAGCTAGACAATATCAGTGGAAAACCAATGTCATCTGTTTCAGTGAGATTATTAAAAGAAATAGAAATTTGCCTTGCACCCTCCGAATGACTCACAGCAAACAGACTGAATCCTTTTTGATTGTTTTATGGGCTTTTTTTCCTGGGAGGGGGATTTAATTTCTTTCACCATTTTTTTTTTTTTTTACTCTTACATTGTATTTCTTGCAGCCAAGCGTTATGCACAAGCTACTGCTCAGAAAACATGTCTCCTCCTGGCTCCCTGCTGGTACTGCACAGCAAAGCCAGGATAAACAGGTGCCTGTTTTGAGATTATTCAGCATAAGTGAACCATTTTGCAACTGAACTGTTCACTTTTCTACCTCACTGCAGAGTTCACAGAGAGTATGTAACACATATTTTTTACATAGTCAATCAATCTCAAAGCTGCACAATGGCCTGAACCAAAAAGACACAGGGAAATGCAAAAGTTTTGTTTTTTTCTTTCTTGTCTACTTTTGATCCGTTTTGTCCAGGGGCATTACTGCTGATTTGATAAAGCTGTCAAAAGTCACATGAAAGAATGGTTTCAGACAATACTGGATCAAAGGCTGTCTTCCTAATACCTGTCTGTAGGTATGTTTGAGCATTCATCAGCTCTGTTTCCTGGTACTGTATGAAGCTTTCACAGAACTGAGTAATTAGACCTGCCAACGGAATTCAAAATGTAATGCTTTCCACCACATTTTCAGTCGTCCAAATACCCAATCTATGCTGCATGAATGACAGTGTTGCAAAAAAAAATGCAGAAAAAGGAAAAATGAGAGTGACTGAACTGGAATAGATGTGTCGTGGAGAGAAGATGGATTCCTGTGCTCTCAGTGGAAAGCTGTCATAACAGTCCTCAGCAGCTGTTCTGGGAGCAGCTAGGAGTCGTTCGAAATGTGTCACACACACACCTCCATTCGTCTGTGCAGGCCCAGGCAGGAATCCTACCTAACTGTGTCACATTTCCATCTCATTGTGGTGAAAACCGCCCAACAGAGAGGGAGAGGCGGAGCAGAGGAGCCAGGGCACAGGGGGAAGATCCTTTAATTTAGTCTCAGAGGAAAGCTTTAAGCCCCAATCCTGGCGGGGAGGGAGAGCACAGCATGAAGAGCCTTAGCCTCTCTCATCGTTCGTTTCCATCGCAGCACTCCCATCAGATCCCCAGCGATGACGACTGATTGTGTAATGGCTATGAACATACACCCTTTTTGCTAGTATCAGTGCTGTGTAACCATTGAGCAGCTTAACTTGTGCCATTCTCTCTCTACATGAAGTAAAAGAAATGTAAAGCACTAGAGTTAACAGGCAGAGAGCAGTCAGGGGATCTGGAGAGTAAAAGTTGTGTCATCCCTGATAATACTCAGCCCCTGGCCCTACAGGAGGCAGTTTAAACTTTGAAAAATTTGAATGCCCACCAGACTCTTACGCAGTGCTTGTACCCTCAGCCTGAAAAGCTCCGCGCTACCGACTCTCCTCGCTTCAGTAGCTTGGGATGAAAATGTTGGCATTTAGCTAAAAGACCAAATTAAATGTGATCATTTATTTATTCAAGATTATTTGCAACTCAGTGTTTGAGTTCCACATACGCATTTTAATGATGTGCATCCAAACATGTCTCCAGTGAAGTCATTTTGGATGAATTCAGGCACATGAAACACAAACCACAAGTGTTTTAGACACACATACTGAGGATTTAAGTGTTAATTATTTCAATGCACATAGCTTGCCCTAAACACCACATACTGTGTCTGACCCTACTGACCAAAAGACGTCTTGTGTGTGTTGTGAAATATTATGTACACAGAGAGTGGATAGAAATGGAAATGGGGAAGAGAGTGGGGATGACTTCGGCAAAACTCCAACAGCTGGAGTAAGACCCAGGGCTGAAGCTTAAATAACTGCAGTCTCTGCACACAGGGGATGCAAGCCGAACCCCACAGTCTCAAGAAATTAAGCCAGTACAGGAGCGCTGGTCCTCAAGTGTCAACTTAAGGGTGGCTGCAAAAGCCATGCAAGAAGCTACTTACACACTTATTCAAAAGAGCTGATCCTTAAAGCAAAAGTAAACATGTTTACAGCCTGGTTTAAATAAATAAAAAAATAAATAAGTCCAGACACCTCATTTTTCCCTCAGACAGAAACCCATCAAGGGGTGAATTTCTTCATAAAGTTTAAGATCCTGATTGGCATTGAAATAAAGCAGGATGAGTTTCCTTTTATAAGTTTAATTAAGGGCTTTTTCTGCTCTTGTTTTAGAAATAGTATAGGGCAAAAAAAAAAAAAAATGGGGAATGATTAAATGAAATTTCATGTGATAAAGGAAGCAGGTTGACTTTGAACCTAAACCACCCCCATAGAGGACATAGCTTCTGTACTTAGAGTGCACACCATAAAGGTAGGGCATACCTTTATGTCCACAAGGGGCGCTAAAGTCCACACAAACCAAAAGTTCTTCTCAAGTACTTTAAGTATTCCTCTTGCGTTGTATTGGCTTATCTTGTAAATGATTAAAGTGCACTGGTTCTTCTCTTTTGTAAATCTATTGCTCATCTCAAACCCCTGAGGAAATATCTTCCTCTTGAGTGACTAAATGCCAAACAGTTTCCACCAGCTAGTCGCTAACTGTGTCTGTTTAATGTTTGGTACTGAGCAGGTAGTGAACATTTGGTTTTTAGAGCTTTTTGAGCCACTTTCATCTAATAACAAAGAGTTTAAAGATGCTTTGAAGAGCTTAGGGGAATTGGAGATAAGTGTGTGTGGGTTTGTCAATTTAAAAAATTAAATTTGACAAAAAAAAAGTAATTTTAGTCAACATTATTCTAAGATTACAGACTATAAAAATCCTTGATTGAGGCAGACGGGTTCATGATTATCTGAATCATGACTAAGGCGTTTTAGTGTTGAGCTATTACCAGTCATTTCTTAAATGTCATAGTGAAACTAAAAATGTCCAAAACTAAAACCAGCTAAATAAAATGTTGGCAAAGGAATTCAAATCCATTTGTCGCTGTGAGCTTATGAGCAACAGCGGCAAATTTGGCTTTGTCTTTCAAACATGGACTGAATTTGTTTAATGCACTCTTCATCATTGTAGTTAATTACTCGCCCTTGGATTCATTCAGGTCATTAGTCTCAAGTCAGTTTTAAAAAATCACTTTATTCTCAAACTGAAATTAAATTCTTGGGTTTTGTGTCTCGCCTAAGCATTGAGACAGACTTTGACCAATTAAGGGGGGAATGGATGAGTAAAAAAGCACATTTTATACAGATGCTCACGTACTCAAAGGTGCTCTGCATGGTAAAATATAGCAATAAATCTCAAAGGATGCTCTGTGGTGCTCACAAAACTACTAAGGAGACCCAGTTCTTTGAATGCATTTATCAAATTTGCAAGAAAGAAAGATCTGAGAAAATTCACTGTTGTGGAACTAACCGTAAAGGCTTCAGTCAAGATGTCTTGTATTTCAGAGGAAACAGTAACTAAGAGACATCTGGTTTTAGCTCTTTGAATGTGATTAAACTAGGTTGGAATTTGTCTTCATTTTAACATCAGCTGTGCTTTCACATTCATTTGAAACACACAAAGCAAAAGTCAAGTAACTCTGCCACAACTGATACAGAATATTGTGGCAGAGTTGAGATGTAGTTCATAAACCCCTTAATATGGATTTCACATCATATAGTTCAGTGGTAAAAAGTGTTGATATCTGTCTACAGAGATTAGAGAGAAACATGATACAGTCAGATGAGTCACCACATACTCAACAAGTACACATAGTATATGGTTGGATGGCTCTGAAGATGGTGTGGATCATTGCTTTTGGTCTTTGCAGAGAAGTCAGCCTTGTTAAACTATTCTGGACAAATGTTTTGAACAGAGGTGCACACCACCACAGTTTGTGCTGCTGGCTGAGGTTGAAAGACTTGCATAATCAACACTGTGAAGCACTGCAGCTGTTCTGAGAAAAGACATGGCTGAAAATCATACAATGGTAGATTTGGTTGGTTCTCCTGTAATATTTTCTGGGAGACAGTCTGAAGCCAAAAGTAGGTTTGGAAAGGGATGGAAAATTTCTGGTAACCATCAGGAAAGTTTCCTGGTAGTTTTAGCTCAAGGACATTTGAGTAAAAAAAAAAAATCCATATACATTTTGGCTTTTTTTTCTTGTTATCAACTTGATATAAATATATTGCATTAAACATGTTAGCATACATTACTGCTCCCAACAAACCCCAAATGTTTAATATTTATACATGCATATGATCTGGTAAATGCAGTTGATGTAAATTCCTGAAATTTCACATAGAAAGTTTCCAACTTCAAAAATTCCTGGAATTTTGCGACCCTAGTCAAAAGTAAAAAACTGATTCTTTTTGTTTTGTTTTGTTTGTTTTCATCATGGATTTTCTGTTTATACAGTGATTTGATGTTTTTTTTTATGTTTTTGACCTGACCTGTGTAATAAAGACTGATCTGAACAACTGGTTCCCTGTGGCTGACTCTTTCTTCCTTTTTTATTTCTCATGCATTTTTTTTCTTCTACCATTTAAAAAAAATATTTTACCTATTTTAGGGAGGGCATTTCAGTTTTCCATTTGTTAGCTTTTAATTCACCTGTGGTTTAAATTGGGTCTAGTTTTTTTTTTTTTTTTAACCCACAGTAGTTTGACATAGAATTGTGATCCCAGTATTAAGGCAACCAACCCCAAAAGCACTGACATGCACCCTCAGTGACACATTCATGATTGGATAGTTCTTATAACTTCAGTTCACACCTGGCATCAAGATGTGTTTCCACGTTTCATGAGTGAGAGCCTTTGTGCCTGGATCACCTGCTCCCAGTCTTTTAGCATGAGGGGGGGGGGGCAAAGCTCAAAGTGTGAGTGTGTTTCACATCTCTTGCACACCATGTGCTCTACCTCCCTGTCCTTGTGCTGGACCATCTTTTCTGAGGCTCTGTGGGAAGAAAAATTTCCTGTATGTTGTGCACACGCAACTCTGATGAATCACGTGTTTGCGTTGCTGGAGTGACACTGGAAATAATGGATCCAAAAAAGTTTCAGGAGGCACAGCAGGAAAGTGTTAAATCAAGCAAGAATGACAGGCCAGCGGTCCGTCACTCAACATCACTGTTGCCATGGTTACAAAGACTAGACCCTCAGTTTGGCTAGCGATACATATCCTGACACTTTGCAAAAAATTACTTGGCCACATGTACAGTGAAGACCACCGCCCAATTTAACCTGAATAATTGGATGAACTTGATATTTGATACCAGCTAAGAGTTGTCCCTTAATCCGACCACCCTGAACAGACGTATGAGACTGTTTTTCTATTGCTCCACTACCCAGTTCCTCTTAGCAGCGCAGAAGAGCAGAGTTGTTTGGAGGTGGGAGTTATAGGAGGGGTTTTCAATATCGTTGAAAAATCTTTTAGAGCTTGTCCACATCGCAGAATCTGGATTCAAATTGTCCCTACAGCCTCTTCAAAACCTCACCAAATCCTCCGTCTGAAGATCCACGGCACAGCTGGGTCATTTGAGCAGCTCTGAGTTATCAGAGGTAAATTAAATCCATGCCACATACACCGGCACTTATCTGTTATGATCTGATTACATTCAGCATATTATTTGGAACCAATCACCCACTTGAGCTTCAGCTTGAATTGATCCATGTGACAGGTGGAGTAAGTTAGAAGGACCAGCTGTATGATCCAGTACAAGTCCTCAAACTCTGGCTCATATTTCCCCAAAATGTCCAGAAGAGCACAAATCTCAGGGATGCTTGTGAGCCATTCATGCACTTTGCAGTCCTTTGCGTCACTAATTGAGAGTACTCCACCTCAATTAGCATCCAGAAATATCAGTGCTTTAGTTCTCTGGAAGCATTAAATGTTGCTTCATGCACAACCCCATTTGCAATTCAGTATTACTCATTTGGTTTGAAACCGACAACGTTGGTGTATGATGCAGTACAAACTTGGCAGTGTCTGCTTTTTCTTATACTTTTTCAAGATTCTTCATTTGTTTAAATAAGCCTGGAATACAATATATGTATTCAAGAAAGATACTGTTTTTCTGCAGATGAACGAAAAAATCTGTTTTGTTTCACACCCCATCAAGACATACATCAGCTGAAGGCAGACCACATAATTGTGTCCTTCAATGCCAACTGAACCTTGAGCTCCTTGAAATTTTTTTTTCTTTTTAACATCTCAAGGAAACACCCTTTGTTGCATTCAGGCAGTCCACCTGAACATGAGAAGATAATGGTTTATCTTTAGGAAGAAAAAGGGGGGAAAGACAACTATTGATAGTAGTCTGGATCTGGACACTTACTTATGTATAAATAATAGAAGTTAGATCTATGTCCTTGGAATCAATTTTGGTCTTTTTCAGCTCTGGTTTATATCCTTTCTTTAAAAAAAATCCCTGGGTAATGTCCCCTTAACGTCACTTCTGTCTTGTTTCTAGTTATGTCAGGCGGCTCAATGATTGGACGACGTAGCTGCCAATCAAGCCTCTACCTGCGCGTGTTCTGTCTGTGCGCGTTTTGGCCCGGAAGCTACACAAAAACGACTCGTTCAAGTTGGATTAACAAGTGAGAGTCGGTCAACAAAGACAGGGAAAAACAGGCTATGTCTTAGGCTCCACTTCCACCAACAACTTCTACAACTCATGACGAGAAGATGCAGACTGTATTTATCAAAGAGGCGACAAATAGATGAGAATGTTGATGCTGCCACACAGACCTGACAGCTGCGGGTGGTAAAGAGGATGGGATAAGGCTGCATGGTTGCCGTTTTCCAATGGAAAGGTAGGTCAACTGTCTTTTCAATTTTTTTGTTTGTTTGTTTTTGTGTGAATTTGTTAAAAATCTGCACATAAAGCCATAGTTGCTATGTTGATTACATTCTTATGCCACAGAACGAGTTTTATCACCTGAGAATGAGACAAGTTCCTACTTTCTAAAGGGTGTAGTACTTGATCTCCTGCTGTTGTCTGCTAAAATCCAAAACTAGCTTCAGCCTGAAAGTTACACCTCACATAATCTTGGTTCCAAACAGTATATACTATTGTCACCCTATTAAAATAATGGCCTAAGTCATTTTTTAAGTTTTTGGGAAAAAAAAACACACAAAAAAACTTAACCAAATAGTGAAAACTATTTGGTAAAGTTACTAAGATACTAATCATTTCAGTCAAAAAGGCCTTTAGTCACTAGGTGACTGTTGACATGCATAGAACACTGTGTGTGAGTCAAACTGCCCTTGCATTCCATAGTGAAAACATAAAACTGCAATTACCCTGAGTTAAATTAAAGAAATGTCAGGTAAATCAAATTGGTCAGGAAGTAGTCTCTTTCCTCACTTCTCCAGGTCTTCTTGGCTGGGTTTTTTGTATTGAACTTGACCCATTTCTAACATCCAGTTTTGACAACTTTTTGGGACCTGATCATTAACTGTCCTTTAATTACATTAAGCAAACTGTAAAACTTAAATTGAACCTAAAATCCAACCTAAATTGAACGAAACATCTCCTAAAAAGCAAAAACACTTTTTTAATTGTAAAACTGCTCAGCATGTCACCCCCTGTTAATCTCTCTTCACTATCTTCCAGTGTCAGCTCAAATCAAATTTTAAGCTCTTCTTCTAGCTTGTAAAACACTGACAAGAACAGCTCCTGCCTTCCTGGGGTCCCTATTCCAGGTCTACACTCCTACTCCCACTATGTGCTGCTTGTGAAAGACGCCTGGTACTCCCAGCCCAGCGCAGCTCTAAATCTCTAGCCAGACTCCGCTCCTCTGTTGTGCCCAAATGGTGGACTGTATCACACAACTCTATACAATCTGCAGAGTCCTTTTCTTCTTCAAAAGATTTCTGAAGACTCATCTCTTTAGGGAAGCTGACCCTTCTCCTCTTTGTCCTCGGGAGTAGAATGAGTCAGAAGGTCTAAGACCCAGCTCTTAAGGAAATTTTCAGCATTAATTACTGAATGTTGTTAAAGCTTAAAGTTTATTGTTGCAGCAGCTAATTGTGGTTAGTTGGCTACATTATTCTACATAAAAAAGTTCAATAAAAAAATTAAGAAATCGTCTTGCACTCAATGGCAGCACCTGCAGCCAAATAACTTATAGCACTATGTCACACAAATTAGGTTTTCCCTTTGGTCTACTAAATTCTTGCTTGTGTTGTACGTTGCTTTGGGCAAAAGTGTTGGCTAAATGAAACTGTAAAACTGTAGAAAACTTTGAAAGGTATTATTTCCTTTTGCTCATTTATGTTTGGTTACAGAAACAAGTGGGCTAGCCAGGAATAGGTAGCTAACTAGAAGTAGCTAAATTTGTAGTTAAGCTATAGCTTGTGAAATTTAGACTAAGTTACTACATGACGTTATACCCTAGCCTTTATGATAGTAAACCCAATCACTCACCAGTTGAAGCTGATTCAAGAATTATGTTTACAGCTTCTTCTGCTCTGTAGATTCTGTTTCTTCTTGAAGCAGTTGCCATCATGAAAGCTTGTTAATTTGTCCAAGCCACGTATTTTATCCTAAATAATCCAAAATTTTGACTTAGGGTAGAAATAAAACGGCCTAAGTCACTCTCTTGACATAGGCTATTGTCCTATAGGGCATAAAGAGCAGGATCCTTTTAGCTAAAGAGTTAAGTGATTTTACCAGAGATGGCCAGTATGATCAAAAGACGATTTAAGCCAAAAACTCATTTTCATCAAAAAATGACTTATTTGGATTATTGGGTAATGATATGTTAAAGCTTGATATCAAACATTTTTCATTTTAAAACAAATATATATTTTTATTTTTCTGAGGATGTACGATTTTATAGATTTTCCTACCAGGTTTATTAACATTACATCACCCAGATCCTATAAGTTTGATGCAAGAATCTAGAAAACATTAATGCTGAGCATGGCTGCTTCACAGAATGTTTGCTTTCTTTACTAATTATGATAACTCTTGCATTTTAGTATCTGTTCAGCATGACCTTTTTGGTGCTGAACAAATAAACACAAATTTGCCCGTCTTTGCTCTTGCTTAAGGCCACCACTGTACCCAGCCATTAGGAAAAGCAGCACTGGATAAATAATTAAATAAAATAACTCAAAAAACAACCACAGCTAGTCTCATCTGTGAAAGTGCTCTCTGTGTGTTTTATAGTTCATAAAACATGAATAGCATTTTGTCGTTTCCAAGAAAGTCAGTTTTTATTAATTTATTTGTGCTAATTTAAAATTTGTGCTCTTTTAATAACCTCAAACCAAAACAGTTGTTCTGGTATTGTGCAGAGGGCTGTTGAGTAAATTGAGACAAAATGACATGGAAAGGGCTGCCTGACATCAAGTTGTTGTGCTGTAGGAAGTCTTAAAGTTCATGTGTACACTTCATGAAGGCAACTGTTTTAAATGTATGACTCATTTAAGTGGTAAATGTATTTGTACACATGACCTGGTCAGCAGCTGTGCACAGCTTGTTTGTTTCTTCCTAATAAGAGCTCTGCTGACAGTTTTCCTTTGTACATAGTACACAGACTATTGATATGTACGTCAAACATGGACTGAAGATGTGAGTCTTGTGCTTTGAGCCGCCATCCTCCAGTCTAATTTTCTTCTACAACCTCCGTGACTCAAATCAATGCAACACTGCACTGATCAGCCATTGATGAAACATCACTGAACATGGCTTGCAGAGTAAAAATATTTACCATCACCCTTCTGGTGAGGATTTAATCACATTCATTGGATCACTCCCACAAAGTCTCTATCTCATGTAGCCCTCAAAGCTCTATTGGGCTTCTTCCAGTTCATTTGTCTCCATTTTCTGTCCTTAAGTGACCCAGGCTTCATAATTATCTCTCTGCTCTGGTCTTTATAGGATGCATTTGCAAAGTGCAAAGAACTACTCAGAGAACTTGGAGAGCGTCATACGTCCGACTGGTTCTCTTTATGGTTTGATTAAGAGATGGACAGTAGAGCCTGTAAGTATGGCTGTGTGGTATTGGAGTAGAAATGTAGGAGAAAAAATTGGATCTGTGATTATTAAGTGAGTCTCATGGCAAGCAATTCATCGCCATCAGTCCTCTCCAGTGAATGATAATGAAATTTAATGGCACCATGACAGATGGGATAATGGTGCAGATGCAACAAGTAAGGCAAGTGGATGAGTTCTGATACCTTGATTTATTAGTTGAAACTTTTGTGACAGTTCAATTAGCTGAAAAACAAAATCTTTTGATCTTTAATTTCCCCATTGTTTGATTTTTTTACACAATAAATTTTAAACTTCGTGGCTTGCAAAAACCATGACCAGATAATTGTTTCCTGAGGGTCTGTCTGGTTTTTGTAAATGTAAAATGTTCTGAATACCTAAGATGACCAGATTCTACTTTGGTGTTCAATGATAAGAAGTCAATAGTCATTAGGAGCTCTCTGGAGTCATTTCCCCCATCTTGGCCAAGTGCAGTTTTGTCATAAGAATGATACAACAAACCATAGAGGACAAATTAGGTCAAAAGTCCTCTTCACTGTGTCATTTCGGTGGTATTTCTCTAGAAAAAATACTTCTGTAATTTTTGTTCTATTCTTGTGAATTTGATATCTCAAAAACATCTGGAAGGAAAATATTCAGATTTAGCACCTAAATGCAATGAAGTACAATCAAACCAGAATAAACAAACTGCAATGAAGTTAAAAGTCACTATTATCCATCAGCTGCCCCAGTCCATCTCAAGTTGGATTAAATGTCTGTGTATTTTAAACCTTGTTGGCAGTTAAGGTGCGAGGAGCAAAAATCAAAGTCTAGCTTTATGAATGTGTTCTGTTCTATTTAAGTCTTTATCTAAGCCTTAAATCAATGAAATTCCTCCCATTTCACACCAAGTTAAAATGCAGAAAAAATACCACTGAATGAAGTAGGACAATAGTCAGTGTAAGCGACGCCTCACAGAGGTGGATGATTTAAAATCTTAATTTGTTTGAGAGAAAGAGAATGTCAATCTTGTCTCTTTGTTGTCACAAGCACAACATTGCATCTGTTTGAAAGAAAACACTCACATGTTGAGTGTTTTGTCTGCTCAAGTTTTGGGTCAAGGAGAAGAATAGTCCATCAAACAACTTTTAGGGCTAAGGTTGATTAACTTACATAATCAACAATCGAATGAAAGAAGCACTCGGCAGTAAGTGAGACGCAGAACATCAGGCACTTCCAAAAAAAGGAAGCAGAAGCGAATAGATTTGAATGGATTTTTATTGTGGTTGTTGGAAAACAATCAAGGGAGTTTAGCAGCTCTTCACATTAGCAGTGTGATTGGGAAACCCTCTGTATTAAGAGAGGTTCTTAGCTAAAAATAAGCATCTATAGTGTAAAGTTGATGAGTATCTTTATCTTCTCCTTGCACAACTTGTTTTTGTTGGGCTCAATTAAGACTGCTGAGATTGCTGACTTACAGTTGGATAATTTAGATTTTTTTGGTTAGATTTTATCTGCTGTTGGCCTGTATGACAGCTGTAAGGTTAATGTTCAGCTGTACTGTTTGGAAGACTTGTGACTGCCGCAGAAAATAACTGGTGGACTAGCTGTTGTCTGTTACACTTTTCACTTTTATCCCTGTGAACCCAATGTGTGTGTTTACTGGATTAATTATTGTGTTCAGTGTTGCCAGATATTGGACTGACTAAAAGTAGGTCAATCAGAGCCTAGAATCTGCCCAGTAATTAGAAAAGTAGCCGAGTTTTTAATTTTCATTTAGGACAAGCTTCCTTTGTGTATGTGTGTGTGTATTTTGTGTATGTGTGTGTGTGTCAGTGTGTGTGACGGAAACAGAAAGAATATGTAAAAAACTGGAGAGAAACAATCTTACTCATCGCCTCTGGTCTGCTGTTTTATCATCATAATTAGACAAATCAAAGCCATGGCCACAATAATGAAACATTTATAGTATGAGTCATAAAATAAAATGAGAGATTTTTTAGATAATGTTCGATTGAAGATTAAAACTATCCTTAAATAGAACATATTAAAGCCTTTACAAGTCAAACTTTACTTGGGGACAAAAAGTGAGACTAACTTTTTGAACTATGGGCATGATTGAATTCAAAAAGTTGTCAAACTAGCTTTTATTACAGATACATGGTAAAATATGCTTTAATTTGTTATATGTAATTTGGACACAAGAAGGATATGTTTACTTCAAATTTATAAACTGTAAATAAAATAACAAAAAAGGGTTTCATGAATACATTAATCACATTTCATCTTTGGCATTTCTTCATAAACACTTCTTATCATGAGAGGATTGTGCTCTTGACAGCCAGGGAATGATATTGTGAACGCAGTGTCCTTGTTACTTAACAAAACAGTCTTCACAGTCTGACAGCTCTCCTGGTAGAGACTATTGGATGGATGGCATGTGTTCTAGGCAACCTGGGCTCTGTACTACGAAGCTGGATTAAGTCATCCAGGATAACTCTGTGACAACTTGCTGAACTTCACCTGATCTCCGTCATCCAGATCTGCTGTACTACGAAGCTCGTTGTCAACTCGATAAGTGAATCCGACTGGGATCTATGCGTGCACACATAAAATGGGCGTGGTTAGCAATGAGTACCGCTGTATTATCCAGGCCGGAGGGATTGCTGCAAAAAATCGCAGAGTCTGTGAATGCGTAAATTTCCTAAGTGCTGATATTAATAGACCTATCTCATCATGTGACGACACGGGCAGTTAGGTCCTTATTCATTCATGTTGTCAGTCAGTGTGTGTGTGTGATCAGCATCATATCCGACCTCATAATTAGAAAGAGTCCACTTTCCTACAAATCCCAAGGAAAATGCTCATTATAGGCAATTTGTATTGCAGATGCAATAGCAGTGGGGAAAAGGATGTGGGAGCAAATGAAAACTAGATATAAAAACATCCTTCAAAGTGGTCAGTATGAAAGATTCCATTTGCATGTCTCTGTTATGATGATCAGTAAGATATTGTTTGTTCACAGCCCATAAGAAAAAATGTTATGCCAAAAAGACAGGGGGCGGTCCCACGCCGGAGGACTTCACTCCGGCTAAGCAAATTGGTGATTGTGCGGTCTTTTATGCACGCCTGAGAGAACCGATTGGTCATCGGGCAGTCTGTCACACCCCGTGAGCTCTAATCCTGGAACTTAACTTGCTCCGGACCAGGTTTGGCGTTCAGCATCAGTTACCGGGGCAACGTGTCTGGATAAAAAGAGATCCACATTCGTAGTGCGGAAAACCCGAAACTTATCCTGGAAGTTATCTCTCTAAGAGCTAATCCAGCTTCGTAGTACAGGCCCCTGACCAG
Source organism: Halichoeres trimaculatus (assembly GCF_033239565.1). NCBI lineage: Eukaryota > Metazoa > Chordata > Actinopteri > Labriformes > Labridae > Halichoeres > Halichoeres trimaculatus. The sequence continues at coordinate 24,926,493 of NW_027437186.1, read as the reverse complement.
TTAGCTGATGAACTGTCCAGGCTGACCCTGTTTTTTTTTCTGTTTTATAGAGAACTGTTTTCTTGAAAGCATCATGAAAATGCTTTATTGCTCTGGTCATCATTCTGCTTTATCTTTTAACCTTTTTTCCTGGTAACAGTTAGCGACCGCTGACTTTAATTTTGAGTGGTACAATAATTTTCAGACACGTGGCGCTGTTTACTGTAGTAAGTAACATTGATGTTTGATTGAAACTCCATGAATGAAACGACTCCACTTTTTCGTGATGTGTTTTCACGAAAAACAAACAAAAACAACAACAACAAAAAAAAACGTGTTTTGTATTTGGAACAATACAGATTATGCCATAGTTTAGGGACTAACATGAGAAGTCATGAGAAGTACTCCAAAGATTCTACTATCATATTACACTCACACACACACAGAGTGTTGCATTTGAATATCAGAGTGAATATTCAATAACCCTGCCACAGAACATAATCCACGGTCGGCAGAGTTGTATTAAATCTGGGTGGTGAATGAGTTGCACTGAGCCATAAAAGAATGAAGATACAGTAGCTTGAGCATGGATATTTGCTCTGTTTTCAGTTTCATTTGTCTGCTCTTGCGTACATCCTCACGCTTGTGTATATTTGAAAAGTCCTAGCAAGTTTTCATTTTTCTAATTCTGCCCACCGTGTAAGCGCGAGCAGCTGTATAGTGCAATATATCTTCATATAGGTCTGTGCATGTAACAAATAGACTGGCTTTGACAGATCGAAACCAGAAATCATTTCTCACATCACGCCGAGCTGGGCAGTGTAGATTTTTGATTAACAGCTGTAATCGAACTTGAGCCTCTCTTTCTGAGCCATTTCCCCTCGGCTGTCCAAAAAAGAACCACGTCGGATTTCGAGCTGTCTCAGACTTCAAAAGGGGCGAGATGGGAACGGAGCGAGGAAATGCAAGTGGAGACACATAGACAGGGGGAGGATGGGGTGAGGCAGAGGGGGGTGGGAATGGACTTGAAAGGAAGACAGAGAGACCAAGAAAAAGAGGGAGACAAAAAGGAGAAAAAATGTATGTGTGTCTGTGTGTGCGTGCATGTGTGGTTGGAGGAAAAAGGACTGTTGGTAGTAAGCAATTGCCTGCCAATACACCCAGAAAAAAAAAGTCAGGGAGCAGAGAACACATCACCTTTGGCCAAGTTCTAAAGTGCTCATTTAAAAAATCTCAAAAGTTGCCCAAGGTTTTAAACAGTATCGACTTTCCTTTCAGTATGTGAGGAAAGCCTAAAGGAAACCCACTGAAAGTCCAAACTGGCCCACACAGCCAATGTGTAAACGTGGGGCAAAATCCATAGTGGGGAAGACATGTCTCCCCCTTCCAGCTTCGCTCTTGTCAGCATAAAATATAACACGACAATAAACTGGTACAACCATTACTTGTTTATGATGTAGGAGCAGAGAAGATGGGAAGGATGGGGCTTTTTATTTTTTTCCCATTTATATTCCAAACACGTACTGCTTCCTTTTAATTTGCCATGTTATACAGCTATAAATCTGCCCCAGCGTCATACTAATGCTAACAAGGATGGAGGGATGAACTCAGTGTCAGGCTGGTTTCTATCAGTTTTCTAATCTAATCTATTCCTGTTGTTGTTTGCCATCCGATCCTACTGGAACTACTTTAAATAATAAAAAACACATTTTTTCTGTACTTCTAGGCATGCATATATTACTCCCACAGTATGGGCTCAGCATCCTTAGCAGTATATGTGAAGATACAGTCAAGATGTCCTACAGCTAGAAATCCGAGAATGAAGATTGTGTCCAGATGCTAATGGTGATCTCTCTGATTCGGTTGCAGAGAGAACATAGGTCACTGTAGTGATTCAGGGAATGTTTTGTCACAACTTTATCATAAATAGGAGATTTATGTAACTGAGTTTGAAGAGTTTGACCAGCTCAGTACAGTGGCAGTTGTTAGTCAGAAAAAACATTGTCAATATGTAATAAACGGGCACCACATCAGCTTAGTTACCATGGTCTTTCTTACATATTCTTCTGAAACTAAGGCAATAGCACATAATTACAGGCTGAGTTTTTATGTAAGGCTTTACAGAGCTAAATATGGCTTAGCAGATTTGAATGACTTTCATCTTTCTTTATCTTTTGTACATTAAAAATTTGTGTTACTATTGTGAGGACTAGTATCTTTGAAGAAAAAAATCAGTCCACTCGAGAGCTGAAATGTTAATTAATCCATGTCAGATTGCCCTCTTTAAATTTGTTCATACTTCCCTTTAAAAGACAAATCTGCCATTCACAAAGTGGGTCAAAGAATTTCTCTTTGATAACAGATGGTGTTCACTCTTCAGTGGCAATAAACAAACATGTTCATTAGAAATTAGCAGACCAGCTTCATAATTGTGCAATTATATTTGTCGGTCATAATTACTGAGCAGAATGTGGTGACACATTCAAGCTAAAAAGTGTTTAAAATCCTTTTCTGTAGCAGAAAACACTTGTGCTCAAATCCCTCAAATGTGGTTAAACTGAATAAAGAATTTGTTCATTGAGTCACAAAAATATCTTTACCCTATTCTTTTTTTCTCCTTCTATCTGGTGTGTGTGAGGCACAAGATAGGAACCAGCCTGCGGAGGTTGTCAGTCCATCACATGGCTGACAGAGACACAGTCACACACATTCCTGCCAAGTCCAATTTTCAGACAGGATTTCACCTAACCTGCATGTACCAATGACAGAAAGGACATGTAAACTCAGTAACAGGGAGAAGAAATTGGGTTCTACCTTTGTCACTTCTGTCATCTATTTAAATGTTAATTATGACATAATGGTAAAATCAATCTGATTATCATTAAGCTGGTCTGGCAAGCGGTCAAGGTCCTGATTGTTCAGAAGAAAAAATCAGGTTATCCACTCTTTCTCTTCTCAGGATCAGGTTATCCTAGCTGGTTATGCCCCTTTATTTTAAAAATTAAAGTAAAAGTGAATTCAATTAACCAGATTCACATATAAACATTTTACCATTATCAGTTACATTTTGCAGCACAGATTCATACCACTCACTGTCCACAGGGGGCACAGAAATCCACACAAACTGAACGTAACTTATTGCATCATTATATTATATATTTAGTTTTTGAAACAGTGTAGTTTTTACAACTTAGTGCCATTAGGAACATGGCCAAAGTCTCTCCCTCACTCACCCTTAAACTCGAGGGCAAATAGCCATACATGAGATATCAACCCTCCAATGGCTTTATGTAATTAGTGCCTGAAACTCCAGAGACTGGTTCATACCTAAAGCTGAACCGGCATCACCCTATTGGATTTACTGAGCTGCTTATTTCCATGTGCTGTTTTGAATTACTCTTAGATGAGTTGAAATGGTTCTGTCTCTGAGCTCCATCACATGCTATTTGGCATGTGGCCTTGCAACTTTTTAACACAGTATATTTTAGGTGTTGACAAAGGTTTGACATGTTGCCCTGTACCTGCATGATACCAGATTAACCCATGCAGATTCCTCTGTAGCTACAATAATTCCATACATTTGACATCCTGCTCCTCTGAAGTTTCTAGGAACAGTCAATTCTGTCACATCTGAGGCCATTGAACAGCAGCTCAAAGTGCTCAACTTGCTTCTTCATCAAGTGGACTGTTCTTTCACTTTTATGCATAATTGCAGCCTTTGAGTTCACAAGATCTTGTTTTATCATCATTAGCCTCGACAGACAACCACAGACAGTTTGATATGTAGATGCACTTTTTGTGACATCACAGGTTTGATTATTTTGATACAGAGTTTTAAAGCCCACTGACAATGGGGGCTAAATTGGGAATGTTGAACTTGACCTAGCTTTGCTCAAGTTTGGAGGTGGACCTTTAGCCTCTTTGGAAAACAGCTACAGGGCTCCCCTTCATGAGCACAGTATGTACAGATACAGATATGAGCTCCAAAGACCCCCAAAATTTTTTAGAACCAGGCTGTAAACATGTTTATTTTTGCTGTAAAAATCAGCTTTTTTTGTCTGGTTGTGTATGTGGTTTTTTTGTCTTTCTGCAGCCAACCTCTAGTGGACACCGGAGAAACTGCAGTTTTCAGCTCTTACATTTTCAGCCCAGTTGCTGCTTGAACAAAACAAAGAAAAAATTTCAAAACAAAAATCTGGATGCTTTTTCAAAATCAACATCTGTTCTGTCTCCCATCTCACTGCAACATTACAGCTGACATGGACTTGATTTCACATTTATCAATGAAAACTTTGAGTTATCCGGAGTTTGAGTTACCATATTATTGTAAAAATGGTTTCCTTTTCAACTTAGCTTTTATCATACCAGTGCTTGTCAGGATCAGAATACTCTTTTCAAGATGTTCTGTCCAAAACAGGCAGCAGCACAGTTGACAAAATTTTTCACAAACAATGAGCAGCCAGCCTGGTGTTGCCAGACCCATCAGCCAGCTCATAATTGGTCTGGCAACATGAGGACAATCAGCAGCAGTTCAACATAATACAGGATACATGACTTTGATACATTAGATAACAAGTACAACTTTATAAAAATGTTACAGCCAACCACAAAAAATACCTGTAAGCCAAAACATCAGCAGCCTGACAAGCAAGTTTCTAATCTATCAAAATCATTTTGTATATCATCATATAATCATTTGTGATGTGTTTCTAAAATTCAGCCTGATTGGAGCAGGGTTATCCTGACCCATCTCAGAAGTTTTGAACAACACAGACAGGACGTTTTATCTCAGTACAAATCAAAATGTAATCAACCATATCTGATTTCATGGTCCTTTTTTAGTTGAACAATAAGATGTGAAAATTTTATCTTTTTTGATGTCTTTAATCAAAAAAAGTTCCTTTGAACAATTTGGCTCAGCAGATGATCAGCTTTAAACAAAGCTTTGTATTGACCCAGTGTGTACTCTGTGAAGGAAATTAAGAAGCGCTAAAACTTCTCACCAAACTGCAAGCCCGAAGGCCACAGCTTCTCAGTGTCTAATGGGCAACCTTTACTTGTGTTTGGAATAATTTTATTCTGAAAGTGCAATTGTCTGAGGAAAAATTGATTTCGTAATTTATGTTTCCTTGCAGAGATTACTATGATTACCAAAGTTGTGCTTTTTTGGCATGCTTCATAATTCACCTCTATTTGAATTTTAGTGAAAATGTTTTCCCAGAGTTAGTCTAAAACTAACTTTAAAGGACACCACTTTTGTGTTCTTTCCCCCAGTAAAAATTTTCATCTTACTTTTCTTATGAATTTATAATTTTTGCGTCCTGTGGGCATTCTAAGGCTACAGCAGTTGTTACTATGGTTACAAATGTCAATCTTGCCCACTGTGGTGAGTGGACAAGCAGTGTTTGAAGCCATTGGCTATCATAAAATTCATATCTAGTTTTTATAAATTAGTGAGAGTCAAGGCACTTGATTCTCTACTTTGAGAGTCTCTTGCAGAGATTTGCTGCTACAGAATGGTTCCCAAACAATCAATCAACAAATATTTTTCATGTTTTAGAAGTATAAATATGTTTGATTTGTCTCTATTTTTCACAGTTGTTCCTTCACATGGTAATTTATTTGTTCATTTATCAACATGCGATACATGTCAACATAATTCATGTCTTCAAAGCTCATCCTGAAAGAAATTTGATCTTGTTTTCATCAAGTGAAGAAGGGGAACTGGAGCTCTTTATCAACATTTTTTTCATTGGTAAAGTTTATTCTGATTTCTAAAACCCCAGCTTCAGTAGTATTATTCTGTGCAGAGGTCATAAAGAGGAGTTGGGAAAGAATGGCTGAAATGCAAGAGTAGAGACTTAGAAACTGGGGACCTGAGTTTGTAACTGTTGCATGTACACATTAAGATTATCTGCTAATAACAGTTGAAGTCCCAAAATATCAAAGACTTACCATTTGTTTGTTGTGAGGTTGTGTGTGAAGCTGTAAAGACAAAATACCACCTCCATGGGATCTGGTGTGCTTTGTGCTAGTGCAACTGCAAAGTATTCTCAGAAACCATTTGGCTGGCGGAGTCATGAGACTGTTGTCACACCCCTTCCACCAACAAAAGCAAGCATTTTACGTCGTGATAAAATAACAACAATCCTCCCTGGCTTGTACTAACCAGATTCTTGTGCAGAAACTTAAGGCCATAGGATGTTATGCTCCTCTTTGTTTTATTCTATTTTTGTATTAATTATTATTTTTTAAACAGTGGGTTTAAAACAGTATAAATGCCACAGGAAGGCTTTGTCTGTATATGCATCTGCATGTTTAAGCCTTCAATAAACATGATATGAACTATGGCAGAAAATATGATTTATTAACATGATATTTTGTTTTTCTTGTGTATCCATTATTATGCATAATGCATTGTTATGAAGAAGGCAGGGTGACCTATGCTGCAGCCCGTCACTAGGGGGAGCTCTTGTGATTATGGCTTTACTTAAAACACTGTTTTTCTGTCCATAGTTATAGAGGGGAACAGTGTTGAAACCCTAAATTTGTGAGTTTGCTGTTTCAGATTGTTCAGATGTTTGTTGAGTAGACGTGTCATGTCTTAGGCTTTAAGTGACTAAAATCACGGGATAAATCCTGAACCATAACAATAACATAACTCCTACCGAGAAACTCACACCATTGGGAACATTTGCTGATACCATGTCAGTCAGAATTCAAGTGATCAACAATTTGTGACATCATGCCAGAAAATCAATTTCTGCTGGTATCACATTTCTACTGAGCCATCTGATAACGTGTGTATAAATGTAAATTCCAGTAGACAAGACTGAAATGAGGGTACCTTTATTTTTCCTTCAAAATAAATTGTCATGGATAATAAACCTGAACTTTCAGGTGCAATCTGATCATCTGACTGCTTGTGCATTTTACTGTGTTGAACCCAGGATCACAGCAATTACTTTGGTGATTACAGCAATAACAGACGGCGATAATAGTCAAACTATGCCAGTCCAAGTTGTGATAACCTGGGGAAATTCTGTGGATGATACAAACATTACAAGGAATATGAATGAAAGAGGAAAACTATAATTGAGCGAGCACATGTGAGAAAACCCTGCAGAGTGAGGTGTTACAGCTGTGTGTGAAAGATGCGCAGCAGCTGGAGGAGATCAAGTGAATTGCATAGATGTCTTGACAGGCTTATCCCCTTGTTCATCATGTACAGGAAAGGCTCAAGAACAAAGACATCAAAGAGAAAAAAGTAATACAGAGACTCACCAATGAGGACAGCAGTGTTCCCAGTGACAGGGCCAGTTTATTACAGTGGCAAGCCGTTCCTAAACTACTCCTCCCACTGCGATTTTAAAATGCCTTTATGTCATCTGCACGATCAAGGTGGTACAAAATAAGTGTTTTGCTATGTGCAATAAAAGAAAGTTTCTCTTTCTAATGGCATGAGTATGGGCGAGTGGGGAGTGCACCTTGCTGTTCATCTCCTGCATGCGAGTGTGAGCTGTCTGGGTGATGGCCATTATGGTTCCCTGCTACTGCCTGTGCGTCCGCTCCGCCGGGATCACTGAAGTGTTGGAACTAACAAGCTTGGGATGCAGACAGCGGATGCACAAATGGGATTTTGTCCCTGAAAGCTTTAGCGTTTGCTCCCCCTGTCTTCAGTAGAAACAGAAGAGAGGATGGTGCGGCTGGCAGAGGATGTCTGAGTTATGCGCCACCAGAATGAGATGATTACATCTGATAATCTCACTAATGATCTACACTGGGGAGGAGGACTCATAAAATTGAATGAGCTACACCGATATACACAGTTTTCAGTCTTGTCTTCTCATCTCTCTTTTTTCTCTTATTCTCTTTCACTTGGGCTCAGATTTATGCAGAATCTGGGGATGTGCTCCACCCAGGAAGATATGCAATATTCCTTGTCATAGCTGGGTTTAGGATGCAGGGCACAGGCACATTTAAACCCCCCCTCAGATATTCCTTCCCTTATAAACACAATTCTTTCTCTTATTTTCCTCACACGCACACACGCGCACACACGCACACACATGCACGCGCTCCAAGACTGATACACTCCTAAATCCGCTCCCTCTAGGCCCAAGGTTAGCACAGATTAAAAGATGTGTCATTGATGGAAGAGGCTCCTCCTCTCTCCTCGGGTCTGTCACAGTGTGTTTGGGAACAACCCACTTCATTTTCACAGCATAATGGGTAAACAGAGTGTGATCAGTCCAATTACCCCCTCATTGCAGAGGCGTTCTGGCGGGAATGGTCTGTAGAGAAAGAGAAAGAGAGAGTGAACTGTCTGCGGTGTAGCGGCAGTGCTGGAGTTGCAACAGTTGCACCTGCTGCCCGTAGCCCTCAGTTGTATGAATGTCAATGTGTTTGTACAGCCGTAGCAGAGGAAAACGGGGACCCAGAAGTCATCCCTCTTTGGAGGATGGCTCTACACTAGCTAGCCACCTGATTTCTGTTGTTTTAGCCCTTTTTAAAGATGTGTGTAAGATCAGAAGGTGGTGTTCTCAGGAACAAACTCAGGCCAGTGTCAGGTCTTCCAGTCGGCTGTTCTTTGCTCCTGTCTGTGCTGCTTTGAAGGACAGTGAATTTTCTCTTTCCCCTTACCACTCTCCGTTTCACAGCTCAGTAGATGCATGATTTCCCACCCTGGAGTTCATCCACAGAACAGTAACAAGCTGCTGAGTCCTGAAAATGCATGTGATTTGCTTTAACCTGTTTTTAGATACTGCAATAACTATCAAATTTCAAGTATGACAGGACATTTGGTTGCTCAGTAATAGCCTCCTTTTAACTTTTACAATGTGCCTCATAAATACCAGACCGGATGAGCTGACATCTTTATTGCAAGCATAGAAGTTTGCAGTGAGTAACTTCAAGTCCTAGATTGTTTTAACCTTGATAGAAAATAGTCATTTTATCTCAAAATATATGTAACATCTGCCCTAACATTACAAGGACATATCTGGTTGCGTTCCTCATCTTGTTCTCCGGATTCAAAGACGTGCTTGTTGTCCTTGAGTGAGATGGAAATCCTTCTCTTTATGGTTCTCCCTTGGGCAGCTGTCTGGCAGCTGATGCAAAGCATCTTATGTGTGTTTTAGCGCCTTATCACCAAGCATCATAACAGCATTTCCAAGTGAAAAATGTGGCTTGTTTTTATAACAACACTCACTTCCAATTTCAGCAAAAACTGTCAGAGAGCTCTGTCAGCAGGATATAGAGATTGCCTTTTAGAATTCATTGGGCCTCACTAATTAAAGCTAATACCTTGAAAATAGCATATTGATTTGGAGAAAGTTACATTTTTTAAGTGTGCACTGTAAAAATAATGAAGGTACGCAGATTAAAACCCAGTTGTTGTCTTCTTGTTGCCTGTGTGGCACCAGAAGTCATGAGTATGTCAGGAAACACTTCACAGAGTTCAAAGCTTTGCTTGTTTTCAGGGCTGTTGTGCAGTAGAAGGCCTGGGGCATATTGTATTAGTGGCCTAATTAAAAAACGACTAACAGGTCCCTAAGAAATATAGAGGAAAATCCCACATCAGAGCCATATCAAACAGCGCCTGAAATATATCACGAAGTTTGACTATATTTTCCTGGAATGTACCCCAGACGCACACGTGCGCGTGCATGTTGTACACATATGGATGATCGTTGTTGATAGATGCAAGAAGTGTTTTTATTCCTCTTCATCAAGAAGCAAGAAGCATCACACTGTTCTCCTGAGTATGAACTAGTTTTCACCTCATTTAGTCCAAATCAATAAAACGCTGTTTTTTAATAACTTTACGACATCAACGCAGATACTCTGATGTAACGTCACACAAACTATCGTTCACAAGAAAAATAAATAATGAAATAGAAACTTATTGAAATCTAGTTGTTACTAATTGTGATCATGAACAAAGAGCTGAAACCTCTCCTGCAGTCACTCTCCGTCGGCGCGTTTGGCTGATGCGCAGCGCCTCCCTAACTGCTCCCTCACTTTGACAAATTCCTGGATGTGAGCGGGGCTGCTGGATGGCGTCCTCTTCGTAAAGATGGAACCTTGAACATCTGTGAAGTTGAAGGAAGAACTCTGCCACGTTTCCCCCCCCTGATAGACTGCAGTTTGGAAGGACACAATGAGTCTGTGGTCAGTTTGGACTTTTTCTTTTTTGGCTTTGCTGTATCTCTTTCACCCTAAGTTTGTGACTCGCGCGGAAATAAGTTCTATCAGAACTAACGGCGGATTTCATCGCATGGGGAAGACGCCAAAGGAGGCACGTGCCGTCCGAAAATCTGAGGTTTTATTCAAAGCCGACAATGGAACAAAAGTTTTTGGGGCTTTTGAGGCGGGGGCAGCCGGGGCTTTGAAACCGAACAATGAAAAAGGAGCGCGGAGTCAGAGAAGACTTGGAGAGGAGGCACAGATCGGCATCAAAGCGGCTCCAAACTATCACCAACGCCTCGAGAAACCCGGTAAAAAGTATGGAATAATTTCCGGTGATAATCAAAGGCGACATATGGCAAATATGATGATACAAAACAAATTTCTTGACACCCAAAAGAGAGCAAAAAGGAGCGTTGGTACAGGGAAAAATGTGGATAGGAGTATAAGTGGAGAGGCGCAGTCAAGAGAGAGGTTTTTGGAGACTGTCCAAGGTGTTTCCAGCCCGAGAGCCGAGTACCGGCGCTCAGGGGAGGAAGCCAGAGGGTCTAACCCAAGGCAGAATGAGCCGTACCTGGACACTAACACTTTTGCGCTGTCGGGAGACTCGGCGCACAACCAGGCGATGGTACACTGGTCCGGACACAACAGCAGCGTGAGTTTCAGTGTAACACAATCACTCCAACATTTCATGAACACAACATTGATAACGATTCATTTTCTGTGTGTTTAATGCTATTTTGGAGCATTTTTCACAGACTGACGTGAATGTGTCACATCTTTACGCACAGCTGTTTCAGCGCGCAAGGACGGAATCCGTTTAATTTAACATCTCATTAACGTTTTAAATAGTCTTAGAATTGTGTTTTCATTTCCTCTGTTGTTTCATGGTCTTCGTGGGAGTTGTAATTGTATGCGGATTGCGCGGCTCTCTGTGTGCAGCCGCCTGGATGGATGTGTCTGCGCACTTGCAGGATTCCCTCTCTTTTCTTTCGAACCAGAGCAGAATCATTAATTGCGGCAAAGTGTTTGTCACCTGAACTTTAAATTAACAGTTAACCCTGCAGGTGAAATGAAACGACACTGAGCTATGGGAGGGTGCAGGCGTTTTGGCAGCAATCAAAACACATTAAATATTTATGAAATCATCAAGTAATGTCTCTCAGGAAGGGGCAATAGCTACAATTAAAGGGATGGTGTCCAACCTGACCCTTAATGTGACGCTGATGAGACTCAGTCTGACCTTTTGGCAAATGACCAAGCCTATGTCCATGACATTTGACTCCCACTTTGTTGGTAGTTGTCCAATTACCTGGGCGAAAAACACCAGTGCAATATGTTTGTTTTTCTGAATTGTTGCCAAGTTTTGTACATCAAAACAGGTTGATGGGAAATGTGCACAACTTCAATGGATGACAACACACTGCAGCAACCACCCAAAGCACCACCCACTCCTCCTCACAGACACATACACACACACAAACAACACAGCTACACACACATGATTTTACCCTCACTGTGACCAAGCCAGAGAGATTTTATCTCTTACTTTACATGTTCAGCATGCAAGTATCTGCTAGCTCCAGAATTTATCGGGCACTAAGATCTTGGAACTACAAACAGCCTTGTAAAAAAAGAGAGGAGATACTGTGACTTTTTACTTCAGGTGATTCACATCCTCACAAAGAGTGTGTGGCGGAGTCATTAATCTTGGACTGCATCTACAGATTTCTGTGTCCCCCAAATCACAAAAAATATTCATACATTGTCCAAAAATGCAAATTTAGTTCCCTGAATGGATTATAGGATTTGACCTCTGCTTGCTATTTCAGTTGTGGTACATTTCTTTTTTTGTTTTGTTTGTCATAATGTCAGAGGCATCATAGACATTTGCCATGTTGACACACCGCTGTGGACAGACATAAACCAGAAATGAGCCTAATAAAATCTGATTTTTAGGATGTTGTGAACATGAAATATGTTGTTGCTCTGAGACGTCTTCAGCAGTGATGGCCTTTTGTCCTGCAGGAAACTGTTCACTGGATCATCACTGATAGGCTTGTCACTGCAGCCAGTCAACATTCGAGATTTATACAGTCTGAACCCCTGTCTGTCTCCCTCAAAAAGTATGACACGGAGCTGCAGAGTTTTAAATTGATGGCATTTTATGACTGGGTGTTAGAGCTGCGGCTATATTAGATGTAAATGACTGATAATAAATCCAATCTAAAAGGGACATTTGAAGGAAAATTACTTCATTCCTGTGGTGTGGGGTACTTCTATCAAATATTCTCCCGCAGACTTTGCCTGTGATCTGGCCGTGATGTAAAATCCCATAGGGAGAAAAATGAGAAAGATGTAGAAGGTGATGGTGAAAGCGCCAGCAGGGGATCCTCAGAGTTCAGATGTGATAAAAGAATCTCGTAGAATAAAAACCCCAAATCTGTCCCCAAATCAGACTCCAAACTATTATTTGATTTTTCTGGGATTGTCTGAGACATCAAAGCCTGGAGTCATAGCTCTCTGGTCTCTGACTTTAAGAAAGATAACATTGATTAGACTTGACCAGGGGAATAAAACATACATGGATGGGTTCCTTTTAAGGCCGTGCTTCCTAAGTGTGTGTCGTATTGATTGGGTGATCTTAAATCAGCCTTGAATGTGAATGTGGGAGATGTACAGGTTTATGATTTCAAATGATGTGAGCTGTAAATAAAAACAAATAATGATGTTGAACTGATTAAAAACACTAATAAACACACTTGGCTGGGTATGTCCTGTTAGGTAAATCAATGCTTCAGTCCTTTGCCCCTCTTGAGTGTTGTAGCCATGTAACAACTATGTTGGTAATCTTTTTTAACAGCCATTGCAGCACATCCTACACCCGAGGGATACAGAGCCCCTCGCTCACATCTCCCTGAAGGCAGAAGTCTTAGTGTGTAAGCCAGCTGGTGATCAGGGAGATGCTGGCAGCCAAATGATTTCAGGCTCCTGATTGACCATTTTTTTGCAAACTGACCAAACTAGGACACAGTATTGGATGGAGGGATGGTTAATGAGGGTCTTTATTGACTTCCCCTGAGCTGAAATGATACTGTATGCTGTTGTAAATACAGTCCAGGAGAATAAGGGTCTGGTCATCTTAACTGGCTCGCTACTAGACATTGATGAGGCCAGCTGTTCTTCCTGGCCTGTGCTGTAAATCTCATCGAGCTGTTTTTTTTTCTGTTGTGGTTTTGTCTCACTTGTCAAGATTCAAACCAATCTGTCAGCTCCGTAACCTCGTCTTTTTCCGCCGCGACTGACTGCGAATCAGACAGGCCTCCCGGGTGGCGTTGTCCGCATGCTTAATCAGAACGAGGCAGTTATTGTTGCACATAATCTCATCGGTATAAACAGATAATAAAAAAGAGGAAATGGCACCGCCCTGGGGGACATTTGAGTTTAAAACCGGTTCATTAGATAGACAGCCATTCCATTTAACATGCCAGAGCCGGTTGCATAGAGGCTCCTTGATCCATAAAATCAAATGGAATGGGTTCCCAATCCACAAAGGTGTTTGACCAGAGTTTGTGGGTGTTACAAGATGATGAAAAGTGCATTAAAAAGGGAGCAGGGCTGAGTTCTTCACATGCAACAAAGGGGGAAAGTTTCAGTGCAGTTTTGTTTTTCTCATAATTTCCCACATTTCTCTTTCAGATTCTGCACACACAGAGCTGCTTTTCTCTGGCTTTTGCGCGGTGATAATTTTAGGGTAAGTGTAGGGTAATTTTAGGGTAAAATCCCCTTTTATGAAAAAAGGCACAAGACAATCAAAGGGGGGCTGATGCGTGACCTTGTGAAACCTTTTATTCTTTCATTTTTCATCGTCCTTGGGACCCCTGGTTGATAGCTGAAAGGATTTTGATCTGTGCGATGTTTGATGGAAAACGAAAGTGGTTCATGTTTTGATATTAGAGCACTTTTTTTATCTGACATATTTTGAATGTGCACTTTTGCAGCTTTTAAGCATTTGGAAATATTACAGCTCAGCCTTTTCATGATGTTTTTATCCACATTAGTATAAATACATCATCAGAATCAGCTGGTGAGCAGTCATTTTTCTGTTTTATTACTTCATTAGGCTTTTAAAGTTATTGCCACTGTGGAGACAAACAAAAATATTGAGGTAAATCTCTTCTCGTCCTTTACCTGCTCGTCCCTAGGGGTGTCAGCACCATAAGTCTGTTCATTAATCCCGCCTGTCTGAAGCCTTTAGGGCTGCGCTGTCCACTGATGTGATTGTTAGATGCTGATAGAAACTGCAGCAATCCTCCATTCTTCGTAAGAGGTAGACTGTCGGTTACTACAGCAAAGACAATTGCTCAGGAGCTCGGATGGGCAAATTTGAAACATCTGCTGAGAAAATGCAGCATTTCCTTTCCCCCACTTTTTTTCCATCCTTGGTTTCATTTCATAGCGCACAGGATACAAGTTTCACCCACACTGTAGCAATAATTTAGTGAAATCCCACTTTTTACTCCTTAGAAGACATGCATGTGTGCCCTTTGATTCATGAATCATTTGTGCTTGGGGACCATAATGCATCGCATCAACATAGAGACTCTCAGCACTTCCCTAGCAGTTACTCCATAGTTTTGCCTCCCAAAGTGCATTTTAAGCAGCAAATAGAAGCCTGCCATGAGTTGTTTGCTCAAGTCACCGCTTGATTCCTGTCTGCTTCCCATCACTCTCCCTCTGTCCCTCTATTGTGGCTCTAACACACATACCCACACTTATATTTCAATTTTAATCAAAGGGAGAAAGCGGGCGCACAATCACATTTAAAAGGTTTGCATGTGATTAATTAGTTTAATAACTGTCGCAGGGTGGGATACACATGCTATAGCTGTGATGAGGTTATGAAAACAAATTTATGCGTTTTCTGATTGGCAAAATCACAAAATTAAAATTCAAAATTAGGGAACGACTTCTTTATTAATCATCATGGAGACAGAATCAACATGTCAGTGCAATGCTTTGTTGAAATACTTTTGATGCTTAAAGGTCACGGCTGACTCTAGGTTCATCTCTATGACTGGCTTTACACTGTGATGATTGCATGCTGCTTAAAATTTATCATCTCTTCATACCTGTTTGACTTCAAGTAGTGCTGAATTTTCATTGATTTTCTTTACTCTTATTATGTTCTTGTGAATATCAGGGAGTGCCATTGCAATTCTCATGTGTTGTCAGCAGCACTACGTTGAAATAACTTCATGAATCCCGACTACTAATACCTGGCAAGGTAACAGAGGTTCGGTAACAAAATACGTTGAGCCTGCTTGGGCCTTGAAGCAGCACATTGCCTGAAGCAACACAGCAGCTACTATCATGTTTAAAGATGACTGCGCTCGCTCAGGTGGCAGTCGGCTTAAATAATAGCTTGACTTGGTAGTTTACAGTGACAGGAATGTATAATATGAAGCAGGAAATGACTTTTTCCTATCTAGTGAGAAAGAAAAGAGCAGAACTGAAGCACCACATACAAAAATACACACACACACACACACACACGCGCACACACACACACACACACACACACACACACACACACACACACACACACACACACACACACACACACAAGGTAAGCAATCAATGTAGTTGATGGGAAACTTTCAAACACAAAATGATACAAACAGACTGTTAACTCAATGGTATCCTCGAACACATCCTTCAAAATGAGTAGTGGTTTATTTTGTTTTGAAGAGAAAAACTATAGTCACAATCAGTGGCGGCATAAAAGGAAACCTAAAGATTGTATGCAAGTTATTGACAAATTATAAGAAAATAGCCTCTCGAGACAGAATCTAAACCTTGCACCGGTTAATGATTGATGAGAGTGGGAGTCAATTTAGATCAATCATGTTACAAGACTTCAAGTTATTGAAGAGGTCAAGCATCAAATTGTCTTTTACTTCTGCTGCTGTGACCATCTCAAACATCTTCCTAAGCAGATTCCTGTAGCCTGTAATCTTGATTTCGTGCTGAGCTTTTTATACAAGCCACACTCTGATAGTCATAGAGTGCTCTTTATCTCAATCTATGATTATCGTCCAGTGTTTTTACGCCGTCCTTTAGTGCATAATAAAGCTATTTCTTGCTTTTTCGATGGCTCAATTTTCCCTACTGTGGTAATTGACATAACAACTTTCATGACGTTGTTTTTGGTCAGACTTCTGTTGCCTTCCTTTGCCCAAACTTGTCTCTGTCTTTTCATATTTTCACTCATCTTTAGTGATGTCCTGGAAAAATAAAAGAAAGTGCTGATGGCTTGTTGCAGCTGACAAGAGGGCAAAATTAAAACTAAAATTAGTATGATGAATATACTGTGGTCAGCTACTGAAATTTCAGTCAACAACTTTTTGTGGCCAGACACGAAAACAAATTATGCGAAAATTGAGTGGGCACTTTTCATAACACTTTATTCAATAGAAAGTGATTCATAGGGTCACTGCAGACATACTTACCACATAAATGCGAAAAAGCCGGTATGGTGCTCCAGCTCATGATTGCTCAATGGCCATCTGAAATATTTTTTAAAAGGGCATACAATTTCACAAGACATGATGTAGCAAATTAATAACTTAACTAATAACCTGGTGGACTTAAACCCCTAAAAACCCAATAAAACCTGCCAACATTAGTCTGTGCAAAAGAGACATTTTCTAGGGTGTTGGAAAACAGGCTAATACTCATCAGCCTTTGCATACAACCCTGAACTTCTGCCACTGTAGCTGCTAGCAGCAAGACACGGAGTTCTTCTGTTTAGGGCCCATTTCAGCCATTTTCCAAGCTAGCTTGGCAGAACAAAGCAGAGTGCAGAGCCACTGTTGTGAGGAGTGGCACACGCCTGAGCCAGGATGAGTAGTTTACACATACCTGTCACTGCTGAGTTAGGTTGCCAGATGTTGTGTGATGTATCACATGTAGAGGTGGAGGAACACCCATTTGATTGTGAAACAGGGAGATAATCAGGAACGAATACAAGTTGAAAACCTTAACTTGCTGCTGCTTAAACTGGAAGTGATGACAGGTCCAGCAATAATGAGTAAATTCCCACTTTTGGACACTTCTTGCTGTGTTGCTTGATAAAACAGTAGCAATCCCATTGCTGTTGCATATTATTAAAATGTGCAGCTCAACAGTGGCTGTCAAGCTTTTCAGTGATATGTAGTTCAACAATGAGTGTACTTGTGAAAAGGATCAAAAGTTTCTTTTAAATGTATTTTTAATACAACTCTGATCCCCAGTTTTGAGCCACATTATATAGAATTGTTTTCTGTTCATCAGTTTGTCAAAACTTAAAACCAGAACTAACTACAAACAGAGGTTTGGTCATACTCCTTCTATCTGTACCCTCTCTGTCTTAACATCAACATGCATGATGGTACATACTACTTTGTTGATAACGTTTGATTGTGCACTATTTTCAGTTGTGGGACACAGTATAGGTTAAAACTGTTTCCACAGTTCTCAATTTGAACATCACCACCAGACAGCTCTTGTGTAAGATGTGCATTCAATTGTTGGTATAGTTGAGTTTTTATTTTGTTCGTCTTATGTTGCTTTTATATAAAATTTTTGAGATACAGAAAACGATGTAGAACAGGAAACTGAACAGAGAAATTTAGAGATGACACATAGCCGAAAAGGTCAGAATTAACCTTCCCTACATGCTTTCATTGCTGAAGCCTTCGAACATAAGACACACAATTTAGCTGCTAAATCAAAGCAGAACCTCAGGTGGATGATTCAGTGTTTCTAAAACCCATAAAATAGGACATGTCCAAAGCCCAATCCCTCTAAAATTTGTCAAGAACCATAAATTCCTCATCTGAACAGAAACGCTGGATGAACATCAAGTGTTGGGAAGGGGTGCTATTTTGTTCATATTATAAGGTGAGTAAAAACCTTGGTTTAAGTTTTCAGAGTTATCTACACTAAGTCTTTCAGAAACCGTAACTTCACATTAAAAGTAGAAGGTCATCACTGATGTGAACAGATGAAGCTTTAAAAAGTATTTTATCACAGGGCAATGGCTTTGTGACAAGACTTTTAGCTTTATAGTAATAACCTGAAGGGACATTTGGTTTTGTCGGTCATCAGTTATTAGTCACTCAGTGTCGGGCCCATTGAACTCAGAGCCTTGTCACTCTGAATCATAATACCTGTAGAGGAGAAAGGGTCAATCCACTGGACTGTATCAACACTTTATGTCACAAGGGAACCTCCCAAATAGTACCAAAAAAGTAGCCCAGAGGAGAAATAGAAACTCAAAACTGAAATTTGACTAAACCTTGAAGAGCAGGCAGTCTGTGCCTGTGCACATTACGAAAAATGTAAATGAGAGATGAGCGAAATGACAAGATGGGGTATGCGTGACATATTTAGCTCATGATGTGAGTCTCGCATCACTTTTGGCAGTGAAGAGGGTCATTTTAGGTGGAGGGTTTCTCTCTCTTCCAAAATCTCAATTTGGACCCACTACCGCCTTTGGCTCTGGCTCAGACTCCTGTGGGCAGAAGCCGAGCCATTAAGAGCCAAAGCTGTGAAGGAAGAGAGGAGACTGGAAGAAATGTCTGAGTGCTGCTTTACAAAAAGAAAGAGCGTTAAAAATGATCTAAACTTTTTTTATGTGTATTTTCATATATATATATGTATAGATAGATTCTTCAACATGAATAATGAGTTACATGTTGAAGAGTAGAAGTTATGATACCTAGTCCCTGAACACTCAATATAAGCAAACCTGAGTGGAACAGAACAAAAGCCTTGTAAGAATAAAATGCAAATGTTAAATTTTTTTCTTTCCTCGCAGCTTACGATGCATCAAATTAATTTTAGATTGCACAGGATGTGACTAAAACTTTGTCGAATGTGTCAAAACACTCAAATGACTCCTCAAATTGCCATCAAATTTGTCCTTGAACGCTATGTTCCTTGTTTTTCACCCTCTTTTTTTGTCACAGTGCTTTTTTCCGTGACACAAACACAAAACAAGAAGGAAAAATTACGGACTGAATGTGTGTCTATACCCAGTGCATTAAACATATTTCATTGACTTTTTATTCCACACTTCTCTTCGAAGAAAAAAAGCAGGCCAATGACAGACTTTTTTTTTCGCCCGTAATAGCAAATATCACGGTTTATTGTGCATTGTTAGCAGCAGAGAGACATAACATGCACACAAGCCTCCTCACAATGGAGCTGTATTTGAAGTAAAGCCCCTTTATAGTCAGCCCATTTCATTAATTTCCCCCCATAATGGACTGAATTGATTGCTGGAAAACCTCTGAAGCTCAAAGCATCAGGGCTATATGACCGAAAGCTCAGGAGTCAGGAGGATAAGCAAACGCACAGACAGCAGACTAATGCACAGGGGACGCTTCTCTGAGGTTTACTTGATGAAAGCAGCATCCCTGCAGTATGTTTTCACCCACAAAAGTACAAACAATCAATTTGGTCCAGGGATAAGACGAGGACAGGGGAAGGCCTCTCTCTTCGACCACACCATTTCTCTTAAAAGCAGTTTGTGTTTTCCTGCTAAGTGCTTCACTTTGGAGTCGTCCTCGCAGAGCCACAATCAGAATATGTTGTTTTATTTCTTTATCCCTCCACCCACTTGTAGTGCATCTTGATTTTGCCCCTCGCTGCTGTCAAGCCTTTAAGAAATTTATGCAAATTTGGAACCAATACTGTTTCTTTTCTCTGCAGGTGTTTGCATCAGATAATTTCTAATGGATGCATGAATATATTAATCTTTAATCTACTGAGAAATCAAAAAAGGGTTCCACTTCATGTCTATAGTGGTGGATAGGCTGTAATACTGAAGTTTTGAGTGTTTTTCTGAATCCCATTTGGCACCCCAATGAACAAACTCTGTTTACTTTTTGTTCTTGGCCGATCTTCATCCTTAATATTACAAGAAATTAAAATGAAAGTGGTAGTCTACGTCGGACCTCAAAATGTTCTCAGTATGGGCAAGAGATCCAGGACATTAATTAGTTGGTTGACTCAAGAAAAACAGTGTTTGTCAAATTACTCCAGTGACTCTTTCTAGCCCTTGGCTTCTGTCTTCCTTTCCCTAATGAAGTTGAAAATGTAATGAGCTTAACAACAAATGAAACTGCTTTTATTTTTGTGTCCTCGGGATTGCGTCTGTGAGAATGTGCCAGTGAAGTGCAGTGCAGTGAGATGAACAATGGAGTCGCAGCCTGCTCTTTTCACACTGAAATGCCAACTTTTGGTGTCTGATAATGGCCGGGATGCATTGTGGGGGCTCGATGCATCTGCATTATTTGGTAGACTCGGCTCTTTCTGCCATGTGCTACGTTTTTCATCCTGCTTCCTCTTTCAAACCACTTCTTCTGCTTTTTATTCAAAACAGGATGGCAGGAGTCAATTTCTGGGTAATCAGCAGTATTACACAGGCATGAAAAATTATGTGAAAGCTGGGCATTCAACTCTGCTGCCCTGTTACAGATTTTACAGCTCACAGATACAAAATTACAGACACAGTGGGATGATTATTTTGGTCTTAATCACAATTATTCAAACTCATTTGTTGCTCTACCTCCACACTCTGACTAACTCCTTGTAATTCCTATTTACCAAGTTAATCCTTGTTAACTGAAAATCTGTGTTCAAGCCGAATGGAAAACTATTTTTGGTCTTTCAGAGTTAAGTAGAAAAAAAAAAACTATATCAGAAATCATTTGGTATAATGTCGCCAGTACTTAACACAAAGTATACACGGCCCTGGTTTCCTGACGTCAATAGATCCAAGGTGTGAAACTTACACATATCACAGTTCTTTATGGTGTGGTGCTGTGTTCACACTTTTTGGGCTGATTTCGGCCTTTTTCAGCTCCTCAAGGAAATGGCTGTAATGTTAGCTCTTTTCTAAGATATTTCCCTCAGCTAGCTGCTTGCTAGAACTAGAAATTCATCCAGTTTTTAGCGTAACCAGTTTGACTAAGTCCCGCCCCCAAACACAATAAGCCAATCACAGTGCGCATTCCCCTACACTCTGACATTCTCTGCCTAGAAGTCCATTGGAATACACTAGAAAGTCAGTTTTTATTCTGTTTTGTGAGATTTTTATGAGACTTCAAAAATGGTCAAACTGTGTTCATTGGGTACGTGCAATTCCAGTACATTTCCTGAGAGGTTGGGCGATAGGATGTAATTCTTACTCTTTCCTGAGCCACATCTCAACTGAGAAAAGTGTCTTCTTATGATAAAGTTGTGCAGTCAACCAGGATGTCTACATGTGTTATGTTAGTGTACTAAAAGATCTTTAGTAAAGCTTTGTAGATTAAAAAACTCTGCTTTAGCAGAAGAAAAATCTAGCTCTGCTGATACAGATGTTTAAGTTAAGTTTAGATCAGAAAAAAATGCCATAAGTTATTAGCATAGCCTATTTTACAAGTCAAGTCAAGCTAGGTTAGTTAATTGGAGGTAAACTAGACTTCTTACTCTGTGTTATGTGGTACATGAATAATACAGATCCTCTGTCTTGTGGTCCGAGATGATGACGGCAACAAGATGCGATTTGTCAAGTCTGCACTGGGACCTGTAAATTTTGGCTTGTAGCTGAAGCTTTTTATCGACCATGTCAGCATTAAAATGATTCATATATCCCTCTAATGCCGAGTTTAGACATTTTTGGTGGCTTCTAGGTGGTATGTGATCTCTCTGTCTCCAAAAATCATCGATGGCCTCCTGTGAAATGTCTCCTACTGGGACACCTACCATAGCGCCTGTCACTGAATATTCATTGTTTGTCTGAGTGAGTGGTTGGAGGTGTGGCTTAGGTGAATTACAGTACAGTAGATACCAGAACCCTGTAAGGATCTTTGTGAAAATGAAGCTTGTTAATAAAATACAGCATCTGCTTAACAAAAGGTGAATTCTTTACAAAACCAGCTGCCACTGCCACTATGCTCAGCCACAGGGGAAAATCTTATCTTTACTTTTGTTAAATCGCTGGAAGCTCCACCCATTATCTCTTCTACAGTAGCACCTCAGAGAATAAGGTGGAAAGGGCATCTTTCAAAGGGATGATTGTCTTGTAAAGAGAATAGATTTATATCTGTAAATTTGCACACAGCTTAGTCATAAACAAAAAGTATCTTCAACCAGGACTTGCAGGGTTTGGTTTTATTGGATCACCTGATGGATTGAAAACAAAAATCACATCAAACCAGTTAATTGTGTCTAATAGAGTCTCTCAAACTGACCTTAGAACAGCTGACAGAGCCATATCTGGGCAAATATTACCTCCTGTAAGCTCATCTTTTAGGAGGAGATTTAATTGCAGTCGACACATCTCAGTGAGTTGTCAGACATTTTGATGATGTGGTTGGACTCGCAGGAGGTAAATAGACAAGGGTGAGTCCCAGGAGATGGCTCTGTGTGGATGTGTTTACCCCACAGTACAATATACAAAGGCTTATGTGTATTCATGAGGATGTAAATGTGTATCATTTCAGCTGTGAACTTTTGACGGGAAGTTAAAGGTAAATGAAACTGAGATTTTTTGTCAGTGCTTCTCTTAGATGACTTAATACAAAGAGCCTTACATCAGTCACCGTTATTAACTTTTGGGGTCCCTCAGAAATTAATTTAGATCCTTCAGCTATCCCCTAAGGTTAGGTTGAAAACAGTGACAGAGACATGAAAGTGGCTATACTTCTCACATTTCTGGTGATTATTCCTCCTCCCTCATCATGAGTTACTCATGAGAAGGAACAAACTGTGAATTGAAGGTGTGACTTTTTGGAGCAAAGATCCCTTTTCCCCCTTACTACCTAATCAGTTAGATATGATACGTGAACTGTGCCAAGCTAATGAGGCTTTACTGGAGGTGGAGGAAGCAACAGGTTCCATTTGAAGTGGGGTGTTAGAAAGCATAAAAAGTGTGCAGATGTGGAGAAACAGTCCTTTTATTAATAGCCGTATTGCTGTACAGCACACAGAGATGATTCATATCTAAATTGCGAGCTGTGTAGAAAATGTTCAGCCCACCAACATGGTTTTTGAGATGCCCATCACGTCCCACTGAAGCACTTTAAACATTTCTCTTCAAAAAACCAAAACAGATTGATATGGAATTTCAAAAGATCGGATTTGGTCCAACAGTCTGAGTCATTGAGTCTGTAATATACACACTGCATGCTTGAGCGCCTGTGCAAGTGGAGTGTGTAGGTCTGCCTGCAAGCTGATACAGTATATCACAGTGACAATATGGCTGCATGGAGGGGGTCTATTTAGGCATCAGAAAGAGTTAAAATCTCAACGTGGCAAAACAACACCCCACAGAGATATGGCTTTGTAAAATGTCCCCTTTATGGATTAGCCCCCTTTGAAATGTAATGGATGCTGAAAAACAAAAGAGAGCCTGTATAATAAGAGATGAAAAGACAACAGAAAGAAAGGGAGAATAGGAAAAAAAGAGAAAGAAGAAATGAAAGAAGAAAGGAAGAATAGCTGCCTTGTACTAAACTGTAAGGTAGGAAAGGATGAAAACAAAAGGAAAATGTTGGAAAGATCAAAACAAGGGTAGAAAAGAGTCAAGAATTTATGAAAAAATAGAAAAAAATGTAAGGAAAGACGAAAAAGAAAAAATCGAAGATAATGAAGGGTGGAAGAAAACAAAAGGACAAAAGATAAAAAGAAAGAGGAAATATTAGGAAAGAAAAGTGACAAGGATTGATAAAAAGACAGACTGAAAGAGAGAATGAAGAAAAGAAAGGAAAGAGGTACTTATGAGTTTTAAAAGGGAAGTAAAGAAAGGAAAGAAAGCTCCAAAAAAGGATAAAAGGATGACTAAACCCAACTCCTTGGAGGGTGGGAACCAATCTGAAAAATGATTGGTTGGCTTTCCCGGGGCAAAGCTCTCTTTGCTCACATCAATAAAACATAAACATGAATAAATGCACTGCTTTCGGCCTTCCAGGGTCCTTACTTAATTTCATGTATGCAAGTGAGTGATGATGTGCATGGAAAATTATATTTACCTTGGAGGCTCCAAATAATTCTGGGAGCCATTTTGTGTTTGTTTGTTCTCAGTATTTACATAAATGCAAGGCTGCACCATGATCTCTCACAATATGCGTTTAACAAAACTTAATTCGTTGGCTCTTCACAATGTCACTTATGCATCTGATGTGCAAGGTATGACCCTGCTGGTTGCGGCATTAGCATGTACAGCAGTTGCTCCTCATTGACATGTGCCACGGATGCACAGCCTATCAATAATGTTAAGGACGTGGGAACACGCAGTCTCCAGTGATGTACTCTTGATGTATCCACTTAGGAACAAATCATCCAAACAGTCATTTGCCTCACTAGTCTGTGGGTCCCTGAGGTGGATCTTCACTGACCCAATTCATTGGGTCAGCTTTTGCTAATGAGCCAACTGCACAAACACGTTGATGCCAGTTAAGATGAAGCTCCTAATGACAATTACAGCTGAAATACTTTGAGGCTTTCTGTAATCAAGTTTTGCTGTCAAGGGCTATTCTGAGAGGCGGTTTTACACTTGACAGACTCTGAAAATGTTTGAATAAATCAGATTCTTGTGTAAAATGGTGCAAGATGGTTGAAACCAAATAGAGAACACATTTATGCATTGTTCACACACTTAATTTGCTGTGTTAGATAGTTGAATCCCTTCTATGAGGAATGAACTGCCTCTGGTTTGACACTGATGAAATCAATTCCAGATTCAATTTACCTCATAGTATTTGTAATGTCCCATGACACAGAGTCATTGTTGTGAGCAAAAAGAGAATTGAGGAGACAAACGATCAACAGTTTGGCAGAGTTTTTCTCTCCTATCTATTTTTCAAAGAAGGCAATTAGGCCTTACATCACAGCCATTTAACTAAGTCGGTACTCCAAATTGATTCAGACTTCAGCGTTGGACCTTGCAGACATGGTGCATTTAGTTATGCAAATGCTTATCTCACTGTGTGATTGGTTAATTAACCTGTAATGCAGATAGTCCCAGCCATGCACATTGGCTGTTTGATGGCTAAATCGTGGGTCAATTGGGTTTTTAACATTTTCAAAGCAGACTTAGAGGCACGTCTTTTGTTCCTCCGAGTCTTGTGTGGCTTTTCTTGGTTTAATGATTCGCTCCGCCGGTCCCATAAGGTTAATGTGTTTAAACTCACTGTAATTGAGCTTTTGACCTATCTTTCAGGCTTTTTAAAAATTCCTCATATTATGCCATGTTCCTGCTCCTTGATTGTTATTATCCACCGTTCCTTTCTCTCTTCCTAACTCCCTGCCCTGCCCTAAACTCCCTTCCTTTCCATCCTGAGTTATGAGCATCCCCATGGGAAGTCATTTATAATGCCATTGGAGTGACAATAATTCGTTTGCACACCATTTCACTCTGCCCTCTGTGACTTGCCAAGCTTTTATGGGCTACATTTTTGTTTCCCCCGAAATACATT
The DNA here is from genome assembly GCF_033239565.1 of Halichoeres trimaculatus. Lineage (NCBI taxonomy): Eukaryota > Metazoa > Chordata > Actinopteri > Labriformes > Labridae > Halichoeres > Halichoeres trimaculatus. The sequence goes on along the minus strand of NW_027437186.1, from coordinate 24,900,814 downwards.
GTCCAACCATCCTCAGAGAACATGCAAAAGCATTTAGGCCAAACTGGACCTCAGCATCGTCCAGTGACTAAAATAACGGGTACTATTTTATCCATCAACATTTCGGTGCTTTTGCTGCTAAACTACCTCAAAGACAAAAGAAAGAGAATTAAAAGAAATGGATGAGAGAGGGCGTTGTGGTGCAGTGACTGACTGACTGACTGTATTTCTTTCAATGTTCACTGAACAATTATGTTTGGATTTTGCTGTCATGTAGGTATCATTCCACATGAGATACAAACATAGTTCTTGACAGCCCTCATGGATTTTTTTTTCAGATCCTGCCACCAGCAGACATTTTCTTGTGACACAAAGATCCCTTGTCACTGGCATTACACTCTGCACAGGGCTGATATTTATTAGTAAAAGATGTAGCAGGCATGTTGGATTCATTCCATGTCATTAAGTGTAGACAGGTAATGTATGCTAGTGAGGCACTTATGCAAAGGTTTTTAAAGTGCAGACGTTGGCATGTAATTACACATTCCTGTTCCTGTTATGTTGCAGGTGATCCTGATCTTGACAAAGCTGTACGACTTCAACCTGGGGGCTGTTACAGAGAGCTCACTCTGGAGGTAAGGTTGTTTTCAATCACTCCTCTCCCATCCAAACAAAAAGGTTGCAGCATCATGGTGGGAATTTTATAAAAATGCAAAAGCAAGATCCCAAAAACAATAAGCATAATGTATTCATAGAAGATGCAGTATACTGTAAGTTTGATTTATAGTGTTCCCCTTGCAAGGATATGAGCAATCAAGTTATACTGGAAGCCAATATAAAGTATGTTTTAATAAAGCAATCTGGAGTAGTTCAAAACGAAGCATCCTCCCCTTTGCAGCTCCATAAATAACACAGCTGAGAGTGCGACAACCTTTTAAAAAAAGACCCAGATGTGTGCTCGGTCCATCATGACCAAAAAAATCCCTGAAAAGACTGCTTCTAAAAGATGAAACGCCAGACTTATCTGAGGGATTCTTTGTTTGGCTCTCTCTTTTCTCTGACCTAGAAACTTCCTGATGGAGTTTTTGATTGATTGTCATCTGTAACCTTTTGTCTCAGAAGCAATTGACATGCGATTGCCACTGTATAGCCGTAGTAATTCCATTCAGTATATATTGAGAGGTGAGTTACAGTGCCCTGTCAGGTCATAAATAAGAATAGAATTCATTAAGGATTATGCCACAGAGCCCTATCCAGCTTCTGATATGCCTTTTTTCCTCACCTCTTCCATAGCCTGCAGAGAACTCATTTCATTCTGAAATACACACGAAAAAGAGACCATCACTCCGCCAAGCATAGAGTTTCAAATTAATATCTGTTTCACCAAAGGCGCAGCTAAGATTTACACCCGACTTGACACGTTTTGAAATCCCATATTGTGTACAGGAGGTCTTCCATCATCAAGGTGTCTGCTTAACAATGGCGCTGAGAGTAAATTAGAGTGTACCTCAGGGGCCACACGAAGCCTCTTAGTAGGGGTATTAGAAAAGCACAAATTTGAATGTTATGAAAAGAAACAGGAGTAAATGATTTTGGCGATAACACAATACATGATTTATGGCTACAGCTACAGCGCGCTGTTGGTGGCAAAATGCATTGTGCAGATCAATGGGGGACTTGCAGACACCAACTCAGCTAACATCAAGTCACTTTGTGTTTGGAGATAGCTGATTTTTTGGACTGGAGAATGCTTCACAATCTGCTCCAGAGGCTCTCTGAAACAGCAGAGAGAGGGACAGGCCAGAGGAAAGGAGTACTTAAGCACAAATCCAAATGTGTTATAGAGGGGAAAGTCTTTGAAAACAATGTCAACAGCAAACAGCACGATTCAGATTAATGCACAGACAATGATAGCAGACACTGGGTATCTATCCAATTATGCAGTGAAATTACATTTGGAGGCACTCAGGTAGAACTGAGAGCGAGGAGAAATATGAAGATCGGGATGACAAACACATCTACCCTTGTCACGGGAGGCACGGACTTGTAAGGAACAGGCAGTTCTGTGAAGTATCTTTTCATGTTGCGACAGACACTGAATGTCTTATTTTATTTCAACACAGGCTGTTTAAGTAATAAGGGCCAAGAAATGGGTCATCTGTTCTCATAAAAAGGAGATAAAAGCAGAAAATGAGTCACATAATTCATCTTAAACCTGTGGTTATCACCTTCATGCTGCTAATTTGTTGCAATACAGCTACTGAATACATGAAAAAGAGACAAAATAAATGAAACAGATAGAAGCAAAGGTAATATCAAGCATTTGCTTCAGTTGTAACTGTTATAAAATCAGTTAAAATCAAATTTCAAGAACCAGTAAAGCTGGTACTGAAAATGTGTTCATGACCCTGTAAGCTGTGATGATTACTATTACTCCTGATTTTTGCTGTCGCCACATAACATTTACTATAAACACTGTATTTTTAATTCCTCAAAGCATACCTGAAGTTCATGAATTAATTGTACCTTCAGGCCAGCAGCTGTTTTTTATTACATGTCAGTGTTGCATGAAAACCAGCTTTCAAGGACTTGACGTGTATGGGAATGTAAAGTCAGTGTAATGTGTTTGGCAAGGCTACATTATACCTAACTGGTGTTAGAGCAGCAAAAAAGGAAATGTCTAATGAATATGTCACCTCTTTAACGCACAAAGCGTCTCTCGACATCTGTAGAGCGAACAGTTGAGTCTCCTTAAGGTGTCATGGACCCAGTTTGACACCAGTGTATGAAGATGCCCACTTGCCCTCATCTATCTTCATGCTTGGATTGTGGGGGGACACTGACTAAAGGAAAGAATTTTTTGTTCCCTGTAAAACATCCCCAAGAACCACACGTGTCCTGTTGTCCAGTGTTTGTCTGCAATTCCACCACAGTTCAAAAACAGGGGTAAATTATGTAAATCAGACCAGGCAGAGCAGTATACAGGAGTAAATTTATCACTCCAGACCTAAATTTAGACCATAGTTCCTCCATTCAAGATTCATGTTGTTCCAGGGGAAAGTCCTTGTGGTTGAAAAACACCTCTGGTGGTCAAGGTCAAATAGCTTATCAGCAGAATGTAAATATCTGGATGAGGGGATAGTGAGATGAGCACCAGTGCTGGTTTAATGAAAGCAAAAATACCTTGTTTAAATTCAAAAATGTTAATCCCAAAGCTGCATCACACATGTCCTAAAGGCCATGTAAACCTGTCAAATACATTTCTCTACTCAAATACAAAGCTGATGTTTTTAAAACAGCACTGTCTTAACTGCACTACATGTTTATGTTGGGTTGCAATCTTTTACTTCCTACTTTTTTTCTTGCTTGTTGCTACATTTCTAGCTGAGTTAGTTGATCAAACTGAAGGTCATCCTTTACTGTATCCTTCATTTGATAGACATGGCTAATCTCTAAGGTAAATGCATTTATTTGCCTTCACTGCTTCTTAACCTTCAAGCACTGACATTGTCCTTCGCAGAGTCATATCTGATACTCCCTGTTCACCTCTGTTCTCTTGGCATTTTATAGGTTGCACACCCTACAGTATACATTTGCTACCAGCTGATGTGTGTCTTTGCAAATTTACCAACAAAGAGTTTTTTTTATATATTTGCCAACCCATCCTTGGCTCCATTTTTCCCCCATGTCCTGCTCTCCCATATGTACCCTGTGTAAAAGACAATTTATGGATGCACATTGGTATCATGGTAACAGTGTGAAAAACAATAACTGCCAGCCTCAATGTACTACACATTGCTTGAAGTCAAAAATATTTAAGTAGTGTGCACCGTATGCAGCATTAACCCATTTAATCCCAAATTTCTCCCTGCAAAATAAGCACATGCAATTCATTCCTTAGACAGTGTAGAACATAAAATGTGTGATTTTTCATTTTGTTTCATATTGTTATTATTATTGTTGTTGTTGTTGTTGTTGTTGTTGTTGTTTTTATATTATTATATACCTTTTATTATTTCATATTCTACATTTTTAAAACTTAAATAAGCTACCCTAAGTCAAACCATTACCTTAAGAGTTTAAAAAAACATGTCCAGCAGCTTCTCTTGATAGTGGGAGTATATGGGTTAAATGACTCTTTTAGGTAAATGGAAACAAAATAGAAACTATTTACCAAACAATCTTATCAGTGGTCAATAACTCCTATGCTAGCATCCTGTTTATGAATACTTTTGACACACAAATTGACCTGGAGAGAATCTTTTTTTATTCATATTCCACATTTTAGGACTATATAACAGCATCTTCCATGAGTGTTTTTTTTTTTTTTTTGTGCTGTGTCATGTTTTTGCATTTAAAGTGGTGCCCAGGTGGTGCTACAGATTATGAAAAGTGTAGTAATGGCTACAGATTTTGTCTAACAAAGTAATAACATTAGCATGAAGCTAGTCTGTGACTGCAAGTTCATTCAATACGCAAGAGGTTGGCTGAGTGGAAGAAAATCAATCTGAAAATGTATGTTGTGCTTTAGAGATGCAGTCACATAGGAATAACTGACTTGCAGTTAATGGTCTAAAACATGCTACAGCACTGATATGGTGCTTTGAAAACAGTTTCAGGCAGGTCTCTAATGGATTTTTTCATCAAACACACAGCATGCTTTTTGTTTGTGTCCAGATCGACTGATTACGGAAGCACCTACACCAAGCTCAACGACAAAGTGGGCTCAAGGACGGTTTTAAGTTACCTGTACGTCTGCCCTACCAACAAACAGAAGGTCAGCATTCCTCTTTTTGCTTTTATCTCTCTGTCTGATCTCCGGAAAGCTTAGTCCCAACATCAAATTACAGCTTTTTTAAAATTGCTGCCAAATGACAGTATCTCTGTCTCTCTCCCTCTTCTAATGCTATATCCCTCGTCTGGCCCTCTCTACTTTAGATAATGATGCTTAGCGACCCAGAGGTAGAGAGCGCTGTTCTCATCAGTTCAGATGAAGGGGCGAGCTTTGAGAAGCATACCATTAACTTCAATATCCTGAGCCTGCTCTTCCACCCTGCACAGGAGAACTGGATACTGGCCTACAGTCATGACAGCAAGGTATCTTCTGACAATCAACCTGTTAGAGGAAAGGTTGAAAATGACCTTTATATCAAAGCTTTTTCAAGTGGAGATAGATCTATACACTTTTCATTCTGTTTTCTTGTAAATGACAAGTAATGCAACGTTGTTTTCATGAGATCACCACGTAATGCCAGATGATACAACTCAAATCTTCATTGTTTCAAGAGCTCAGAAAAAAACACTGAAATAGGCTAACTGTATGTACCTCTTAAGTTTTGGTAATGACAGCATGGCATATTTAATGAAAATAGAGTAAATTAAATTAACTAGTTTTCCCTGGAAGACTAAGATAATATATTGTATGAAAGACTGTCTGCCAAGAGCTTAGACTTGTACAATTTTTTATGTCTATGTAAACATATTGAATGGTATTTCTGATGGTCGTAGCAACTTGCAGTTGATCAGCAATTTGCATCTATTCAGTTTGTATCAAATGTTATGATGATGCATTTTTGAAGGGTAACTACTTGACTGATTTATGTTAGAGAATACCTACTCTACTCTTTATCACCTTTCATCATGTTAGTCACCTGTTGAGTAGCTCTGAATGATTTGCAGCTTAATTAACCCCTTGTCAATCTTATTTTGACATCTGTGAGAACCCTTAAGTCAAGCACGATTTAGTCTCTGCTTGAAAAGTTTTCTAATTAAAAAGGTGATATTAAGTTAGACACAGCTTATGGGTGTTACTTTCACTCAATTTCATAGTCACAAAGCAACCCAAGAGCCTTTATGCCTATACATAAAAATACCTGTGAGCTGTTAGCAGCACATTATAGCTATTGCAGGATTATGTCAGCTAGTGCAGAATTACCTTGCTATTTTGATATTACTTAAACGGTAAAAGGACATATATAGCGCTTTTCTAGTCTTCCCAACCAATCAAAGCACTTTTCACAGCAGGCCTCATTCACCCATCCACACCACATTCGCACACTAATGGTAGAGGTTTCTATTGGGAAGCACAAGGACACTTCGGCATGTGACTACAAGGGCTGGAATCTAACCCCTGAGTGGTGAGGACTCGTACCATGGAGCCACAACTTACAGCCTGTGCTTTGGAGCATTTCCGGGAGGTTTTTATAAATGGACCACCTCTGTGTTTCAGAAACAGCTGAGACATAAATCCTCTGGCTTCTTTCCTGTGACCAGAAAACATAAAAACTTTCCCGTCTACTGGTACTTTTGTCTTTGTCTTTGGAAAAGGGTGTGATGGAAAGTTTCAGGTCAAGTTTTGCAAAGGTCTTGAAACGAGCTGGAAAAAATCTTCGGGGATTACACCAACATCCATATAGATTATGTAATTAAACGTTGTAAAGGTTTGGTTTGGGCTTTTAACTTTGTAACATTATATAGATGTATTAAAATATGGATCGGTTTAGTAGGTTTTCTATATTCATGGTTACTCGCTGCTCTCTGTCAGAAGATGTTTTTGTTGAACTCAGATTAATGATGATGTTAAAAGTATGTTTAATTCATTTACCCTGTAAAGTTTATCTTACAAAATCTTGAAGTTGTACATATTTCAACTTTTAAATTAACTTTCAGAAACACCGTGTTGCTCCATTTATTTCATATGAATCAGAACAGCTCTTAGAGAGCCAGACCATCATTCAGCCAAGGATGCTCCAAGATGTTTACTATATTGAATCCATAATGTGTTTTTGAAGGTAATTTTTGCTGCAGTTGTGATGATGATACTTAAAGTGTAATAAATGTCATCATGATTTCATCGTGCAGGTGTACAGCTCAATGGACTTTGGGAGGAAATGGCTGCTTGTGCACGACAATGTGATGCCAGGTCGATTCTACTGGTATGATTGCATGGATCCTATTTTTTGAATTGTTTTTTTTTTTGCAGAGTGATTGATTGTAATTTGCATAATGATAGTGTGTGTGACCCTGTGCTGTCAGAAGGATCCAGTGACCTCTTGTCAAAACCAGATCTCCCCTTATGCAGTCAAACACAAAGCTGATTATACCCGAATCACGTAGGAGGAGGCAATATTGTGCTCCTTTTTCCATAGCACAAACATGACATGCTGTTTTTGTTGTCGCTGTCATTTAGTAATCCAGACTCTGAGCACAAGGCAGTGAATATTGATGTGAGCCCGTTTATCCCTGTTTGTCATGGTATGTGTCAAACCCAAGTGTGTTTTTTAGTCGTAAAGAAAGGACACTGGATGGAGGACATCCTCTCCACATGCATGAACAGTTAGATGTTTGATAAATGGGACAGCGCAGCGGGAAGTGTGGTGCCCGAAACAATGCATTATTTGTGCTTTTGAAACCATTCCTTCACACATATTATGTCAAATAGTTATTTTTCAGTAGGGTGCTACAGCCGCATTGCTTGGGTTGATATTTATGGGACTCGCTGTGTTTTTCCTCCCCCTCCCCCTTGTTGTTTTATCTCTTGATGTTTCGGTGAATTGAGATTAATTGCCGCTGGTCTTGTACATTCTATGCACTGACTGATTTACAGCAGATAAAAACATCTTTCAATGGCTCTCACACAATGTCCACCTACAGCTGTGATTCTCACCCCAGCCTCCCTCTTCTTTCTTATCTCATTTTCTTTTTTTTCTCCATCTTCCTTCACCTCTCTCCGCTCCTCTCCAACCCAACCCCCCTCTCCTTCAAGGGCGGTAATGGGGCTGGACAGAGAATCTGATGTGGTCCACATCGAGACGCGCATCGCAAAAGGCCGTGAGTGTGCTCTTCTTCTGTCCACTGCAGTAGCAAGACCCACAGGACCCCCTTGCCTCTCATTTAGAGCGAGGTCACAGGGAAGATGAGACCCGTTCTGTTGCTCAGATTGGTCCCTGAAGTCTAGTAAAGCAGAATAGGTGTCTTCTGACAAAAATGGAGAGTTTTAGCTGGTTGATGGATGTTTCATCCCTTTAATCTATCCCCTGTGTCTCCTAGACAAACCTCAACTCCCTCCTTCTAAACAGCATTCTGTCAAACCAATTATAGGGGTTTCCTGCTTCGGAAAATATGCTCATATGCCTCCTGTGGTGAGAAGAAAATAGTCTCTGAATTAGTATTCAAACTTTTCATGTGTCACAATACTAACACAAAAGTGTGACACAGTAAAAGAGCCTCCCTGAGACTTTTCTAGTCTTGAATGTTTGCTAGTTTGGGATGCTAAAAGGTCAACTATGTGCTTGTAACTTTTGTGGAATACTTTTTTGATTATTCGAGCAATTGCCCAAGCCGAAAGTTTTCTCAAAACTGTGAACTTAGGCTGTTTAGCATATGTATACTGTATAGCAGCTCCAGCGCATACAAAGTACTCTTTGAGGGTAAATGGTTGTAATTTACTTCTGATCGATTTCCTTTCGCCTCTTTCCAGGCGCTCAGTACGTGAAGTGCAGAGCCCAGCGCTGCACAGAAGCCAACAGACAGTACCTGTTTCCCGGACATGTAGACACCAACTCGCTGGTTGTGCAGGATGAATATGTTTTCACACAGGTTTGCATAGTAATGGAGTACTTTTCTTGATGAAACTAAACCAGATGTCTTTATCTCTTCTGACTCAGAGGCTTACGTCTGTTATTTTTAGAGGGGGTTTTGTTTTTGTTTGTTTGTTTTTATTTTATTTTCGTCTCTTGTGCATCCAGTCCATACTTTTCCATCAAAACCCACATAATGGCTTTCCCTAACACACCTGTTCCCCACCAGCCCGATGTGTGTTGTGATTATGTTTTGTCTGGTTCATGTCAAGTCACGCAGTGTGTGAGTTTCCGCACAGACAAACACTCACTGCTGGGAAAAATGTGTTTGTTACCTGAGAACACACAGCAAAGAAGCTCAGAATAGACAGGTTGGTGTCCTTATTACGGTTCCCTCTGACTTTGACTCCAATTAGACAGCCACAGTCAGGGTCATTATTAGAAATTTAATTTCCAAATGCCCTCCTCTGTCATTGATTTCCATCTACAGTGAAGTAATTTTCTCTCTGCCAGGTCATCCTTGATGCGTTCGGTCATCGCTGTTAGACTCAAGCCAAGTTTTAGGGAAATAAAATATCTAATTATTGTAATTTTCTTGAGCTCACTGTTTGTTAGAAAACATTTACACTCCTTCGTTTTGAATAAACACCTCTGAATGTTTACTGTTGGTTTTTTAATTTATCTATCCACAGATTTAATCTTTTGATATGATATGATGTTGCAGCAGCAATACTTTAGCAGTGACCTAGTTTCACTTTCAACACACTTAATCCACAGACTTGATTGGAATGGCTTCGATGCAAGACAGAAAATGTATAAAAAAATATCACAGTGGGGTTCAGAAATGGTGATTCAATAAAAAGACCAAATTGCATTTGGCTGAGATGAGATTGACCGTCAAGGCAGACATGAGGAAGATGCTGGTGAAAATAACTGGACCCAGGGAGTGTCCGCGTGCAGCTGTGGCGGCGGCACAGATGACTTTCTTGTGACTTTCATTGCTTGGGGCAGTTGGATTTAACTTGACAAAGAGTAATGAGGTTATCGATTGGGCTACAACGAAATAAGCAGTCTTCAACACCTCTAAAGTCTCTTGGGAGAGAAGGAACAGCCAAGTGCAACATCCTCAAAAATGTGGCCTGGGAAAATGCAGCTCATTGATTTTCGATAGATTATTCCATTAGAGCTCTAATGTAGTGTGTTGGGGGACAAACACCATCCCTCTAGTTGATTAGAAAATAAGCAATCAAGTAGCATTGGTTTGGCTGTAAGTGGATGGGGAAGTGGCAGTGCATTAAGATCTTCAGGACACACTGTAGATAAAGCCAACACAATTTTCACTGCCTCTTAGCTCAGGACTAATTGAGATAATGATAATAATTTCTGTTGTGCTTGTAATTTTAATCTTCTTTCAACACTCTGGAAAGTGGAGTAAAAAATCCAAGCGTTTTATCAACTCAGTCATGCATCGAGAATTAATATACCTCCTTCTGGAGATGTTTGAGCTTCATGTCCTCATTTCACTGCAGAGTCACATTCGGGATAGTGATGGTCTCCCCCCTCCCATCCCATCGCACCCCACTTTTTTCATTTTCTGGACACTCTGCACAACTCTGTCTCTGTAGGAAGAGCTCACTCTCATGAATTTAATCAGAAATGTGCAAATAAGAGTCACTGACCTAAATGTTGGAAAACAAGGTGTTGGGTAAAGTGAAGTTAAAATATGTATATGTGGCCTATTTAAGGAATGACAGAGCCTCTTTGACTTTATTGCTCAGGTAACAAAGTCAGGACGAGCCAGCTACTTTGTCTCCTACATGAGGGAATCATTCAAGAGGATGAAATTACCAAAATATTGTCTTCCCAAGGTAAGCACCAAAGTGCCAAAGATGAATTCTCATCCAGACATGTGATGATTGCTTTTGTTTGCATCTTTTCTTCCCCTTTGTTGCAGAAATCAATTCTTAAAAGCTGTTTTTGATGAAATATCACACTTTGTTCAGAAGCGTCTCAGCAGTGAATGGCCTTTGTTTCCTCCCCTGTGTCTATCTTTCTCACCTGTTCTTTTACATTTCTCTGTCTAATGCACACCCTCCTGCAGGACATGCACATCATCAGCACGGACGAGAAGCAAGTATTTGCAGCGGTCCAGGAGTGGAATCAGAATAACACTTACAGCCTGTACATCTCTGACTCTCCTGGGGTCTTCTTCACCCTGTCATTAGAGAACCTGCGAACCAGCCGAGGACCTGCTGGAAACCTCCTCGTAGACTTTTATAAGGTGTGTTTTAAGTCTTGGTAATGGTAATGGGCTGCTGCTGTCATTTCAAGTCACTTCTCATGGAAGAGGTAGCATTTGTCAGAAATGTCTGTCATATTTCCAGAAGCCCAGGGTCATGTACTTAATAATTTAATTTCAAACCTTTATTTATTCATGGGAAACTCACAGATGGACATGTTTTCAGAATAAATATACAGTATGACCCAACTCAAAAACATGTTTCTCTTTAACTGGAAATGTATACCTGATGCTATCAAAAGGTTTCAAAAAAATGTCAGGGTGTTTTTTCTATTATGTTTCATCTTCTTTTGATGAATCTGTTTACATTTGGGAGTTTTAAAAACTGAAACATTGTCAAATAAAAGATTGCCATGGCTCATTAGTTTCAGGGTTTCCTTCATTGAATTTTTTTCTCCCATGATGCCCCAAATGTTAACAGTCAGTGAGACGTGGAGACTGCAGTTCAGCACAAATCAACAAAAAGCCAAAACTTCTCGCTGTAGCCTCAAGCTATTTTCTCATTTAAAAAAATGATTATCATAGATTTATTTTCTTTGGTCAGCTGAGTTTTTCTTCAAGCTCTGAGAAGCATCAGGAATTTGATAGATACATCCAGTACATCCCTGAGACATAATTGCATTTTTGCTGTTTTCCTTCATAGGTTGAGGGGATAAACGGCATGTATCTTGCCAACAAACTGGTGGACAGTCACATCAAGACTTTTATCACCTACAACAAGGGACAGACATGGGCCCTGCTGCCAGCTCCCGCTGCTGATGTTGTGGGAAATAACCTTCACTGCATCCTGGTGAGCCTTTGGGCAGGAGTGAATAAATGCTTTTATTCATGCAGAATGAAGCTTTTGACACATATCATTCGTCAAATGTTTCAACCTCATCAGCTGTGCTTTGGATGCTCTGGGTTTCCGAGCCGTGTTTGCTCAGGGCGAGGTGCCAGTTTCAGCATCAGCATCGGCTCACTTTTTTAAACCTCCTAAACGCCAGAGGAGATGCTTGGCTGGGATATTCTTATTAACGGTGTGCGCCTCAGAGTGTCACTGACTCTAGTTTCAGGGGTCCAGACTTTCCATTAACCTCTGTGATTTCAATTTACTACCTGTAGTCACACACGACTAATGAATGTTAGATTACACAGAATCACATTATGAGGTTGTGTTGTTATTCAGCAGGTTTGATTGTCACCTCATTCACTCGGCGTGTTCCTTAAAGATTGAAATAATGTTAGTTGTTCGGTTAACGGCAAGGTTACAGTTTTCCTCTGTGTCACACGGATGACCATAATGCTCTTGTCTACTTTCTGACCCTTCCTTCAACTGCCGCCGCTTGAAAAGCCTTATTGATGTTTTTTCACTGCGCTTTAGTCTGAGAGATGAGTGGAAATGATTTGAATCAATTTCTCCAGTTTTATCAGTGCATCTTGGGAATTTTAATTACATGCCTTGTTTGCTTTAGAATGAAACAATTCAAATGCCCTTTGTGTCCTCTCAGCCAATTCTGCCTCTTTTTTTTCACAGGGAGACGATGAAACGAACAAAGTATCTTTGTTTTCCATAAATGGTGTCTGAAAGTGTTAGCGCTTTTCCCACAATGGGGAGAAGAGCTTGAAGACAAAGCTAATTATGATTGCGCCTGTAAAGATTTTACCGATACGTATTGTGGCCAGCCTATTCTGCACTGACTTCCGTTTTGTTGACAGCCCTTCTGTTCACTACATCTTCATCTGGAAATGTCAGAGAATCCCTACACCTCCGGACCCATCACCAGCAAAAAGTCTGTGCCGGGCATCATCATAGCAACAGGTAGATTGACTCCAATGACTCTGATTTCTAAATTAAACTGATCGGATTAGAGATGACACAAACGGAGGACCTTTGCTTATTTTTCCTCACCAGAGGAATCCCAACTCTCAGATAAACAGTTGATGCATTACAGCCACAAAAATACACTAAGCTAATCACACACTGCCCTTTTTCTGTCATTGAAATCAGAAACTCCTAACTCCTAAATCTCATATTTTGGCTGAGATGATTATGTTGCAGGAAGTTATAACCATGCCCTCTCGTGGAAAATGAGGACACACAGCGCCTCAGAAATAACAATTCTATCAGCTGATTGTGCATATAGGTTTGTTATGGAGTCTTTGCTATGTAAATACTCACTGAGTAAAATTATTCATGCTTTTGTACTCAGGGAATATCGGAACGGAGCTGTCCTCTACCAACCTTGGGATGTTTTTATCATCTGATGCAGGAAATAGCTGGAGACAGGTGAGACCCACTTAAGGTAACACGTTTACCTTAAACAGATTATGTCTTCATATTAAGAGTGCTGTCATGAGAGGAACAAGGAAAGAAATACTTTATTTATCAGTGTACTTGGGGGGACTTTTTAGGCTTCATTACTTGACTATTTATGGGACATTTTATTTTACCTCCTTTTTTTTAACACAGATATCTCTATGCCGATGATACTGTTATTTACTGCTCTGCTCCAACGCAGCATCAGGCTCTGCATCATTTACAGGATGCTTTTAATTCTGTAGTAGTCACATTTAGAAAAACTGTTCTTAAATCCCAAAAAAATAAAACTTCTGAACTTATAAACTCAAAGACTAAACCACAGGACTTTTCTTCTATAATTACATCTCAGGGTGATGTGATTTAGCTTGCCTCATCTTACAAATATTTAGGTTTCTTAACTGATAATACCTGTATTTTATGCTTCACAGTCAGCAGCTTGTCAAGAAGCTACATGCATGTATCTACAGAATGCCTTCACCCTCTGGATACTGTACATCATAGAGCAAGGAGGTTCATTATGAGTCTTAAAGCTCTAACTCATCATTGTGACCTGTATTCAAGTTGGTTGGCCTGCGTTGTCTTTTGGAAGATGAAGTCATTGGCATGTCCTCATTTCTTATGCGGCTGTATCAAGCTTAGAAACGTTGGAAATTAAAGTCTTCACCCTGCCTCTCAACCACAACACTTATTTTTGCTGTCTGCTGCTACAGTACAGCCTAAAATGGAAAACAAGGCGTTTTAGATAATGCGGCCTCTGCCTGGACCTGTTGCAGGAAGAGTTGGGCCTGAGGGAGCAGGCTTTTTCAAATCTTTTTAAAATTAGACCAAAGGTATTGGATGATGATGCATTAGGTTGTAAATGCTTTGACCACTGATCTGTCTGATGTTACACTGGATATGGTGTTCTGCTCTTGTCATTGTTTTGTTTTGTTAGTCTGTAATTGTGTGCTATGACTTGCTGCTGTCCTGGCCAGGATACTCATGCAAATTAGATTTTTAATCTCAATAAAACTTTCCTAGTGAAATCAATTTACTTTATATCCTTAACTTATTAAAACAGGCTTGTAGTGTTAGCATCAAAGCATCTAAGGAGGATTATGAAGATTTTTGTACAGTTGTGTAGTCAAAAGACGAGTTTCCTATCCTCAAATAGTTAAAAAATCAATGGGCTGTCTGATGGCACAGTTAAGCTTTGAAAACTATCCAAATATAGTGAAAATGAGAACAGTCTTCTACAATGGTAGAGTTGATGCTACCTAGTGCTTCACAGCTTAGGTTCTAGTCTGGTTTCCTAACAAGCAGACCGAGTGGACAATACACCGAATATTGGCAGCTGCTTTAAAAAATAACAACTACCCCTTTTAAAGCATTCACTCTACATACAGACTCTGAGTCCTTCTTGCAGTAGCTGCTGTTTTGACACCCAGCTGCTCCTTTTGCAGCACGTCATCCCTGACTTTCTCTGCTGCCTCTCTTGAGCTGTCTTACCCAATAAAGGCTAATGTAAAATGTCAAGGCAGACAGCACAGGATTTTTAGAATGGGGTAATTTTGTTTGATTCAAATTTGTAATGCTGTGAGTCATTTATTACGTAAGATCCAGTTAGCTCTTCACAGAAAGAACCAGAAGCAATGTCCTAGAGGGAGCTACTTTTTCTATCTCCACTAAGTTCAATTTAGAGTCCTTCCTTTCTCACCTCTATATAAGTTAATAGCTGAAGGCTTACAGAAACAGGTATCTGTATGTCAGTAAAGAATGTATGAACTTTTTTCACCTTTGATCATTTCAGATTTTTGATGAAGAGCACAACGTCTGGTTTCTGGATAATGGTGGAGCTCTGCTGGCAGTGTTGCACGCAGCTACCCCGATCCGACACTTGTGGTAGGTGCAGCTATTGTTCATCACCGGCTGATGTCATAGGCAGGAACTGTAGGTGTTGGAGTTGTTCTGTAGTGGGAAATTACCGGGGTATAATTTTATTTTCCTGGGTTTGATGGCGCTTATGATTACGCCTAATGTTTTGAAATGCTGATGGGCAAAGTTTGCCTGATTGCTGTATCAAAACTGCAGCTTCAGAGCTGTCAGAATCATTTCCAATAGAAGAATGTCTGTGTACTCGTGGACAGATATGATGGTTTGAGTGCTTTTATGTAAATGAAAAGTAGCGTCGGGTGGAAATATGAGCCTGAGAATGCCCTCATAAGTTGCTCATATTGTTGGAGCTTTGTAACAGCATCCACTTTGATGTCCCCGCTCACTACAGCCCTGTCAGGAGTGATTAAGCTCAGAGAAAGGTGATTTGAGTCCCCCCTCCCCAATCTATTTGTAATGTTACAGCCCAAGTCACATCTTTCTTTCTGTTGTTTTGTCACCTTCAAAAATTTACCTGCACTAGGGAACATTTGTTCTATTGTTCAGTCTGGTGTCGAGATAATTTTTCACTTTGAAGAGAGTCCAAGGCGCTTCATTTTTCAACTCTGGCAAAAGCTAAATGACCTGAAATCTTTTATCATATTTCTTTGTGCATTGTTTTTTACCGCTCAGCCTGAGCTCTGGTTATGTTTGATGTTGTATGCAAAGAGAAAGCAATATATTTAGCCACTACAGACAGATAAACATGGACAGATAGATAGACTGACAGACGGACAGACAGATGTTTGTGCACTGACAGCTGTTGTTTGTTTGTTTTTACTCAGGATCAGTCTAGACGAAGGAAAGAAATGGGACCGGCACAGTTTCTCCCTGGCTCCTCTGTATGTGGACGGAGTTTTAATGGAGCCAGAATCTGACAATCACATTATCACGTAAGTAGAGACAAGCACAGACCAGCAGGAATCAGACTAATACCAGGCTTACAGAATTGACAGAAATTTCTATCTGATTTCCCACAATGAATGCAACTTTGTGTCCACATGGATGACAGAAGAAGTATTCTGAGAACAAGATGAGCTGATATTTTGTTGCAACAACACCACTGGCAAATGATGTTGCACTAAGTTTGTGGTTTGGTGAATTACTTCCAGTTTCTTCGGACACTTCAGCCATCGTTCTGAGTGGCAGCTGATCAAGATTGACTACAAGGGTCTCTTTAGCAGAAGGTGCATGGATGGAGACTACCAGACATGGCACCTGCACAACAAGGTAGCAGGAATATTCAACATCATTGATTTATCGTCTACTTCAAGAGATGCACGTTTGCCTGTTGCCAGTGTAAACACTGTAGGCATGCTGAATTCATGAACAAATATCCTTCAGTCTCTCTTTCTGCACAGCCCCCCCATCTCTGGATAAAAATAGACCATCTTTTTTTCTCTCTTTGATAGGGAGAGCTGTGCGTGATGGGCGAGAAGCAGATCTATATGAAACGAAGGCCAGGTAACCGTTGCATGCTGGCCCAGGACTATTCAAGGATCTACTCCTCTGAGCCCTGCCCCTGCACATCCTATGACTTTGAATGGTAAAGGTCTTCTTTTCACAGGTTTCCTCTCTGAGATGTAAATCAAACTTTTATCCCTTGTGGTCTTTTAGTTCTTTCCTTTTTGTATTTGTCAAACAGCTGCTCTTCTTTAATATCAAATTCAGATGTTCCTAATTACAGCTTTTTGTAGACATTTGTAATTAACTACAAAAGTTTCAGTTTGCTGAACTTCATCTGTCCAAGTTCCTACTTACAGTGCATATTTACTGGATAACTAATATGACTTTATTCATCAGATCTAATTATAGTTTTTAAAATTGTAGATGGGAGTGAGAAACTTTCATCGAGCCACTGTAATTTGCATAATGTCAAGTGACTTATTAGAATTCAATTAATAATGAATCACTAAATGAATTTTGAATATCTTTTATCCATCTGTCTGAAATTCTCTTTGATCCTGCTTGTCTGACAATCATGTCTCTAGTTATGGTCTTAAAATATGCCATGAAGCTCAAACTGTGCCCCACTACAAAAGCTTGTACATGCCAGATTATTTGAGTAGAGCTGTTTATCATTTTATGAAGTGGTGTGTGTTTTCTGGCAGTGATTACGGGTGGGAGCGCCAGGTGGATGGGAAGTGTTCCCCTGCTTTTTGGTTTAATCCAAATGGGGCAGCTAAGAGCTGCAGCACCAGCCAAAGCTTTCTTAACAGCACAGGGTAAGTGGCCCTCGATGTTCAATCCATCACAAAACAATGTTATTTCATTCCAACTTGTTTGTCATGTTGTGCTGAACGCAAACGAAAAAAATTGCTTTTACTTCCTCAATGGTTAAAAAAAAGACACACTGAGGACTCGGGGAGCTGAAAGAGTAACCTTGACTGTGTCCCAATTCCATAATACATAAAAATGCAAAGTGAGCTTGACTATGCACAACAATTATGATAATAAACTTGCAGATAGATTTATATTGTACACTACACAGGATGGATACAGAATAACAATTGAGCTACTTCTGTTACTACAAATAGGTATAACCTCAAGCATCTGCTCCTCTTTGCTATAAAAGATTTAAAGTAACATGAAGCGCAGCATCTTCACATAAACATCTGGCTTTCTCTTTTTAATACTGAAGTGACAGAAGTATTACTCAGTTTTTGCCCCTATCTGTTAAAAAAAAATGAAAGCATACGATGCAGATTTTTTCTCTATGAAGATTGGTTCCAGCTCACATTTCATGTCAGGAGTTGAAATATAAATGAAATATGACATGACACTTTGTTCTCTGACTTTATGCTTCAAAGGTATCGGAAAGTTTTATCCAATAACTGTAAGGAAGGTGGGAGGAACGTCTACTCACCAAAGAGGCAGGCGTGTCGTCCTCGACCACCTCGAGGACTCCGGCTCTCCACCAGTCAGGGAGAGCTCAGTGCCAGTGTTGGGAGCAACGTTACCTTCATGGTGTACCTGGATGATGTGAGTCTCAACACCTAAAGATCACTGTAGGGTTGGTAGAGCGTGGAGTGTTAGCAAATGTGTAAACAGGTTGGGTCAACCGAGATGCTGCACACATCAGTGAGCTATATACCAGTACAGCTTACATGTGGTAAAGCTCCTCTGCTGAGTCAGCTGGCACAGCATTAAACCATGTTTACCTTAAAGGTATAGCACCGGAGCCTGATTGTATTTCATAATTTAAAAAGTATGCCATGTACAAGAAAATATTACAAAAACATGTTTTTTTGAACTGTGGAAGGAGCTTCATGAAAGTCAAAAGATCAATGTAAGTTGTTTAAGGATCACAAATTTGCATTCCAAAATGATTAAAATCTATCTATTTGTCAAGACCTTTTCTAATTAAAATCACAAATGCAATGATAAAGTGCCCAAATTAAATGCATCCAACTTCTCGGCTTAATGACAGTCTTAGCCAAATTTGTGACAACTTATCATCAGAGTAAATTATCTTTCAAAACATCAGAAAGTTTGACATCTTGAAAATTAGCTTCCCTCAGAGGACCTTGAATGCTTGTACCATTGCGGCCGATTGAATATTTGTAAAGACGTTACAGAAAAATAGAAATTTCAACCTCTTGGTGATGGACAGGAACAGTCAGGGGATCATAATTCGTTCAGGAACATCCTCTGAGAACCACAAATGCTCACATGAAATGGTTAGAAACCATGGTTCAAAGACCATTACCATTTTTAGAGCAATAAGATAATAATCCTTCTATATGTTTCTGATTGCTCAGGGTTTTTAGATATTTCATAGATATCTGGACTCAGTCTATTTAATGGGAGTAACTGAAACGTTGTTTGTGCTGGATTAATAAATCAAAAAGGTTTTTCGCTGCAGTAGTCCTTTGATCTTTGATGTATGAACACTTTTAATTGGAACTACTTCCTGCTTCGAAGATGACCCCTGTAATACTGTGGATGTGGTGCTGTGAAGATCTCTGGGACTCTCCCTGTAAAGACAAGGTGTTATTGATTCTTTGAATTCAAGTCTTAAAACTTGTGAACAATACAAGTGGAGACTTGTTTGTCTTTGATCTGTAGTTTTTGCGGCAATATTCCAATATAACAGATGAGTTCAGCTATTTGCATGACTGGATGCTTCAGGGAGTAATAAAACTGTGTTTTTTCTTTGTAATGAGTCTGGGAAAACACATCAATAAGGGGAGTGTGGTGTTGTGTTTGAGATGATTTATCAGTAGATATGATCACCAGATTTTAGTAGACTCTTGTCACTCTTTAAGCCCTCCGTGACCTTTTTTGCCTCCATTGCTCTCCTTTCCCTTTTCCTCTTCTTTCCTCTGTTGAATTTCTGTCTCCTTTCATTCACATTCACCAACAAAGTGCTTGTGACACCTCTTAAAGGACATCTCAGCCCGAGCACTTTAACAGAGGGCCTCTGCTTACGTCACTTGTATGTGGAGTAATTGAAGTGTCTTGACTTAAGCCGTGGTGACAGAGGCCATGTCTTCCGGTGTGTCCTCAGGGAGACTCGCTGAGGACCAGCATTCAGCTTGACTTCGGGGATGGCATCAAGATCACATACTCTAACCTGAGCAGGACCGATGATGGCATCAAGCACATCTACAGAACAACTGGGATTTACCGAGTGTCAGCTACTGCGGAGAACAGCCAGGGATCTGACAGCAGCACTATGTTTTTACACATCACCAGTACGTGAATAAGAAACATCATTACTCATTCCTGCGGCAGCGCTCATAGCATGAACCTCTTTTCTTTCATGGATAGTCACGTCCCCTATCTGCTGAATTTCATTTTAGTCATGGTTCTATTGTCTTCATGCCTTTTAGACTCAGAAAATGCAAAACTACACACCTGAAGCTAAATCTACATCATCTGTGATAACAATAACACGCACTATGTGAGCGCGTGTGAGTGCAATTATATGTATACACATGTATTTGCATATATGTGTGGTTGTGTTAAAGTGCATGTGTTGCTGCTTCAGGTCCAGTGGAGCGTATTTATCTCTCCGCTCCTATCGTGGCAATCAGGGGGAAGGAGGCTAATCTGACTGCAGTGGTTTGGCCAAGCCACACAAGAATATTGACCTTCTTCTGGTGGTTTGACAACAGCTCCGAGGTGAGAAGCATCTCCACCCACTCCCACTGTTGTTCCGCTGCAGCCGTTCCTACTTCCCCTCTTTTCATTATCCTCGTGCTGTTGTTTGCGAAGTGTAAATCCACAGAGCTTTAGCACAAGTCATGTAAAATGTGACTGCACGTGGCTTCCTGGCGTCTTTCGCGGGTATCCAGCTAGCAAGACTGGTCATATTTATTTATCATGTTGATTGTTTTCCCTGTAGCACCACCTCATTATACAGTATGTCAAGGGCTGCATGTACGCCAGCTGAGAGGAAGAAGAGTTTTTCTGTGAAATTCTCTCTGTTTTTCCTTTTGAAATCCAGCCCATTATAACCTTGGAGGGAAGCATCTCATACACGTTTCAGAAAGAGGGAAAAAACAAGGTCACGGTCCAGGTTGCCTCTGGGAGCACCATCATACAGGATTCAAAAGTTATAACTGTTAAAGGTGAGAGGGGGAGACAGTCTTCAAAGCACTTTAATTGGTATGTTGCACGTTACATGAATATGCAATATGCTAGCTCGGGGAAAGTATGATGCCTCTCGGTCCACCCTGCTAGCAGCAGCGTGTTCATGTCAATGTGGACTTATCTAATGAATGAAATGTCACGGTATGCGAACATGAAATCTTGAGGAGCAATTAACTTCAAGGCTCATGTTGCCAAATGAAAAAAGACGAAACTGCACATCTGATTAATCAGAGAAGAAACCAGAAGTAGCACTCGTATTCTAACAGACCTCACTTCACTGCTTTTTCAGAGTTCTTCAGGTCGCTGCTGTTGTCGTTCTCACCAACTCTTGATGAGCACAATCCTGACATCCCTGAGTGGAGGGAGGACATAGGGCGTGTGGTTCGGACAGCTCTGTCACAGGTACATCGTGGCGCTATTGCTCTGAGATCTTTCTTGGAACTATCATCACCCTATGGCTCTCGGGATTATGACTATTTTATGGATATGTGCAACACTCACCCCCACAGTTACCTTTTACCGTCCAGACAAGGGCTGTTGTCTTTTTAGTTTCACTCTGATGTGAGTAACCTGAAGCCTTTGTTAGGTGTCAAAATGTTTGCAGTAAAAGAACTTGAGTTTGGAATTTTTGCTTTTATTGTCCTTGAGTTTGAATAACAGTCCGTACCTTTAAATATAATCATAGTGGAGTAATACCTGGGACTCATCATTTCAGGTGTCTGGAGTCTCTGAAGAGCAGCTGCTGGTGTCTTTGTACCCTGGTCTTCCAAGTACAGCAGAGCTCTTTATCCTCCCTGATGAGCACATGTCAAGTGAGCACAAGAGGAGCAATGAGGAGGCTCTGGAGACGGTAAGAGACATGATACAATATCATGTGAATTTTTATCTAGAATTTTATCAAACAATGCTGCACTGTTACAGTTAGCAGATTCTAATAATGAGCAAAGAAAAATGACATTGGTTGATTGTTGGTTTGGTCAATACTTGCTGTGACTGTTTTGGTCATAGATATTTTAGCAATGGAAGGATTTTTGAGTTTTACAGTGTGTTATGATGGTGATGCAAGGGGATACAGCAGCTTCTCCTTGTCTGATCTAAATCTGGAATTCTTAATCTTGATGCTGCAGCTTGGTTTGGATTGATATGTTGTAGGAATGCACAATATATCTGTATAAATATCAGTATCGGACAATGTTGGTCATTTTTTTAACATATCAGCATCAGCAGATGTGTAAAAGTGGGCCGAAATTTACTAGTTAGCTGCCGGCCATTTTCAGAGCATCTTGAATGATCTTTGAAGACCCAAATAATATTGTTTTCGATGACAATGTAAACATCAAAATTACCTAAGAAGAGTGGACCCCCTTCTTCTATGTCTCTCTTCCTGTGTTTGATCCAAGTGGTACTTTTTTGCTTGCGTTCATCTGGGGCACTCCATCCTCTGACCCTCTCCATGGTCGTCTTTTCTCAACTTTGTGCCACTCTTTCTCTCTGAACTACCTCAACACATCATCTCAGATATTATTTTTTTCTTTTTTTACCAATATCGATCTTGGTAAATATCGGTTATCAGCCATAACAGCAACATTAATTTGTTGCATCCCTAATTTGTTGTTCCGGTGTTTGTTGATACTAACCAAGAGAACTCAACTTACTACTTTTGTATGATTGTGGACATTTTGCTAAGCTAATATAATAAACTGGTGATATTCAAGGCTGCTTCACCCGAAAAGAGATATTTCTAAAATATGGATCATTTTG